>NC_133649.1:219718865-220357072 GCF_009905375.1 Apium graveolens | reverse complement strand
ACCCGGAAAATACCCTGACAATACAGAACACACATTGCACATAACAGCTAGGATTTTATGAATAAACACACTTAATGACATAATAAAACTCATATTTCACTTTTATTATGATATAATACAATCGTAATTTCCCAGTCGTTACACTAGTTTATGGGATAGTCAAAACCCTAGGTAGTGCATTTGGATCGTGTTGTGCAAGACATGCTTGTACTCTAACAAGACCAAGTCAAATTGACAACCCTAAGATTTAGTTGTATGATAGTCCAAATTTGTATTTTGTATTGTATTACTTAAGTCTGTAAAAATGTTAAAGATCAGACTAGAGTATTTTTCTGTGAATAGTCTCAAGCCTAAGAATAAACTTTGGAAGAAGATCAACAAGATCATGCCTCAGAGAAAAGGTGAAGAAGCTTGGAGTTGAATAAATCTATTTTAGGAAAGATGTTCTAAGTCAAGATATCTACAAGTCACAGATCAAGTCATATAGAGAATTCATTCGAGAACTCCAGAATGACTTATCGAGAAGTTCAAAAAGGCTTATAGAGAAGTCCCAGAGATATCGACAAGTAAATAGAAGATATAAAGTTTAGAGATATCGACAAGTCAATTTCTCATTAAAGATCTCAGAGATATCAACAAGTCAAAATGCATATAGAGGTCTCAGATATATCGACAAGTCATTTCTGCACATAAAGAACTCAGAGATATCGACAAGTCAAAATGAAGATATGAAGATTGAAGATATCGACAAGTCATTTCTACATACAGAGTTTTGGAGACCTCGACAAGCCAAGTTCATTTTTAGAGAACTCAGAACCTCGACAAGTCAAAGACACTTATAGAGAACTAAGAGATCTCGATAAATCATTATACTTATCGAGATGTCATTTCTCTATATAACAAACCGGAGATCTCGATATGAACCTCAAGTACAGAATGCAGACAATTGTTAAAAATTCAAGATTATCAACCAACAAACGATCTAATCACTTAGATTGAAAAGTCTACAAAAGCAGCTTGAAGAGTGCAAGATCAAGGGTTAAGATTAAATGACAAAGGAAGGTCACAGACCTACAAGATTCGCAAGGATTCACTAAGCAAGAAAAGGAAAGCTTTAGCGATAACTTAAAGTAGGGTTTAGTACATCTTATTGCATATTGTGTAAACCTGTTTACTAATTTATAAAGTAAACACTGGTCCTTCATTTTTAAAAGCAACAAACATATCTAGATTTTCTTAAACTCTCTCAAGATAGAAGCTGAGTTCTTTACTTACAAAAGTACCCAGAAATTTGTAGCCAGACATACTTAATTTTAATACAAAGTTAAGTGAGTTTTGAAAATACTGTGTTTGTTATGCATGTTTTATTAATTCTATCAAACAAAATATCTCTACAAATTAATCTGCTTTGTTCACCATCCATACAAGATTGAAAAAGCCTAAAAATCAAGAAAACACATTCACCCCCCTCCGTGGTACACTCAATATCTAACAGATCTCTCCAGCTTTGTCTGATTTGGATGATCTTGCTGAGTACTTCTGATTTGGCCACTTTGGTGAATCCAAAATCTTTCTTTATTGCAGAGAACACCTTCACTAGGACATTATAGCCTTCATTGAGAATTCTATAGAGAGTCCATGTGATCTCCTTGCCTTATTTTTATCTGAACACCAACCTTTTTGGCAGCTTGTAGGAAGCATCTTTTGCCCTAACTTCATCCAGTTCATCCAGGTAAAGATTGATGTCTGAAAATTCTTTGATGTCACATATAAAGAGTTGATTCCCCTTATTGACTGTAGACTTAGGCTTGGAGATGTCTTTGAATTGAGGTGGGTTAGACTTAATTCCTATTTTCTTCCTTCCTGGAGTCTACTTCTTTACTAGTAGTGGTAGATTTAGCTCAGGTATAGGTAAACTGTCCCAATCTATGGGTTCATCCTTAGGTACAATTGGCTCACCATGAAAATTGACAACAGGATGTACCTTGAATTCAACTGGTTCCATAATGGGCACAGTTGGTTGACTTGAAAGCATAGGTTGAGATGGTTCACTTTCCTTTTTTCTGTAGCACTACTTGGCATTTTGCTTTGACCTTTACCCTGTTCCCTTTAGCCCACTCTGGATTATCTTCAAACAAAGATTTCTCAGTTCATGTTGAAGTTGTAGGCATCTCCAATTTTCTTTTAACTCATGGCCTGCTTAATTCCTTCTTTTCTGAGCACCTAGCCTTTTCCTCATATTTAGCTTCCCCAAACTGAGGATGCCCATTCATTACACATAGCATCTTTCCATATCTGTAAATTCTGGCTATTTTTTATCTTAAAATGGTATCCTTAGTTGGTTTGAAGCTTGCAATAGATGCACCTATCATCTTCTCTTCATCAGGTTTAGGTGGAGAGTAATCAACCAATATTGGGAGCTTTGTTGAAATTGTGACACTTGCTGGTTTAGGCTTTATCACTAGAAAGTTTTTGAGTTCATTTTTCATTGAAGGTTCACCCTTTTCTATTTTCCCTAGCTTTATTTTATTTATGGTAATTGGCTTCAACTCTGTGGAGTGCTTCACAGATTTATCTTGAGTAGCAGTTGAGCCAAATACCTCTGAGATTCGTTGATCTATTCTTTGCTTTTGTTCTATCAGCTTCAACTCGGCTGCTGCTAGGTTGATTAGATCAATGCTATCTAATTATTTTCTGACTGGTGGCTTTAAGATTGTAATAGTTCGCACTATCACTTTACTGACTTGTATATGCACATCCTTCTCCCCCTTTTTATTATTATCAAATAGAGCAGGGGTTGAAATTTGAGCATCCACCAGCTGTTGAAGTAGTTGAGTTTGTTTGTCTTGGCCTTTTAGTATCTTGGCCACGGAGTCTTCAACTCTAGATAATATTGCAGTGAGGGCCTCAACCTTCCTTGACAAATCACCTTCTTTTCTCAACTTTAGTTGTACTTCCCTCATTGTTGCTTATGGAAGTTTTTCTTCAATCTTCTCTTACAAACTTTTTTTCACTTCCTCAATTGTGTTTTTCATATCATTCACATCTTAAGTTTGTTTAAGATATTGAATTTTATGCAGCTGTAGAGGCTCAAGATGGGCTTCAAGTAAAACTTTAGTACTGGCATCTATAGTGGCTTGAATGGTTGACTGAGTTTGGTTGATTTATTTGAACATGGTTGAATTGAAGTGATGATAGCTACATTATTTATTGAGCATCCATTTTAGAACTGGAGTTGAAGAACTAGGGCCTTCATCTTCCCCTAAGTTCCTGTCAGCTTCATCACCAAAACTTTCACCATCACTCTCAGCATCATCATATTCAAAACTATCACCAGCTGTAGGAGGTAGAGAGCACAAATCAAATTTATCCCTTTGCATTAATGATGTTGTGTGTACTAGATTAAGTGCCCTCTCAGCCTCCTCATTGCCCCGAGCAACCAATTATTGATAGGATGTAACAGGGTGAGTAAATGTCTCAGCATCCATGGAAATAGAACCTATAACAGCTCTGTATTCTTGCTGATATAGTTATTTTCTTTCAGCCTCATTGATATTCATTGACTCACTTACAATGGTTGTCACCTTTACATCACTAGTACCTGCTTTTCTCTCATTATCTATGTTCTTGCATCAAGGGCCCTCCTTAGCTCACCACCCTCACATCCTCACTTTCACCATCTAAGGTGGTACTCCTCTCATTCTATTTTGCCATGCTGGAAGAAATAGAATGTATATTTCACTATTTTCCTCTTTTTTTTCCTGGGAGCAACATATCATCTCACTCAATTCACTCCCTTCCCTCAGACCTAGGAGTGATTGGACAACTACTAAGTCATCTGCAGTAGTAACAAATATGGAAATTTCAAGTTGTGCAGTGACTGTAAATGGATAAGGGATATTCGTTGAAGTAGTAGTTGTGACGCCCTCAATCTCGGAGTTAGGAAATGAGGACCCACACACCTTTAAACTATGAATTAAATAAGCATAAACCCCAATTAGCTACTAACAGGATCAAACAGGATAAAGTATGAGACAAGATTACAACTACCAACCATAGAATAAAATTTACAACCCAAAATAAAACCAAATTTACATAGTCGATCCCGACTTGGAATCGACAGATAACCCATTATATCTTAACAACCTTTCGGCTAAGCGCTTGCTCAATCAAAACCTGTACTACCTGCTCTGGAAACCGGAAGCCCTCAATACGGTAGGGACCACCAGGTATGCTCTTACGAGTAGTGTGCCTAAGCCTGACCATCTTTTTGCTTAACTGTCATGGTTAGATTAAAACTAAACATATGAGTATAAAACTCAGCAAGTAACTATAAAACAGTTCTACGATACAAAATCCACAATATACCATTTCTATTTTCAGGGCATTCTACTTTAACATTTCTAGGTGGCAGATTTCTATCTTTCGGGCTATAAATGGGGTTATGAAGAAAAGGTTTGGACTTTCAAGGAACAAGGCTCAAGATAGGGTGAAAGCCGACATTCATCTTAAATCATTAACAAGATCACAAATGATCTTTCAAATGGAAAGCGATAATCTTTTCATCATTGGGAATCAATTATATGATTGATAATATCAACATAATCAAAATCAGGGTTCACAAGCTGTAAGCTTCACAATATCACAATCAACTCTTTTCAAAACAATATAAGCCTTTTCATTTTCAAAGAATCAATTACTGAATAGGAAATTTCAATTATTTTTTAAATAGTTACGGAACCCTTAATTGGACTTCTTTAACTTTCAATTCATAATAATACGGGTTATCAGCCTGTACCGACCTCCATCCGGTCTTTAAGGTACCAATGGCATAATTTTAGCCTTAAAGTGGACTAGGCCCCTAAGCCTCTTAACATGGCTGGACTAGTCCCACTAGTCTCTTACGTCTCAATCCAATCCATCAGGAATTCGTTTGGAAAACCTTATGTTGGAAAAGAAAGGTTTTACTGAATTCATTTTATCATTACCAAGAATATGAAATCATTCAGACTCTTTCAAGTCGAAACTCATTCTTAAGTTCAAATTTTAAGAATTCAAAGATAAGGAAATGAATCAAGGATAAGCAAAGTTCAATTCTAGGGATCTTGATCAAACGATAACAAGGTACTCAAGTTAGGGAATCAAAATCGTTTCAAGGATCTATATGATATAAGGTAAACAAAGGAGTAAAGGATCATTACACAAGGGGTTCGTAAAGGTTCTTATAGGGTTTACAACAGTTCATGGTATTAAAAAGTAATCAGGATAAGAAAAGATTACCAAAGGGTTTGAACAATAATCTTAACAATAACAAGTTCACAAGAACAATGATAGGGTATCTCAAGAATCAATAATAGGGGTCCATTACTATAAAAGTTCAATACTCTACAAGCATGAACAATATCCTCTTTATAACAGTTTTGCACAAGTAAGTAATTACTTGCCTGAATTCACTTTCCTGTTTCACAAAGGTTGAACTACTACCACCTAGTATACCTTTCCCTTTCCTAGCCTGAATGCCCTCACGCTCTGAATATATAATCCAAAAACCAAAACCTTAATTAGATTCCCACTTGACGTTCCCAGAACGCTTAACATTTCCCTTAATCGCAATACCCTAAGAGTATTTATATACTCAATTATAATCACACAACATGTCTGTACCATAACTCGTATACTTTAACCATATAGATTTCGAATCACACATTACGATGCAAATATGACATATAGCATTTAGTCCTTGCATTTTCAACTCTATACTTGAGTTATCATATCAATTATATACCCTTGTAACTAGACGACTTAATCCTTCCTTTTTCAATACTTAATTCGAACCAAAATAATCAAACAAATCACATATCTCTTAGAAATTACACATGCATTCACTAGCATCAAATCAATCACTTTTATATCTATATTCCATTCGGCTATAACCACAAAACACAACCCAAGAATCAAACATTATCATACAAGCATCACAATTGCATAAAAACTTGGGATCAATTCACTACTCATTCCTTTAATTCATCTTTTAGCCTAAACGCTTACATGCAAAACTTTATCTTGACATTCACCTACTAGAACCAAAACAAAATCACATTTATAGTGCATTTAAACACATAAATCAACTTTAATCCCTTAAGGTCAAGCAATAACACCCGAAATTTCCAATAATCAGGACATGCATGCATCATTTGGAGTTCTTAAACCACATCTCAATCTACTTATTCAAGAATCTCTACAATCAATCAACAACAAATCATTTTCATCATAAAAATCAACTTAATAAACAAGAACCACTCGGTTTTCAAGCAAAACAACACATGCAACTTTTATTTCGATTCTTTAAATCATCAACTAATCAAATTTCTCAATTACTTCTAAGAATATACATTAACAAGTCATTCTCATCAAACAATTAAATTTATTTTCTCAAAATCTAGGACCCATTCGGGTTTTTAGGAAATCAAAAAATGCAAACATTGTTCCAAATCCTTGAATCACTATTTATTCTAATTTCTCAATATTATCTTTGAATAAATATCCACAACCATTTAAATCAACAAAATCAACTTAATCTTCTCAACATCAAAAGCCATTCGGCTTTTTGAAGAAACATCACATGCAAACATCGAAAATAAGTTTTATGATTAGTAGAGTTCAGTTTACACATCATGACTCTCCACCGGTTCACCGGAGTTCATCACCGGTGGCGATGGTTCTACGGTGGTGCCCCCATTCGGGGTTTTCCAAACCATAAAAACCTCTGATTTCTCTATCAAACAACAAGTATCACATGCAACAACAATTCATCACAAATCAAGAAAATCAAAGTCAAAACTTGCAAGCAGACCTCGAACCAAGTTTCTCGGCTCAACATCACACACAAACATACATGCACACCCACATGCAAACACCTACATACACATGCATAATATTTAAATCCCATATATGGATTAAGAATGAAGTTTTATGGAAGAATCCATAGAAATTAAGTGAAGAAGAAAGGTGTACCGAGAGGAAAAAAAAGAGAGAGAGAGACTTCGAGAGTGAGAGAGAAAGAGAGAGAAATGAGAGAATGTCAGATATGAGATAGTGAGGCCGGGTGAAGAGAAAGAAAAAGGGGAGGAAAGGGGTATATATTAGCTTGGAAGGGTAGTATGGTCATTGTACCATACTTTTAAATTTATTTTTCTCTCTTCTCTTATTTCAATCTAAAAATGGATTTATTCAAGAAATATCTCTCTCAGAAAAGATGAGAATGGAAAGAATAAAAAATTTAGAGCATAGATCTCGAAATTAGCTTTTCAACCATATTTTCAGAATAATTTTTGCGCGAACGGTTGATTAAATATGAATTTTAAAGATTATGCTGAAGATAGCATTTTAACTCCTTAAAATCATTTTAAAATGTAACAATCAGGAAATAAACCCGTCTATCATTTTTAGAAATTCTCTAGTACTATTTTGAATATAACAAAACAAATTTCATACCTTGATCATTCTCGAATAATTTTATAAAAATGTATAAAGGTTCAATAAACCTTATATCCATTTAAAATCAATAGATCACGTAATCATGCATACAGGCAAGCAAGCAGATATATATCCACACATCACAACTCATAATTGACCTTAAAATTTCCCCTTTTTATTATTATTTCTTTTTTTCGCGTATCGGATCACGTTCTGCCTGACGGCCCGACGCTCAGCATTTCATTTACGCTTCACAATCAATTATCTTTACTATCCGACACATCACTAGAACATATGTTACAACCGGCATTTCCGTGTAATATTAATTGTAAAATTTGGTGTAATTATAAAGCCGAATGCCAATATATTCAACTATTGTATGCTTGTGTGAATGAGAATATCTGCGTCTTAAATTTTCGATATGTGGTATATGATTTTTCAAATCAAAAGTTTAATTATTTCTTTCATTTTTGATTTATAAGGAATATCTTAAACCTTGAATAAATATCTTTTTAAAAAGTTATTTGTTCACAAAATTCAAAAGTAGTTTTATAAAATTTCTAAAAATCCAAGTTATTTTATGGTATAAATTTTATAATTTTTGAACTTGTATTTTATTTTATAAAAATAAATCTTTATAAATTTTAGTTGTCATATTTAGCAAATTACAAGAAAGCCCTTGCATGCAAACCACCCTTTCATTCTTTTCAAGGACAAAGAGGACAATTCCAAACCCACTAACTCATGAACTAGTAGCCAAATTACCTCCTTGACCTTGCATGCAAGTTAGCTTAGTTCTAGCTAGAAGGATACCCTTGTCATTTCTCAAACCCACTCACATTATAGTCAAATCAAGACATAAAAACAACTCAAATAAGTGATCATCACTTCACTTCACCCCACCACTTCACTCTCATCTCCTTCTTCCCCTCCCTCTAGGCTTTTCCCCCTCCCCTCTCGGCAATTCCCAAAAACCGAGCCCCCATCCCCTTCTTTCTTCATTTCTCACTCAAACAATCATCCTATTATCAAGTAATCCTACTCCCTACATGTTGTCCTTGTATATCTTAAGAGTTTAGAGTAGAAAAACTTATGTGTTGACCTTGCATGGTGGTGTGTTGTTAAAACTCCAAGTGAATATCCTTGATTCTTGTGAATTCAAGGCTTTCACTATGAGTTATAGTAGCAAAGGGTTGAGAATGGCTAGACATGAGTATGTTACACTCATGCAATTGTTGTTTTCACCCTAATCCATTCGGCCATGACTTGATAGGAGCCGAATGGATGGTGTTTTGGTTGTCATGTTCCACTTTGTGTGTTTTTGTGATGATAACATGAAAATCTTAGTGAAGTCTTGATAAAACCCTTTGCATGCTAAGTGATCATCTAGATATATCTTATTATAGGCTTGCATGTCAATTTCATGGTAATATATATTTAGAAAACATGTTGCTTTGATTGGTAAAACTCGAAGACATGCATGCATGTAAATTTCTCTTGGAATGTTGGAAGATTTTGATCATTTGGAAATATTTTGTTAGTAAGCTTTAATTTCAGTAGGAATAAGGTGTTAATATTGATTAATGCTCCTTGATGCATGGTAATAATTCGTGGTTATCTTTTATAAAAATGTATATCTTGTTGTTTCAAAAACTTGATGATTTGTGAGTTGTGAAGTGTAGTTTCTTTTGTTTTGCCATAATTTCACCTTAGGTAAGGATGATCTCCACCAAAGTTATTTTGAGAATAAGGGAGTTAGTTCAGTAAATTACCATGATTAAGTCTTGGTTTGGGTATTGGGTTGTTGGTAGTTGAGTTTGTCAAGTCAAAACCTTGCCACAACCATTTAAATCAACAAAATCAACTTAATCTTCTCAAAATCAAAAGCCATTCGGCTTTTTGAAGAAACATCACATGCAAACATCGAAAATAAGTTTTATGATTAGTAGCGTTCAGTTTACACATAATGAGTCACCACCGGTTCACCGGAGTTCATCACTGGTGGCGGTGGTTCTACGGTGGTGCCCCCATTCGGGGGTTTCCAAACTATAAAAACCTCCGATTTCTCTATCAAACAATAACAAGTATCACATGCAACAACAATTCATCACAAATCAAGAAAATCAAAGTCAAAACTTGCAAGAAGACCTCGAACCAAGGTTCTCGGCTCAACATCACACACAAACATACACGCACACACGCATTCAAACACCTACACACACATGCATAATATTTAAAGCCCATACATAGATTAAGAATGAAGTTTTACGGAAGAATCCATAGAAATTAAGTGAAGAAGAAAGGTGTACCGAGAGGAAAAAAAGAGAGAGAGAGACTTCGAGAGTGAGAGAGAAAGAGAGAGAAATGAGAGAATGTGAGATGAGAGAGTGAGGCCGGGTGAAGAGAAAGAAAAAGGGGAGAAAAGGGGTATATATATTAGCTTCGAAGGGTAGTATGGTCGTTTTACCATACTTTTAAATTTATTTTTCTCTTTTCTCTTATTTCAATCTAAAAATGGATTTATTCAAGAAATAGCTCCCTTAGAAAAGATGAGAATGGAACGAATAAAAATTTTATAGCATAGATCTCGAAATTAGCTTTTCAACCATATTTTCAGAATAATTTTTGAACGAACGCTGGATTAAATACGAATTTTACAAGATTATGCTGAAAATAGCATTTTAACTCCTTAAAAAATGCAACAATCACGAAATAAATCCGTCTATCATTTTTAGAAAGTCTCTAGGACTATTTTGAAGATAACAAAATAAATTTCATGCCTTGACCATTCTCTAATAATTTTTTAAAAATGTATAAAAGTTCAAGAAACCTTATTTTAATCTGAATAAATCCCTTATATCCATTTAAAATCAATAGATCACGTAATCATGCATACAGGAAAGCAAGCACATATATATCCACACATCACAACTCATAGTTGACCTTACAATTTCCCCTTTTTATTATTATTTCTTTTTTTCGCGTATCGGGTCACGTTCTGCCTGACGGTCCGACGCTCAGCATTTCATTTACGCTTCACAATCAATTATCTTTACTAACCGACACATCACTAGAACATTATTCTCACTTAAACATTCCTTTCCACATATTTCACATTTAAACACTTTAATCCCTTTTTAAGACGGGTTCCGTTCTACCTGACGGGCCGACAACACAGCTTAACCCCTTAGCTGACTCTTTAAATTGGAACGCATCTATCTACGCTCCCAAATACTATTATACAATAAAGACAATTAACCATCACTTCTTCACATAATTTATAATCACACCACTGAAATCATACTGTATTCACTTAATTACGTCGCGAACTTCCTAGTCGTTACAGTAGTTGTGACTGTCAATGAATGACTGATGTTAAGCTTATCCGTTGATGGATAATCACTTATAAACGGATGATGGATATCAGTTGATGAAGTAGAAACAATGGAAATAGGAGTTGAAACTATTGTTGAATCTGTGGAAATTTCATTTTAAATTTTGGTGCACAGATTCATTAATAGTTTAAGAAAGAAAAGGCAAGTGATCCAACAAATCATCAATTAGACGATGATCGCTTTTTTGACTAGTTGGCTCCTCAATGAATTTGAGAGATGGAGAATCAGAAATTGATATGTTGATCATATCCACATCCAGAGAATTTGTTGGATAATTATGTGTGTGTGGTGTTTCGATTATGAGAGAATTTGGCTGTGACTCCACATTTATTGAAGCCATATCAAGCTGAATTTGGGAAGGTATAGTAAATGAGTCTTTGACTATAGTTGGCACTGTGTGTGCACCCTGTGACTCCCCCATAGGTTTAGCCTTTTTCTTTCTAATGTAGGTTTGTGTTTGGTCAGTGTCCGTACTCCTCTTGGCATGTGCTCTTGGTTAATAGCTTGTTTCAATAGCTACATCTTTTTGGGAGGATGTAACTAGTAATGTGCGTATTTCCTTATTAATCACCAAAGTGTGTTGAGAGACTGTGGTGTGGCTGGTTTGGGAGTCACTAACCTCACCTACCTTGTCCTTGGGGTTTCTTTGATTTTCACCCCTTCCCTCACCGACTCACCACCCTTTTCACTTCCCTCAAGTGTTGTGGTAGTTGTTACAACTAGTGTTTTTTGAGAGACACTAGAGGTTGGTTTCTTAGACTTTGATTTTAAAGATTTTGGTTTGGTGACTTGGGTAGGCATCTGTTTAGTCAATGTCACAGATGCCATAGCCACAATTGAAGTCAAAGAAACTGTAGATTGGGAAGAGATAAGAGCATAAATGTTTACCTCACTTACCTGAGGTTGTAACGACCGAGAAATTACGTTTGTATTATATTCTAATAAAGGTGATTTATGTACATTATTATGTGATTAAGTGTGTTAAGTCATAAAACCCTAATTGCTATGTGCTACGTGTTGTCTGTTTTGATCGGAATGTGTTTCGAGTATTTATCGAGTGTTTTATTATAAGTTATATGATTTATATAAAAATTTGTACAGCTCAAATGGTGTTTTAAAATCCCATATTTCAAACAAAGGCATTGGCCCTATTTTTCCGAGTATGGCCTATACCACATCGATATTCTAAACATCTAGACGTTTTACAAATTTACCTTTTTTGTGAAAAATGACATTTTCGGACACCTAAGGGTGTCAAAAACCCCACAAAAATCATATTTTTATTTTTATATGATCATGAAATTATCAAACATCATTTTTCTTTGCATTTTTTTATTATTCACAATTTTTGGGAATTTTTGGCATATATTTTGTATTTATTGAATATTTAAAAATTCATTATTAATACCCAAAAATTATAAAAACTGGGCCAAATAATTTTATTTGATGTGTAATTAGACCTTTAATTTTACTTAGGAGTATTATTTTTGCTAGTATAAATAGCTGAATTATTATTAATTATTAATTAGTTAATTATTAAGAAAATCAGAATATTCAAGAATATTAGTGTTGAGCAATTTTGGCTCACCCCCTTTTATTGTTGTTCACCTTGTTTTTCAGTTAAGGTTGAGAATGAAACCCATCAGAACCCGAATAGTCAAGAAGCGGGTTAAGCTGCGGGACCCTCTAATTCTAAGAGTGTTTGTCCCTATCTCAGAAGAGAGCTTTGAGTTGCCAGAGCAGGTGTAGCAGGATAAGTGATAATGTAATTTGAATAAAAGTTGTTTAGTTTAAAATTTGAATAGAATAATGGTTTGTAATAAAGAGAGTTCTTGAGACATTTTGTTTAGAATGGGTTGTAATAAAGTTAGTTTGTCGTTCTTGTTTTCAATCCTTAACCTTGAAAAAATCCTGAGTAGTAGTAGTTCGGGGTAATTATTTATTTATATTAAGCTTGTACAGGTTCCGTAAGTAGTTAGTGTTAAAAATGCCCCAAATCTATACCCCGAATTTGGAGGGTATTATAGTTGCCATCAGAGCTTAGGTTTTGGCCCTTGAAAACAAGAACATTAGAGTTAAGATAAGATAGGAAGATCACATGAGATAGGAATAATGGTATTAGGGTTGTTAGTTTCTTAGATTAGGAAATTGTGAGTTCTAGGAATGTGATTTATTTTTCTTGTGTTATGGTTATTCTGTTAGATGGCATCTTCAGCTTCATCTTCAGAGTGGACGGCATCAGATCCAACATTGCCTCTAGGGTCAGAGTAGGTATTTCCGCCATTGCCACTACCACCATCATTTCCTTAGGGACCAGCACCGGACCAGTTGCCAGCACCAGAGGTACCTGACTTTATTGACTATTTTCCTTATTTTGAGCCAGAGATACCTGAGCTACCACCACAAGAGTTTTCGGTGTTTGATATTCCTGATATGGATGATTTGCCTCAGTGGAAGGAGTTAGATCCTTAGGTTCCAACAGAGCAGCCTGAGATCCCACAGCCACATCCAGATCCACAGATGTTTGAGCCACCAGCTCAGCCCGTACTGTTCCCAGCACCGCTAACCATCTATGCACCTGTGTCTGGGGTATATCAGTTTCCTCAGCCTGAGTTTATGGATGAGGTTGTGGAGCAGTTAGTGCCATTACCTACCAGAGGTTCTCGGACAGATCTTCGTGAGCCCTGTACTGTACCCTATCAGCAGTATGAGAGTTTAAGGGAGGAGATGCAAAGGTGGTAGGACCAGTGCAGAGAGTAACTCGGATTATTTGAGACTCGAGAGTACGGACCAGTGAGGGCGTTACAGCCAGACTATATATTGAGGGAGAGACTCTGCCAGATATATAGAGCAGGTTCCCAGGAGATTGCTGATTTGAGGCAGGAGGATGTTCGCACCGATGCAGTTTACCACCGGGCGATGAGGTTGACCGAGGCAGTGTTAGAGGTAATTCAGCAGGAGCTAGGTCGAGTGCCACCTGGATTTTTAGTTTGACTGACTGCATGATGTTGTATTATATATGATATATGTAGATATATGCAGCATAGTATAGTGTGACTGGGTTGTATTTGCGTAGCCGCTAGTTTTGACTGGTAGTAGTAGCAGTATGACTGATCTAGTGTAGACTTTTTTTGTATCAGGCACTGACACCTGTAGCTGGTGTCATACCTATATATATAAAATGAACCTTTCCACTTTTTCTTTTATTTTCCAGTTTTTCAAGCATTTACATTTATTTTACTGTTTTACCGTTATATATTTTGAAATGCTGTTTTTATTTACAACCATGTTCTACCATTTATTTTTCCAAAAATTTTCAATTATTTCCAAACGATTTACATAAACATTGAACTGTTTTTAATTACTCGTTTTAGATACTTTGTAAACTATTTTTCTTTCCAATATCAACTGTTTAAATTTTATTTTAATACCATATAAAATTGTTTCTTTATTCATATCGCCTGTTTAATAAACTGTATTTAAAAATGAACGATTTGTTTTATTATCAGAACCATGGCACCAAAAAGAAAAATAAGAACCGAGTCATCTAATGGCAATAACGAGGGTCAAAATAACAATAACCTAATGGACCAAATGTTCCACCTTATGCAACAACAAATGATGATGATGCAGCATCAGATGCAACAACAGCGACAACAATTTCAGCAGCAAATGTTACAGCAAGCAGTTCGTCCAGAACCATAAGCACCACCAACGGTACCTGTAGTTACTTTTAAATAGTTCCAGTCGGTGAAGCCTCCAGAATTCGGAGAAGGCCTTTGCGTTGGTTAAAGTTGAAGAAGACCAAAAGACGGATTTTTCTAGTTACTTCTTGAAGGGAGCTGCCAATTACTGGTTAGAATCTAAGAAAGCACTGGAAGGCGACGACGTAGTAAATTGGGATAGATTCACCGATCTTTTTCTAGAAAAATATTTTCCCTATTACATGAAGAATCAAATGGAAATCAAGTTTTTGGAGTTGAAGTAGGGAAATTTGTCAGTCACGCACTATGAAGCCAAGTTCACTGAATTGGCTAGGTTTGTTCCTGAGCAGGTAGATACTGATTAAAAGCGAGCGAAGAGATTCCAGCAGGGATTGAAGCCGTAGATCCGTAGCAGAGTAGCAGTGTTTGAACTGACGACCTCTACAACCGTAGTTCAGAAGGTCATGATTATTGAGAGAGAAAATGAAGCATCCCAAAAGGAAAAAGGGCCAGGATGTTTACAGAACCGCTCCAATAGAAGGCCAAGGTTTCAAGACTAGGAAAATGTGAATTTCAGAAGGACAAAGCAAGGTAACCAGAGAATGGGTAACCGACTCCCAGCCCCAAATCAACAAAGACTTATCCAACCACCCATACATGACTTCAGAACATATGGGAAGAAGCATACTGGGATCTGTAATAAGCCAAATATCACATGCTTCAAGTGCAAGCAGAAGGGACACTATTTTGGGGAATGTCCGACAGGGAAGGCAGAAGTCACATGTTTCCAATGTGGAAGAAAGGGACACATCGCTAAAGACTGTAGAGGAGCAGCAATGGTAGCCAGCGTTCCAAGGGTTTTGGAATTACCTCCGCCACCATAGCACAATCAGCTTAGGCAAGGACTTTTAACATGTCAATGAAAGAAGCTGTACAGAGTCCGAACGTGGTTGTAGGTACGCTTCCTGTGAATTCTGTAAATGCACAAGTACTGATTGATTCTGGAGCTACGAGATCTTTTATTTCTGAAGAATTTAACCCTAAGCTATATTGTGAAACTCAACGGTTAGACGACATGTTAATCATAAAGTTAGAAAATGATGATCAAATCGTGGTAGATCGAGTCTGTCCAGGTTGTGATATTGAAATAGCGGGATATCATTTCTCAGTTGACTTGATACCTTTAAAGTTAGGAGAATTTGATGTTATTTTAGGAATGAATTGGTTAGCCAGTAATAATGCACAGATCGATTGTGCAAATAAGAAGGTGAATTTACGAATCGAGGAAAATGCAACAGTAACGTTTAAAGACGAAAAACAAAAGCAGAGATTCTTAAAGATAATACAAATGACGCAAGTATTGCATCAAGGATGTCAAGCTTATTTAGCCTATGTATTGGACACGGAAAAAGAAAGTCCGAAGATTGAAGATGTTCCTGTAGTTTGTGAGTTTCCCGATGTTTTTCCAAATGAACTTCCAGGATTACCTCCGGATCGAGAAATCGAGTTTACTATTGATTTGGCACCAAGAACTGAACCAATTTCAAAAGCTCTGTATCGAATGGTGCCTGTTGAGAGGAAATAGTTAGCAAAGCAATTGTAGAATTTTCTCGATAGAGGAATCATAAGGCCCAGTGTATCCCCATGGGGTGCACCGGTGTGTTCGTAAAGAAGAAAGACAGTAGCATGCGACTATGTACCGATTATCGTGAGCTGAACAAGTTAACAATCAAGAACAAATACCCTTTGCCCTATCGATGACTAATTTGATCAACTGAAAGGAGCGGCATGGTTTTCAAAAATTGACTTAAGATCAGGTTATCATCAATTGAAGATCAAGGCAGAAGATATTCCAAAGACTGCGTTCTGGACGAGATACGGACACTACGAATTTCTTGTGATGGCGTTTGGACTAACCAATGCACCAGCAACATTTATGGATTTGATGAACCGAGTGTTCAAGAAGTATTTAGATAAATTTACCATTGTATTTATTGATGACATCTTGATCTACTCGAAAACTGAAGATGAACATGCAAAGCACCTGAGAATGACATTGGAAACATTGAGAAAGGAACAGCTTTATGAGAAATTTTTGAAATGCGAATTTTGGCTAAAGGAAGTGCAATTTCTAGGCCACATAATTAGTGTCTAGGGAATTCAAGTTGATCCAGCAAAGTTTGAAGCTATTTTAAACTGGGAAAGACCAAAGACTCCGACGGAAGTCAGAAGTTTCTTGGGATTAGCAGGTTATTACAGAAGATTTTTTAAAGATTTTGCAAAGATAGCCACACCACTGACCAAGTTGACCCGGAAGAAGGAAAAGTTTGAATGGAATGAGAAATGTGAAGAGAGTTTTCAAGAATTAAAGAATCGACTAGTGACCGCACCGGTACTTGTTTTACCTGATGATCAAGGAGATTTAGTCCTTTACAGCGACGCTTCCTATCGAGGACTTGAATGTGTTTTGATGCAACATGGCAACGTAATCGCGTACGCTTCTAAAAAACTAAAGCATCATGAACAGAAATATCCGACGCATGATCTGGAATTAGCAGCAATTGTATTCGCCATGAAACTCTGGAGGCATTACCTTTACGGTGAAAGATGTGAAATTTATACGGATCATAAAAGCTTGAAGTATATTTTCACGCAAAAAGAACTCTACATGAGACAACAACGTTGGATAGAGCTAATTAAAGATTACGACGTATCAATCAACTATCATCCGGGCAAAGCGAATGTTGTAGCAGATATGTTGAGTCGAAAGGAAAGATTGAATCTGTTAACATCTTCCGAGGAATTGAACAGAGAATTCGATAAATTGGAAATTGAAGTTCGTGTTCCAGAAAGCTCCACTGAAATGATTTACGCCATGACATTTCAACCAGAATTATTGAGAAAGATAAGAAGGTGTCAAGAAGAAATAATAAATCATGAAATCGACAATCTGATAGGGGAAGGAATTACCATCCAGAAAGATGATAAGGGAATTTTTCGAGTTGTTTTGAGAATCTGGATACCTAATGTTCCGGAGTTGAAAGCGGAAATTTTACAAGATGCTCACAGCTCAAGATATTCAATTCATTCCGGAAGCACCAAGATGTATAGAGACTTGAAGGAAAACTTTTGGTGGCCAGATATGAAGAAAGAGATAGCAGAATGGGTCAGTAAGTGTTATATGTGCCAAAGAGTCAAACCTGAACATCAACGTCCGAGTGGATTACTACAACCACCGGATATTCCAGAATGGAAATGGGAGCACTTAGCAATGGATTTCGTAGTGGGACTTCCAAGGACCAGAGAAAATCATGATGCAATTTGGGTTATTATTGATAGGTTAATGAAGTCAGCACATTTCCTTCCAATCAACGAAAGGTTTTCGCTTGACAAGTTAATACACCTATATCTCAAGGAAATTGTGATGCGCCATGGAGTGCCGGCATCCATTATATCGGATCGAGATCCACGATTTAATTCGAGATTTTGGAAACAATTCCAGGAATGTCTAGGGACCAAGCTAAATATGAGCACTGCTTATCATCCTCAGACAGACGGGCAAAGTGAAAGGACTATCCAAACAATTGAAGATATGATACGTGTATGTGCGATAGACTTTGAAGGAAGTTGGGATGAGCACTTACCGTTAGTGGAATTCTCTTACAACAACAACTACCATGTGAGCATCAGAATGCCACCTTATGAAGATTTGTATGGAAGAAAATACAGATCACCTACATGTTGGGATGAAGTTGGAGAGCGCAAAATTCTAGGTTAAGAACTGATTCAGCAAACCAAGGAAAAAGTAGAACTTATTTGAAAGCGACTCGAAGCAGCGCAGAATTGACAGTGCAAATATGCAGACCCAACCAGAAGGGATGTGGACTATCAAGAAGGGGAACATGTATTTCTAAAGATATCACCATGGAAGGGATTGACTATGTTTGGAAACAAAGGCAAGCTAAAGCCCCAATACGTCGGTCCAGTTGAAATTCTAAATAGAGTCGAAAAAGTTGCATACGAGTTAGCTTTACCGCACCATATGCAGCATATTCATAATGTATTTTATGTGTCAATGCTTAAGAAGTATAATTCTGATACGAAGCATGTAATAGAGTATGAGCCGATAGAGCTCCAAACAGATTTGTCATATGTAGAACAACCGGTAAGAATTTTAGATCGGCAAGAGAGAGTATTAAGGAATAAGTCTGTACCATTAGTAAGAGTCTTGTGGAGAAATCCTGTGGTTGAAGAGTCAACCTGGGAGCTTGAAAGTGATATGTTAGAAAAGTACCCTCAGTTACTTTCATAGCGTGATTCCGAGGACAGAATCCTAATAAGGGGGAGAATGTAATGATCGAGAAATTATGTTTGTATTATATTCTAATAAAGGTGATTTATGTGTATTATTATGTGATTAAGTGTGTTGAGTCTTAAAACCCTAATTGCTATGTGCTACGTGTTGTCTGTTTTGATCGGAATGTGTTTCGAGTATTTATCGAGTGTTTTATTATAAGTTATATGATTTATATCAAAATTGGTACAGCTCAAACAGTGTTTTAAAAGCCCATATTTCAAACAAAATCATTGGCCCTATTTTTCCAAGTATGGCCTATACCACATTGATATTCTAAACATCTAGACGTTTTACAACTTTACCTTTTTCGCGAAAAATGACATTTTCGGACCCCGGGTGTCAAAAACCCCCCACAAAAATCACATTTTTATTTTTATATGATCATGAAATTATTAAACATCATTTTTCTTTTTATTTTTGTATTATTCACAATTTTTGGGATTTATGGCATATTTTTTGTATTTATTGGATATTTAAAAATTCATTATTAATACCCAAAAATTATAAAAATTGAGGCCAAATAATTTTATTAGATGTGTAATTAGACCCCTAATTTTATTTAGGGGTATTATTTTAGCTAGTGTAAATAGATGAATTATTATTAATTATTAATTAGTTATTTATTAAGAAAATCAGAATATTCAAGAATATTAGTGTTGGTGAAGAACATGCCAGGAATTAAACTGCGGATTTCATAGTGATTCTGTGTACCAAATCTTTCATGTGAGTAACCAAAATGAAGCTTATGATCTCTACTTTCTATTCATACCATCAATTTCATGTTTTGTTGCTTGTAAAGAGAGAAGAATAAATGAACCGGTAATTTGCTGGTCTGAACAACCATCTGTTTCTGTAAAGAATAATAAATGCCATTGTTGGCGAATGCCAAATGGACGAGACTGAAAACAAGAACCAATATATGCACTATAACCTGCTGATCAGTCAGGATACAGTGAGGATCTATACCCAACTGCATGAACCCAACCAACATATGGGGTACCCTGGCAACTATGGCCTAATAATGAAGGGTCTAGTTCATACCCGGCCTGTATCGTAACCATCCAATCCATAGCTTAGCATCCGGAACAATCGGTATGCTTTCGATGTATCCCAATATTAGGATATATCAGAGTATATGTAAATAAGGGTATAAGTATTGGAATATGAATAGAGGATTTAATAAATTAGGAGAAATCAAGAATTGAAATGAAATAGAAACAAAGGATCAATAACTGTGTATCAGTGTTTGTGAACAAGAATTGTCAAGGTGTAATTGTTATGGAAAGTTGGATGTAATTCACTATTTTGAACTTAGAATAGGGGAAAAACTTGTCTGGTGCGCACTTTACCTCGTATGATTCACAACCTTCTGTCTCCTGCTTGATTCTCCTTATTGGTACTGAATCTATCAAGGAAAGATACTCGTTTAGATGACTTACTTCATACGCAATCTCAGGTTGATACCACGTAACCTTAATCGTCTACCCATACGATTCTGTCTGACTCGCATATAATTATATAACACATAGAGTTCAATAATCACGTAAATCACATAGCACATAAAGCACATAATTAATTATAGACTTATAATTATTTTTAGAATCTATACTAGACTTATATTCGCATTAACAAACACTATCTGGCTCGATTCCTAATTTTTCGGGATTTATTAGACTCATTTTTATCACAAATAGGGTCTAGAAATAAATAATTATCATAAGCCGACTCGCTTTCGAAAGAAATTATGATTTACAATTATTTTTAATGGAATCAGGTCATTTTTATGAGTCTAAGGGTCTTCGTTTCGCTCAAAATAAAACCCATCAGAACCCGAATAGTCAAGAAGCGGGTCAAGCTGCGTGACCCTCTAATTCCTAGAGTGTTTGTCCCTATCCCATAAGAGAGCTTTGAGTTGCTAGAGCATGTATAGTAGGATAAGTGATAGTGTAATTTGAATAAAAGATATTTAGTTTAAAATTTGAATAAAATAATGGTTTGTAATAAAGAGAGTTCTTGAGATAGTTTCTTTAGAATGGGTTGTAATAAAGTTGGTTTTTTGTTCTTGTTTTCAATCCTTAACCTTGAAAAAATCCTGAGTAGTAGTAGTTCGGGGTAATTATTTATTTATATTATGCTTGTACAGGTTCGGTAAGCAATTAGTGTTAATAATGCCCCAAATCTATACCCCGGATTTGGAGGGTGTTATAGAGGTGCCCCAAAGATTGGAAGATAGTTGAGAGACACTTTATTTTTGAGATTGTTCCTGTTCAAATATGTAAGAACTTTCTTTTCTTGAACCCAATAAGCAAGCTTGTTTATTGGGTTTTGAATTACAAGGTCCTTAGATATATGGTTAGCTAGCATCATTAAAAATCTAGCATAATAAATATTTCTAGGCCTTTTCTGAACAGCTCTTAGTTTATACCCTAACTCTATCAAGACATAATTGCTAAAATCAAAATATTTATCAATTAAGAGCATGTTAAGAAGGGAGGAAGTAGTTGCTTCAAAATTACTGATTTTTCCTGAAAATACCCTGATAAAAGCATCACACATAAAACTCCACTCTTTTCTAGTACCTTTCCTCTTAATACTACCTAAAATAACAGTAGAATTCAGCATGTTAACCACATCAGTGTCAGTATGTGGAGCAGTTGTGTTATTTTTAGCTAATTTAAAGTAAGATTGAATAGCATCTGAGTTACACAATAGTTGTTACCTTTGAGAGTAAAGGTAATTGTCATATCTGTTAAATTAAAAATAGAAGATGACCACACTTCCTCCATAATTTCACAGTAAATGACTGGTGACTTGAGCATGGCATACTTCAATTTGTAGTTGCTCATAAAGTCCATCATTTTATGATAGTCTTCCTGAGTAACGCTCTTGTCCACCAAAGCTATGAAGTTTTATTTTCATAACTATACCCAGACTTAGACATGATTTTCACAACAGGCGTCATTGATGCTAGGTTCGAAGATACAAAGAGAGATAAAGGGTTTAGGGAGAAAAAGAGTTGAAATTTCCTTGAGTAATTAAAGAAAGATAAAAGTGTGATCTATAAATGAATTTGGCTTTTATACTTTCTTAGAAAAAGATAAATAAATAATTAAAAATGAAATAAAACCTCCAATGATAATTACCAAAAATAACCGTTTAGAAATAAAGAAAACTGTAACAATTCTAAAACTGTCCATCAACGTATACATACATGACTGTAAGCACGTGTCAACAGATATGGTTTTAAGCATCAACTGTTATGATTGATAAGAATCAACGGATAGAAAATGTACCATTATCCATCGATGGATGAAGTACCCTGAAACATATTTGACTTTCAATGGATTTAGGCAATCAACGGATATTCACTCTCAACGGATAATGAACATCCGTTGAAGGAATAATTTTGACTTAGCCAAAATTTCACCCTTAACAGGAAAATTAAATTTATTTCTGGCTACAATAAAAATTGCATAGACATAAAAAATAATGAATTAAGGGTAGTTTAGCTTACCTAACTCACTTAGCAACCTAGTAAAAATTGATTCATCAAGTGGCTTGGTAAAGATGTCTGCAAGTTGTTGCTCACTTGGAATAAAATGATTTTTTACAGTACCATTCATAACATGCTATCTTATGAAGTGGTATTTGATATCGATGTGCTTTTTCTTTGAATGCTGCACGAGATTTTCAGTGATGCCAATGGCACTTGTGTTGTCATAGAAAATTGGAATCTCGTCCATATATAGACCATAATCCAACAGTTGATTTCTCATCCATAATTTGTGCACAACAACTACCAGCAGCAATACATTCAGCCTCAGTTGTGAAAGTAGAAACTGAATTATGTTTCTTACTAAACCAGGACACAAGCTTATTTCCTAGAAATTGACATGCGCCAGTTGCGCTTTTTCTGTATATTTTGCACCCTGCATAATCTGCATTTGAATAACCAATTAGATCAAAGGTAGAATCTCTAGGTTACCAAATGTCAAGTTTTGGTGTGCGTTTGAAATATCTGAAAAGTCCCTTAATAGCTACTAAATGAGATTCTCTAGGATCAGATCTAGAAAAGACAAGTAGCAAACATTAAAATTGGCCTACTAAATGTTAAATATAAAAATGAGCCAACCACGCCTCTATAGTTTGAAATATCCACAGACTTTTCAGTAGTATTCAATTCAAGCTTAGTAGCACGGGTCATGGGAATTTTTGCAGATGTGCAATCCATTAAGTCAAACTTCTTTAAAAGATCATGAATATAATTAGTTTGACTAATGAATATTCCATCACCAATTTACTTAACTTGTAAACCAAGAATGTAAGTTAGTTCTCCCATCATGCTCATTGCATATTTACTTTGCATCAATTTGGAAAACTTTTTGCAAAGTTTATCATCTGTAGAGCCAAATATAATATCATCTAGATAAATCTTAATAAGTATACTAGAGCCATTAACATTTCCAAAGAAAATAGTTTTGTCAACAGTACCTCTTGTGAAATGATTTTCTAAAAAGAACTTGATAAAGTATCATATCAGGCTCTAGGTGCTTGCTTCAATCCATAAAGTGATTTCAAAAGATAGTAGACATAATCCGGAAATTTGGGTCTTTAAAACCTGGAAGTTGACTGACATAAATTTCCTCCTCCAAATCTCCATTCAAAATTACACTTTTGACATCCATTTGATGGACTTTGAAATTGGCATGGGATGCATAAGCTCGAAAGATTATGATTCCTTCAAGTCTTGCAACTAGAGAAAATGTTTCATCAAAATCTATTCCTTCTTATTGAGAGTAGCCGTTAGCCACCAATCTAGCTTTTTTCCTTATGACTGTGCCAAACTCATCCATCTTATTCTTGAATACCCATTTGATGTTAATAGAATTCTTTCCTTTAGGTTTGGGTACTAGCTTTCATACTTTATTCCTTTTAAATTGGTTTAGCTCTTCCTGCATAGCTAAAACCCAATCAGAATCCATCAAAGCTTCTTTTACCTTCTTTGGCTCTTCCTGTGACAGGAAGATGCTATATAGACATTCATCTTGAGTTGCTTTCCTTGTTTGCACTCTAGATGTTGCATCACCAATGATCAATTCAAATGGGTGATCTCGTATCTATTTACTTTGAGGTGGTAAATTAGCTCTAGATAGAGAGGCTTCATTGTTATCTTGCTGTGTGACTGAGTGTTGACTAGATAAAACTCCCCCTGAGTTGGTGAATCTTTAATTTGAAGTTGGAGTTCTATCAAACAGTGATCTAGAATGACTTTCAACGCCTATTGAAGAATGATCAACGGATGTTGAATGTCTGTCAACGGATGATCCACTTTGTCTATCAACGGATAATGGGTTTTGTCTTTCAAAGGATGATGTAATTTATCTTTTAACGGATACGCCATTCTATGCATTAACTGATGTTGATTCTTTTGATGACAAGTTTGAATCTCCTTAATCACCACTTCTAGATCACCATCATCATCACTGTCATCACAATACATCTCAACATTATCAAATTTGAGGCTTTCATGGAAACCTTCATCTTGCAGTCCTTCAATCTTTTTATCATCAAACACAACATGTAGAGATTCCATAATAGTGTTGGTTTTTAGATTGTAGACTCTATATGCTTTTCCAATAACATATCCAACAAAGATACCTTCATCATCTTTGGCATCAAACTTTTCATGTTAATCAGTTTGATTCCCTAGAATATATAACTTGCATCCAAAGACATACAGAAAGTTCAGTGTTAGCTTCCTATTATTGAACAATTCATAAGGAGTCATGCATTAGGCTTGATTAATCAAATAAAAATTTTAAGTGTAGCATGTAGTGTTGACAGCTTCAGCCCAGAAATAAGTTGGTAACTTTGATTGTTCTAACATGGTTCTAGAAGCTTCAATCAATGATCTATTATGTCTTTCAACTACTCCATTTTGTTGTGGAGTCCTTGCAACTGAGAACCCATGCATAATGCCATTTTCTTCACAGAACAATCTCAGTATTGAATTCTTGAACTCAGTTCCATTGTCACTCCTTATTCTTCTTACTTTGAGATCAGGATGGTTGTCGACTTGCCGTATATGATTGATAATGATTTCACTAGTTTCATCTTTAGATCCAAGAAAATATATGCATGAGAACTTTGAATAATCATCCATAATCACTAGGAAATACTTTTTCTTTGAGATTGACAAGACTGGTCCAAACAAATCCATGTGCAACGGTTGTAGAGGTTCATCAATTGTTGATTCAAGCTTCCTTTTGAATGATGCTTTTACTTGTTTTCCTTTATGACAAGCACCACACAGTTCATCTTTTGAGAACTCAACTTGAGGAATGCCTCTAACAAGGTATTTCCTGACCAATTCATTCATGGTCTTGAAGTGTAAATGACACAGCTTCTTGTACCATATCCAACTTTTATCTTCACTTGCTTTGCTGAAAAGACAAGTAATAGAATCTTCATTTGTTGAGTTGAAATCAGCTAGGTACACATTTCCTTTCCTCACTCCAGTAAGGACCACTTTGTTTCTTTTCTTGCAGTTAACAACATAGGCTTCAGTTGTAAAAGTAACGAAGTTGCCTTTATCACATAGTTGACTGACATTCAAAAGATTGTGTTTGAGTCTATCAACTAGAGCAACTTCATCAATGATGACATTCTCTCTTGAAATCGAGCCATATCCCATAGTATAACCTTTGTTGTCATCTCCAAAGGTAATGCTTGGTCCAGCTCTTTCCTTGAACTCAGTGAGCAGGGTAAAATCTCCAGTTATGTGCCTTGAGAACCACTGTCTAGATATCATAGATTCTTTATATTTTCCTGCACACATCAAAACCAAATCAAGTTGATTTTGGTGCCCAAGTTTCCTTGAGTTCATGCTTGTTAGCCATTTTTTAGGTTTCTTAGTCTTTCCATCATTAGGCTTAGGTGACTGTGAATCAACCTTTATCTTAGGAGTAGGACTTTGAAACCCTTGATCAACTATACAGTTATCAGGCATATTAGGACTAACATGCTATTAGAAAAGATTGTGCAAACATGTTATTCCAGTAAGGCATGTTAAATGGAATTTGGGGCATATTAAATACAGAATAATAAGGATTGTGTGCAAATGGCTTATTAGCAGAATGTGTAGATAAATTTTGTACAGACATAACAGGCAAAGTATGTAGGGATGATATGGGCATGTTAGGCAAAGATGGAGGTGCAGACATGGGTGCATGTATCACATACTTGAAATTAGTATATAAATGATTAATACTACCACACTTAGCACATGTCTTTTTAGGTGCTTACTTATCAGGTGTGTAGTTACTATGTTTGTTAATCCGTACTTTCATATTCATGTTGTTTTCATTTTTGAATCTGCCTTGAGCTCAATCTTCTCCAATCTATCACTCAACTGCTCCATTGACATATGCCCCACATTCACTCTGCTTGCATTTTTAGCTTTGCTTGATTCCCCTTGAACAAAGTGCTTAGTCACTGAACATTAATTTTCATTGAGCTTGGTTAGCTTTGGTTTGTTAATGGTCTTTTTCTGCATCAACGGATAGGCTTCTTTAGCTTTTAAAGGATAAGCTTCATCATCCATTGATTCCAGATCCATTGATAAACCATTAAAAGGAACAGGGTCCAATTTCTTCTTGTTCTTTTTCCAGGATTCTTCATAGAAAGACTCAATTCCTTGAACTTTGGAAATTTGGGCACTTACATCCCTTGATGATTTCCAGGCCTTGATCACTTATTGCTCACGTTCAAGCTGCTTTCTCAAAATCTCTTCTTTCTTCAAAGATTCAGTTAATTCATCCATAGCAGTTATAATAACCCCAAATTTTAGGAATTTTTGTAACCCTTATGAATAGTAAATTTTGCTGAAATTGCTGACTGATAAAAATTTTCATGCCACACTACATAGGAGTTCTTTTATGGATATTCTGAGATCATATTAGTACTCCATAATATAAATGAGTGTATATAAAGATCGTCAGAATTCAAATCCGGACACTTTGATTCTTCCCAAAAATCCACCAGATACCGAAAAAATTAAGTAGAAGGTAACATAATTGAAAGGATTTCAATTCAAGGATGAAAAGAGAGAATCATTAAAGGAATATAAAATATTAAGAAAGGTTTAGGGAAACCCAAGTAATAAGATCCCGGATATGATCTCTCAAACGAAAAATGAGAACGAAAGTTAAGTGAACCGTAAAATAGATAAGCGACCATTAGACAAACAATTAAGCAGTAATCAAGAGATTATCACAAGATGGGGTCATCAAGCCATATAGAATTGACAAGTGGCAAGGATGTGACATAAGCATGATGAAGTAAGCATGGTTAGCTAGATATTTAGCAAGGTTGATTTGTGGCCAAGTATTGGAACCTTGGTTAAACCAAGGTTAATGTTAACTAACCTAACAAAACACACTACAAATCACCAAGTCAAACAAGAAGCATTTCATTTCCTTTCTTCATCAAATCGCTCTGGGCTCCATTAAAGAAAATCTAGGAAGAAAATTGCAAACTCAAGCTCCACTCCTTTTTATTTAGCAAGGTAATTAACTAAGCTTCCTTATGATTAGATATAGATTTTCTGGGAGTTTAAGCTCATGAATTTTTGCAAAAAAAATTCTATAAATCATTCAAGAAGATGATGAATAGTGTTTTCTAGAAAATAATTTTGTGTTCTTGATTTCTTTGGCAAGATCAAGGTGTTAGAAGGGTAAATCAAGTCTCCTTAAGGCTCCTTAGCAACTTGTTATACTCCAAGGAAGGTATAATCTTCAAAACCGTAGCTTTTACTTTGAGTTTAATGAGTTGTATGGTTGGATTAGTGAATGAGAAGCATGATCCATGTTTGTTAGTTTGTTTTGCTTGATTTGTATTAATTATGGTTAATGGATCTATGATTATAGTTGAATGATTTGATAATCTTGAGAGTGTGGACTGAGTTAGTGTTGTTTAAGTAAAATATTGGTGTATTGGTGATTGTGGATGGTTTTGTGTGGATTTAGTATAGTAAAAATTTGGAAAACTTGTAAACATAGTCGTCGTAACACTAGTTTACATATAGACTGCTTGTGCTTATAAATCGGATCTGAAAACTCCCTGTTAAAACTGTAACTATGCAATTTTTAGCTAAATAATGTCGTAAGCTTCGTTTTGGTATGTGGTTCTCTTAGATTCGATTTACGGTTTTGGAGAAATGACCGTTTTAAGTAACAGCGTTCCGCGAATGAACCTTTACACCTAAAAGACTATTTGGATTACGAAACAATTATGTAAGGTTGATTACTCAGTTGGTAGAGTACCCAAGAAAGAGTCGCCTTAAAATATTTAACGATTAATTTTATAAAAATTTGTGGAGCCGAGGGTACTCGAGCGACTAATGTAAATCGTTAAGCGTAAAAGCGAACGTTAGGGTCTAAATAGATAAAGTATAGTTTCTTAAAAGACCGTCGTTTAATTCCGGCTTATATGTTGTTTATAGGTTACCAGACTCACACCAAGCCTTTTACCACCCCCGATCGCTCAGGATAGTTTTCTACCTGTATATTGTTGTTTTGATGATTATATATATGCATTATCTTGGGATAAGTGCATGATTGTTGTTTAGCTAATCTTGCGATATATTGAAGCATATTGATATGATATATATATACATGCTAGTTTCGGAATTCTTTATATTTCTTTGTCAATTGCATTATTTATAAACTGCATAATACATCTGCTAGAGATTGGCATTATTTGCGCATACCTTTAGTATAGGGGACCCAAAGTTGAATATTTTCCTAAACCGGGAGGTGATGCCCCCGGGTACAAACTATACATATATATATATATATAGTTTTATATATGTCTAATAATCGAATAAAGTTATTCGATAGTTTTAATTAATAATCAAACTTTATTTTGATTATTCAAATAAGGATCTTACTTCACTACAAGAAAAAGGTCAAAAGACATCGGTTCCAAACCGATGTTAAAAGTTTTTAAAAGCGATGTCTTTGCATGTGTAGAGAAAGGTCCAGAGTTTTAGACATCGGTTATGGACCGATGTTTAAGATATATGTAGACAACGGTTTTAGTTAACAAACTGATGTCCTTATCTTATTATCTTACATTTTAACTCATGATCACCAGTTCAATATATTAATATATTGCAATTTATACCACTTTAAGCATATGACACGCAAGGGAAAAAATATAAAGACAACATTTTTTTAAAATAAACATTGTAAATTGGCACCTTTAACATCGTCTGTTTTTGTGAGTGATGTTAATGACTCTCTTAGACATTGGTTTTTTAGGCATGCTCAATATATATCGTTGTTATTTATGTAAGATCACATCAGTTATCTTCTAGATACATGATGTTAAACATGTCGAAAAAGATCAGTTATTTTCTTAAAAACTGATGCATATTTACAATTTAAACATGCCATTTTGTTAATTAACCATTGTCTTTTATCATTACCAGCATCAGTTTTTGTTTGTAAATTCCAGACCTGTTGTTAGGTAATTAGTAAATGAAGCCCTGTGTTTTTATAAATATGAACCAAAAACAAACCAAAACAATGGCAACAATACCAAAAGGCAATCTTAATACCATAAGGCAATCTTTTAGCATCCGGTTGCACAACGTACTACTTACATCCAAACATAGAACCAAAACCAATCACCAGTTTTAACACCAACACCAAACTGCTACATATCCAATACCTACCGATCTCCAAAAGTCTAACACCAAACTCCATCCTAACAAGGACCACAAACATACCAAAAGTACCAAAAGTAGTTTCAAAGATCGATTAAGTATTGAGATGAAAATAAGAGCTAGTAATCCTAGATACATAGCTACTATATCTTATCTTGGTTATAAGCAAGCGCCTCGATACGGACCACAACCAGCTCCTCCATTTTGTAAGACTTCCGACTCTTATTGGCCCACTGAAATTTATAACAAACCAGCTATAAACAATTAGGCCAAATCGACACAAACTAAACCTAGTAAGAACTATATTGGTCAAATTGCATCAAAACACCAAACTATATATACCTTAGTGATAAAAGTCATTTCTTTATCCTCAATTATATCTTTCATGTATTGCATAACAACCTAACCACATTCGTGGCCACCTGGTTGCTTAGGAGACTCTTGAAAAATATTATACCATCAACGACAAACAAAACATCTTACAACTCGCTCACTGATTCATGGAGTGTATGAAATACGCACGACCAGATTTTTAACCTTTGGAACAATATTTCACCTTCCGGTCTAAGCATTGAGAGTCTTCATTGCACTGCAGAGACATATTTTATCATGTAATAAGAAAAAATCAAAATTAATGAAAATATTTAAATCTGCAAGTAATGTAATGATTTTTGTTACGACCGGCCCTTTTATGTAATATTATTTGTGAACTTTGTATAATATTAGAGCCGATTATAAATATATGTAATGATTATAGTGTGTATGAATGGTATTTGCTGCATTATAAGTTACTTTATGTAGATTATAAATTTCTCAAAATAAGAGTTTTATTATTTGCCTTTTTTTTGATTTATAAGGAATATTCTATACCTTGGAAAATTTTCTTTTAAAAATTATTTCATTCATAAATTTCAAAAGTGATCTCATAAAATTTCTAAAAATCCAAGTTATTTTATGGTATAAATTTTATAATTTTTGAACCTTTATTTTATTTTATAAAAATAAATCTTTGAAAATTGTTTGTTAATAATTAGAAAATTACATGGAAACCCTTGCATGCAAATCACTCTTCCATTCTATTAAAGGGAAAATGAGACATTTCCAACCCCACTAACTCACCTTTTGTTAGCCAAATTACCACATTAACCTTGCATGCAAAATGGCCTCACTTTAGCTAGAGGTTATTCTTGTACATTCTCATTTCCACTCATTTCTTTTAGTCAATCAAAAGCATAAAACCAAGCACAAAATATGAGAATCATTTCACTCACTCCACACTCCACCCTGATCTCACCTCCATCCCTTCCCTCTCCTTCTTGCTCTCAGCCGAGAACCCCCTCCCCACTCCTTTTTATTTTTTTTCAATTCCATTCTCATCTTCCCTAGTGTAATTCCCCTACCTATATTTATTTTATAAACTTCCCAAGAGTTTTGTGGTTGGGAGATGAAGTTTCATGGTTGCATGTGTAGCTTTTGTGTGATCTCCAAAGAGAAACTCTTGATTCTTGTGAATTCAAGAGCTCTCTATGAGATACATTTCATATATGTTTTAAACAAGTGTTTTATGGAGAAACCATGCTTTAAAAACCTTTGTATGCTACTGAAATTTCACTATATAATCATGATTAGTCATGCATGCTAGTTTTAAGATGTTAATATGATGATCAACCATGTTGTGTATGCTACTCTTCTCGAAATCATTTTTCATGTTTAAAATTCTATAAATTCGAATTATTTGTGCTTAAAATAGATTGTTTCCATGATATATTGCTTAATAATAGTTAAGAGAAGATTTATTTCATAATTATTAAAGTTGAGAAATAGGTTCAAGTCGAATTTGTAAGAATTTAAACTCCATAATTAGCCGAAACCATGTTAAGTGTTTTCCATGAGTTGCATGTTGTATTTTTATTTGCATGTTGGTATTCTAGGGCATGGATGATCTCCACTCCTGTTGAGGCACTATCTTAGGATGTTGATGCACTAAGTTTTCTTTGGCAAAGGTTGGATTCTTGGTTAATAAGTGGGAGTTAAGGTGGAAAGGGTATAGTTAGTGTTTGCATTTTTTCCAGAATTGTTGCACTAGTTTGTGGGGAAGTTTTGAATGGGAATTTGTTGTGCACTTTGAGGCCCAAGCCACCAGAAGCTAGCACTAGGAGTATACAATAGGTTTTAGGTGTTTGTTGGAGGTTTTCAAGACATTTGGTTAGGTGCACGAGTGGAATCACAAAATCTGTTCAGCAGGGGACAATTTTGTTGCAACTTAGAAATGGGAAGTTTTGACCATGTCATAGGTAGGCCCTCATTAGGCCCTGTTGGGCCTTAGTTAGAGGGAGTGTCAGAGGAGTTTTTCCAGCCATAGTTCATAGGATTTGAGTTAGAATAATGTGCACAAGTTAGTTCAAGTCAAGATCTTTTATGCCCAGAAAAACTAGGGGAACCATGGACTTTAAGCTTAGGCCTAGGGAGGCCCAAGCTAGGCACTTAAGCCACATCAAGTTTGGGAGTTGCCTTATGATCAGAAGAGTCTAGTGTAGAAGTTTTGGAGGTAAACTTGTAGTGTAAGAGTGTCTAATGCACCCAAGAAACCATAAATGTCATTCTGAAATTTAAAATAAGTAGCACCTTCACTTACCACATAGTTTTAGAGCACTTATGAGTGAGGCCTAGGTTGACCACTATAGTTGCAAGAGCATAAAGCCAGTAGAGTGAAAGGCCCAAGTTAGGGTCAATAGAATTTGGATGGTTTAGTAAAGGCACATCGAGTTAGGAGGCCAAAATTTGGAGACTTTGTCTAGTTTAGCGATCAAGTTTCTTAAGTTGTGGAGCGAGATCATCCAAGCCTAGTGTTCCAATATGGTGTGTGTAATATTATTTGGTACTTAAATATGGTATGTGAGTATATGTGGCTATGTGTACTACTATATTTATAAGGTGATTATAAATTGTGTGCATATAGGCCTAATTGCGGGTTGTAAATAGGTTGAGTTGGTGAGGATATATTATAATGAGGTTATTATTATTTGTGTAGGATCTTGAGACGAGGGAAAACTTGCCATAAAGGTCGACTAAAGGTTCCAGTTGCTCCTACCTGCCAGTCCAGTCCAGCCTTCTCAAGGTAAGTGATTCAACCTGTTTTTTAGTTTACACTGCGAATGTGTGATAACTAGTTCCTATATATATGATGCGAGTATCCTGTTTATCTTGTTATACTTGAACCAAGTGATTCTCAAATCTATCTTCGTATTATATAGAAATGCCATGAACCCTCAAGTACTTATTGCAAGTAGATCAAAAGTCATACCATGCTAGTATTCCAAAGTAATTGGGATGCCATGATAAAATAGAGATTTGTTATAAAACTTTATTGATCCTTTTGATTAACATGCTATTTATTCCTGAGAAATCTTGATATTGCACCTTGATGCTTTGATTCAACTCTTTTAAGAACCTCGATAGAAACTTTATCTTGATACCTAAAATCCAGTTATTCTTTAAAGTCGTTCATGATTGTTTGATAACCCTATCCTTACCCTAAAGCTTGATACCCTGATATACCTTGAATTGATGATCACTTCCCTTGTATTTTAACACCTATATCATACCTTGAACCAGTAATACTTATCTTCTTGATATTTTAATATCCATACCTTATTTGAAACTACTGCTTAAAGCCTAGTTTGGCCATACTCTTTCATATTATCCAATAACCCTACTAAATCTCCTTGTCAAAATCCTTAAAAATAGAAACTGTTCAAGTACCCAGATAGAGTAAAGTCTAGTGAATCATGGCCCTAAGATTTAGTGATTATTTTTTCAGTGTTTCAAAGTTGATCTATAATCCCTTGATAAAGATGTTTACTGTTTAAGAAATTTACTATCAATCGACATCAGTTTTTTTTTGAAATGATTAAAAATCTGGATTTCAGTCCCAAAGGGGGATAAATGTTTTCTTTAAATAGTGGATCTGGACTGAGACGCGAGTCCTTTCCACACTTAAATTGTAGGATTAAAAGTTGCCTAGGGATCCCATTAATGTTTTAGAACCCACCGAGGTTCGGGATTACTTAGCGGCCGATCACCGGCTGTAATCCATAGCGTCATAAAATGGTTTTTGATTAAGAAATGATTTTGGAAATGTTTTGATACAAACAAAAGATGCCATCACCCAAAAGTTCATCTCTTATTATTATTAGGTCTATCTTCACATTGTTATTCTTTTAAATATATCTCAATTTATGTTCTGTGCCGTATTGTTTAGCACTTGTTGAGCATTTGGCTCACTACTTGCTTTTACCCTAATATTACAGCTAGCAGATATGGTTAGATTCAAGAAGACCGCGCGTAAGATTTGTGATGCCGATACGTATGTTCGAGCTCAGGTAGAATAAGAGACAAATTTGTGTGAGGACTCGATATTAAAGCCATTTGTCATAATTAGTAGTGTTGGGCTGTTCCAAACCCTGAACTGTAAGATCTTGGATTCAGTTGTATTTACTTTCTTTTATCGATTGTAATAGTTTTATATTATATATTGTTAAGTTGGTGGTGTGACAGGTTTTAGTATCAGAGCTACGGTTTAGAGTCCCTGAACAGCCCAAATAGGTTATAGGATATATGTATAAGTTATAGACATTATGCGAGAGAGTAGGTTAAGTAAATTTATTATTAATACTCCTATTATATATCAATGAATGGTTTGTCAGCAAAGGGCGCACTCCTCGTCATCCTCTGGGTCGGACGACACTATTGCTTTCTCCGTGTATGCTGAGCTGAGGCGCGAGTTTGACATGCTGCAGGGCAAGTATGACCGACTGATAGACCGATTGAAGAACGTGTATCCGGACAGCCGAAACTATGAAGGGAAGCCTAAGGAGAAGATGACTGCGAGACTTGAGACTTTGGTTCAGTACGTCAACACTAAGCTTGAGAAGATTCCATCGCACCGAGACCGTACCAGCCATTATATCATCCAGATGGTGGCGGATGAGCTCCTGAGTATTGTGAAGATGCTTCGAGAGGAGAAAACTACCAAGCCCCGTTCCGATGGAGTGGAGCCTTAGTTCTTTCCATTATCTACCTTTCATGTTATTGTATTATCGGACTATGTAGAAGTCCCTGTTGTTCCTTTAAATAAGCATGTTATTCCTAAATTCAGACCTTATTTTAATCTTGATATATTGTGACCTTAAATTTCAATGCACTATCATTTCGCTTGCTTTCAATTGTTTATTTTACGCCTTTATATGCATCACCCTATTTGTTTAATTTGAAATTTGACCTCATATGTGAACAAGAATGCCATGCGACACCCTCGAATTATTTCATTATTCATACCTGTTTTGACGTAACTCTTATTTCAGGATCATGCCACCCAAAAAGAAGAACCCAACAACCACACCCACCACATATCCAAATATTCTTCGATTACCGGAAACCTTACAACAACAAATAAACGCTATAGCTCAACAACAACTAACTCTTCAACAACAATTTGAAAACCAAGATAACCGTGAGCCACACCAACCACCTGATCCACCAGTACCACCTCGACAAGTTGTTACTTTCAAGACTTTTCAGAATGTGAATCCACCTGCATTTCATGATAACACTGATCCAATAATAGCAAACACATGGATTAAGGAAATGGAAAGAGCTTTTGAATTGGTACAGCTAGGGGACGATCAGAAGACACCATATACTACATACTTCCTGAAGGGCGAAGTCATCTATTGGTGGGATTCGGTAAAAGCTATAGAAGCAAATCAACAAGTTTCTTGGGAAAGATTTAAGAAGTTATTTCTGGAAAAGTATTACCATAAGTACATGCAGAATCAGATGGAGCTTAAATTTCTTGAATTGAAGCAAGGGAGTATGTCTGTACTGGAGTATGAGAAGAACTTCACAGATTTGTCAAGGTTTGTGACGAAGTATATCAGCAGTGAGGAGGAAAAAGCAAAGAGATTCCAACAAGGATTAGAGTCTTGGATCAGAGATAGAGTGGCTATGTTTGAGCTTGATACTTATGCAGGCATAGTGCATAAGGTTGCTCTGATTGAAAGTAATGGGATGCAGTCAAGGAAGGAAAGGGATAACAAGAAGAGAAAGGTTTCATTCTATGGAGAAAAGTCTGAAGCGGGAAATTCACAAGATATGAATATGAAGAAGATTGGATTCCATAAAGGCGGAAATTTTCAAAAGAAGAGAAGTTTGAGCAAAAGACAAGAATCAAAGGGGAAAAACCAGGCAAGCCAAGGACAAGTTGGAGAAAATAGATTTCAGAGACCAGAATGCAAACACTGTGGAAGAAGGCACCCCGGAGTGTGTAATAAGTTGAGCATGACATGCTATAGGTGCAACCAGAAGGGACATTTGGCAAATGAGTGTAAGATGCCGAAGCCGGAGTTACATGCTACAAGTGTGGAAAGACTGGACACATAGCTAGGGAGTGCAAGTCAACCGGACCAGTCAAAGCCCTGATGAACGTGGAAAGTACTAGTGCAAGCGTGCTAGCTGAGGTATTGGCCTTACCTCCATCACCTACAACAACTCCACAAGCAACAACAAGGACATTTGATTTAAAAATGAAGGACGCTGTTCAGAACTCTGAGGTGATAGCAGGTACACTTTTACTAAATAATGTCGAAGCTAAAGTATTGATTGATTCGGGAGCGACGAGATCTTTCATATCAGAAACTTTTGTTGATAAACTTCAATGTGATAAAATGGTTATGAACGAGGTAGTAAATGTGGTAATTGCAAACCAAGAGAAGATTTCTGTGCGTCAACTCTGTCCGAAGTGTGAGATTGATATTTCGGGGTATAAATTTTCAGCCGACTTGATACTCTTCAAGTTGGGAGAGTTCGATATAATTTTAGGTATGGATTGGTTAGGGAAGAATAACGCCCGGATTAATTGTAAGTCGAAGAAGGTGTTTTTAAAGATGAAGAGTGGAGAGAAAGTAATATTTAAGGGAAAGAGGCAAAAGCAACTGTTTCTTACAATTATTCAGGCCAAAAAGTTACTTAGGAAAGGTTGTGAGTCGTTCCTAGCTTATGTAGTGGATTCAAAAAAGGACAACCCCAGCATAGAAGATATTCCCGTAGTCAACGAATTTCCAGATGTGTTTCCAGACGAACTACCAGGCTTACCGCCAGATCGACAAATCGAGTTCGAGATCAACCTTGCTCCGGGCACAAAAGCAGTTTCGAAGGCCCCATATAGGATGGCACCAGCAGAAATAAAAGAGTTGGCGAGTCAGCTACAAGAATTGTTGGATAAAGGAGTGATACGGCCAAGTACGTTGCCATGGGGAGCACCTGTTCTATTTGTAAAGAAGAAAGATGGAAGTGTGCGGTTATGTATAGATTATCGGGAGTTGAATAAGGTGACGATTAAGAACCGTTACACACTACCAAGAATAGATGACCTATTTGATCAGCTGAAAGGAGCAAAGTGCTTTTCAAAGTTTGACTTGAGATCAGGATATCAACAATTAAAGATCAAAGAAGAAGATAATCCAAAGACAGCATTCAGGACCAGATACGGACATTATGAATTCTTAGTAATGCCTTTTGGATTGACTAATTCCCCGGCAGCATTTATGGATCTGATGAATCGGGTATTTAAAAAGTATTTGGATAAGTTCGTAGTGGTGTTCATTGATGACATCCTTATTTATTCAAAGTCGGAAGAAGAACATAAGCAGCATCTATGGATAGCATTGGAGATACTCCGACAAGAGAAGTTGTATGCTAAGTTTTCTAAATGTGAGTTTTGGTTAAAGGAAGTTCAATTTTTGGGACATGTCATTAGAGATGAAGGAGTTAAAGTAGATCCGGCAAAGATTGATGCGATTATGAGTTGGGAGAGGCCAAAGACACCTACAGAAATGCGAAGTTTTCTAGGATTAGCGGGGTATTATAGAAGATTTGTTAAGGAGTTTTCAAAAATCTCCACGCCATTGACTAAGTTAACTAGGAAGAATCAGAAGTTCGAATGGAATGCAAAATGTGAGGATAATTTTCAAGAGCTGAAGGAGAGGTTGGTAACAGCTCCGGTGTTAGTACTACCAGACGACCAAGGAAACTTTGTGATTTTCATTGATGCTTCACATAAAGGATTGGGCTGTGTGCTAATGTAGCACAATAAGGTGATCGTGTATGCGTCAAGACAGTTAAAATCGCATGAATTAAAGTACCCTATGCATGACTTGGAACTAGCCGCCATAGTGTTCGCACTTAAGATTTGGAGACATTATCTCTACGGAGAAAAGTGTGAGATCTACACGGATCACAAGAGTTTAAAGTATATTTTCACTCAGAAGGAGCTCAATATGAGATAAAGGAGATGGTTGGAATTGATTAAGGACTATGATTGCTCGATAAATTATCATCCGGGAAAGGCAAACGTTGTAGTCGATGCTTTGAGTAGGAAGGAAAGATTGAATATGAAAGCAACACCAAAAGAATTATCTGAAGAGATTAAGAGATTTGAATTGGAACTTAGTGATTGTGAAATAGTTGAAGAAGTTTGTTGTGCAATGACTTTTCAGCCAACATTATTGGAAAAGATAAGGAAATGTCAGGAAGAAGTAATGAAGAAAGAGAAAAATCAGCTAACTGGAGAAGAGATTGGTACTCAAAAGGATGAGCAAGGTATACTAAGGTTTTCCTCGAGAATTTGGATTCCTCATGTACCTGAATTGAAGAATGAGATTTTGCAAGAATCCCACAATTCAAGATTTTCAATCCATCTGGGAAGCACCAAGATGTATCGAGACTTGAAACAGAACTTTTGGTGGCCAAACATGAAGCGAGAGGTGGCAGAATAGGTTGCGAAGTGTTATACTTGTCAGAAAGTGAAGGCAGAACATCAACGACCAAGCAGATTAATTCACCCCCTGAAGATCCCAGAATGGAAATGGGAAAATATTGCTATGGACTTTATAGTGGGACTACTGCGAACGAAATCCGGACATGATGCTATATGGGTTATAGTTGATCACCTTACGAAGTCAGCGCATTTTCTTCCAATTAATGAGAAGTCATCATTGGACAGGTTGGTTCATCTGTATGTGCCTAAAATCATACTAAGACATGGAGTACCCGTATCGATAGTTTCAGACAGAGATCCCCGATTTAACTCGAGATTCTGGAAGCAATTTCAAGAGAGTCTTGGCACGAAGCTGAACATGAGTACGGCGTATCACCCGCAGACTGATGGTTAGAGCGAAAAGACAATTCAAACAATCGAAGACATGTTATGCAGTTGTGCAATCGATTTTACAGGAAGTTGGGATGACCACTGGCCATTAGTAGAATTCTCCTATAACGATAGCTATCACTCCAGTATTGGCATGCCACCATACGAAGCTTTATACGGACGCAAATGTAGATCACTGACAAGTTGGGATGAAGTAGGAGAAGGAAAGATTCTAGGCTCGGAATTGGTACAACAGTTGCATAAGACAGTCAAGTTAATTCAGAAAAGGTTGCTTGCTGCTCAAGATAGACAAAGAATGTATGCTGATCCAGCACGTAAAGATGTTAGATTCCAAGTAGGCGAAGCCGTTTTGCTGAAGGTGTCACCAAGGAAAGGGTTGTCTAGATTTGGCAAGAAAGGGAAGCTAGAACCTAGATACATAGGTCCTTTTGAAATTTTGAGTCAAGTGGGGAAGGTGGCCTACGAGTTAGCCTTACCACCTCAGTATCAGCATGTGCATAATGTGTTCCATGCGTCATTGCTTAACAAGTACAATCCTGATGCCAACCATGTGATAGAATATGAACCTGTAGAAATTCAGGCAGACCTGTCATTTGTGGAGCAACCTGTCAAATTACTCGACTGGCAAGTAAAGGGTCTTAGGAATAAGTCGGTAAAGTTAGTGAAAGTACTTTGGAGGAACCCCAAGGTCGAAGAATCAACCTGGGAGTTAGAGTCTGAGATGCGTTCCCGGTATCCTCATCTGTTCTCTTAGATTCTGGGGACAGAATCCCTTAAGGGGAGAGGATGTTACGACCAGCCTTTTTGTGTAATATTATTTGTGAACTTTGTATAATATTAGAGCCGATTATAAATATATGTAATGATTGTACGTTTGTGTGAATGGAATTTGCTGCATTATAAGTTACTTTATGTAGATTATAAATTTTTCAAAGCAAGAGTTTTATTATTTGCCTTTATTTTTTATTTATAAGGAATATTCTATACCTTGGAAAATTTTCTTTTAAAAATTATTTCATTCATAAATCTCAAAAGTGATCTCATAAAATTTCTAAAGATCCAAGTTATTTTATGATATAAATTTTATAATTTTTGAACCTTTATTTTTTTTATAAAAATAAATCTTTGAAAATTGTTTATTAATAATTAGAAAATTACATGGAAACCCTTGCATGCAAATCACTCTTCCATTCTATTAAAGGGAAAATGAGACATTTCCAACCCCCACTAACTCACCTTTTGTTAGCCATATTACCACATTAACCTTGCATGCAAAATGGCCTAACTTTAGCTAGAGGTTATTCTTGTACATTCTCATTTCCACTCATTTCTTTTAGTCAATCAAAAGCATAAAACCAAGCACAAAATATGAGAATCATTTAACTCACTCCACACTCCACCCTCATCTCACCTCCCTCACATCCCTCTCCTCCTTGCTCTCGGTCGAGAACCCCCTCCCCACTCCCTTTAATTTTTTTAATTCCATTTTCATCTTCCCTAGTGTAATTCCCCTACCTATATTTAGTTTATATACTTCCCAAGAGTTTTGTGGTTGGGAGATGAAGTTTCATGGTTGCATGTGTAGCTTTTGTGTGATCTCCAAAGAGAAACTCTTGATTCTTTTGAATTCAAGAGCTCTCTATGAGATACATTTCATATATGTTTTAAACAAGTGTTTTATGGAGAAACCATACTTTAAAAAGTTTTGCATGCTACTGAAATTTCACTATATAATCATGATTAGCCATGCATGCTAATTTTAAGATTTTAATATGATGATCAACCATGTTGTGTATGCTACTCTTCTCGAAATCATGTTTTCATGTTTAAAATTCTATAAATTCGAATTATTTGTGCTGCAAATAGATTGTTTCCATGATATATTGCTTAATAATAGTTAAGAGAAGATATATTTCATAATTATTAAGGTTGAGAAATAGGTTCAAGTCGAATTTGCAAGAATTTAAACTCCATGATTAGCCGAAACCATGTTAAGTGTTTTCCATGAGTTGCATGTTGTATTTTTATTTGCATGTCGGTATTCTAGGGCATGGATGATCTCCACTCCTGTTGAGGCACTATTTTAGGATGTTGATGCACTAAGTTTGCTTTGGCAAAGGTTGGATGCCTGGTTAATAAGTGGTTGTTAAGGTGGAAAGGGTTTAGTTAGTGTTTGCATTTTTTCCAGAATTGTTGCACTAGTTTGTGGAGAACTTTTGAATGGGCATTTATTGTACACTTTGAGGCCCAAGACACCAGAAGCTAGCACTAGGAGTATAAAATAGGTTTTAGGTGTTTTTTGGAGGTTTGTAAGACGTTTGGTTATGTGCACGAGTGGAATAACAAAATCTGTCCAGCAGGGGACAGTTTTGTTGCAACTTAGAAATGGGAAGTTTTGACCATGTCATAGGTAGGCCCTCATTAGGCCCTATTGGGCCTTAGTTAGAAGGAGTGTCAGAGGAGTTTTTCCTGCCATAGTTCATAGGATTTGAGTTAGAATAATGTGTCACAAGTTAGTTCAAGTCTGGACCTTTTCTGCCCAGAAAAACAAATGAACCATGGACTTTAAGCTTAGGCCTAGGGAGGACCAAGCTAGGCCTTTGAGCCACATCAAGTTTGGGAGTTTTCATATGATCAGAAGAGTCCAGTGTAGAAGTTTTAGAGGTAAACTTGTAGTGTAAGAGTGTCTAATGCACCCAAGAAACCATAAATGTCATTCTGAAATTTACCATAAGAAGCACCTTCACTTACCACATAGTTTTAGAGCACTTATGAGTGAGGCCTAGGTTGACCACTATAGTTACAAGATAGCATAAAGCTAGTAGAGTGAAAGGCCCAAGTTAGGGTCAATAGAATTTGGATGGTTTAGTAAAGGCACATCGAGTTAGGAGGCCAAAATTTGGAGATTTTGTCTAGTTTAGCGATCAAGTGACTTAAGTTGTGGAGCGAGATCATCCAAGCCTAGTGTTGCAATATGGTGTGTGTAATATTATTTGGTACTTAAATATGGTATGTGAGTATATGGGGCTATGTGTACTACTATATTTATAAGGTGATTATAAATTGCGTGCATATAGGCGTAAGTGCCATTTGTGTTTAATTTCGGATTGTAAATAGGTTGAGTTGGTGAGGATATATTATAATGAGGTTATTATTATTTGTGTAGGATCTCGAGACGAGGGTAAACTTTCCATAAAGGTCGACTAAAGCTTCCAGTTGCTCCTACCTTCCAGTCCAGTCCAGCCTTCTCAAGGCAAGTGATTCAACCTGTTTTTTAGTTTACACTGCGAATGTGTGATAACTAGTTCCTATATATATGATGCGAGTATCCTGATTTATCTTGTTATACTTGAACCAAGTGATTCTCAAATCTATCTTCGTATTATATAGAAATGCCATGAACCCTCAAGTACTTATTGCAAGTAGATCAAAAGTCATACCATGCTAGTATACCAAAGTAATTGGGATGCCATGATAAAATAGAGATTTGTTATAATACTTTATTGATCCTTTTGATTAACATGCTATTTATTCCTGAGAAATCTTGATATTGCACCCTGATGCTTTGATTCAACTCTTGTAAGAACCTTGATAGAAACTTTATCTTGATACCTAAAAGCTAGTTATTCTTTAAAGTCGTTCATGATTGTTTGATAACCCTATCCTTACCCTAAAGCTTGATACCCTATATACCTTGAATTGATGATCACTTCCCTTGTATTTTAACACCTATATCATACCTAGAACCAGTAATGCTTATTCTCTTGATATTTTAATATCCATACCTTATTTGAAAGTACTGCTTAAAGCCTAGTTTGGCAATACTCTTTCATATTATCCAATAACCCTATTAAATCTCCTTGTCAAAATCCTTGAAAATAGAAACTGTTCAAGTACCCTGATAGAGTAAAGTCTAGTGAATCATGGCCCTATGATTTAGTGATTATATTTCCAATGTTTCAAAGTTGATCTATAATCCCTTGATAAAGATGTTAACAGTTTAAGAAATTTACTATCAATCAGCATCAGTTTTTTTTTGAAATGATTAAAAATCTGGATTTCAGCCCCAAAGGGGGATAAATATTTTCTTTAAATAGTGGATCTGGAATGAGACGCGAGTCCTTTCCACACTTAAATTGTAGGCTTAAAAGTTTCCTAGGGATCTCATTAATATTTTAGAACCCAGCTAACCCAATAACGAAAGTTTCGTCAGGGGACAGCGAGGTTCAGGATTAGTTCGCGGCTGATCACCGCCTGTAATCCGTAGCGTAATAAAATGGTTTTTGATTAAGAAATGATTTTGGAAATATTTTGATACAAACAAAAGATGCCATCACCCAAAAGTTCATCTCTTATTATTATTATTATCTCTATCTTCACATTGTTATTCTTTTAAATATATCTCAATTTATGGTTTGTACCTTATTTTTTAGCACTTGTTGAGCATTTGGGTCATTACTTGCTTTCACCCTGATATTACAGCTAGCAGATATGGTTAGATTTAAGCAGACCGCGTGTAAGACTTGTGATGTCGATGCATTTGTTCGAGCTCATGTAGAATAAGAGATAGTTTTGTGTGAGGACTCGATATTAAAGCCAGTTGTAATAATTAGCAGTGTTGGGCTGTTCCAAACCCTGAACTGTAAGATCTTTGATTCAGTTGTATTTACTTTCTTTTATCTATTATAATAGTTTTATATTATGTATTGTTAAGTTGGGGGTGTGATAATTTTACCTTAATAATGGTTTTTACAAGTGAGGAAAATTTGTTGGATGAGACAAAGGATTCAAGATAAAAATATCACCAGCCCAAATTACGATCAAAATCCAATGATAACTAATATGATAAAAGAAATAAACAGAGGTCAAATTGAGCAGACTAAATCAATATTGAAAGTTCGAAATAGGCTCTCAAAACTTACTTGAAATTATGCGGCATCAAAAACACGCGATCATATCCATCTGTCAACCGCTGAACAAAATATCTTTCAAATTATTTGTTAAGGGTAAATGTGGCCCCAGGATCAAAAAAAGCAAACATATCCAAATAATTATTCACAAGAACCACACTGTGCAGGTATATATATATATATATATGAATAAATATATCAAAAAACATCATAGTACTGTGCATCATTAATATGCAGAATGACTATAAAATGGCAGGGGAAAAAACTTACAACATATGTGCAGATATTGTAGCTTGGCCAATCTCTTCAAATTTTAACAAAGCGATTAAATGCTCATGCAATATATAGATAACTCTTTCACAACCAAACACCTCAGTATCACATGAAATTACAATAGAGTCCCCGGTCTCTTTAATAATTGTTGTTGCATGTTTATACAAAAGGATAAAGCCTTTTGGAACAGAGTCAGCTACCTCCACTTTTTTGAACATAGCAACCGACCTTTACAACTGATTTTTCCCTTTTTTCTTCACCGAGAATCCTTCCTTTCTATTATTCTACAAACAATTAATCAAAACATGAAGGACTCCATTCCATCCGTAAATTTTAAAATTTAAATAGGGAAAAATTATAAAAGTAAAGATTTATACCACAATGGATGCTACTGTGATCAAGTCTTGAGGCCATGAAACCGTAGAACCAATCGCTTGTCTCACAGTCTCCAGTTCACCTTCTATGGGCACAAGAAGCAAGGCATCTGCCTGAATGGCTCCATCCACCGAGATGCGAACATGTCCAAGCTGCATAGGCACTCCATGAACTACAGAATTCACTGGATCTTCAAATATCGTACCAAATGCAACCTTGTTTTTTATGTTGTCCACTGACAACTCACAGGATTGTGGAGCCTGCATTCATATAATATTTTCCATTTCTTAATTTTCATGTATAGTGTTGTCAGTGGTCAGTTGTCTATATATACATGTGTGTGTGATATACAGGCAATGCACAACATTTTACCTTCTTTTCAGGTGGAGGAGGGTCCCCGCCAACATATTCAATTTCATCATCAACATTCATCTCTTTCATTTTTGTTAAAACACATGTTGCTTTAACTTCTTTGGGTCTCGTTTTCTCCTGGAAACTTGCATTATCCGACAATGGAGAGCCCGTAAGATTACATGCACTAATCAGAGACTTAAGCTCAGCCATCTCCTGCTTTGTTCTCTCCATCTCCTGTTTTGTTCTCTCCATCTCCTGCTTTGTTCTCTCCATCTCCTGTCTTGTTCTCTCCATTTCCTCATCCCTTCGACGATCACGGGCTACCAGTTCAGTCTTGGTAATTCTACATTTTTTTTCTTTTGGCAAATCGAACCATAGTTCGGGGCTGACATAGCTTCCCACTCCTCGAACTCTGCCCGAATGTTCAGGAGTTTCAAGTGCTCTAGCTAATACGTCATCACTTCCGGACGGCTGAAATTCACCTCTTTCTTTCATCTCCAATAAATTATCCTATATATCTACACCACATACATTTAAAAAGCAGGCATAAGTTCAGATAACTCATTAATAAAAACATAAAAAAATAAAAAAATAAAAAAAGCCACAAAGTCTATATCTTACAATTATTTTCACCACAACAGCCAAGCCGGGATCAACCACTATACCTTCCTTTGTCATACGCGCCTTCTTCCAGAGAATCGCACGATTAGGTTTTTCTCCAGGCTTCAACCTTCCTGCTTTCACCTGATCAAAATAGAGGAGTTCACATAATCATATTGAAAAAAATGGAAATTATAATAACAGTAAAGGCTTTCTTACTTCTTCTTCTTCTTCCAAACCAATGTAGCCTTTCCTGGATGTTCGATGCGGATACTTCCGTTGCATCACTCTTTCACTTTATGATTTGCGAAGTTCCTGAAAAAATTAATAGACAATATTATACATCTTATAATATTAAATAGAATCACATAAGCAAAACACTTAAATAATTTTAAAGCATAATACCGTCCACTGTTCAGTGATCCTCTGAGCAACAAATTTCTTCCAGGCATCTTTACCAACAAATCCTTACTGTGTTGGAGGCTTCCTCAGTTTCTTCTTGTCTCCCTTCAAAGGAATTACATAATCAGTAGTCAATTCAGATTTGAATTGTCTCCACTTGGTACTAGCTGACTTGAGAACAAGCGACTCGCATTCCTCAGGAATTTTAAATACATTCTGAAACAATAAAAAATATAAATTAAGAACTGTAGGACTTATGGAAAGGTAGTTTTCTTATTGTGTTAAATTTTACCTGGATATCTTTCCATAACTTTTTTTAATTCACGTTCGACAAATGGCCAACTTTTAATATCTATCGGAATCATAGTCCTAGCCAACATTCCTATGTAGGACTACAAAGTGTGCCTAACTCTTCCAATAGGAACTCTAATGTAGTTGCATCTAACTTTAAACTTCTTGCCCTGAGCCTTTTTTATCACCACTTTAGACATGGCTGAAGGACCCGAGCAGCTCCATATCTCTTTTTTCTGATTCAGTAGTAGTCACCGTTGCTGGTACGGAGTCTAACTCTAGATCAGGTTGTGTTGCTTGTCCACCATCAGCCTGAGTATTTATTTCCATATCCTCCAGTGCCGACTGATTGCCTTCTTAAGGATTGCGACCTTTCTTGGATTTAATTTTCTTAACTCTCATATTTTTACGTGTTATTCTTTTGTTTCTATATCTGCAAAAAATCAGAACAAAATGAACACTAAATTAAAATCAGAACAAAATGCATACTAAAATAAAATCACAACTAAATGTAGGTGAAAAACTATAAAATGCACACTAAAATAAAATTGGAACAAAATGCACACTAAAATAAAATCGCAACAAAATGTAGGTGAACAACTATACAATGCATATTAAAATAAAATCGGAACAAAATGCACACTAAAATAAAATACAATATTATAAAAACAACAAACTGAAATACAATATTATAAAAACAACAAACTGAAATAGTTCACATAACATATATAAAGAGCTACATTATTTGGCTGACTTTTTAAGCCAAATTCCCTTAATATTCTTTCTACAATGACTAAAACTATGCTCAGCGGGATCAACATCACAGATAGGTATTGTCGTACAGAATGGAGGATTTTCTAAGACCGTGTCACCTAAATCATCTTCGTTATACACATCATGATAGTTTCATGTCGTAGAGGTTAATACAACAGACCATCTAGCATCAACCGGATCTTCTACATAAAAGACATGCTTCACTTGGTCGACATACACATGTTTATCCTTCTTGTGTCCTTGTCGACTGAAGTCCACAAGTGTGAATCCTAGATCATCTACCTTAATTCCTCTTTCATTCTCTGCCCACTTACACAAGAACAAAGGGGCTTTGAATTCATGATAATCTAACTCCCAGATATCTAAGATGATTCCATAAAATGTCATTTCGCTCTCCATCGGATTCAAATCCTTGGCACTTGAGACTTGGATCGTCTAGGCCACTAAAGACACACCACTATTATGGATAACTCTTGAATCATTTCGCTCATTTATGAAGTACCGGACCCCGTCGGCTACATACCCTTCGTATGTGAGAATAGAATATGATGGTTTTCCTGCCAACCATCTTATCATTTCAGAAACACCTTCAAAATGTTCCATCAGTTCATTATTAACCTGCACATATTGACCGAAAAAATGACACTATTGACAAGGGCAGTACCATGATAAAAATACCAAAAAAAGGACAATGACTAAACTTACTTTTTCTTCAAACCAATCAGCAAATAGTCGATTGTGTTCAGCCATCATCCACTAAACACTTTTTCTTTTTCCTCGATAAAGTTTTTCAAGATGCTCTTTGTGCATCCTAAGACAATGCAAATATTAAATTAAACGACAATTTCTTGTTATAAGAAATAAAAATGCAGTACAAGTAATAGCTGGATGGACTTACAAAATATAAGGATAAATTTCAGAGTTATTTAAAAGGACTGTTAGATGTGCTTCATCTCGCTCTGTTTCTTCAATTGATTTCACTTTTGCAGCAGATAATGGGCCCGAAAGCTTACTTTTTTTCTTTGGAAGGCCTGCAGTGCCACTCTGTCCAACAAACTCTGAGCAGAATTCAACTAATTCTTGTTTTATATAGCTTTCCGCCATATAACCTTCTGGAAAATAACGGTTTTTTATATAACTCTTTAACACTTTATTAAACCGCTCAAACAGAAACATCCATCTATAGAAAACCGGTCCATATAAATGTAACTCTCTAACCAAGTGGACTGTTAGGTGTATCATTACATCAAAAAATGAGGGAGGGGAGATTTTTTCCAGCTCACACAAGGTCACTATTACATCTGACTGCAATTTATCCAGTTTTGATACATCTACAACTTTGTTGCACAATGAGTTGAAAAAGAAACACAGCATAATTATGCTGATTCTAACATTCTATGGGAGAACCGAACGAATGACAACAGGGAGCAACTGTTGGAGGAGGATGTGGCAGTCATGAGACTTGAGCCCGTACATCTTCAAATCAGTAATTTTTGATATTTGATGCATGTCCAAACGGATGTTTCATGTGTAAGAATGATGACAACACTTTCTTTTTTCAGCCTTTGACAAAGTATAAGAGGCAGGGGGCAAGTATGTTTTCTTTTCACCTACCTGTGGAGCTAAGTCGGCTCTAATACCCATCTCCATCATATCACGACATGATGCTTCGCTGTCTTTGGATTTATACCACATATTCAATGGAGTACCAATCAGATTATCACACATATTTTTCTCAATGTGCATAACATCGAGACAATGGCGCACATGGTGAAACTTCCAGTAATCTAACTCGAAAAAAATTGACTTCTTTTTCCATACACATTCCACCTTTTTGAACTCTTTACTTCTTTGCCAAATCTAAACTTAACTAGTTGTTGCTCCGCTAATACTTCTTCTCTGGAAAGGGGTTGACGTGCGTGTCCATTCTCTTGTTCTCCATTAAATGTTGCCTTCTGCCTCCTATATGGATGATATCGCAGCAATTACTTATGATGACCTTGGTAGCACATTTTCCTACTATGAGTCAAATACTTGGTTATAGTATCTTCCCAGCATACTGGACATGCCATATACCCCTTATTAATGCATCCAGACAAATTCCCATATGCGGGAAAGTCTTTTATTGTCCACAACAACATTGCTCTTAAAGTGAAATAAGTTTTAGTATGCGTGTCAAAGACATCTGGTTCCCTTTCTTCCCAAAGCTTTTTCAGGTCATCGATCATTGGTTGTAGGTATACGTCTATATTATGTCCCGGCTCATGTGGACCAGAAACCAATAATGTTAACATCCTAAACTTCCTCTTCATGCATAGCCATGGAGGAAGATTAAAAGTTACCAATACCACTGGCCAGCAGTTATACGTATTGGTCAGTCCATTATTATGTGGATTTATACCATCGGCTGACAAAGCTAAACGAAGATTTCTGGATTCACTACCGAAGCTAGGCAACCTGTGATCGACATTCCTCCAAGAAGGAGAGTCAGCTGGATGGCGCATCAGGCCATCTTGAATGCGGTGGTCCGAATGCCAAGTCATCATTTCAGCAATAGAAGCAGATTTAAACAATCGCTTAAATCTAGGAATAATGGGGAAGTACCATACAACTTTGGCTAGAATATTAGTTCTAACTCTGCCATCATTCCCCAATTTCCATCAAGATAAATTACACTTGGGGCACTTAGAAGACTCACTATATATACCTCTATATAGTATGCAATCATTCAGATAGGCATGGAACTTTATATAGTCTGGTCCTAGATCAGATAGGTTCTTTTTGATTTCATATGCATTAACCGGAAAAACATGACCAGGAGGAAGGAAAGAGCCAACAGAAGACAGTAGCTCGGTGAAGACGACATCGCTAATACCAACTCAATTTCCAGTTATGCAATTTCAACATCGATTCAAACTTACTACAGTCACTACCCTCAAACAGAGGTTGTTCGGCGTTGGCCACAAACCTCTTAAAATCATGCGCCTCTTCATCATAATCACCCATACCATATGCTGCATCACAAACTTTTTTTGTTTGTGTGGCAGCAAAATTGTCCGGCACAGGGGGTGGAGGGTATGTACTACTAGCAGAAGACCTAGTTTCAACACATTTTTCCCCTGCCAAATCCATTCAGTGTACCCTAAACTAAAACCATTCTCGTACAAATGACCCCTGATAATTTTTACAGAGAATTTTTTAAAATTACCACACGGTCCACATGGACAAGGAATTTTCCTAGAATCATCTGCATTTTCTTCCGTAAAGATCAAGAAATTTTCCACCCCTATTTCGTACTCTAATGAATCCCTATCTTTCGAAATCCACGACTTATCCATAAGTTCTAAAATAGATACGACCAAGCAACCTACCTGATTATCATTCAAACATACAAAATAAATTCAAATTAAAATATATAGATGCAAGAAACAAATATGAACAACAGAACAACTATCCTCAATTCAGATTATTCATCTTTCATATATAATTTAAAATTTTATTCTAATACTGCCTAAAGTTAAAACACTGTGCTGCTACAAAATCAAAATAATTTAATTGTAAATTTCAACAACATAAACATAATCAAAATCATGTCAATTTAAAACAATGCTTGCATAAAAAAAGTCAAAAATTAAATAAAATTAAACACTAAAAATACAAAAACTCTAAAATTGTACATGCAATACAAAAAATATTGAAAAATTATACCTTAATACCAGAGACGAACTCCCCAAGCCAAGAACTTCAAAATCTGAGGAAAAAGAAGAGTTAAAAAGGAAAATTAAACATTAAAAGTGTACATGCAATACAAAAAATATTGAAAAACTATACCTTAATAACAGAAAAGAATACCCCAAGTCAAGAACTTCAAGATCTGAGGAAAAAAGTAGAGTTCAAAATAAATTAAACCAAATATAAACAAGTAGTAATTAAAGCAAACCAAATATGAACAATCAAAAGCAAATCTGGTAATTAGTATAATTTGTGATTATGAAGAGGGAGTATGAACAATATGCTCACAGTAATTGAGAAATTAGGGTTAATAGATTTGGGTAGAGAAATTAGGGTTTAAGTTTGAAGAGGGAGGTAGAGAAATCTAGTATCTAGAAGATATATTGTACAATAGACTTTAAAGGAAGTTGGGATGATCATTTGTCGTTGATTGAGTTTTCTTACAACAATAGCTTTCATGCCAGCATCGGAATGCCGCCTTACAAGACCCAGTATGGAAGAAGGTGCCGGTCTAACTTATACTGGGATGAGGTTGGAGAGTGCATGATGCTCCGGCTCGAAGTGGTCCAAAGAACCAAGGATATAGTGGATTTAATCATAGGATGGATGGTAGCATCCCAAGACTGACAAAAAAAGTATGTTGATTTAGCCCGAAAGGACAAGGAGTATGAAGTAGGGGATCTAGTACTGTTAAAGGTATCCCCTTGGAAGAGATTGATGAGGTTTGGAAAGAAAGGAAAGCTAAGCCCGAGATAAATTGGATCTTTTGAAATACTAAGACATATTGGGAAGTGTTATTCCCTAACAATATAACAAGAATTACAGAAGGGGGGGTTGAAAGTAATAAAACACACGGCTTTAAAACTTTCTGGTGGATTTGAATGTATCCACCAGATATATATATATATATCAACTTGAAAACTCTGTGAAGCTTTGAATAGCTCATAGCTGCTTACAAGTTTGAACAACTAAACTTCTGAGAAATACTTACAGAATATAGCTTGATATGTTTCTATGAGAAATTGTATTTGCTTAGGTAATTGTTCTACTTGCTACACTTGGTTTATATATCACCAAGTTTACATGATAATAAGACAAGATAATAAAACAAAAAATATCTAGTCTAACTCTATGCTACTTCATCACTCTATTCCAGCATCTTTGAATATCTTCACAATTGAATGGAAATAGTAATGCTTCTTTGTTCGCGAAGTCCTTTTCAACAAGCTGCCACATTCCTTTTGCAAATACCCAACGCATGTGACTGTGTTGTCATTGTCAACAACTATTTGAATTTGATCATCCGTCGAGAGCTTTATTGATCATCCGTCGGGAGTCTTGCAGATCATCCGTCGGGAGTCTATTTGCCACTTGACTCCATTTCACTTATACAGAATTACAAAACATCTCATATTTACAATTAGTCAACCTATTTTGCATATGAATATGGTAGTCAACATGACTTACAGAACCCTACACAATCTACTTGACTAAAACATGTTGCTTGAAGAAATGTGCTACAGTTCTTATTGTTACATAAGCTACACTCTCGATAGATGTCAAATTATCATCCGTCGGGACTATAAAGTTCATCCGTCTGGACAATATTAGATCATCTGTCGAGAGCTACAAAATTCACTAAGTTAAATCTACTAAGGTGTTTTGTTTAACTTATCATCAAGTTCACAACATATTCCTAACAATCTCCCCCAATTTATGTCTACTAGAATTGTAGCCATAAATTAAGAGAAACTTGATGATAACAAAACACCCTAAAAATATAGATTAAAAAGTAGTAGATAAAACTGATAAGTGCTACAATATTTATTGAAAATTGAACAAAGCAAAGTGTACAAAGAGTTCTCACAATCATTTTTAAGGTGCGCCTCTAGTTTGAGAAGATGATTTTATTTCCTTGATTGTCTGGATTTCTTCCAAAGCTTCCTGTTGTTTTCTTCTATTTGATTCTGGAGTTGTCTGTGGAATTTAAGTTCATCGGCTTCAGATAGATCCAATATTTCTTGCATTTCCAATAGAGTCTCATTGCTAGAGATACTCAATTTGTCATCCAGTCTGAAGAATCTTCCAACTCCCTTATCATCCATGAATTCTATCAGCCAATAAGGCCTCAAATGCACTTTCTTTCCTGTGAAGAGAATTGATAGAGTTTTTGGAAGTGCATCTTTAGCTTTATTACCCCTTAGCTCTTCAATCTTCTTTAAAACCAATCTCCTTGGAGTCACATTAAATCTAAAGTTCTTCTTGAAGGATGAGTAGATCTTTATTAGTACAGACTGGCTTTCTTGAAGAATCCTGTGAAGTGGCCATGTGATTTCTTTTCCTCCCTTGTACTTGAACACTAGCCTTTCAGAAGATGTATGTGAGCATCAATCCCTCTTACTTCTTCCAATTCATCCAAGCAGAGGTTTATTTCAGAAAACTCCTTGATGTCACAGATGTATAAAAGATCTCCCTTGTTGACTGTAGATTGAGATTTGGTTAGGGTCTTGGATCTAAGAGTCACAGGCTTCACTTTCTTGATTGCTCTAGTCTTTGTTTGCTTTGGCTTATTGAAGATAGGAAAGTTGAGTTCAGGAATTGGCAAACTTTCCCAGTCTATTGGCTCATCCTTGGGAACTATAGGTTCACTATGAAAGTTCTTTGTAGGATCTACCTTAAATTCTTCATGTACCTTAAATTCTGGCACCCTGATGCATGTCTGTTTCGTAATCTTGATGTATATCTGTTGATTCCAATGCTTATAGTTGCATAATACCGATGCTAGATATAAGCAGTAGTTGCGTATACTCTTAGTATAGGGGACCCAAAGGTGAACATTTTCTAAAACCGGGAGTCGATGTTCCTGAGTATATTATATATATATTTATATATATATAGATATAGTTTTCAAAACTATTAATCGAATAAGGTTTATTCGATAACTTTATTTTTATTAATGAATATTACTTGGAATATTCATTTGAGGACTTATGACTCCGATTATTTACAAAATAATATTCTTTATTTTATTAAAAAATAATGTTTCGATAATCAAACTTATTTTCGATTATTCAAATAAAGATAGTACTTTCGTATAAGTATATCTTTGGTTATTTAGTATTCATTTCAAGTATGAGTTTTAAAACTTCTACTTCAAATTATTTATATAAAGATTATCCTTATGGGAATATTGTTTAAATAATAATATTCAGATTTTTTCTAATATATCAGGACTGATTTATGTCATTAAATCAGTATTACTCCAAACATTCTTAAAAGTGTTTTCGAGTCTTCGAAATGATTTTAAAAGTTAGAGCGGATCCCAAAACTCATTTTTATATTTAAGATCTTCCTTTTAAAGGGGATTTAAATACTCGCTCAAAACCTGAGGGATCCGGCTCTGTGGTGTATTTATATTTCGTAACAAGGTTGCTGTTTTGATGAATGAATTGATTACTTACCCAACGTTCGGGAAGTAAGTCCATCTATTGAGTCGACATAAGCAACATGGGCTCAGTGGGCGTCCATGAAAGTGTAAGTGGCTCAGTGGGAGTCCATCAAATGCGTAAGTGGCTGAGTGGCAGTCCAGCATAAGGTCCTATTGCGGCCAGGGTGATGACCAGTGGGGAATTCGTCCATCTACTAGTAGAAAAGGTTACTTATTGGTATCTTTGCCTGATCAGCAAGATATCGGGTTTATGCCAAAATTCTTTTCCTTTCCAAAATTCATTGGATTTTACAAACTCTGTTCATACTTTACATAACAGAGGTTTCCAGGAAATGTATAAGAGATATATATGTGGATATATATATCGGGACTTAATGAAGTACCTCGTAACTTCATTTCATTCAATAATATTTCAAAAATTTAATCTATTCCGGTCTTAACTTGTGGTCTCATCTATGGGATGACCTTTTGAAACCTATAATACTTTGAACAGTGGTAGTTCAAGTAGTTTTATAAAATAGTATAAGTATAGTGAAGTAATTGGTAACTTCATCTTCCTTTAAGCTTGTATCCAGTAAGTAATTACCTTACGCTTGATAAAGGTTTTCAGTAAGTTATCCATTTAGATACTTGCATTATTGTTTACACTATATATTATCTTGCGAGCTGTAATGCTCACTCTTGCTTCATTTCTTCATCACTCAACAACAGTTAGGAAAGATGGCCAGACTCAAGCAGACCCAGCGCAAGCGCGTGGGAAGCGTCCCGCATCTTCCCGTTGATGTTGTAGCTGTTATAGCTGCAGAGGTAGATCTATTGGTAGATCAGGCATTTTACTTTTGGGAACCAATTATGTATAATTATAACTTGTGGCAGATAATGGCAATTAACTGTAAACTTATCAAGTAATCATTTTGGGTTGTAATAACTTTTAAATTGTGGATTCAAGGACTTGTACTTATTTCAATTTCATCTCTGAGACTATAACGGGATGTGGTGTGTGTTAGTGTGGGGTCACAGCATGAGGTTATTTATTATTAATTAAGTTAAGTGATATTGTGGAAAGAAAGACCGTAACGACCCGGATCCCCGACCCCGGATCTGGGGGTGTTATAGGATGTATGCTATGTTAGTCATTAGTATATATAGATATTAGTATTATATGTTCTAAAGTATGGTGAAATGATGAGTTCATGATGATGGATTGATTTGGTTGATTGGTTGTTTGGTTAATTGTTGGTCTCGGCTTGAGTCCGACTGGTAGCCCATAATATAGAGGAGATGCTGCCCAAATTTTTAGAAATACCCTACCTTTAAATTCAAAGGTATGCTTTCGTGTGTTATTAATATTCCTGTTGATACTCCAAATGATTGCGATCTCGGTTCTTGAAAGGAGTGGTTGTTGCAAAAACTGACTTTATATAATTGGTCTCTGATTTCATTTAGCTAGCCATCACTTGGTTTGATTGATCAATTAAAAGAGTTAATTGATTAATTTTACCAACTTATAGTCAGTTAGATGGAAATCGATTCCAATTAGATTAAGTCAAATTCTGATGTGATTTCAGATCCGAAGTCAAAGCAATGAGAAATTTGGAGGAACTAAGGACACCAGTATAATTCAGAAGTTTAGCGGAATCAGCGCGATGTTACGGCAAGTTTGCGAGGCTTTAATTGGATAAATATGCCCTTTGCAATAGATAAAAGAATTAAAATGTTATTTGCACATACGAGTGAGAAGAACGTTTTTAAGAACTAAAGGTTCGAGATAAGAGCTAAGAGAAGGGAGGAAGAAAATAAAGGAGAAATTAATAACTACATAAATATGGATGTGGTTAGACGATCAAAGATATGTCATCATCTACAATAAGGTTTTATTGAAGGACTTGAAGGTATACCAATATAGAACGATGATGTAAAAAAAAATATTCCAAAATACCGGAGAACTTGCGAATACAAGTATTTGATATAAGCTGACAATGTTGGCATGTGAACTGAAGAAAAAGATCTCTTGATTATGCAGGAGAGAGACGATGTACAACGGGCATAGACCTCAATAATTTGAAACATATCTTCAATGCGAAGAAGCCAAAGATGCGACAGAGAATAGTTGGAGTTGATTAAACATGAAAGTTGTGCGATTAGAAATTATGTAAGTAAGACTAAGGCAGTAACTGTTAATGGATTTTGATAGTTTAGTCAACAAGAATTTGAATAATTATAGAAAACTTTCATTCCAATATTAGCCTCAGAATGACTTATCTAATGATAACCAAATCAGTACAATTAGAAAGAAGGAATCTCTAATGATAAGAAGAGACAATGAATCACGAAAATGGAGAACTTGACTAGAAAGGAAAGCAGAATCAAAAGGATGATAAAGAAATTTTATAAGGTTGTCCAGAATATAGGAAAGTTATGACCATCAGGGTGCCAGAACTAATGTAAGGCATGGAGTGAGACGCCTATGTTTGGAGTTAGGAAATTCATTCGAAGACTACGATTAAGTATGGAAATTTAAACGAATGTATAGATTGATATGGCATAAGCATGCAAAATAGGAGGACATGTAAGTAAATGTCATATTTATTAAAGAATTAAAGCCAACATCAGAGGGTGAACCTATTACCGTAACCTTTTCAAAAATGAGTATAGCTCCTTAAGGGGCGATATAGAGAATCACTCGAAAACCAGAAGATGAAGCCAACGTTATTTAAATTATTAAGGATAGATTAACTAAACCTAACCATTCTTTTATTAATAAATATTATATTTAAGAAATAAGTTGATACTGCTACAGGAAGATTGTGGTGCGCTATCAGATTCAAGTATGGATTGGAATTGATCAATCTTTTTGGACAGAAGTAAAGAGAAGAATTTGATAAAACATTTGCAAATTGGGATAGGAAATGCATCCCAGAAATACGATTAAGTATCGAAGGCTAAAGGAAATACCTAGTGACCATACATGAAGAGAAAATGGGGAAAAGCGTCAAATGAATCATTATTGATAGGTTATTCCAAACCTAGTTATTCTCTTTTATCAATAAATAGCTTGTCCAATAAGTGGGTTAGTTGCGGCTTGAGGAAATTGTGATACGTCACCAGATCCAAGAATTGGGGGTAATATCTCCCGGATCAGTATATTTTCTTCTAAATAATAAAAGCTTGTCGCTCAGCAGATATAATCGATTGTGATTCAAGGAAATTAAGGTATGATAATACATTTGTGCGTCAATCATATCCAGTCGAAATTTTCTCATTAACTTTAATTATGGAGTAATTTTGAAATTGTTAGAAATTGGATACGCCATGGTTTCTGTATATCCTTCGGAGGTGGACAAGAAGATCTAGGGAACGATTAAAGAACCTTAAATGTGATCAGAAGCGACTACAACCAGGTTGATTGGACAAAGAAATATATGGGAATGTAGTTCAACAACCAGTAACTATTGGAAACGCTCATAAGCACGAATTACTAGAATTAGAAACGAAAAGAGAATTAAGATGCGTTATGCGGGTTCTTTTGAAATAGTAAAATTAGGCAATATATGAGTAAGTGATTTGGGTTCACCGTCATATGTATAGCAGATTCATAGAAGGTTTATATGTGTATATTCAGGAAGAGTAATTTAGCTCCATTATATATAGAAGATGGAGATTTGAATTGAGTTATACGAGTAATAAATAGAATATGGTGTGAGCAAAAGGCTAATAAGGAATGATTGATATTGTACGTTAAAGTTATGAAAACTTGTAAGGTTGAGAGATTCACCTGAGAAAATGAAAGTGAGATACTTGAAAAGTATCAGTATTATTCTTTAGTGTGATTCTGAGGACAGAATCCTATTAAGGGGGAAGGATGTAACATCCGAAAAATATTGTGTAATTATTTTTATCAATAAATAATTATTATGTGAGTATTATGTGATTTTTTATGAATTATCTGATGATTGGTGTTGATATTTGGATGCTTATATATAATAAAATGTGAGTTTCTTAATTTTATGATGCTCAGAATAAAATATATATGATTGTGATATTTTTCTGGTAATTTTTGGAATGTTATATGATTTTATAATAATTTATGAATTTATTAATTATTTTCTGAATAATTACGAAACTATTTTATAAAGCCGGGAATCATTCAACTTCAACCGTTTTTACGTCTTTATAACCCGAAATTTTTCCGAAAACTCCTTCCTAACCTAATCTGATAATTCCAGACATTTTTCGTGTTTTGACTTATTCGATCCGGATTATGGTTTGACCCGTGCGCGGCCCGGCGCAAAATTTTCGATACGATAATCGTTTCGATAAATCAACAAAAAACCCGTATCCTCAAAAGATGGGATAATATTACATTAGTTTCGTATAAAGTGTTTTATAAGAAGCTCGGTTCGGATAATTATCCAATACGGGTACTAAATCGTATCGTTTTTGCAGTTACTTAGCGGCTAAGTAACTAATTTATCGATCCAATACGATCCAACTGGTATTATTTTTATATAACTATAAATACCCTTTATTTAATATTTAATTATTAATTTATTATATAAAAAAAATCAGTAAATATAAATAAAATTATGAAATTCTCTGAAAAATTGTTCTTGGTGTTCTTGAGAATCAAACCCGAATTTGAAGGTGATGCCGACTTCAGAATTTGATGTTCTAGTAACCAAAACGAAGCCCTCGATCTGTTCTTTCATAATCCATCATCAGAATCATCTAACGATAGGTAAATTTTTATTTCAAATTTTAGGCTTCTTGACCCGAATTAGGGATTTTTGATTTAGTGATCGTTGATTGATTTGAATGATACATTTAGCTTCACCTTGTTATTTGCAATCGATTGGTATACATAATTATAGTGTTTGATTCCGGGATAGTAGAACCCGAGTTCATTGGTTTTGTAGTTTTTTTTTGGATTTTCTGATGAACATGAGGTTTGTTAGATGTTATAGACTTGGTGGTTTGATTCTATTTGTTCCAGGCTTTAATTTCCCCTATAGCACGTTGAATTTGGTTATGTTTTTATGTAAATCGGAATTCATCGGGAAAGCTTGAATATCTTCAGCTTTATTGGCTAAACGGCCGGCAATTGACGAACTCGGTTCCTCCTGAATCATTTTGACAAAGACTGAGTTGCTGGGAAAGGATAGAATTTACTTGGACCAAAATCAGCTCGAATTGATTAACATTAAACTTCTTCGGAGTTACCGGATTTTCGCCGCCGACGGCCGGAATCCGGGCAAATTCTGACTTGTTCTTCAGGGATCGATCGGGTTTTAAAGACCCGTTTTCGACCCGTTTGTTTTTATTGGCTGACCCGACTTTGATTCTTAAATTCCCAATTCCGGACCTAAAAACCTGTTTGTGGAATTTTCTTTTTAAAAATAATTCAAAATTCATTATTTCATTTCTAAAATTCATTTTTAATGCCAAAAATCATTATTTAATTTCTGAAAAATATTTTTAATTTAAAAATAAATCTTAATTAATTAATTAATTAATTTTAATTGATAATTAATTATTTAACTAGTCAATTAAATTAAATAGTAATTGATTAATTAACTTAATTAGTTATTAATTAATTTTAATTGATTATTTAATTGGATTTAATTATTTATTTTAATTTAAAAATACCGAAAAATAACTTCGAGCTTTAGAATATTATTTTAAATTATTTTCAAGGCTCGAAAATTATTATAAAGTTATATTCGGTTATTCGAACCCTATTATTTAATTATAAAATGATTCGAAGACCTGTTTTAATTCCGAAAAATGTTCAAAAATTCATAATAAATCAACCCTTCGTCCGTTTTATACGAAACGAATGCCTCTTGACTCAGAAAAATATTCTGCTTTCACTAAAAATACTTTCGAGTCTTAATTTCTTTTGTATCAAAAGATCGTTTGCTTTATGAATTAACCTGAGTCGATTATTGATCGATAAAAATACTCTTTTTGACCCGATTTCAATTCTAAACGCATCGAGACCTATTTTTTCACGATTCAACTATTATGCTACATGAATTATGTGACTACGTGTTATATGAATAACATGATTATGTGACTTATGTATACGTGTTATGTGACTTGTGAGTCAACATGTCTTTTAAACATTATCTGATTGGAATGTGATCCTTACTGTTATTATCAGGCGGGTAGACGATAAGGATAAACGTATATACTAGGCAATTATATATTGTCAGTTCATTAAATTGTATTATTTATGATAGATACACATAGTTCGATGCATTCAAGACCCGACAGAGATTGTAAAAGTAAAGCCTGATTACGTATAGTAATGAAACGAGTGGATTCAGAATAAAGATAAACCTGAAATGGTGACTGACAAGAAAGGGCAAGTAGCCTGTCAATGGAAATACAGATACATCAGGACTAAGTATGATGGCGGATAGTTAACGATAAGAGGGTTATCAATTGAGGCATGTATTCCTAACCTTTCTCCTAAAATACTGCAAATATTTATTCGTTCCGATTTTAAGTTCAGAATAGTTAAATGTTTTTATATTTCGCTGCAATTACTCTTATTTATGCGAGTACCTTTTTGATCTTGTTCCTTGATTATCGATTGATCTCTTGAGCAAGTACCCATTCATTCGGGTTATTTGCGAACCCTGATTTGGGATGTTTTGAAATCAAAATGATTTGATATCAAAATACTCTACGGGCTTGACGGTTATTATGAGGACCAGTGATGAGTTGGATCCTATGGGTCGGGGATGGACCGGACCCTTGGGCCATAGTACCTGGGTACCTATATATTGGTGGTCTATGCAGCTGGGTATAGATCTGTACTGTATCATGGCTGATCAACAGGGTATAGTGCATATATTGGTTCTAATGTCCAGTCTAATTTATTGTTGATCGCCATTAACGGCATTCCTTCTTGAATAGTTCATAATTACAAAATCAAACAAAGATTTGATTCCAAGGGATAAAACATTGAAACGTTCACTGTTCTTTTATAGTAAAATGTGATTTATGATTAAAGGCCAATGAGGGCCGATGTTTTGTTCGCTCAACTGTTTTAAATATATAAAAATATTTTGAAATCATTCAACAATCGTTTCCATGAGTTTCTTTGATCTGATACCTGGAAACCATTTATGATACTTGCTGGGCATTTTTGGCTCACTCCTGCTTTGTGAACTCTCATTTCTTTCAATATCACATGAGGACAAAGTGAATAGCCTTTAATAGACAGCAAAAATGGAGAGTTTCCAGCTGAAGAAATTTGGAGATGTCAGAGTGATCAATACGAGGAAATTAGTAATGAGGTAATGAAATTGTATTTAGACATTGTAAATTTAGAAGGTTAGATTCTTGTTTCATACCATAACTTGTAAGCGATCATGATTAATGAGGGGTTGTCTGTATATTTATTTTAATATACAGGTTTATATTGTTTAAAGTTGTGTAGTGACACCCAATCCTGACCCCGGATTTGGGGGTGTCACAGCATAACTGAGTTTACAGCCCTTCACAAAGTCCATCATTTTGTGAAAATCTCCAAATTTCGGAATCTCCTTGTTCACAAGAGCTACGAAGTTGTTCTTTTTATAGATGAATCCAGATTGGGATATGATTTTGACTACTGGTGCCACTGTTAAAGTATGGAAATTTGCAGAGAGAGTATTTGCTTTGGAGAAGAAAGGAGTTAGAGCAATTGATTTGAGAATGATAAAATAATAGAATAAAAATAAATTATGCGTTTATACTATCTCAGAAATAAACTGTCAAAAAATAATAAAGTAAAATAAAGTAACCAATCAAAATAGCCCAAAATAGCCGTTTAAAATAAATAAACTGTCAAAATTCTGTCAATTATCTGTCGTGTTATACTTACAAACTGTAAGTAAACCCGATGGATAATGTTCAGAGTTTTAACGGCTAAGATTGAGACAATTCAACGGATGAGAATAAAACAATTATACGTCGGGTTATAAAATAATCCAGAAAAGTAATTGATTTTTATTAATAAATACTATTTCGACGGATGATCAATTTTGATGGATAATGAGCATCCGTCAGGATGTAAATTTTGACTTAGCCAAAATTTCATCCAAAACAGAAAAATTAATTAAGTTTCTGGCTGCATTATAACTTGCAAAAATATCTGAAATGATTCAAGAATAATTAAGCATAGCTAACTCACTTACCAACCTTGAAAAGGTGGATTCCTCAAGTGGCTTGGTAAAGATATCTGCAAGCTGCTTTGCACTTGGAACAAAATGAAGTTCCACAGTACCATTCATCACATGTTCCCTAATGAAGTGGTTCTTGATGTCTATGTGCTTTGTTCTTGAATACTGTACTGGATTTTCAGTGATGGCAATTATACTTGTGTTATCACAGAAAATGGGAATTCTGTTCACTTGTAGACCATAATCCAATAATTGGTTTTTCATCCAAAAAATATGTGCATAGAAACTACCAGCATCAATATATTCATCTTCAACTGTAGAAGTATAAACCGAATTTTGCTTTTTACTGAACCAGGACACAAGCTTGTTCCCTAGAAATTGATAGGTTCCTGTTGTACTTTTTCTGTCTATTTTACAACCTGCATAATCTGCATCTGAATAACCAGTTAGATCAAAACCAGAATCTCTAGGTTACCAAATGCCAAGTTTTGGGTTTCCCTGAGATATTTGAAAATTCTCTTTATATCTATTAAGTGAGATTCTCTAGGATCATCTTAAAATCTAGAACAAAGATAAGTATATCTGGCCTACTAGCTGTTAAGTACATAAGTGAGCCAACCATGCCCCTATAGCTTGAAATATTCACAGACTTTTCAGTAGTGTTTAATTCAAGTTTAGTTGCGGTGGCCATGAGTGTTTTTGCAAATATGCAATCCATTAGATCAAACTTCTTTAAAAGATCATAAATATATTTAGTTTAACTAATGAATATTCCATCACTAACTTGTTTAACTTGTAAACCAAGAAAGTAAGTTAGTTCTCCCATCATGCTCATTTCATACTTACTTTGTATCAATTTAGCAAACTTTTTGCAAAGTTTTTCATCTGTAGAGCCAAATATAATATCATCTACATAAATTTGAACAACTATACTAGAGCCATTAACATTTCTAAAGAATAAAGTTTTATCAACAGTACCTCTTGTGAAGTGATTTTCCAGAAGAAACTTTGATAAAGTGTCATACTAGGCTCTAGGTGCTTGCTTCAGTCCATAAAGTGCTTTCAAAAGATAGTAGACATATTTTGGAAATTTTGGATCTTTAAAACCAGGAGGTTGACTGACATAGACTTCCTCCAAATCTCCATTCAGAAAGGCACTTTTGACATCCATTTGATAGACCTTGAAATTGGCATGGGCTGCATAGGCTAAGAAATTTTTGATGGCTAAGAAAATTTTGATGGCTTCAAGTCTTGCAACAGGAGCAAAAGTTTCATCAAAATCTATTCTTTCTTGTTGACAATAGCCCTTAGCAACCAATCTAGCTTTGTTCCTGACCACTATGCCATTTTCATCCATCTTGTTTCTGAATACCCACTTGGTGTCAATTGGATTCTTTCCTTTAGGTTTGGGTGCCAGCTTCCATACCTTGTTCCTTTCAAATTGGTTTAGCTCCTCCAGCATAGATCAAATCCAATCAGGATCCAATAAAGCTTCTTCTACCTTCTTTGGTTCTTCCTTAAAGAGGAAGCTTCTATATAGACATTCTTCTTGAGTTGCTTTCCTTGTTTGAACTCTAGAAGATGCATCACTAATGATGAGTTGAAAAGGGTGATCTTTAGTCCATTTTCTTTATTGAGGTAGATTAGCTCTAGATGAAGAGGCCTCATTGTTGTCTTGATGTGTGACTGAGTTTTGATTATGATAAACTCCCCCTAAATTTATGAATCTTTGATTTGAGAAAGGGGTACTTTTGGTAGGTGATCTATTCTGACTATCAGCTTCTCTCATTGTTCTAACGGATGATGCACTTTGTATCTCGACCGATGAAGCTAATTGTCTCCCGACGGATAAGGTAGATTGTCTCCCAACGGATGAAGCATTTTGTAACTCGACAGATGTTGAATTATGTGCTTCATTAGTTGTATATTTTTCTGCATTATCCTTACTCACTGTTTCTTGATCACTTTCATCATCACTGTCATCACTAACCATCTCCACATTATCAAACTTGAGGCTTTCATAGAAATCTCCATCTTGCAGTCCTTCAATCTTTTTATCATGAAACACAACATGTACTGATTCCATAACAATGTTGGTTCTTATATTGTAGCCTCTATATGCTTTTCCCACAGCATATCCAAAAAAAATTCCTTCATTTACTTTAGCATCAAAGTTTCCATGTTGATCAGTTTGATTCCTTAAGATATAACTTTTGCAGCCCAAGACATGAAGAAAATTTAGAGTTGGCTTCGTATTATTGAACAATTGGTAGGGTGTCATGCATTTTTCTTGATTAACTAAAGAGATATTCTAGGTGTAGCAGGCAGTATTCACAGCTTCAGCCCAAAAATATGTTGGTAACTTTGATTCTTCAAGCATTGTCCTTGCAGCTTCAATAAGAGATCTATTCTTCATTTCCACGACTCCATTTTGTTGTGGAGTTCTTTCTACAGAAAACTCATGCATAATCCCATTCTCTTCACAAAATGATCTCATCACAGAATTCTTGAACTCAGTTCCATTGTCACTCCTGATTCTTCTTACTTTAAAGTCAAGATGATTATGACTTGCCTTATGTGATTGATGATGATTTTACTAGCTTCATCTTTAGACTTTAGAAAATATGTCCAAGAGAAATATGAGAAATCATCTACAATTACTAGAAAATATCTTTTTCTTGAGATGGACAACACATTGACTGGTCCAAATAAATCCATGTGCAACAGTTGCAAAGGTTCTTCAATTGTTGAATCAAGCTTCTTTCTGAATGATGCTATGATCTGCTTTCCTTTCCGGCAGGCATCACACAATCCATCCTTAGTAAACTCCACTTGAGGAATACCTCTAACTGTACCTGTATACTGTTATTTTGATGATTATATATATGCATTATCTTGGGATAAGTGCATGATTGTTGTTTATCTAATCTTGCGATATATTGAAGCATGTTGATATGATATATATATATATACATGCTTGTTTCAGAATTCTTTATATTTATTTGTCAATTCCATTATTTATAAACTGCAAAATACATCAGCTAGAGATAGGCATTATTTGCGTATACCCTAAGTATAGGGGACCCAAAGTTGAATATTTTCCTAAACCGGGAGGCGACGCCCCCGGGTACAAACTATATATATATATATAGTTTTATATATCTATTAATCGAATAAGGAAATTTTAAATAATAATCAAAAATTATTTTCGATTATTCAAATAAAGATCTTACTTTTGTATAAGTATATCTTTTGTTATTTATTATTCGTTTCAAGTATTAGTTTCAAAAATTTTTACTTCATTTATTTTTATGAAGATTATCCTTTATGGGAATATTTTTTAAATAATAATATTTAGATATTTTCTAATTTATCGGAACTGATTTATTATATTAAATCATCCTTACTCCAAACATTTTCAAAAATATTTTCGAGTCTTCAAAATGATTTTAAAAGTTAGAGCGGATCCCCAAAACTCGTTTTTAACTTAAATGTTTCCTTTCGTGGAGGGATGTAAATACCCATGCAAAACCTAAGGGATCCGGCTCCGTGGTGTATTTTTGTCGTAATGAAGTTGCTGATTCGATAAAAGAGCTTTGATTAATTGCCCAACATTCGGGAAGTAAGTCCATCTAAATGCTTCGGCATATGGGACAGACCAGGGTACAGTCTATCAAAGTGTAAGAGGCTAGGTGATAGTCCATCAATGCGTAAGAGGCTGGGTGACAATCCGGCGCAAGATCCTAATACGGCCAGGGTGATGACCGGCGAGGAATTCATCCATCTACTAGTAGAGAAAGTGACTTGATTGATATCTTTGCCTGATCAACAAGGTATCGGGTTTATGCTAAAGTTTTCTTCCTTCCAAATTTATTAGGTATTACAACCCTGTTTATACTTTTCATAACAGAGGTTTTCAAGGAGTGTATTAGATATATATATATATGTCTATATATATAGATCGGGACTTATTAAAATATCTTGTAACTTCATTTCTTTTAAATGATATTTCAAAGATTGATTCTACACAAGTTTTATCTTGTAGTTTCTTCTATATGATAAACTTTTGAAAACTTGTTATACTTTGAACAATGGTAGTTCAAGTAGTTTTTCTAAAAAAGTATAAGTATATTGTAGTATTTTATAAATTCATCTTTTTAAGCTTATATCCAGTAAGTAATTATCTTACGCTTGATAAGGTTTTTCAGTAAGTTATTGATTCAGATACTTGCATTATTGATAAAACTATATATTATCTTGTAAGTTGTAATGCTCTTTCTTGCTTCATTTCTTCATCACACAACAGCAGTTAGGAAGGATGGCGAGACTCAAGCAGACCAAGCGCAAGAGCGTGGGAAGCGTCCCGCGTCTACCCGCTGATATCGTAGTTGTCATTGCTACGAAAGTAGATATATTTGTAGTTCAGGCATTCTGCTTTTGGGAATCAAATTATGTATAATTATAACTTTGTTGGATAATGGCAAAAAATTGTAAACTTATTAAGTAATCATTTTAGGATTGTAATAACTTTAAAGTATGGATTTCAATGACTTTTACTTATTTCAATTTCATCTCTGAGACTATAACGTGTTGTGGTGTGGGTTACTGCGGGTTCATAGCATGCAGTTATTTATTTTAATTTAAGTTAAGTGATATTAATAGAAAGAAAGACCTCAACAACCCGGATTCCGGATAACCCTGACAACCCGGATTCTCAATTTCTCAAACTCCATAAATTGAGTTTCTAACACATCATTTCTATCACTCAAAAACAAATTATTCTCTTTGATTCTATTATTTTCTTTAGTGAGTGTTTAAGTGTGACACGCAAGTGATATAATTCAATAGACATGTCATTTATATCATCATTACATTCATCATTAGAAATATGTGCTAGGTTTATAGTGATTACCTGATTGCTTGATGAACTAACTTCTGCTTCATCTGACTTGGCCCTTAGAGCTAGGTTGACATAGTTCATGTATTCATCTGCATCCTCACAATCAGCTGCCCGGACATTTTCTTGAGTCAAGAAAGTCTTTTCCTTTTGTTTGAGAAACTCAAAATATTTCTTTTTGTAATCCACATGCTAAAACCTCTTTTTATCAGAATTTGGATTTCTACACTCATTTTAAAAATGATCACTCAAGCCACATTTGAAACACTTAAATTTGGTTTTATCTACCATATTTCTGTTAGTCTTGGCAGCTCCAAAATTCTTCTTGAATTTGAGCTTTGCAAATCTCCTTGACAGAAAATCTAAATACTCATCGACCTCGTCCATTTCATCATGGCTTGTACTGTCTTCATCTTCGGCCATCAACCCTTTACCCTTGCCTTCACAAACACTTGTGTTTGGTGCAGATTTAACAGCTTCAACCTTCATCTCTTTTCCTCTCTCTTGTTCAGATACCAATGGAACATATCCACCCTTCTTTGTTTCTTTCTCTAACTGCTCATCCTGCCCCATTTTAAGCTCATAGATTTTTAAGATACCATACAGTCTATCTAGAGTAAAATCTTTATACTCTTGAGAATTTCTAAGAGAGGCTGTCATTAGCTTCAATTCTTTTGGTAGGGACCTCGGGAATTTCATATTGGAATCCTTGGTTTGGTATAACCTCCCATACAACTTTAAACCATTCAGTAATTTTTGAAATCTACTAAAAATGTCACTTAATGATTCATCATCTTCAAAGTGAAAATATTTATATTGTTGTATGAGAAGCTGCATCTTATTTTCTCTTACTTTCTCAGTTCCTTCACTTAACACATGAATAGTGTCCCAGACATCCTTAGCAGTTTTGCAGTTTATGATATTGTCAAACATGTCTTGATCCAAACCATTAAACAGAATGTTCATGGCCTTTTTATCTTTATGAACTGCTTCAATGTCTTCATCAGTCCATTCTGGCTTTGGCTTTGGGATAGTTTGCTCATTTCCAACTGCATCTTCAACATCTGTTGCAACCCTTCTAGGAACATGAGGTCCATTCTCTATGTATTTGACATAGCTTTCATCTTGAGAGAGTAGATGAAAGTGCATCTTCACTTTCCATTGATGATAGCTGTCTTTTTTCAGAATTGGAATCTTTACTCCAACATTCTTTCTGCTCATATTATTTTATTACTTTGATCTTTAAACTCTTTTTGTGTTAAGAGCTTGCTCTGATACCAATTATTATTCCCTAACAATATAACAACATAATGGAATTTTGGTTTCTTTTCTGAAACTTTGAAAACTTCTTTCAAAAATATATAATTGTGTTTGAATATGCTTTAGTGCGGATAAATAATATTTGTATTCAAGAACACAAAGTAAATAAACAGTTGTTTAAAAAATTTGTGGTGGATTGATATTTCCACTAGATATATATATATATATATATATATATATATATATTCAGATGATAACTCTGTGATACTAATAGGACACAACTGTTTACAAGTGTTTTACAAACTTAAACTTGAGAGTATTCTACAAAGGATACAGCTCACTATGATCTCTTATTCTTGCTTGTTGAATTGATTCGTTATTTACACTACTTGCTACACTTGGTTTATATATTACCAAGTTACATGTGAAATAAGATAAAACATAAAACCTAACAGCTAGGTCCAATCACATGTTTCTTCATTTCTCTATCCAATGCAATCCAGTTAGATACTGCATCTTTGAACGTCCCTATTTTGCATGGAAATGGAAATGCTTCATTTTTTTCTAAAACCTGAATCCATGCTACCACATTCTTTTTGTATACAATCAACCTATGTGAATGTCAAGTAACTGTCAACTGCTATTTGAATTTGTTGTCCGTTGATGCTTTAATAGTGTCATTCGTTGATGCTTACATATGGGCATCTATTGAAGCTTTAGCAAATATCAGTTGATCATCATATTCGTTGAAGGTGTCTTGAATCATCTGTTGAACCTTTAAGTTTATCATTGATGATGAATTCCTTAGCAGTTGATACTCTTTCACTTATACATATATACAAGGCATCTTCCATTTACAATTGGCCAACCTATTTTGTATATCTTGCTAGTAGTCAACATGACTTAAAATTCAGTACAACTTCCAAACCCCTAAGCTGTTTATGGTATACAAAAATATGCTACAAACTTATTTGACTATAAGCTACTCCATCAATGGATAGACAACTATCGTTATTCGTTGATGGTTACAAATACATTTAACTTATCTACTTATAGTGTTTTGTTAAGTTATCATCAAGCCTACAACTTACTCCTAATAGGTTTATTTTTGGGTCACTCCCAAAATACTAATGCAGTTATCTGGATGCTTATATTCTACCAATATACCCCTCCGCAAAAGATGTGGGAGAAATCCTAACAGTCTCCCCCTTCACACATCAGGCTTGACAACTGTCGGATCTACCTCCTGATTGTGTAATCTAGTATGGGAAGTTCATCTGGTTATCTACTCCCCTAGGCCCATACAGGAAGGTCCACCTGCATCCCCCTTAAAGACCATCATAGGATAACCCAATATGCCATTTCGTAAGTCCCTTCTGGGAGCCCAATGAGATTGTTCTAGACCGTTATAATCATAGCTCTTATACCAATTTTTGGGCTTTCTCAGCAAGCCTAATTCCACCTTAGTATCATATTATTCGCTTTAGGCTGAGCCCTCACGGATTTGTTTTTGGTTCACTCCCAAAAATCCCCATACTAGTGGAGTTAACTGGTTGTTTATATGCCAGCAATATGCCCCTCCCACAAATGATGTGAGACAACTCCCTATACATTTGATATTCAAATTTTTTATTCAAAACCCATTTGTTATTTTCTCGGAAGTTGTTAATAAACGTTTTTATCCTAAACAAATTCCTTATCGATTAGTATTTGAATTTAAACTAAAGATAGATGTTTCAAACTCTTCCCTTATTTATCTTATCTTTAGTTTAAATATATTTAAGATTATTTTAACATTCAAAAAATAACCACCAAAACTGTGAGACTTAGTCAAGATCGGAAAGGTTGTTGTTTTTATTCGAAAGTTAACTTAGTCTATAAATATAATTGGGTATACTTATTTTAAGGATAATCCAAGAAGTATACACCATACAATATGAGAAAATACAACTTTGCATTCATTGAATATTCTTATTTTGAGCTCTAATTTATACACGTATATCTATATTCATAGAGTTCATACTATTGTTGGGAGAAATTCATAACAACATAAATTCAGAGGTTGCTGAAATCACGGAGAAAATTATGTTAATTTGAAGCTATTTTCACGAAGAACGTGAAGAACATGGTACAAAAATTGATAGATGTTGTAAATGATCTTGTTCGATGATTCTTAGAATTTCAGAGGAATATTGTTCTTTCTCTCTTATTTAAACTGTTGATCATCCATAAATAAGAGACCAATGTACGCTTTTATAGGGGTTCAAGCCACACGTAGTTCTTGGAGTACAAGTTACCTAGACGGGCTTGGATTTGGTCCAGTCCATCAAGGCTCAGTTTCGTTGACCGTGGGGCCGTCCGTAAAAAGTCCATATATGGCCATGGCCCAAGCCCAACTAGGTTGTAATAGGCTGTCATTGAGTTAGACCAGTATAACTCGTTATTGAGGCACGAGAACACCTGCAGGCCTTGCATGGGACCTCTTAGAGTCTGGTCATGCGATGTGGCCTTATGGAGAACATGGCCTCACATGCGACCCATTAGAATCTGTTCATATGATGTGGCCGTATAGACAGTACGTGCGATCACATGAGACCTAGTCAAGCATAGCGATCCTTCCTCCCATGCGACCCCTTGAGACCTGGTCATGGGTCTTCATGTCAAATAGAGAATATGAAATAAATTAATAGCTAAGAGACCCCTTTTTATGGGTAGGCTCGCATGTCTTCAGTCCTTTACTTACAAAAAAGATTGTCTTCATGTGATGTGATGTCAGAAATATGTAAGTAGTGTTGATCTCGAAGAGGTCAATCCAAACATGATATAGTCCGGCAGGGTCTCTATAATGTGCCTCACTGGAATCATGTAGTCATAAATTATTGTAATTATATTCCATATATAGCTGATATATGAGCATTAACCATCACGTGTCTAGTCAAGTCTCTTTAAAATATGAGGTGAGGACTCCCCTCCCATTTACATGAGGGCAGGACTATCCTACTGTTGAAGTGGGGGAAGTTTGATGCACCTGATAATATAATGGTAGGACTCCTCTCAGTGATGTATCTCCACGTGTTAGCTAGTGAGGTCTTCGTCAATACAGAGTGTTATGGATAAAAAACTAAGGTTATTATTTGCTGTATTTATTACTAAGATTCGGGAGCTCAAGGCCTTTAATGGCTACTCTCGTGTTTCGTAGCTTACTTCTACCTTTACGAGATGCCTACGTATCTCTGTGAATTAGAGAATCAAGCCAAAAAACGTAGTTCTGATGTGTGGGGTGAGGTCCCTTATATAGATGTTGGGAGTCCTTGAATTGGACTTGGTATAGGAGACTTGGTGGGCAAGTCTCATAATTAGAATGGACTTTGGAGTCCTAGATAGTAGGAAACTGATTCCTTATCCTTTTAGGTCCCCTTGAGGCTAATTTGTAAGGATTTATATCCTTCTCGGGACTCTTCTCAATAGCTGATTTTTTTCTTATTAATTAATTACAAATTTAATTAATAATCAGGGTTTTTGGACCTTCTTTATTTCATCAGGCCTGATCTGGTCCATCAGGCCTGATCAGCATGTTAACCTTTCTGGTCTGAATGTCATACATCTTCTTATTGGGCCCAGCAGCCCATACCTTGTATAATTAATGTAATATTTAATTATACAATCAGGATTTATTTATTCCTATCATTTGCCCCCTAATTTTTGGGAAACATTGATTAGGTTTCGCAAAAGTTAAGTCTGTTCATTCCCTTGCAGGGTTTTGTTTTTGCGTAAAGTGTGGAGCGACCTAAACGTTTATAATGATTATTCCTTTTGTTCAGGAATTATCTTAATTTCCAGGAACTTTTCCCTTAATTTCTAGGTTTTATCCTTATTTTTCTGGATTTTTCTCTTAATTTCTGGGATTTATCCTTATTTTTCTGGATTTTTCCCTTAATTTCTGGGATTTATCTTTATTTTTCTGGATTTTTCCCTTAATTTCTGGGTTTTATCCTTATTTTTCTGGATTTTTCCCTTAATTTCTAGGTTTTATCCTTATTTTTATGGATTTTTCCCTTAATTTCTGGGATTTATCCTTATTTTTCTAGATTTTTCCCTTAATTTCTGGGATTTATCCTTATTTTTCTGGATTTTTCCCTTAATTTCTGGGTTTTATCCTTATTTTCTGAATTTTCCCTAATTTTCTGGGATTTTTCTTATTTTCTGAATTTTTTTCTAATTTTCTGGGATTTTTCAGATTTCCAGCCCTTTTTCGACCAGGATCCTGGTCGAAATTTCGACCAGGATCCTAGTCGAAGTAAGGGGCAGCCTTGCAATCCTGGTCGAAAAAGTTCGACTAGGATCCACGACCTGGAATTCGACCAGGATCCTAGTCAAACTTTCGACCTGGATCTAGGTCGAATACATACCCCCTTTTTTATTCCTGGACTCGAGTGCCTCGACTAGGATGTCAACCAGGATTCTAGTCGAAATTTCGACCTGAATCCTGTTCGAAAATTCTTTGATTCTTTTGCTTCCTGGTCGAAGAATTTCGACTAGGATCCACGACCTGGAATTCGACCAGGATCCTGGTCGAACTTCGACCTGGGTTTTTAATCCCCATTCTTGAAAGATGCTTGGTTTATTCGACCTCATTCCTGGTCGAAGTTTCGACCTCAATTTAGTCCTATTATTTCCGTTGTTTTCGTGTGTCTAGTCGAAAAATTTCGGGCAGGATCCATGACCTGGAATTCGACCTGAATCCTGGTCTTTTTTACCCATTATTTTCGGGTGCCTGTTCGAAAGTTTTCGGGCAGGATTCACGACCTGGATTTTGACCTGAATCCTGGTCTTTTTTACCCGTTATTTTCGAGTGCCCGTTCGAAAGTTTTCGGGCAGGATTCACGACCTGGATTTCGACCTGAATCCTGCTTTTCCACTAGCCTTCTTCATTTGACTTTAAATTTAAGGTATTGTATTTTCCAAATCCTAATTAGATTTGGGCCGGGCCTTCTTTATTGGGCCTTATCGGGTTTTTCCAAATCTTACTGGGCCTCTTTTATTGGGCCTTTCCAAATCTTACTGGGCCTCTTTTATTGGGCCTTTCCAAATCTTACTGGGCCCCTTTTATTGGGCTTTACCAAATATTACTGGGCCTCTTTATTGATCTGGGCTTAATACACCCTGTTTAGAATGCTCTAGAATTCCTAGGAATATTCTGGAATATTCCTTTTTCCGGGCTTCTTCCTATGGGCCTTTGTCCTTAATGGGCTTTCGTCCCTTCAACTTCCTTTTCCTCTTATATAAAGGAATGAGGAGAGGCTACTACTCCTCACCTTCTCATTTCTAAGTTTTCTTCTTTCTCCTCCTGCTAAGATTCTCAGAGCAATAACAGCAAGTCGGAGCTCAAAGCCTTTTTTAGGAGTGCTTCTTTAGGTAAAATTCCTCCCTTTGCTTTTTGTGTCTATTTTTCCATTGTGTGCCATTTTAAGATAGCCTGTTTACGTGCCCCTTTCTTTTTTCAGATGGCTGACAAAAAAATGACTCGCTTGGCCAAGATGAACGTGGCTTAGAAAGTCCAATGAATTTCCTATTCGATCGAGGTACACTTCCTTGATCGACATGATCAACACTCGAGGGGACGAGTACCCGTCTGATGCGCATCTGGACGCGCACGATCATATTAGCGCTTTACGGGATCCCAAGGGCAGGTATCAGACTCCCTTTTCATTCATTCATTCCCTTGTTACTGGCTGATGTGGGCATCAGCCCTTGCCAACTCCCCCCCCCCAATTCTTGAAGGCTTATTCTGTGCTACCTGTCACAATGTGCCAAGCACAAGGTCCCTACTTCTGTTGCTGTTTTCAGGAAAATTTTCCAGTTTAAAAACAGCCCTGATAAAAGTCCGGGTTGGGTTTCTCTAAACCAGCGCCCCACTATTCCCCACATTGTGAATGGGAAGTCCATCCCTGACAACAACTTGGGGTGGAAGAAAGATTTTTTGTTCGTTGTTTGGGAGGGTGGAGATTGGGGCACCCTGTTTCGATCGTCCTTCGGGCTTGCCGTCGATGGGAGCCCAAATGACATAACTTTATCTGAGGAGGAGGCTAGAGCTTTCAACCTCCTCACACAAGATAATGGGACTTCCCATTCTTGGGATCTTATCCGGGAGTCCGTTCTTGTAGAACGCGGACTCTCTCTTGTCCCTAAGAAAACTAATTTTCCTCCCTTATATCTCGCTCTCTTTTTCCTTCATTTCTTATTCCGCTGAGTTTTCAACTTACTTTGCTTGTTGCAGTGGCTGAAAAGATTGAGGAGGCTACCAAGCCTAAAGACCTGGAGACAACCAGAATGAAGAGGGCTGGAAAGGTCTTTAAAGACCCACGCCTTGGTGACCGATTCCCTGAGTTCCTCCTTCAAGCAATGGAACCGGGCGAGGAAGGCCCCAGCCAGGTTTACGCACCAAGCAGAGGCCAGGGGCTTATTTTCAACCTGCTTGGGGGATCCGGGGCAAGGATTCAATCGTGGGCAGCACGGCCCTGTCCAAGGAATGGTCTAAGCACTCCATCTCCCCGGTGGACTATCAAGATTTTGTCCTTCAACAGGACTTAGAGGGGAATGAGCTTTTTGGAGCCTAGGCTCTGGCGACGGTACGTCCTTTACCTATGCCCTTCATACTTGCTTTTCCATGTTTTCTTTTCTCATACTTTTGCTGTTTCTCTTGCAGGCTAATGCCCATTTTCAAGGGGCAATTCACCAAGCTAAGGCTTGGAAGGTTGGCTTGGAAGATGCCAACAAGAAGTTGGAGGAGGCCAACCAGAAAATAGAGGCCCTTGAAGCTCAACTGGCCTCTTCCACTTCTGACCTGGAAACGGCCCGGGCCGAAAATGTTATTCTGAAGGCGCAGAAGGACAAAGCTTTTGATGGCTGGATGGACACCCAGGAATTCAAAGATTTGATGGTGGAGCATGATGCCCTTCTTCACCCAGTTAGCTACAAAGAGGGCTGGGATGCTGCTGTGGAGGCCATCCAGGATGATTTTCCAGAGGTCCTCGAGCAGTCCACCTTTCCTTGCCCTGTGCGAGTTCCGGAGCTGGGGGGCGTTACTAATAAGCTTGCTGACATGATCAAAGATGGCTCTTCAGGGAGCCCAAGCCACAAGAGGAAAGAACTGGAGTCAGGTTCTGGGGAAGAGGAGGCTTCATCCGAGGAAGACCCTGCGCCTGCTGCGAAGAAGATCAGGGTGGAAGAGCCTCCAAGGGCTGCGCCTCAGAATCCAGTGTCTCCCGCATCCTCCAAAGCATCTGAAGGCAGTTCTGATGGAACTTCTGCAGGGACTTCTGAAGGGACCACTGAGACGTCCGAGGAGACCTCGGACAGTGGTTCCTCGGATAGTGGTTCCGAAGAATCTCAGCCTTCCGAGGCCTAAGTTTTTTTTTGTATATCTTTTTTGAGACAATATGTGAATTTAGTTTATGTCAGAAGTTGTTACCCTTCGGGGCTATATTAGCTATGCTGTTTTCCTTATTTGCCTCTTTCTTCTTTACAATACTTAATATGCACTTAAATTTTAAGCATCCTTAGATTGAAATAATTTCAAACTCTTTAATACGAAGTCTGGTTTTCCAAAACCTTACATAGCATGGGTTCGACCCTAATCAATAATAACTTGACAATGTAAATTCTAATAGAATATAAAGTCCTACGCAAGCAAAGCTTCAAGGTGCTTTTAAACCTGCTTGTCATAATGACAAGCGAGAATCGTACTTCGACTATCTTACATATAGTAAACCTTCAGGTTTTGTGCATGCCAGGTTCTCGGAACTTCAAAACCATCCATAGTTTCCAGCTTGTAGGTTCCTCTACCCTGAACGCTCTTGACTTTGTACGGCCCTTCCCAATTCGGGGCAAGCTTTCCTTTTTGTCCGACACCAGAAGCTTCTATCTTTCTCAAGACTAGGTCACCTTGTTTGAAAAACCTTTCTTTAACCCTTAGGTTGTAGTAGAATGAAGCCTTTTTCTGATATTCTACTATCTTTGCATGTGCCTTATTTCGCACTTCATCGATTAAATCCAGGGCTAACCTCTGCCCTTCCTCATTTTCTTCTGCATTGAAAGCCTGAATCCTTGAAGAGGAATGTGATATCTCTACTGGAACTACTGCTTCTGCCCCATATGCCAACATGAAGGGAGTTGCTCCTGTCGTGACTCTACAGGTAGTCCTGTAGGCCCATAATATTGGAAGTATTTCATCCACCCAATTATTTATTGACTTCTCGATCCTCTTCTTTAGTCCATCCAGGATTATCCGATTTGCTACCTCCGCTTGCCCATTGGCTTGCGGGTGAGCCACAGAGGTGAACCGTAACTCAATTTCATTTTCTTCACAATACTTCTTGAATTCCTCATTGTTGAATTGTGTTCCATTGTCAGTGACGAGAATACGGGGAATTCCATATCGGCACATAATGTTTTCCCACAGGAATTGTGCAACCTGCTTAGTTGTGATCTTGGCCAGGGGTTTGGCTTCGATCCACTTGGTGAAATAATCAATGGCTACAATCAGAAACTTCCTTTGTGCTGTGGCCATGGGAAAAGGCCCCAAAATATCCATCCCCCACATAGCAAAAGGAATGGGCGAGTTAATAGAGGTCAGCATCTCGGGGTGTTGTCTAACAACAGGTGCATGCTTTTGACAGCGGTCACATTTCTTCACGTATTCTTTGGCATCAGCCATCATTTCTGGCCAATAAAAGCCTAAACGAGTTATCTTATGAGCCAAAGCCCTGCCCCCCAAGTGTTGTCCACAAATGCCTTCATGCACTTCTTCAAGAGCCAAGCGTGCCTCATCGGGCCTGAGACACCTCAAGTAGGGAACCACGAAAGATCTTTTGTAAAGAATCCCATCTATCAAAGAGTACCTTAGTGCTCGAACAGTTATCTTCCGTGCTTCAGCTGGATCACTTGGTAACCAACCGGTTTGAATGTGAGCCTTGATAGGATCAATCCATGACGTCCCCAGGCCTATGGGAGCCACAAGCTTAACATCTATGCTTCGTGTCTTCAAAACACGGAAGTACACACTTCCTGAACTTTCTTCTATCTCAGATGAAGCAAACTTTGATAGCGCATCTGCTTTAGCATTTTCTTCTCTTGGAATGTGTTCAACATGGAATTCATTAAATTGGGTCATCACAGCCCTTACTAGGCGGACATACTTAGCCATCGTATCATCCCTTGCCTCAAATTCTCCCTTTACCTGGGATATGATCAGCTTCGAGTCTCCACGGACCTTTAAGTTTTTGACTCTAAGTGTCCCAGCTAGACCAAGGCCAGCTATCAGGGCTTCATACTCTACCTCATTGTTTGTGGTTGGGAAGTCTAGCTTCATAGCATACTCAATTAAGAACCCAGCAGGACTTTGCAAAACCAACCCTGCTCCACTGGAATTTGTTTTTGATGCTCCATCAAAATAGAGAGCCCAATATTCTTTCTCCTTATCATCCCTCTCTCTGCCCCCATTATCGTCTCCCTTGTCTTGAGGTATGGTATCTTCCTGCCCCCCGACTTCTTGGTTGGGTATGGTACATTCCACCATGAAGTCCGCTAGTGCCTGGGCTTTTATGGCTGTACGTGGCTTATACTTGAGATCGAACTCTCCCAACTCTATTACCCACTTAATCAATCTCCCACTTGCCTTGGGACTGTGAATGATATTTCTCAGTGGCTGATTCGTTAGCACCTCAATCTGATGAGCCTGAAAGTAAGGACGCAGTTTTCTTGAAGCCATTACCAAGGCTAGAGCAAATTTCTCAATAGTTGAATAATTTAATTCAGCACCATGCAGAATTTTGCTGACATAATACACGGGTTTCTGGACTTTTAGCTCCTCCTTAACCAACACCGCGCTCAAGGCGCTCTCTGAAACAGCCAAGTACAAAAATAAAACTTCACTCAGAACTGGCTTGGCCAACAACGGGGCCTGGGCCATATACTTTTTTAACTCTTCAAATGCCTGGTTTTCCTCACTCCATACAAAGTCTTTGATGCTTTTTAGTGACTTGAAGAATGACAAACACTTGTCTCCCGACTTGTAGATGAATCGTCCTAGCGCAGCAACCCTTCCTGTGAGCTTCTGAACATCCTTGACAGTTTTTGGTGGTTCCATGTCCAAGATCGCCTTTATTTTATCCGGGTTAGCCTCAATTCCCCTCTTTGAGACCATCAGTCCCAAGAATTTTCCAGATCCTACTCCGAAAGCACACTTCGTAGGATTCAACATCATCTTGTGGTACCTCAGGACCTCAAAAGCTTCCCTCAAATGGGTTATATGATCAGTCTTTACTAGACTCTTGACTAACATGTCATCAATATAAACTTCCATAGTCTTACCAATAAGATCCTTAAAAATTTTATTCACCAACCTTTGATAGGTGGCTCCTGCATTCTTGAGACCAAACGCCATAACAAGATAACAATAAACACCAAAGTCAGTGATAAATGACACCTTTGGAATGTCATCCTTATGCATTTTGATCTGGTTTTATCCGCTAAATCCATCCATGAAACTCAGCATCTCATGTCCAGCAGTGGCATCAATCAAAGTATCAATTCTAGGCAGCGGAAAATAGTCTTTGGGGCATGCATCATTCAGATCAGTGAAGTCTATACACATCCTCCACTTTCCATTAACCTTCTTCACCATTACAGGGTTTGCTAACCACTCCGGAAATTGAATCTCCTCAATGAAACCATCCTCTAAGAGCTTTTCTACTTCCTGTTTTATAGCCTCTTGTCTTTCCGGGGAAAAAATTCTTTTCTTTTATTTCATTGTCTTCCGGCTTGGATCCACGTTTAGCTTGTGAGTAATTAACTCCGGGTCTATGCCTGGCATATCAGCTGCTGACCATGCAAACACATCACTATTTTCTTGCAAAAATTTCACTAACTTCCCTCTAAGGGGCTCCTCTAATGTGGCTCCAATGAAAGTCATCCTCTCAGGATTCTCGGGGTCTAAAGGAACCGAAACCAATTCTTCTGCTCGCCTTCCTCTATTCTCATCATTTTCTCGAACATCCATATCTTCAATAGGAAGAACCTGCCCCCCGACTCCATCTGCCCTCAAAGAGGCCACATAACAGCTTCTAGCCATTTTTTGATCTCCTCTCTCTTCTCCAATCCCGTTTCGGGTGGGAAACTTCATGACTGAATGGTAGGAAGAGGGGACTGCCTTGAAGGCATGTATCCCTGTTCTCCCCATGATAGCATTATAAGTTGAACTAGCCTTTACCACCACGAAATCCAGCATCTGGGTTGCTTGCCTTGGTTCCGTACCTATGGTGGTCGGCAATTTGATTATCCCTTCCACAGGACATTCTACTCCAGGAAATCCATATATCGGCATGTCGGTTGGTGTCAACTGGGAGTCGTTATACCCCATCCTTAGAAAGGTGTCGTGGAGCAAGATATCCACAGAAGCACCATTATCCACAAGGACCCTCTTAACCGGGCTATTTCCTATTATCGGTGTTATGACCAGCGGGTCGTCATGGGGAAACTTCACACCCTCTAGGTCGGAATCATCAAAAGCCAATGTTACTTCTGTCCTGGCCCTCTTCGGGGCTTCTCCAACAATATGCATAACCTCCCTAGTATATGCCTTTCTGGAATTTTTGGACAATCCAGCAGCAGTTGGTCCTCCAAAGATCGTGTTTATCACAGGTCCTCGAGGGCGTCGCGGTCCTCCAAAAATTGCATTTATAACCGGCCCTCTAGGTTGGTAATTCCGCCCCTGATCGTCTTGGTCCCTCCTACGATCTTCAAAGTTCTTCCTTCCATTATTGTTTCTGTCCCCTCCATCTGCAGTATACTTGTTCAATCTTCCTTTTTGAATTAAAAACTCAATTTCATCTTTCAATTGCCTACACTCATCGGTGTCATGGTCGACATCCTTGTGAAACCTGCAATACTTGCTCTTATCTAGCTTGGCCGGATCAGCCTTCAAGAGCTTAGGCCAGCGAATATCTCTATCTTTCTCAAACTCCATCAAAATCTGACTTCTAGGAGCATTCAGCTTAGCGTATTCAGTGAACTTTTGCCCAGGTCCTCCCTTCTTGGGGGTTGAATCAGGGTTTTGTTCGGTTCTAGGATATTTGTCCTTTGCAATATATTCCAAATCAGTTTTGCGCTTCTTGCCTCCAGTGGGCTCATTACTTACTACGGTCTTCCTCATACTTTCTTCAACCTTGATATACTTCCCTTCCCTCTCCTGGAGCTGCAACATGCATTCAGGGGGACGTTTGGCCAAGGACATCTTAAAAAACTCGTCCCTAGTTCCTTGTCGCAGTGCTATCATGGCTACCTTATCATCAAGGTCCGGGACTTTTAAAGCCTCCTTTGTGAAACGATTCAGGTAATCTCTTAAGGATTCCTTAGCTCCCTGCACAAGACTCATAAGAGATGCTGAACTTTTCTCATGGACTCTTCCACTGATGAATTGCTTAATAAAAGCCTGACTTAATTCTCTGAACGATCCAATAGAGTTTGGAGGCAGGCGACTGTACCATCTTTGAGCCATACCCGACAGGGTTTGAGGGAAGGCCCGACACTTTATAGCATCATTCACGGGTTGCAGCAGCAGTGCATTAGAGAATGTCCTAACATGATTAACGGGGTCTCCCGTTCCATCATAGGCTTTGATAGTGGGCATCTTGAATTTCCTTGAGATATGGGCATTCATTATTTCTTCTGTGAAGGGTGGAGTTGGATCATCAGGATCTCCAAGGGGAAGGAGATTGCTTGGATCAGTTCTTGGGGCAACAGCCCTTCTTCGTACCGGACCATCCAGGTCTATGACGGGAGGAGGATTTCTCCCCCTAGGAGGTATTTGGGGTCTGGTGGCCTGGTGAGCCTCCAAATCACGCCTCAGCCTTTGGATTTCAGCCTCATGAGCCCTGATCCTTTCCTGCACTTCTTGGGGATTCGCCCCTGGGGTGCTTTGGGGGCGTTGCCTTCCATCGGCCATTGGCTCTTTTCCAGGACGCCTCCTTCTCGGGGCCACTTCATCATCCGAAGATTCGGAGTCTCTCTCAGTGTAAGGGCCAGAAAATTCCCGATCCTCGGGGATAGGAGCCAAACCTCGTATATAAGGGGGCGACTGCCCTCGTGCTTCGCTTCGCCCAGCATATCCACTTCCTCCAACCTCAGGGTTAAGGGGCATCCCATAAGGGGGTTAGTAGTAACAATAGTTGAATATTCATACCCGACGGGTCGAGAATTCACAGGTATATGTACTTGTTGAACTTGAGGATTCGTACCTTGAATAGTCGGGGGAGTTGTCCCTTGTGGCTGAGGTTGAGTTGCCCCTGTCTGGGCTTCCCCCTGAGTAGATGCATAAGTTGAATGGGGAGGAACCTCACAGTTGACGAAATCACCTGGGTTGTCTCTGATGGTGTTCCTTCCTCTAGAGCTCTAATTGTTCTCCGTGTTCTCGCCATGGTTGTTGTTGTGCCTTCCCACAGACGGCGCCAAATGTTATGGATAAAAAACTAAGGTTACTATTTGTTCTATTTATTACTAAGATTCGGGAGCTCAAGGCCTTTAATGGCTGCTCTCGTGTTTCGTAACTTACTTCTGCCTTTACGAGATGCCTACGTATCTCTGTGAATTAGAGAATCAAGCCAAAAAACGTAGTTCTGATGTGTGGGATGAGGTCCCTTATATAGATGTTGGGAGTCCTTGAATTGGACTTGGTATAGGAAACTTGGTGGGTAAGTCTCATAATTAGAATGGACTTTGGAGTCCTAGATAGTAGGAAACTGATTCCTTATCCTTTTAGGTCCCCTTGAGGCTAATCTGTAAGGATTTATATCTTTATCGGGACTCTTCTCAATAGCTGATTTTTTCCTTATTAATTAATTACGAATTTAATTAATAATCAGGGTTTTTGGGCCTTTTTTATTTCATCAGGCCTGATCTGGTCCATCAGGCTTGATCAGCATGTTAACCTTTCTGGTCTAAATGTCATACATCTTCTTATTGGGTCCAGCAGCCCATACCTTGTATAATTAATGCAATATTTAATTATACAATCAGGATTTATTTATCCCTATCACAGAGGTATATGGTCTCTAGTCAATATATTGGTACAAGAGCCTAACTATATTTTCGGATCCAATTATTTTAGCCCAATAATAATAATAATTCTCATAATGGGTCTATTTAGAACTCATATCAATTTTCGAATATAATAACTATTCCCAATTCTTCGATGTAGGCAATTATAGCGGAAAATTAAATATTTTCTGATCTTCAAAATTATTTTAAACTCATCCAAAAATAATATTTAAATTATTTTGTAGTCTTCACTTACTTCATAATATTTTTTTTAATTCACGTGTCATTTTTCTTGTTGCTTCGTGGAGGGGGCAGCTCGGGGTTACTGAATGTACATGTCTTACTATTTGTTTAGTTTTTTAGTACGGACCCCACTCAAAATCAACTAAAACCATCTGGCACTTACATTTTCAATTCTTGGTTTGTTTTTTAAAGTAGTAATCCATACGCGGGCCTTGATGCCTCCTCGCAGGCTTCGTATATCTTATAAAAAGTCCTGGTAAAACGTTATTTTGGTACCCCGCCTCACTAACTTCATATTTTTTAATAGACAAGAGACGTCGCCTCGTCTCGGGGTAGCTAAAAATATGCCTTGTTTTTCATTTAACTTCACGCCTGGGGACTGGGGTCACGTCAATTTTAACTAGCCCTAGGAGTCGTGCAATTAATTTAGTACTTGTACATGAATATACATGTACCAAATTTTTAATTTTTTTACTGATTTTATTTTCTCCTCGTAGACCCCACAATAGTTTGAGTTTTTGTAAAGGCCTCTTCGCGTTTCTGTTATTCCACTTCACTTTGTCTTTTTATTTATTTAAGTGAAGTGAGCCGTGTTTGGTATGAAATACAATATGTGTTTTTTTGTTTTGTTGATAAATTGTGAAATATTTTTGGCTTGTGGAACTTAACAGAAAAATATATTTGTAGTGATAAAAAATTAAATGTAAACACATAAGCAATTTATCAAAAACTCATTTAATTTGTACTAATTCAAACTTGTTTTATTACAAATCTGTTTTCTTGAAAATAAGAACGCAACTACTTATCTGGAGAGAATTACAAGATTTTCTAGATCTGTTTGTTTATTACTCCTAAACAAAGGACCCTGACATATTTTATAGATCAACATGCACGGTTTACAGAACTTGCAATAAAATAGAATTATATTACTGTATTTGTAGGCTTTCCAATTCAGTGATAGAATTTTTTGTTGACTGAAAATGATGGATCTTCAAGTTGTCTATATTCTGAATTATGTGGATGTTTTTCGAGATCTCTTTTATTGTGTAAAGATGCCACATATCGATAAGTATAATGACTTATCGATATCTCTACTTCTCGATAGGTGTTATGACTTGTCGAGGTCTCCAGTTCTCTACAAGTAGCATGACTTGTCGATATCTCCAGTTCTCTACATAAGCTTTTGACTTATCGATATCTCCAGTTCTCTGCATAAACTTTTGACTTGTCGATATCTCCAGTTCTCTACAGACTACAAGTAGAATGACTTATCGATATCTCCAGTTCTCTACATGCAGATTAACTTGTCGATATCTCTTGGGACTTATCTACACTTCTCTCTGAGGCATGATCATGATTGATCTTCTTCTGGAGTTTATTCCTTAGCTTGATGGTTGTTCATAGAGAAATTCTCTAGTCTAATCTACTTAGCATTTTTACATACTCAAGAATACAAATTAAAGAATACAATGCAATTATCATACAACTTATCCTTACATTTGTCAAAGTGACTTAGTCTTGTTATATACATGCATGTCTTGCATAACAATCTCCCCCAATTTGTGAGTAGAATACTTGTCAAAAATTAATGCCTGACAACAAAACTAATCCCAAGCTAAAATTAAAAATAATACTGACAAATTTATAAAGTAAATTTTTTATACATTATTGCAGTTACATACAGAGTTGAGTTTACATGATCATCTGAATTTCTCATAACCTGGTTGTTCTCTAATCAAATCTTTGAGTCTGACAAGACACTCAAGTTCTTCAATAATTTCAGTTCCTCTTATAACTTCTACCAGTTTGAGCCATTTACTTAGGGAGTAACTGTCAAGATGCTATTTTTTTATACCTTGATAATTTATGAGTCTTGATATATAGAAACACACTATTTAAGGAGACTATGCTCAACCCCTTAGCCTTTATCTCGTTAGACCTCTACTCAAACATCTCAATTTCCTTGGCATATTTCATCTCATTTGGTTCCCTCTCAGCCTTTCTCAAGCATGTCTTTCATTTATCTCTTTCAACCTTTCAGCTAACTCAGCCTTCCTCATCCTGGTAAAAGCATTCTTTGCATTCATCAAACTGATTACCCTTTTAAGCTCTATAGTGGAGTAGTTCTCAATAACATCTTTTTTAGCAATTGAAGGTGACATCCTTGAAGTAAATTCTCACTTCTTCCAAAGATTCAACACATACTTTAACTATTTCTTCAACTAGTTTGTGGTAGTCATCATCTGTTATGTTTTTTGAGATAGTGTTGTGGAATAAAAACCTGAGTACTTTAGTATTTAATGCTAGGGTTGGTGAGCATCGAGCTTTAAAGGTTGCTCTTGCGTTCGGGACTATCGATCCTTATAAGATACCTACGTATCTCTGTGTTGTAGAGAATCAAGCCAAAAACGTAGTTCTAGATTGAGGGGTAGAGCCCTTTATATAGAGGTGAGTCTAGGGTTAGACTTCTATTAGGAGACTTGGTGGACAAGTCTCCAACTTAGATGGTGATTAGGAGTCCTCTTGGGGAAGGAGATCCAGAACCTTCTATGTAGGACTTTGAGTCCGTTTAGAACACACACATCTCTGCTCTTCTAGCCGTATTGGGCCTAGTCCGTGAACAACTCAGGTTCGTGGATTTGGATGACCTCTGCTGGTGGGCCTTGGTTGTTTGGGTCGTCATAGGGCTGTTACGAAGCTTTGGACCAGACAGGTCTTCTATGAAACTTGGACCAGACAGGTCTGTACTGGAATTTTCGGAAAAGAAGCCTAAGTGTAATTAATGTGACATTTAATGTGTCTTTAGAATGTATTTTCTATCCATATCATTTTCCCCTCAACTTCCGTGAATACTGCTCGAGTTTTCGTGGAAGTTACAATGGTCTAATCGCGACTCGGGGTACTTTCGGCCCTTCTTGGGTGTCGGCCCTTCATGGGTATCGGCCCTCCTCGGGTGTCGGTCGTTCATGGGTATCGGCCCTTCGTGGGTATCGCCGCGTTATCGTAAAGTGTGGAGCGACCTACACGTTTGCAAAGGCTTATGAGTGTGATTATACACACTTAAGTAGAGGCTTGTTCAACACTAAATGGTCCTAATCGGGACTATAAAATGAGCGTTTATCACCCCTTAACCTTTTTCAAGGTTAATTATTGGGTGAAAGCTGCTAATTGGCCCTAATCGGGGCTAATTGACCCTAATCAGGGCTAATTTCTATGTACAAGTTTCTAATTAGCCGTAAAAGAGCCTAATTTTAAGCTATAATGCATTAATTGGCCTTAATCAAGGCTAATCTGCCCTAAACGGGGCTAATTACGACTAATCAGTATGTATAAGACACTAATTATCCTTAATTCATACTAATTACAAGAGTGAATAGGTTAAACAACCCCAATCTGGGCTAATTTCATCACATAAATCACTAATTATCCCTAATTTGGGTTAATTATGCTTAATGTACACTAACCGGCCCTAATCTGGGCTTAATTTCACTAATCGGCCCTAATTTGGGCTTAATCTCAAAATCCTGAAAATTTAAAAAAATTCAAAAAATTTCTGATTTTTTTTCTATTTTGTTCAAAAAATTTTAAAAAAATTTGAAAGGGGGGCTCGGGGTCGGGCAGAACCTCCTGGGGAAGGAGGCTCTGCTCGGCCTCAAGCCCCTAAAATGGGCTGCTCGGCCACTTTGGGGTAGAGGGTTCTGGTCGGCCACCTCCTGGTCGGCCAGTTCTTGGTTGCCCTGGAGGTGGTTGCCCAGGGGTTCCTGCACCCCACTTTTTTTTTGAACTTCTAAGTAAGAGTTCTAGGTTTCTACATACCTTATCATGCTCTTGTGGTCCTTGATTTTCTATGGAATTAATTTCAAAGTTGTCTTTGCGTTCCTCAGGGTTCTGCTATGGCTGTTTCAGCGAACGTTCTGTACTCATCCTGATGGATATTCTGTACTCGTTCTTGCTGAACGCTCTGTGTTCTACTGAACTTTCCCTTTGTAGGAAGCCTTATACTTCTTTTAACTAATCCAAACTTCTCTTGTAGGATGTTATGCTCCTCAACCACCTCATTCTCGTAGACGTTCTAGTCTTCACGAAACTTGGTTCTGGTGAGAATTATCGTTTTCGAGAAATTTCCCAAGGATCTCCCTAGAAGGTCTCTGAGGTATCTTTTGAAGGCCTCATGGCTCCCCTACAGGATTTTCTGATAGGCTGAAAGGCCTCAATTTGTTGGCTGGTAGGCCAAGGCCACTACAGAGGTAATTTGTGGCCGTCATGACTCTGATACAGAGGTTTTTAGTAGGCCAAAAGGCCTCCAATTGATGGTTGGTCGGCCGGGGCTTCCCCGCACACAAATTGTGGCCGTCATGGCTCTAATACAGAGGCTCCTGGTAGGCCAAAAGGCCTCCAATTAATGGCTGGTCGGCCGGGGCTTCCCCGCGCACAAATTATGGCCGTCATGGCTCTGATATAGAGGCTCCTGGTAGGCCAAAGGGCCTCTAATTGTTGCATGGTCGACCGGGGCTTTCCCGCGCACAAATTGTAGCCGTCATGGCTCTCATACAGAGGCTCCTGGTAGGCCAAAGGGCCTCCAATTGTTTCCAGGTCGGCCAGGGACTCTCCGCGCACAAATTATGGCTGTCGTGGCTCTGATACAGAGGCTCCTGGTAGGCCAAACGGCCTCCAATTGTTGCCTGGTCGGCCGGGGCTTCCCCGCGCATAAGTTGTGGCTGTCATGGCTCTGATACAGAGGCTCCTGGTAGTCCAAAGGGCCTCCAATTGTTGTCTGGTCGGCCAGGGCTTCCCCGTGCACAAATTGTGGCCATCATGGCTCTGATATAGAGGCTCCTGGTAGGCCAAAGGCCTCCAATTATTGCCTGGTCGGCCGGGGCTTCCCCGCGCACAAGTTGTGGCCGTCATGGCTCTGATACAGAGGCTCCTGGTAGGCCTAAGGGCCTTCAATTATTTCCTGGTCGGCTGGGGTTTCCCCGCACACAAGTTATGACCGTCATGGCTCTGACACAGAGGAGAACTTTTCCTTCTCGTACTCGTGAGTTCAACTGAAAAGCTAATCTTGTCTTAAACCCCACTAACTTTGTTAATCATGATGATTAACATAATCGTCCTTTAGTTAAGACTAATGACTTATATTTGGTTTCAGCCATGCTTTTTTCGGAAGACTGATGTGATAAGCGACATCCTGCATTGCTTTTCTCGTTTATCATGTCGTCTTTTATTGCCTTTCCTCACCATTTCCGGTGTTTTTTCAACGAGGTACCTGCTAGCGCGAACCAAGCTGACTTACGACCTGATGTAGCAGGTGACCTTTTTCCTATTAAAGGAGATGAGAAGTTCTCATTTTCATACACACCTTCATTTCTCAACTTCTTAAATTCTCAAATTCTCTCAAGCTCTTAACTCTCTTCAAGTTCTCAAGTATGTCAGGTGGACAAGGCTCTGTCAAGTCCTCTTTCTCGGAAAAGGAAGCTATGCATAAGAGGGCTACTTTACGCTCACTCCAAGGTATAGCTCTTATCTCCCCCTTCACAATTAATCATTGCTCGAATAGTTTGAAGAGTATGTTGGACGAGAGAGGGGACGAGTACCCTAGTACCGTCCATTTTGATGCATTTCATCACCGAAGTGTGCTTCGTGAGAAGGATGTCGAGGAGATTAAATTGACTTACTCATGGCCCGACTGCTTGAGGGTTCGTAGAGCCAAGCCAAGTGAGAGGGCATGCAATCTTTACCACCAGAGGCTGTTTGTGTTCAAGGCGGCCCTTAACTCCGGGTTGAGGTTCCCTCTACACCCCTTCATTCCGAGGCTTCTAGCCGAGATGAAGATCCATCTATGCCAACTCTACCCTAACAGGTGGTCTTTTATCATCTTATTTATAGTGATATGCCATGACTTCGACATCCCTTTGAGTGCAACAATGTTCCGTAGCATCTTCATGTTGAAGGCATCTCCTATGACTAGGCCTGGTTAGGTATTGATTCAACACCGAGCCCACGTTCCTCAAATGGTGAACACCAGTTCCCTAAATGACTCAAACCATAACTAGAATAAGAAGTTCATAGTTGTTGAGTGGAAGGACGTAGACTGGGGTGTATACTTCAGACACGATTTTAGTAGCCCAGACGATAGCTCCTACTTTATTTTCGACCTTTCTGCTGCTGAGCTTCATGCTCGAGATCTTCTTAATGAAGATGACGGGAGAACCCCTTACTGGGAGTTCATGAAAGAAGTCAAGCTTATCGAGGCTGGCCTTAGCTGCTTCTCCATAGAGGGTATTTATCTTTGTTTTCCCTTACTTTGTACAAGTTTATTCTAACATTTGTTTCTTTTCTTCTTATTTCAGTTGCTAAGGCTCTCGACGCCAAAGCCAAGCCGAGCGGTGCTGTTACGGGAAGGATGGCTAGAGATGCCATCAAGAAGGCCAACCATATCCCGAAGGTCCCTGCTGAAAGAGATGTGTCCTAAGTCCAATCATGTATTATGATTTAGGAATAACTTTTATGTAATCTAGTTTTAATTTCATTGATATTAATAAAAGACTTGTTTTGGTTTTATTGCGGGCTTTATCTATTTAAGTATTTAAATAAGATATACCATAGTTTAGAGTAAAGCTTTTTATGGATTATGATGAGATCATAATAATGAGACCTAAAAGATGATAACTCTAAACTTAAATATTTCCTGGTCGTAGGATTACTAACTGGTAATTAGTAATCCGCAAAGATCGGTACATACTATGATTGCTTCATTATGAAGGATGTCTGTTCTCATAGACATTTGTGTGGTGACACTATAGCTAGTATGTAGGTGCTTATTATAGAATAATTTCACTGAACATGACTTACACAGCTAAACAACTGATGGAGTTCACTCACGTGTCAGCAGTTTTTCACATAGTGATAGTTGTACAAGTATCCTTAGACTTGAGGTCATCATAGTAATCTTGTGTACACTGAACTATGCTTTGGTTTAGTTCTTAGTCTCCAGGGACAATTATAAGGGCTCTACTGGGTATAGGAATTTGTACACGAAGATAGTGTATGATCAATAAAGAATCTACCCCTTCCAGTGAAGCAAGAGAATGTTCAATGCTGATCCACTTATGCTAATTCAGGAATCTCTGGCCAGAGTGAATGAAATTAGAAAGGAGTTTCTAATTTACATTAATTAGAACTAAGCATATTGAATGGGAAAGTATATGATTAAATAAGTTAGGCTTGACACAAGTTCCATGCCTTGTATTTAATCTTGACATTGCAGGGTAGAAGGAATTGATTGTACGGTAACTATTCACTGAATGGGTTCTTGGTATTCTAAACAGTGAATTCGTATTATCCGGATAGTTACGATATGCTGAGAAGTATCCCTCACGATGTAGATTAAATATGATTAATTAATTAATTATATTTAATGAATTAGAGAATTTATATAAATAATGATAAAATAGTTTTATTATTATTTATTTCTACTACCGGCTTAATATTGAACATACAGGGTCACACCATAAAAGAGAATGTTTTAATGGTGGATGAATTAATTAATAATGGCTGATAATTATTTATTCATGTAATAAATAATTAATTGGCAAATTAAATAATTGATTAAATGAGATTTAATTGATTATAAATTAATTAAGAAAAAGTTCTTAATATTATTAATTAAGAATTTAATTTTTGGAAATTAAATCAAGTGAGAGAATTATTTCTAAAGTATTTAGAAAAAGGATTAATAATTAAAAGGTGTTTTAATTATTAGTTAATAGGTTAATAAGAATAAAGGGTTAATAATAATAATATTTTATGGGAAAATTTTCAGATGAAAATTTTGCCTATATATACTATTATAAACCCTTATTTTGCCTCAACCCTAAAAAGTTAAGCAAACCCTAATTCTCCCACCCCTTCCTCCTCCATTACATTGATCTCTTGGTGGATACCGGTGGAGTGCTTCACACTTGAGGAGCAGCTGTTAAGGATCTCTGCTCTTTGTTCTTGGATCGCTTTTAAAGGTTTGAAATCGCTCCCATATGATTTAATCACGATTTCTATGCCTTTATTTGGATCTTATATCAAGAAAATTATTTTACCATGCTTCTGTCATGTATAAAATCCTTCAATGATATCAGAGCTTAGGTTGTATGCATATAGATCTGTGATAAAAATTTCATAATTTTATGATCTAATATGAATTTATTATGATTTTTGCAAGTTATATCATGGATTAATTATGATTGATTAGAAATTGTTTCTCAAAATTGTTTTGACTGTAGATCTGGGTTCTACAAGTGTTGTAGATCGTCTGGGTATTTTTTTCATAATTTTCTGATGTGTGGATTAATTATTATGATTTTTTGAAGTTATTTTTATTAAAATTCGTAATTAAATATATGTATATAAAGTATATATATATATATTTGTTTGCTGCTGGAATTAAGAAAAGGGTGTACTGCTGATTTGATGGGTGGCACGTATTAAAGAGAAAACGGCGGCGGCGGCGGCGGCTGAAGCTGACAGGCGCAGAAACACGCGGGAAAGGGGTGTCGCGCATTCCGGGAATGCGTTACACCCTGTGGCGCATTCACGGAATGCGTTATACCTTTTAATGGATTAAAAGGGTTGTAACGCATTACCGGAATGCGTTACAGGGCTTGTAACGCGTTCCTGTAATGCGTTACAGCCCATCTGTTTTTTTTAATTTGATTTCTGGGAGTTTCGTAACTCCGTTTTGGGCGTGCAATATATCGTTGGATTCGTTTTTCCGAGACGGATCTAATGTAGTGGTCAAATTTTTTTTATATAAAAGTTTTGAACTATTTATATTCCTGAAAGTGTTTTAAAGCATGTTTTAATTATTTTAATTGCTTTTAAATGCTATAATAAAATCATACATCATTATATCAGTGTGTGACATGATAGTTGCTTGCATGCTTACTTGTTTATTTATTTTTATATATGAGATATATGCCTATGTTTACCATGCGATGATAGATTTAGGTGAACTTAAATCAATATAAGGCGTGCTCTAGAAAATCTAGAATAGGAATCGTTTCTTGCCTTAATATAAATATTATGAATACAATCATGAGATTCTTGTGTTTATGAAACACGTAATTGAATATGAATTTTCAATATTGAGAGAAAGGATGATTCTGTCAACAACAGATTTATATCTGTAAATAAGGGGTATTAAGTGACGCCTCTTGACAATGCTCCCCCCGATCAGGGAATCATCTGATTATCGATTATTGATTTGAAATATTTAATTTAAAAGGAAGAGTCTCTTTATAATATGATTATGATTATAACGTAATAAAATCCCTCTAAAATTAAATAATATCAAGTAGTAATTGTCCAATGACACAACGGGCTTGTGTTGGTCAAAGCCTTCCAACATGGTAGAAAGTAGTTCTTATTTTTGAATCATTATCGTTTCGTGCTACAGCCGAGGGCTTTGATTTCGAAATAAGAAATACTTGTCTATTACATAGAGATGTGTGCATTGAATTAGAATCTAAAGGTCGTTACGTGCTGCAGCCGTGGGCCGTTGGAGACTGATTCAATTGTACGAAATATTGGTTAGACTTGACTTAGAATATTGAGTCTGTCGTGCTACAGCCGTGACCCAATTATTCAAGAGGCTAAAGTTTTATTAGGGAATAACATAAGATGTAATTGACAAGAGTTGTCTGCCTATTGAACATCAGATGACGTTTCGTGCTACAGCCAAGGTTGTGTGATGGAATGTAGGATCCCTATTCCCACTAGCATTATGAATGCTTAATTTTTCACTTAAGGGGGTTATATAATTTAGATAAACTAGTGGGAGCCACTTATGAATAAAGACCCGATTCATATAGTGTTTTGAAATGAAATTGAATATTTGCTAACACTACAAGAAAAAAGTCCATAGACATCACTTTTTGACCGATGTCTATGCTGTTTTCCAACTGATGTTGATGTCGGTGATGTCTATTCTAGACATCGGTGAATACCCGATGTCTATACTCGATTAGACATCGATTTTAGTTAAAAAATAGATGTCTATGTGTTGATTATTTACATAAAATGCTATAAATAAATTAATTAATAACTAAATTACACCTAATTAAACATGTTAAACATATCATGAGCTATCTTTTTTGTCACAAAAACATCGATTTTCATGAAAAACACTGATGTCTATGTGATGATTTTTTACAAAAAATGCTATAACAAAATTATTTAATAACTAAATTACAACTATTAAAACATATTAAACATATATTGAGCTATGTTTTTTGTCACAAAAACATCGATAATTTTGACAGAGGTGATGTAAAATGACATATTAAACATCTGTTTCTTTAATGAAAGGTGATGTCTAATTTAGCGTATAGACATCAGTGTTTTCTAAAATGAAGTGATGTCTATGTATCATTTAGACTTGAACATGTTACTCTTTAACATCAATTGTTTGCCTAAAACTGATGTACATTGTGTTTTTTGACATCAGTTTTGTTTGGTTAAAAGTGATGTTTATAATGTTACTTGACATCAGTTTTATCTTAAACAAAGTGATTTTTATGTTTCATTTAGACTTGAACCTGGATTTCTTTGACATCGGTTTTTTACCTTAAAGTGATGTATATTATCTTTTTTGACATCAGCTTTTCTGAATTGAAAGTGATGTGTAAGAAGTTTATAGACCAAATTGTGTAAACTTTTACATCACTAATTGTGTAATTATTATCTGGGAACGTCAACCAAAATAGTAAAACATATGATCTGAAATCTAAACTATTACATTCTCGCTTCTAAACATATGCAGCACGGAAGGTTGATAAAAGTTAGGGTTACTGCTGCCTAATTGAAGTTGGTGAAATCCTTGATAGCTTTGGGAGGAAGAATCGACATCTGGTATTTCTTGTTTACATCAGAGCCTTTGGTGATCAGCGTACGGGTAGTGCATAGTAATTGGAGACTTCGTTTGCTGGAATGCGATAGTAGGCCAGTTAGTATGGTGGGAACCATAGCAGTAATGTCATACGCTTCTGCTGCTTCTTACTGAGTGCCTATTAAATAGTCATGGTGAAAACTGAATGAGATCGCGAGAGAGTATTCTTAATTAGACCACACACACATTCTCCCTAATATAAATGCATTTCTGATAAGCATGATTCAATCAGTACAGGGGATAAGAACTAAAGGATTATTATTCATGGAGCTCTAAATGATTGAAAGAATGCAACACACATGTAAAATTTCTTTATTACAAAATATTCTCCCTGTTTATGCAACAACTTTTTAAATTCCAACAGTCTCCTCCTTAAAGAACACATATCTTAACTTACTACTTTGAGCAAAGAAAAGCACACATTGTTCTGCTAAGAAAGGTCTTTATTACTGAATATTCTCTCCATTTACACCTTTTTAAATTCCTAAAGTTTCCTTATTAAACAACACATATATCAGCTTACTCTTTTGAGCAAAGGAACAATACAGATAGACAAAAAAAAGGCAAACCGCACCCGTTCTTTTGCTCAGGAAGGTCTTCTACAAATTCTTGCTTCCACGAACTAACATCCATTGATTATTCCAAATTCACAAATAGAAGCTCCCTTAACACAGAGGAAAATCAAACATCATGATCACGAGGAACTTTATTAGTTATAAGAGGCTAAGAGCCATAGGTTAATTGACAGTTCACCGGTAAATGCGATAGTTGGGACTATACATGCAGCTTTCAGCAAACTTGACCAGATCTTCTGGTCGAGGAAGACGTGTTGCCAAGCCTGTGAGACATCAAATTTGTTATGTTTTAGGATGGCAAATAGATGGATAATAGATAAATCTATGATACAAAAGATACTAACCAAGATCATATGCTTTAGCAGCAACTTTAGCTGCAATGTTAGCGGATATTGTTCTGATATTAGAAAATGGTGGGAATGTCATTCCCTTATCATAGTGTTCATGTGTTACTTGACAGGCCAAAGCTTCAGCTGTTTAAAAAAATTCACAGATAATAAGCTTTTACGCACTCAGCTGACATAGTATGCGTCTAGTTATCAAACAATTATGGTTCATACTTAGCAATTTATAGTTCAGTAGTCAGCATTATTAATAGGAAGAATTATGGTATATTTAGAACATGTAATTCCATGGTCCTATAAATGGAGTGTCAGTACTTACAAGCTGCAAGAAGCATTTCATCGTGCATGCGGATTGCACCAGACATAACCAAACCAAATCCAAGTCCAGGAAAGATATATGCGTTATTTGCCTTTAAAACAAAGAGAACCCAAACATCTCAGTCATTTATGCTTATATAATTTTTTCTAACTAATACTGATATAAAATGTACAAGATAAATTTATAGAACCTGGCCAGGAATGAAAAGTTGGTCATTGTATTTCACAGGGTCAAATGGACTTCCACTGGCAAACACTGCGCGGCCCTGTATTAAGGAATAAGGTTTTGTTGGTTCAATGAGTTTCTTTGGAGTAAATAACATCAACTAATGTTGGATACATATCAATATATCATGGAGGGAAGAAAAACATCTTTTGTTTACCTCAGACCAGTTATAAGCTTCTTCAGCAGTGCACTCAGCTTGAGAGGTTGGGTTTGAGAGAGCCATAATAAGAGGTTTCTGCATTTCGTCGGCTCATGAACTTACATACTTGTATATAAAAATATGTTATATTGAGATACATGCCAAGGGGGAGGAAGGACCTTATTGAAAGAAGCCATAGCCTCTACAACTTCTTTAGTGAATGTCTTCCCCTGTCCTGATGTTCCAATCAAGATAAGAAAACTAGATATAAGTAATTATAAAGAGGCCTAAGCGACAGATGTGTTAAAAAACAACAGTCAGCAAGACTGTTATTTAACAACAGTCTTTTGTGTGCTCACTATAAAATTTTAATAACCATCTTTTGTCTTGTTCTATTTACAAGTTATATTGCAACTCCTCTTCATTCTTTAACAACCAATTTACTGAATCTTCACATAAGATAGATAAGGAAGCTTTGCATTAACAATCATGCTAGATTAGCCAAACCTAAAGTCTACTAAAACTAATTTACACGTATGCAAGTAGACAAATAATTTGAAGGGCAGGGGCGAACCCACAACATACCAAAACTTTCATTACTTGTCGATCCCCTCCTTTAAGAGAATCAAGATACTGGAACTTCTCATCTTTCCTGTTGATTACTGCCAAGCACCAATGTGCTTCTTTGTGGATAGGGACAAATATCTGAAATTAATAATGATGATAAGAAATATTGTCAGCATCCCAACTATAATAGGGTAACAATAATTAACACACACACACAAATTACTTTTTCACATTCAATGAGACTGTATCCCAACTTCCTTTGAGTAGTCCATCTTCTGACTGATTTATAATCATAGCCACTTCCCCCACCTATCAACTGAGATCACATATAAAAAAATTTATCAAAACAAATAGGACGCGTAGAGCAGAAAGAAAGATCCAACACCAAAAGAAAAATATATCAGTCAACTCTAGCAGGAACCTTAATTAAATAGGAAATAAAACAAGTAATATTTATATAGGCATAAATTAATAGTCATTATATAAAGAAGTAGCAATACTGCAATCAAGTCAAAAAACTATGAGAATTTTGGCAGCATGACACCAACATAGCCGTCTAAAACTTAAGGCTAACTGACTTTTACTATTTGTTGACGTTTGAAACACCAGGACATGGGACTATATGTGTAAATACAATAGTCAGAATTTCATCTCTTCTCATTCGGATGATGGTTCTTGAAGAAAGACCCTTTATATAAATATAAAGAAGCAAAGCAAACACTACAAGAAGTGACAAATAAACTAAGTTAATAATAGTAGCAGGTCTTGCCAATTGTGGTAGTTGCAATACATTGAAGTTCAAATCATACTTAATAATCTAACTTGTTTTATAGTTTAAGATATGAATAGTACTTCTTTATAAGTTTAAAAGGTGAACCAGTCTAACCAACAAGGTCTAAACTACCACAAACCTGCTAATGGCAAATTGGAAATATACCCAGAAAGGAAAGGCAAGAAAAAGTATATACTAGTCACATTTTTGTGGACATTAAAAAATTATTCTTTTTTCCAGTTGGCTTCAGTACTTGGAAAGAGCACATCAAATTTCCATCAACGCTCATCATTGCACCAGCATTATCAAATTCACCGCAATAGTTGGGAGCGGAAAATATGGTAACAAGCTGTCTTTCAGCAAAGAATTCATAACCATCCTCCACAACCTGCACAAGCATAACGTCAAGTCATCAACTCCGGTGCAAATTAATTGTTGAAAAAGAGAAAATTATTGGTTTTACCTGATGAGCACGACAAACAAGGTCCAAGTCATGCTTCGCTAAGAACTCTGACATTTTATCAGGGCCAAAGGTGAATGATACTCCTCTATCATTCAATCCCCATCCCTTGACATCATTACTGGGATCTGACCAAAGTAAATCACAGAGTAAACCTGTGTCAGGTATAGCAGTTGGACGTGGCAGGTTTTTGATCTGATCCAAATTGTTAAGATCAGGGGACAGACCACCATACATGCACAATATCTTGTCATCAACAACAGCAGCCACAGGAAGACAGTTGAAACAGTCAGTAAAGGTTTTCCATAGTTTAACATTGAATCGGCGCTTAAATTCATCATAAAATATATATATTCTATTGATAGAGGCGCATTCATGGTTTCCCCAAAGAAGAAAAAAGTTATCTGAATACTTAATTTTATAAGCAAGCAAGAGCCATATCGTTTCTAAACTTTGTTTTCCACGGTCCACATAATCCCCTAAAAACAGATAATTTGATTGAGGAGGAAAGCCACCATATTCAAAGAGTCGTAACAAATCACTATACTGCCCATGGATGTCACCTGAAATGTAAACGAGTGTACATTATATATTTTTAGCAAGCACAAATCTTAGTATTAAGTGAACCATAACAGTCTTGTGTAGCAGAAAATTTAAAGAAATATAAACAAAAAAGCCAGACATTGAAGTGTAAAGTGTAAATAACTTCACCTTTTATCCAAATCAAAGGTACAAGCCTTAAATTGCACATATTACATATAACATTTTTACAGTTATTGCTACAATTCAATTTGATGTTGTAGAGCTAAATCAAGAGATGAAATCTATAACAAGCACCAAGCACCAAATCAAAACATTTAAAACCTAATCATATCCATAATAAAATAATAGATCAACATTTATAACGAGCAAAATAAGATAAACAACACTAAATCAAATCACAAATCACAACTAAAGCAAAAAAAATGAGGATTGAAGTTAAAAAATACCATGTAATCAGTAGAGATGAAAGGATCGTTAACTTTACATAATTTACAAAAATAAAAAAAAACAAAAATACAAATGAACAACCAAAAACACCCAAATTACCTAAAGCTCTAAATCTTTTTCTCAGATTAGGTCCTGTATATAACAAGAAGAAAAGTATTAGCAACAAGTTTAGACACTAAATTAATAAAAAAAAATAAGGGTTTCGAATTAGAAAAAACCCCAAATTACAAAATTAGGGTTTTGAATTCAAAAATCCTCAACTTTTAAAACTGGTCTTCATACAGAGAAGACCAGTTCGATTCAAGTAGATACAACACTTACCGAAGTAGAGAGGTTAACTGAAAGAGGCTTAACGGAGAGATTGGGAGCGGAGAGAGGTTCAGAGAGAGAGAGATAGAGGTTCCAGAGACAGGTTCGAGACAGAGAGGTTCGAGAGAGAGAGAGAGGTTCGAGAGATTATGATGGTGAGATGATGGCCGGAGTTCAGAGAGATTGTGAGGGGAGAGAGGATTGATCGAGAGAGAGAGGTTCGAAAGAGAGAGGGAGGTTCGAGAGAGAGAGAGGGAGGTTCGAGAGAGTGAGAGAGATTGTTTTTTAGTTTTTAGTTTTGATTTTTTAGTTTTTTGTTTTGATTTTGTATCTGAAGATTAATTTGGGGGGAACCAAAATTTGGTTAAGGGGGGAGAATTTTGGGATGGGGGGGGGGAATTTAGAACTAAAACTGAATGAAAATTTGACTAAGGGGGAAAGAAAAGGTGGGCGTGAAATTATTTTTTTTTTTAGTGAATTTTAGACATCGGTTTAATTATAACCGATGTCTACAAAGAACAAAGACATCACAAAAACACGGGGTGATGTCAATATTTCTTTTAACATCAGTGGCAAAGTTAACCGATGTCTAATGTGTGATGTCTATTGACATTATTCTTGTAGTGTAAGGGTTGTTATGTGTTCATCATTTACAGATTTACTATATTCGTTATGTCTTCTGCACTATCACTCCGCAGTATACTAGATGCTCACAAGTTGACTGGTCCTAATTTTGCTGACTGGCTTCGAAACTTGAGAATTGTTCTCAGGGTTGAGAAGCTGGAATATGTGCTTGACTCACCTAAGCCTACTGAACCTACTAGCGATGCACATAATGATGAACATATTGTGTATCATAAGTGGATAGATGATGCAAATGTTATTCAATGCATCATGCTAGCTTCCATGAACATTGAGCTACAGAAGCATCATGAGCATATGGATGCTCACACTATCCTTATGCATCTACAAGAGTTGTATGATGTGGCAGGGAGGACAGCTCGATATGAGATATCGAAGGAGCTGTTCGGTTGTAGGATGTCTGAGGGATCATCTGTGAATGACCATAAACTTAAGATGATCAATTTGATTAAACATCTTGGACAACTTGGTTTTGCCATGGATGGGGAGCTGAGCCAAGACTTGGTCTTGCAATCACTTCCGGGTTCGTTCTCACAGTTTGTTGAGAACTTTCACATGAATAAGCTAGATGTCAGCCTTCCTGAACTCCACAACATGTTGAAGACTACGGAATCGAATTTTCCCCCTAAGAAGAGTTCTATTATTCTAATTGGTGAAGGTTCCAATCCTAAGAAAAGGAAGAAGAACCCTTCCAAGAAGAAGAAAGTAGGTGAGAAAAATCCGGTTCCACCAAAAGTTGAAGACCCCAAGAGCAAAGCTGTTCGCTTTCACTGTAACAAGGTGGGGCACTGGAAGAGGAACTGCAAGGTTTACCTTGCAGAATTGAAGAAGAAGAAGGGTAGTGAGACTACCGCTTCTGATTCAGGTATGTTCATGATCGAAGTTAATATGTCACTAAGTCAAATTTCTACTTGGGTATTAGATACCGCCTGTGGTTCTCATATTTGCAATTCATTGCAGGGACTAAAGGGAAGTAGGACTCTTGAAGAAGATGAGGTGATTCTACGTATGGGCAATGGAGCAAGGATTGCCGCCATATCTATAGGATCATTTAGTTTATATATGCCTACGGGCAAGACTATTATTTTGAATAATTGTTATTACGTTCCCTCTATTGTGAGGAATATTGTTTCTATTCCTATGTTGGATTTGGATGGTTTTTCATTTATTATTAAGAATAATGAATGTTCTATTCTTAGAGATAATGTTCTTTATGGACGTGATACTTTAAATAATGGTCTGTATGTATGTGACGTAGAGCATAATTTACTTCAGATTGAACAAACTAATAAAAGAAAAAGGGATGATGAAAATCTCACTTTCTTGTGGCACTGCAGACTTGGTCATATTAGTGAAAATAGACTGTGGACATTGCATAAGGAAGGGTTACTTGACCCCTTTGATTTTGAATCATATCCTACAAGCGAGTCTTGTCTATTGGGTAAAATGACCAAATCTCCATTTAGTGGACATGGAGAGAGGGCTGCAGATTTGCTAGGATTGGTACACACAGATGTATGTGGACCAATGTCTACGCAAGCCATGGGTGGATTTTCATATTTCATTACTTTCATAGATGATTGATCTAGATTCAGATATGTGTATTTGATGAAACACAAGTCTGAAGCCTTTGAAAAGTTCAAAGAATATAAGCATGAAGTGGAGAAACAAACCAAACATAGTATTATAACTCTTCGATCAGATCGAGGTGGTGAATACATGAATGGAGAGTTTCTAGATTATCTCAAAGAAAATGGTACAGTCTCCCAGTGGACTCCTCCATATACTCCACAGTTGAATGGGGTATCTGAAAGGAGAAATTGAACTTTGTTAGACATGGTTCGGTCCATGATGAGCTATGCGAATCTTCCAGTATTCCTATGGGGTTATGCATTGGAAACCTCAGCATATTTACTAAATAAGGTGCCTTCTAAATTTGTTCCTCAGACTCCATATGAGATAGGGAAAGAAAGGAAACTGAGTCTTAAACACGTTAAGATTTGGGGATGTCCAGCTTATGTCAAGAAAGTTGACCCAGATAAGCTGGAATCTCGATCCGTAAAATGTAATTTTGTGGGATATCCTAAAGAGACTTTAGGGTATTACTTTTACACCGATCATCGGGTGTTTATCTCCAGACATGCTACCTTATTGGAAAAGCAGTTTATCCTTGAAGGAAATAGTGGGAGCAAAATTGAACTTGATGAAGTTCAAGAAGCACAAACTACTACGGATCAAGTGGAAACACCTATTCAGACTGAACAACCTTCTGTGGAACAGCCCATTCGTAGGTCAGGGAGAGTGTCTCGCCAACCTGAGAGGTATTATGGCCTTGTCATTGAGAATGACAATGAGTTGTCAATCATTGATGATGACGACCATGTGACCTATAATGAGGCTATGAGTAGTGTTGACTCAGAGAAATGGCATAGTGCCATGAAATCCGAAATGGAATCTATGTATACCAACCAAGTATGGACTCTGGTTGAGGCGCCTGAAGGTGTTAAGCCTATTGGGTGCAAGTGGGTATACAAAAGAAAGATTGGAGCAGATGGCCAGGTGGAGACCTATAAGGCCAGGCTTGTGGCAAACGGATTCAAACAAAGGCAATGAATTGACTTTGATGAAACTTTTTCACCTATAGCCCTGTTAAAATCAATTCGTAATTTGCTTGCGATTGTTGCTTACTACGACTATGAGATCTGGCAAATGGACGTGAAAACGACCTTCCTCAATGGGGAACTTGAAGAGGAAGTGTATATGACACAGCCAGAGGGTTTTCTTTCCAAGGGAAATGAACACCTAGTGTGTAAGCTGCTGTGAACCATATATGGTTTAAGGCAAGCTTCTCGTAGATGGAACATCCATTTTGATGAGACAATCAAAGAGTTTGGTTTTATCAAAAACATAGATGAACCATGTGTCTACAAGAAGGTTAGTGGGAGTGCGGTAACATTCCTTGTATTGTATGTGGATGGCATACTTCTTATAGGAAATGATATACCGATGCTGCAATCAGTCAAAGTATGGCTATCGAAGAACTTCACCATGAAGGACTTGGGAGAAGCATCCTACATTCTTGGTATGAAGATCTATAGAGATAGATCTAGAAGAATGATAGATCCTACCCAGGGTATATACATCCAGAAAGTGCTTAAAAGGTTTAGCATGGAAAACTCCAAAAGAGGTCTCATACCGATGAGCCATGGAGTGTCCCTTTCCGGAAAGATGTCTCCCAAGACACCTGAGGAAAGGGAGCGTATGAGTAAGATTCCTTATGCTTCAGCAATAGGATCTATCATGTACGCGATGTTGTGTACCAGGCCTGATGTTGCTTATTCAATTAGTGTGACGAGCAGATATCAGTCCAATCCAGGTGAAGACCACTGGAAAGCAGTGAAGAACATCCTTAAGTACTTGCGAAGGACTAAGGACATTTTTCTTGTTTTTGGTGGTGAATATTAGTTGAAAATAGAGGGTTATACTGACTCTAGTTTTCAATCAGAAAGTGATGATAGCAAATCCATGTCACAGTACGTGTTTACTCTGAATGGTGGTACGATTAGTTAGAAGAGTTCCAAACAGTCTATAACGGCTGACTCCACAACGGAAGCAGAATATATAGCTGCAAGTGAGGCTGCAAAAGAAGCCGTTTGGATGAGGAAATTTTTCTCTGAGTGCCAAGGAACCTAGGTCTCATAAAAATTTCAAACATGTCCTGCGACGCTTTCATCTGATTAGGGAGATTTTTAAAAGAGGAGATGTCAACGTCGAGAGAGTTGACACACATAACAACATAGCAGACCCTTTAACAAAGCCACTTTCTCAAAGTCACTTTGATCGTCATAAAGACAAGATGGGTATTAGATACCAAAGTGATTGGCTTTAGTACAAGTGGGAGATTGAAAGAGATGTATCCTAAGTCCAATCATGTATGATGATTTAGGAATAACTTTTATGTAATTTGTTTTGATTTCATTGATATTAATAAAAGACTTGTTTTGGTTTTATTGCGGGCTTTATCTATTTAAGTGTTTAAATAAGATATACCATAGTTTAGAGTAAAGCTTTTTATGGATTATGATGAGATCATAATAATGAGACCTAAAAGATGATAACTCTGAACTTAAATATTTCTTGGTCGAAGGATTACTAACTGGTAATTAGTAATCCGCAAAGATCGGTACATACTATGCTTGCTTCATTATGAAGGATGTCTGTTCTCATAGACATTTGTGTGGTGACATTATAGCTAGTATGTAGGTGCTTATTATAGAATAAGTTCACTGAACATGACTCACATAGCTGAACAACTGATGGAGTTCACTCACGTGTCAGCAGTTGTTCACATAGTGATAGCTGTACAAGTATCCTTAGACTTGAGGTCATCATAGTCATCTTGTGTACACTGAACTATGCTTTGGTTTAGTTCTTAGTCTCCAGGGACAATTATAAGGGCTCTACTGGGTATAGGAATTTGTACACGAAGATAGTGTATGATCAATAAAGGATCTACCCCTTCCAGTGAAGGAAGAGAATGTTCAATGCTGATCCAGTTATGCTAGTTCAGGAATCTCTGGCCAGAGTGAATGAAATTAGAAAGGAGTTTCTAATTTACATTAATTAGAACATATTGAATCGGAAAATATATGATTGAATAAGATAGGCTTGACACAAGTTCCATGCCTTGTATTTAATCGTGACATTGCAGGGAAGAAGGAATTGATTGTACGGTAACTATTCACTGAATGGGTTCTTGGTATTCTAGGTAGTGAATGCGTATTATCCGGATAGTCGCGATATGCTGAGAAGTATCCCTCACGATGTAGAATAAATATGATTAATTAATTAATCATATTTAATGAATTAGAGAATTTATATAAATAATGATAAAATAGTTTTATTATTATTTATTTCTACTACCGGCTTAATATTGAACCTACAGGGTCACACCATAAAAGAGAATGATTTAATGGTGGAGAAATTAATTAATAATGGCTAATAATTATTTATTCATGTAATAAATAATTAATTGGGAAATTTAATAATTGATTAAATGAGATTTAATTCATTATAAATTAATTAAGAAAAGGTTATTAATATTATTAATTAAGAATTTAATTTTTGGAAATTAAATCAAGTGAGAGAATTATTTCTAAAGTGTTTAGAAAAGGGATTAATAATTAAAAGGTGTTTTAATTATTAGTTAATAGGTTAATAAAAATAAAGGGTTAATAATAATAATATTTTATGGGAAAATTTTCAGCTGAAAATTTTGCCTATAAATATACTATTATAAACCCTTATTTTGCCTCAACCCTAAAAAGTTAAGCACACCCTAATTCTCCCACCCCTTCCTCCTCCATTACATTGATCTCTTGGTGGATACCGGTGGAGTGCTTCACACTTGAGGAGCAGCTGCTAAGGATCTCCGCTATTCGTTCTTGGATCGCTTTTAATGGTTAGAAATCGATCACATATAATTTAATCACGATTTGTATGCCTTTATTTGGATTTTATATCAAGAAAATTGTTTTACCATGCTTCTGTGATGAATAAAATCCTTTACCTGCCTTCCTTGAGGCCTCAGGATCTGGCCTTAACAGGACCAAGGATTTTGACGGGAGTGCCAGGACTCCTTTCGAGCCCGGTTGGGGTATTTCTTCCAATGACTCAATTTTCGGCAACCCGACCCTTGCTCTCGAGTGGTCGAAAAACTGCATCATTCCTCCCGGCCTATTATTCGTCTCTACTGGCGAGAAACTCCTTGAGGCTGAGATGTTGGGAGCTCAAGCCCTCTATCATGTATGTTTCTCCTTGTGTAAATTCTCGTTTAAGTTCTCTTTTTTTTAGAACTTGGAAAATATTCTATGGATCACTCCTTGGGGGCTCGGCCCTTCTTAATTAAACTCATGTTTTCTTTGTCAGACCAATGCCTATTTCGCAGCGTCCTCTACTCAAGATGTGAAAATGAGAGGTGCCTACAACGCATTACAAGCTTCCATAAAGCAGATGACTATTTCCTCAGGGGAATGGGATTCTAGGGCCCATAAGGTGGAGGACAAGCTCGCCATCATGGAGAAGAAGTATGCTAGCTCGGAAGAGAAGAGGAAGAAGGAATGGAAGGACCTCGAGGCTGCTTATCATAGATCCACTAGGTTCACTACAATGATAGATGAACACGATGATGAGATGCGCCCTATTAACATGGCAATAGGATGGAATAGGGGAGTCAAAGATGCCCAAGGCGCATGGACGGATGTAGTTGATCCAAGCCTTTTATCTTGCCCCTGGCAGATGCCTGTTATGGACTTATCTGAGCACCCTTCCGGATCGGTGCGCTCGACTCCTCGTATGAGGTCCAAGTCGAGCTCCAGCCACTCGGATTCCTCTGATGAGTGAAGGAAGTGGCCTTGCATGGCTTTGAGTGCCATATATGGCTTTTGATTTTTAGACCTTGTTTATTTGAACTTTTATTGGTTTATAACCTACCGGTCCTTCGGGACTTTAACTTATGATCCTTCGGGATTTTGTATCTATGCACTATGTTTAATTTTATTTCATACTTGTCTTTTATTTTCGGCATTTGGTCCTTCGGGACTTGCATTCTTTTGATGCTCGTACTTAAATAAATTGGTAGACAAGATGATAGAAATAAACTTGCATACATAGATAATGTCTCTCAGAAATGGGTTCAACCCTTACATAAGATGGTTTCGTCGACCTTATTTATAAGATTAATACTAAGTACTAGGAACATGTAGTAAATGTCCTAAACATAATACACCTTCAGGTTCGAAGCATGCCAAGTGCGAGGCACTTCATTACCATTCAGGGTCTCTAACTTGTAGGATCCTCGTCCCAGTATCGTCCTGACCTTATAAGGCCCTTCCCAGTTGGGGGCTAGCTTTCCTCTCTCCCCTACTCCTGATGCCTCAATATGCCTCAGAACAAAATCTCCCTATTAAAAGAACCTTTCTTTAACCCATTTATTGTAATAGAGGGCGGCTCTTCGTTGATTCTCTGCATTGCGGGCATTGGCTTCATTCCTGATCTCGTCAATGAGATCGAGAGCGAGCTTCATGCCTTCTTCGTTTTTCTATGGTTCATAAACTTCGATCCTAGGGGATCCATGAGTGATCTCAAGGGGCACCAGTACCTCGGCTCCGTAAGCCAGCATGAATGGGGTAGCTTCAGTTGTCACTTTGCAGGTGGTTCGATATGCCCATAGTATAGGCGGAAGCTCATCCACCAAAATGTTTCTCGAGCGTTCAACCCTCTTCTTAAGTCTATTAAGGATGATTCTGTTAGCAACCTCCGCTTGCCTGTTTGCCTGAGGATGTGCAACGGAGGTGAAGCGAAGTTCTATGTTGTTATCGTCGCAGTACTCTCTGTACTCTACATAATCAAATTGTTTCCCATTATCCGTGACAAGGATGTGTGGGTATCCATATTGATATATCACATTCTCCCAGAAGAATTGGGTAATTTGCTTGGTGGTTATCTTGGCTAGTGCCTTAGCCTCAATCCACTTTGTAAAGTAGTCTATGGCCACCACAATGAACTTCCTCTGTCCCGATGCCATAGGAAATGGACCAAGTATGTCCATCCCCCATATTACAAAAGGGATGGGTGTGCTGATTGACATGAGCCTCTCTGGGGGCTGTCATACTATCGGAGCATGCCTCTAGCATCTGTCACATCTCTTCACATAAGCCTTTGCATCGGCTGACATAGTTGGCCAATAGAACCCTAACCGAGTTATCTTATGAGCGAGGGCCCTGCCCCCCAAGTGTTGTCCACAAATCCCTTCACGGGCTTCTTTAAGTTCCTCCTCTGCTTCAAGAGGTCTCAAGCATTTCAAGTACGGAATAACAAAGAACCTTTTGTAAAGAAAGCCTTTAATCAACGAGTATCATAACGCTCTAACTGACAGCTTGCGTGCCTCCTAGGCATCGTCGGGGAGCCACCCAGTTTCTAAGTGGGTCTTGATCGGATCTATCCAACAGCTAGCCACACCAACCGGTGCTATCAGATTTATGACATGAATAGTAGGGGTCTTCAAGACCTGGAATTAAATACTTCTCGGATAGTTCTCAATTTTAGACGAGGCGAACTGAGACAAGGCATCCGCCATAGTGTTCTCCTCTCTCGGAACATGTTTTGCGTACCATTCATCGAACTGAGTCAGTATTCCCTTTACGACTCTCAGGTACTTGGCCATAGTATCATCCTTGGCCTCAAACTCTCCATTAACTTGAGCAACTATAAGTCTTGAGTCTCTGCAGACCTTCAGGTTTTTGGCCCTCACGGCTGTAACACCCCCAAATCCGGGGTCGGGGATCCGGGTTGTCACGAGTTCCATTTCCCTTAATAACACCCAATCTTAATAAACAATCAACTACTCTGTACGGTGACCCCACAATAAACACACACACCACAAGTTATAGTCTCAGAGATGAATATCCAAAAAATAAAACGAGTCATTTTATTCCAAAATTATATGCCATTACACCTTAAAAGGGGTTTCTGAATAGATTTACATTTCTTTGCCATTATTACAATTGATAAAGATACAAAAGTCTGGTACATCGAAAGTTGAAAGCCTAGCCTATTGGTAGTTCCTACCTCAGCTACAGCGACATCAACGCCTATAGGAAACTGCAGAACGTTTCCTATCCGCTCATGAATTGGGAGCTTGGTCCTGTTCATCTTTTCTATCTGTTGTTGTGTGATGAAAGAAGAAAGCAAGGGTGAGCAACAAGCCCACCAAAATAATATGTATAATGATTAACTGTATATGAGCATTCTCATAGTACTCATGAAAGTCTTGGTCAAGAAGAAATGAACTAAGTTTGATATCTTAACGCGACCAAGTCGCAAAATATTCAGTATATATGTATATATATACTTTTCAAAATCTTGGAAGTCCTCTTCCATGCATAATATACACAGAGTTCCAGTTTATAACTGTATAAAAATATCGTTGCAAGGTGATCTCATATATCTAACCTTGTCTCAACGTTTTTGTGAAAATCTTTGTCATGCATAAGATAATCATTAACCAGATATAAGTTGAAAAGATGAAGTTACAAGATACTCCAATATACTTATATCTTTTCGGAATACTACTTGAACTACCACCGTTCAAGGTTTAATTAGTTTCAAAAGTTCATCACATAGATGAGACTACAAGACAAGATTTGAATAGATTCAATCTTTGAAATATTATTATAAATAATGAAGTTACGAGATACTTCATAAAGTCCCGATATATATATACACCTATATATATACATTTCATACACTCCTTTAAAAACCTCTGTTATGAAAATTATAAATAGAGTTGCAATATCCAATGAATTTGGAAAGGAGAAAACCATGGCATAAACCTGATATCTTGCTGATCAGACAAAGATACCAATAAGTAACCTTTTCTACTAGTAGATGGATGAATCCCCCACCGGTCATAATCCTGGCCACATAAGGACCTTGTGCTGGACCGCCACCCGGCCTCTTACGCGTTGATGGACTGCCACCCAGCCACTTACACTTTGATAGACCGTACCCCGGCCTGTCGCTTATGCCGACTTAATTAGATGGGCTTACTTCCCGAACATTGGGCAAGTAATCAAATTGTTTTCTCAAAACAGCAACCTCGTTGCGAATGTAAAATACACCACAGAGCCGGATCCCTCAGATTTTGAGCGAGTATTTAAATCCCCTTCGAAAGGAGGATCTTAAATATAAAAATGAGTTTTGGGATCCACCCTAACTTTTAAAAATCATTTTGAAGACTCGAAAATATTTTTTAAGAATATTTGGAGTAATGCTGATTTAATGAAATAAATCAGTCCCGATATATTTGAAAATATCTGAATATTATTATTTAAATAATATTCCCATAAGGATAACCCTTATAAAAAAATAATTGAAGTAGAAGTTTTAAAACTCATACTTGAAATGAATAATAAATAACCAAAGATATACTTATGCGAAAGTACGATCTTTATTTGAATAATCGAAAATAAGTTTGATTATCGAAACATTATTCTTTAATAAAATAAAGAATATTAATTAGTAAATAATCGGAGTCATAAGTCCTCGAATGAATATTCAAATAATATTCATTAAATAGAATAAACAGAGTCATAAGTCCTCGAATGAATATTCAAATAATATTCAATAAATAGAATAAACAGAGTCATAAGTCCTCGAATGAATATTCAGAATAATATTCATTAAATAAAATAAAGTTATCGAATAAACCTTATTTGATTAATAGTTTTGAAAACTATATCAATATATATATATATATATATATATATATACTCGGGAACATCGACTCCCGGTTTAGAAAAATGTTCACCTTTGGGTCCCCTATACTAAGGGTATACGCAATTACTGCTTATCTCTAGCATAGGTATTATGCAACTATAAGCATTTGAATCAACAATTAGATATCAAGATTACGAAACAAGCATGCATATATACCATATCAACATGCTCCAATATATCGCAAGATTTTCTAATAACAATCATGCACTTATCACAAGATAATGCATATACATATATACATCACAACAACAGTATAACGGGTAGAAAACTTGCCTGAGCGACTGGGGTGGTAAAAGTCCTGGGATGAGTCTGGTAACCTATAAACAACAACATAATCCGTAATTAAACCACGCCCGCTTAAGAAACTAGACTTTAACCATTTAGAGCCCTAACGTTCGCTTTTGCGCTTAACGATTCACTTAAGTCGCTCGAGTACCTTCGGCTCTACCATTTTTAATAAATTAACCATTAAGAGTTTTAAGGCGATTCTTTTGCGAGTACCTTACCAACTTCCTAATACACTTAACATAATTGTTTCATACCCCAATTAGTCATTTAAAGTCCTTAAACAAGGTTTCAAAGTAAGGCGAGGGGTAATGGTTCGGTCGCAAAGCGCCGTTACTTAAAACGGTCATTTCTCCTAAACCGTACATCGGATTCAAGCGTACCACATATAAAAACGAATCTCATAACATGAACTATCTAATAATGGCAATGGTCAAAACATAACAGTGAGTTCTCGGGTCCTGATGTTATAAACAAAACAGTCTAGGATAAATCGGGCATTACGACGGCTATGTTTACGCGATTACCAATTTTCTCACTACACCAAAACCTCACCAAACAACCCCCAATCATTAACACATAAAAACCTCAACTAAATAATACTATACCAGTCCTTATTCTACAGATTCTTCATCTCAACCAACCACAATCAAGTTCTATTAACTATAATAAGATTCATTCACCAAATCACTCCAAATTCAAATCAAACTACTAATAATCAAAGACCATGCTTCTCATTTAGAAAACTAACCATCAAACTCACTAATAATCAAATTAAAGGCTAGGTTTGAAGTTTATACCTTCCTTGGGAGGTGTTAAGTTGCTAGTAAGCCTTAGGGAGCCTCCTACAAGCTTGATCTTTCCAAAGAAATCAAGAACACAAAGTTAGGCTTTGAAGTTTCTAAAAGTCCGATTTAAAGAACTGTAAAAATCAGGGTCTTATCTTGCTTATTTGGAAGAGACTTGTGAACAAGAGTTTTATGCCATCTCAATACCTTTCCAACGAGCTATAGAACACAACATTTGAGTGAGTATTGAAGGAGATATGGCAGTTTGAAGTTGCTGGGTTTGTTTTAGCCGAGAGCTTTCTTCTTGATATGGGAAAGTCAACTTTCAATTTGTATTTGTGTTATGATATTTGTTGGTTGGTTGCTTCCTTTTGTCTTGGAAATAAATTAAATTTTTACCATGGTGAAAAATGTGTGGCTCACAATCAACCAACCAATCCTTCCCACTTGTCATGCTTAGGTCATCAAGCTTAAGTCATCTTGTTACACTTGTCTTCTTCTTGTTGGTGTGATGACATCATCATCCACTAACCTTTTTGATTAACCCCTAATTACTTGGCTAATGACCGCTTATCTGTTATATGGTTCGCTTAACTTTCGTTCTCGTTTATCATTTGAGGGATCATACCCGGGATCTTATTACTTGGATTCCCCTAAACCTTTCTCAATATTTTATATTCCTTTTTATGATCCTCTCTTAAAATCCTTGAATTTAAATCATTTTTATCACGTTACCTTATACTCAATTCTTTCCATACCTGGTGGATCTCCGGGAAAAATCAAAGTGTTCGGAATTGGATTCTGACGATCTTTACATACACTTATATACCATATAGAGTACTAATAAAATCTCAGAATATCAATAACAGAACCCCTACATAGTGTGGCATGAAAAGTTTTCTTATTCAGCATAATCTGCAAAATCAATATTCATAAGGGTTTCAAAAATTTCCAAAAATTGGGTTATTACAACGGCTCTTGCCAAGCCTAAGCCAGCTATCAATGCTTCATATTCTGCTTTGTTGTTCGTAGTTGGGAAGTCCAACTTCAAAGCATACTCAATCATAAACCCATCAGGGCTTTGCAAGACTAGGCCTGTACCACTAGATTTTTTTTGGACGCTCCGTCAAAATGGAGAACCCAATACTCTTTTACGGTTGTTTCTTCATCCTTCTCCTTCTGTCCTTCTTTTGGGGTTACTATCTCCTGCCCTCCGACATCTTGGTCGTTGATGGTGCATTCGACCACAAAGTCTTCTAAGGCCTGAGCCTTGATGGCCATTTGAGGCTTATACTTGATATCAAACTCTCCTAACTCAATTTCCCACTTGATGAGCCTTCCACTGGCCTTCGGGCTATGAAGAATATTCCTCAAGGGTTGGTCCGTCAGGAATTTGATCTTGGGAGCCTAGAAATATGGTCTTAACTTTCTCGAGGTTGTAATGAGAGCAAGTGTAAACTTCTCCGTGGTGGAGTAATTCAACTCTGCTCTGTGGAGCACCTTGCTCACAGATAGGCTTCTGGAGCTTCTGCTCTTCCTTCACGAGGACTGCACTCACGGCTTGTTCAAATACAGCGAGGTACAAGTAAAGAATGTCCTCCGGACTTGGTTTAGCCAACAATGGGGCTTCAGTCATGTATTTCTTCAGCTGTTCAAAGGCCTCTTGGCTCTTGGTTGTCCATTCAAAGTCCTTCACCTTCTTAAGGGTTTTGAAAAAGGGCAGGCATTTGTCTCCAGACTTGGAGATGAACCTCCCTAGAGCTGTAATTCTTCCTGTCAGCTTCTGAACGTCCTTGATAGAGCGTGGTGGATCCATGTCTAGGATGGCTTTGATCTTGTCGGGATTGGCCTCTATCCCCCTCTTAGAGACCATGTGACCCAAAAATTTTCCAGACCCAATGCCGAAAGCACACTTGGCTGGGTTTAACATCAACTTGTGGTGCCTTAGCACTTCAAATGCCTCTCTGAGGTGACTAATATGATCGGCCTTGCTTAGGCTTTTTACTAACATGTCATCGACATAGACCTCCATGGTCTTCCCAATTAGATGGGCAAATATCTTGTTTACCAGTCTTTGGTAAGTAGCTTCTGCATTCTTAAGTCCAAAAGCCATCACAAGATAACATAATACACCAAAGTCAGTTATGAAAGATACCTTGGGGTGTCATCCTTATGCATTCTGATTTGATTGTAACCACTGAAGCCATCCATGAAGCTTAGCATCTCGTGTCCAGCAGTGGCATCGATCAGGGTATCAATCCTTGGTAGTGGGTAACAGTCCTTGGGACAAGCATCATTCAAGTCAGTGAAGTCAATGTACATCCTCATTTTCCATTGGCCTTCTTGACCATTACACGGTTAGCCAACCATTCAAGGAATTGCACTTCCTCAATAAATACAGCTTTTAAAAGTTTCTCGACCTCCTGTTTAATGGCTATCAGCCTATTAGGGGCGTAGGTTCTCTTCTTTTTCTTTACAGCCTTCCGAGTTGGATCAACGTTCAACCTATGAGTTATAAGGTTTGGGTCAATCCCAGGCATATCAGCTGCTGTCCAAGCAAATATATCATTGTTTTCCTGGAGGAAAGTTGCCATTCGACCCTTCAAGGGCTTATCCAGAGATGCCCCCATGTACGTGACCTTCTCCGGGTCTAAGGGGTCTAAAGTAATTGGGATCAAGTCCTCGGCTGGCTTTCCTCACAGTTCAGTCATTTTCTCGGACATCCATGTCTTCTATGGGAGGACCTGCCCCCTGTTCCTTTAGGCCTAAGCGCTGCAACATAACAACTGCGGGCCATCTTCTGATCTCCCCTTGCTTCTCCAACACCATTTCTAGTTGGGAACTTCAGTACCATGTGGTAGTTAGAGGGCACAACATTAAAAGCACGAATCCCTATTCTACCCATGATAGCATTGTAAGTAGAGGCTGCCTTAACAACCTGAAAGTTCAACATCTGCGTGGCCTCTCTGGGCTCTTCCCCTATAGTTACAGGAAGTTGTATTGCTTCTTCGACTTTTCATTCCATATGGTTAAACCTGTAGATGGGTACGTCGGACGGAGTTAGCTGAGAATCATTGTAGCCCATCTTTATGAATGTGTCATGGAACAGAATATCCACTGAAGCTCCATTTTCCACTAGGACCCATATTACAGGATAATTTCCAATTATCGGAGTGATAACTAGAGGATCATTCTGAGGAAATTTTAAACCTTCAAGGTCTAGGTCACCAAATTCAAGCGTCATCTCTGACTTAGAATGCTTAGACGGCTCCCCAACTATGCTCATCACTTCTCTTGCATAAGCCTTTCGGGAGTTCCTTGTAGTACCAGCTGTTGTAGGTCCTCCTGAGATCATATTGATTATTGGCCCTCAGGGCTGTTGGTTGCGATCTCTGTCGTTACCCCTTCTATCATCATCTCTTGGATAATTATCTCTCTTTTGGCCTCCGGACTCTTCACCCTTGGTGAAACATCCAAACTTTCCCCTTCGTATCAGATACTCAATCTCATCCTTAAGTTGCCTACAATCGTCAGTATCATGACCGACATCCTTGTGAAACCTGTAGTACTGACTTTTGTCTCTCTTCTCGGGGTCTCCCCTTAGTGGCTTCGGCCATTTGAAGTCCTTATCCTTCTCAATTTTCATAAGGATTTGGCTCCTCGGAGTATTCAACCTTGCATATTCAGTGAACCTTGGTTGCTGATTCTTCTTAGAAGAGGAGGATTCAGAGTTTTTTCCAATTCATGGATACTTGTCCTTGGCATCATACTCCTGATCCGTCTTCCGCTTCTTGTTCCCAGTAGGTTCGTTACTCACAGCTATCTTCTTCATACTTTCCTCCACCTTAATATATTTCCTAGCTCTATCCTGGAGCTGCAGCATGCTTTCGGGAGGGCGCTTAGCCAAGGACATCTTAAAGAACTCGTCTCTAATCCCCTGCTGTAGGGCTATCATAGCTACTTTATCATCAAGATCAAGGACCTTCAAAGCCTCCTTCGTAAATCGATTCAGATACTCTCTCCGGGACTCCTTTGCTCCTTGGACTATACCCATGAGAGGTGATGAGCTCTTCTCGTGCACTCTGTCACTTATGAATTGCTTGATAAAAGCTTGAATCAAGTCCTTAAAAGATCCAATAGGGTTTGGGGGCAGACGGCTATACCACCTTTGAGCCATGCCTAATAAGGTTTGAGGGAAGGCCCGACACTTAATAGCGTCATTCATGGGTTGTAACAACAGGGCGTTAGAGAACATCCTAACATAATTAGTGGGGTCGCCAGTACCATCGTATGCTTTGATGGTGGGCATCTTGAACTTCCTTGAGATACGAGCATTCATTATCTCATCAGTGAATGATGGGTTTGGATCATCAGGATCACCTAGGGGCATAAGATCACTTGGATCAGCCCTTGGGGCAGCTGCCCTTCTTGGCATTGGACCATCTATGTCTATGATTGGAGGAGGATTTCTCCGCCTTGGAACAAGTGGGGGTCTTGGGGCCAGATGTGTCTCTAGGTCTCGCTTCAACCTTTGGATCTCTGCTTCATGAGCCCTGATCCTCTCTTGAACATCTTGGGGATTCATCTCTTGAGTGCTCCTAGAGCATTGTTCAGTGTCAGCCATCGGCTCCTTGCCAGCACGCCTTCTTCTTGGAGCAACATCGTCATCCGATGACTCAGAGTCTCTTTCAGTTAAGGCCCAGAGAATTCTTGATCTTCCGGAATAGGAGCCAAGCAACGTATGTATTGGGGCGTCCGCCCTTATGCTTCACTCTTACCAGGGTGTCCACTCCCTCCAACTTCCGGGTATAGAGGCATCCCGTAAGGGGGGTTAGTAGTCATAATTGTCGGAGTACTCATACCTAAGGGGTTGAGGGTTCACAGGTGCATGAAACTGCTGAAGTTGGGGGTTCGTCCCTTGAGGAGCCGGGAGATTCGTCCCTTGTGGTTGAGCCTCAGTTGCCCCTACTAGGGTTCCTTCTTGGGTGGGGGCATAAGTTAAGTGTGGTAGTACTTCTACTGCTGATGTGATTGTTCGCGATGGGACATGAGTGTCTGTCCCACTAGTATTTTTGCTCCGTATGTTCACTATGGTTGTTGTAAGTTTCCCATAGATGGCGCCAAATATTGTGGAATAAAAACCTGAGTACTTTAGTATTTAATGCTAGGGTTGGTGAGCTTCGAGCTTTAATGGTTACTCTTGCGTTCGGGACTATCAATCCTTGCAAGATGCCTACGTATCTCTGTGTTGTAGAGAATCAAGCCAAAAATGTAGTTCTAGATTGAGGGGTAGAGCCCTTTATATAGAGGTGAGTCTAGGGTTGGACTTTTGTTAGGAGACTTGGTGGACAAGTCTCCAACTTAGATGGTGATTCAGAGTCCTCTTGGGGAAGAAGATCCAGAACCTTCTATGTAGGACTTCGAGTCCGTTTAGAACACACATATCTCTACTCTTTCAGCCCTATTGGGCCTAGTCCGTGAACAACTCAGGTTCGTGGACTTGGATGACCTCTGCTGGTGGGCCTTGGTTGTTTGGGTCGTTATAGGCCTATTACGAAGCTTTGGACCAGACATTCTGCTATGAAACTTGGACCAGACAGGTCTGTACTGGACTTTTCGGATAAGAAGCCCAAGTGTAATTAATGTGACATTTAATGTGTCTTTAAGATGTATTTTTTATCCACATCAGATAGGTAGAAATTATCATGATTAAAACAGTTCCAAAGGGCGCCAGCTTTAACTTTTATTAGTTTTGGTTTTTTACCGGTAGACTTGAAATGAGTTTTATTTGGAAGTTTGAAGAGTTTCTTTAAGGAGGTTTGTTTTGCTGTGATAGGAATTTTGAGTGGAGAATTGGTTGTAGGTTTGTATAGGTACTTAGGCTTTGAGGTTTGGATGTTATGAATTTGTGTTTGGCTAGGTGTTTATGTTGTGGTTGGAAATTTTTTGGATATTTGGGTTACTAGTGTTTTCTTCGAGACTTTTCCACCCTTTCTATCTCCCTTCTTTCCTTCATCCTTTCCCTTCTTATTACTATCATTGCTACCCTTAGCATCCTTATGACTCCCACTACCTTTACTTGGATAACTTAGATTTGAGCCAAAAGATTGATGCTCATCTTTCTTTTGCTCATCATCATCCAAGTCATCATCTTTTTCATTGATTTGGGTCCTTGGTAGCATTGTTTCTGCATTCTTCAAGTATCCAGCAAAAATCTTTATCATCTCAACATCTTCATTTGTCTTGTTTTTCATTGTTTTCAGCTCAGTCTCTATAGTCATCATCAACTTCTTGTTACCCATGACACAGTGTTTTCGTAATTGGAAGTGTTTGCATCTTCTAGTGTTGGGGTAAATGTAGGCCACTCATTTACTTGGTTGTAGGTAGGCTTCAGAGAAAGCTCCCATTTGACTATTCTTTAGTTCTTAAAGCAAGAGAGTGTCCTCTGGATTCAGCACCTTTACTTTATTGATGAAGATGTCCAGTTCTGAGTCTCTTCTTGATTGTAGAAATGAGAGAGAGATCTGCATGCACATGTCAACACCTAAATCATTTACATTCACCACAATTCTCTTTTATTTGTAGTTGTGTCTTGTAACCAACACCACTCTCAGGAAATTGACATTATTGTTCACAACCTTTTTATAGGTGAAGTGATTCAAGTTGAGTGAGACTCTCAGACCTTCAAGAAAATCAGCAAACTCCTTGTCAAGATAAGGTCCTTCAGCTGCCATCTTCAGTCTTTCAATCCCAATATCATCTTCAACTTGGCTTGATTTTAGTTTGGGCTTCATCATCTCCCACTTAGGCTTGGTAGCAGGCAATGTGACATGATGATGGATCTGGGCACTTACCATTTATGGAGTTTCCTATAGAGGGACCTTCAAAACACCCATGATAGCTCCCAATGACACATTTATCTGTATTTAGAAATATTTCTAGGAGTCTATCAGGGATTTGATATCTTGTTTGTTAGGAATATGTTGTGTACTTGATGATAACTTGAACAAAACACTTAGTAGATTTTATTTAAGTGATTTTGTAGCTTTCAACGGATGATCATTTCAACATCCGTTGAAAGAGTAGCTTATGTAATAATAAGTTTATTAGCACATTCCTGCATATTATAATGCTATAGTGAACTAGATGTTGCAAAATGTTTAAGTCATGTTGACTACTAGTTTGATACGCAAGATATGTTGGTTAATTGTAAATATTAGATGCCTTGTAATCTTGTATAAATGAAATGGAGTTAACTGCCAAGAAAATAGTCCCAGCGGATGATTCACAAAGTTTCAACGGTTGCTCAACTAAAGCTTCAACGGATGATTCACATAGTCTCAACAGATGATCAGCCAAAGTTTCAACGGATGATCAACCGCAGTTTTAACGGATGATTCAATGAAGCTTCAACGGATGTTCAAATTCAAAAGAGCAGTTGATAGTGACTTGATAGTCACATGCGTTGATTGTATGCAAATGGAATGTGGCAGCCTATTTGCAGGATTTAGAGAACAAAGAAGCATTTATATTTCCATGCTAAACTGAAGATATTCAAAAATGCTAGAGAAAGAAATGAAGGAGCATAAAATTAATCTAGAGACATTTTTGTCTTATTTGTTTTGTCTTTTTATCATGTCACTTGGTGATATATAAGCCAAGTATAGCAAATAGAACATTAAGAAATATACAAGTTAGTAAGCAATTACCAGAGAAATAGATAAGGCAAAATCTGTAAAGAATTCCTCTATTCTTGTAGTTCAACTTGTAAGCAGCAGTGTACAACATTGTAACACAGAGTTCTCTACTTAATATATATCTCTGGTGGAAAAGTTCAATCCACCAGAAAGTTTTTAAATACTTTTAGTTGATTACTTTATATTTTGATTTCTATACTACTTTCATTCCGCACTATTGTTAAATCAAACACAGTTTTATATATATAGCAGAATTGTTCTTAAAATTAAAAAGAAGCCAGAATTAAATTCAATCCCCTCTTCTGTAATTCTTGTTTAGATTGTTTGGGAATAACAATTGGTATCAGATCAAGCTCTTGAAGAACAAAGAGTTTAAAGATCACAACAACTAACAAGATGAGCAGAAAAGATGTTGGAGTAAAATTCCATTTCTGGACAAAGACAACTATCACCATTGGAAGGTGAAGATGCACCTGCATCTCCTATCTCAAGATGAAGCATATGTGGACTGCATTGAGAAAGGTCCACATGTCCCTCTGAGAGCTGCTACAGGAAATGAAGCATCTATCCCAAAGCCTAGACCAGAATGGGTTGATCTAAATATTGAACAAGTTCATAAGGATAAAAAGGCCATGAACATTTTGTTTAATGGTGTTGATGGTGACATGTTTGGCAACATCGTAACTGCAAAAATGCTAAAGAAGTCTGGGATACAATTCAAGTTATTTGTGATGGTACAAAGCAGGTAAGGGAAAACAAAATGCAACTCCTGATTCAGCAATATGAGCATTTTCATAGTGAAGAAAGTGAGTCACTCACAGACATATTAAGTATATTTCAAAAGCTGCTAAATACTCTAAAGTTGCATGGATTAGTCTACCAAACAAAGGACTCAAACCTCAAATTCCTTAGATCTGTGCCAAAGGAATGGAAGCCTATGACAGTCTCATTAAGAAACTCTCAAGACTACAAGAAATTCACCTTTGGCAGACTGTATGGGTATCTAAAGACTATGAGCTTGAAATAGAGCAAGATGAGAAGCTGGAGAAAGAAAGAAAGAAATGAGGATCCATTACATTGGTTGCTGAGCAAGGAAATGAGAAGGAGATAAATGTTGAAGCTGTTGAATCTGCACCAAACCCTAGAGTTTGTGAAGGAAAGGGAAAAGGGCTAGTAGCTGAACATGAAGACCATCTTAGCCAAGATGACATAGAAGACATAGATGAGCATCTGGCTTTTCTATCCAGGAGGTTTGCCAAGCTGAAATTCAAGAAGAATTTTGGAGTAGCCAAGTCAAACAGAAACATGGTTGATAAGTCTCAATTCAAATGTTTCAAGTGTGGCTTGGCAGGTCATTTTGCTAGTGAATGCAGAAAGTCTGATTCTGGTAAAAAGAAGTTTAATCCTATTGATTACAAATAGAAATATTTTGAGTTGCTCAAACAAAAGGAAAGGGCTTTCATCACACATGAAAATGATTGGGCTGTAGATGGACTAGAAGAGGATGATGATACAAGCTATGTCAATCTAGAACTTATGGCCAAGTCAGATGAAACATAAGTAAGTTCATCAAGTAATCATGTAATCACCACTAATCTAGCACATTTATCTAAAGCCGAGTGTAATGATTCTATAAATGACATGTCTACTGAGTTATATCATCTGCGTGTTACACTCATATCTCTCACTAAAGAAAACACTAAAATTAAAGAGAACAATTTGTTCTGAAGTGAAAGAAACAATATGCTAGAGACTCAATTTATTGAGTTTGAAAAATTGAAGATAGAGTGCAAGATTGCTAAAGATGAACTAACTGAATCCTTAAAGAAATAGGAGATTTTAAGAAAGCAACTTGAATGAGAACATGAGGTAATTAAGGCATGGAAATCATCTAGAGATGTCTATGCTCAAATTACTAAAGTTCATGGTATAGAATGCTTCTGTGATACAACCTGGAAAAAGAGCAAAGAAAAACTTGATTCCAATTTGGTTGAAGGACTTTCAACGGATGTGGATTCGACGGATGATGAATATTATCCATCGAATAATCAAAAGATTATTCGTCAAAAGACAATGAACCACATCTATTGAGTGAAACTATGCCAGTCAGCAAAGCCAAGCTAGCTAAATTAAATAAAATATGGATCAGTTTCTAAGAACTTTGTTCCAGGTGAAACAAGTTAAGTGAAATAGAACAAGAGAGTCAAAGTAGGGCATATGTCTATTAAGCAATTAAATGACAGATTGGAGAAAATTGAAGTGAAAGCAGAGTCAAAAAGGAAGAACAATAGGAATGGGAAAGTAGAAATTAACAAACATAACAACTACACACCTGATAAATATGCACCAAGAAAAATATGTGTTAAGTGTGGTAGTGTTAATCATTTTTCTGTTAATTGAAAAATTTCTATGCCTGCTCCCATGTCTGCACTTCCTTCATTTCCCAGTATGCTTACAATGCACGTGAATCTTATGCCTGCACATAATTTGAATGCACAGTTTGCTAATATGTCATTTGCACAAAATCCATACAATGTTGCATTTAGTATGCCACAAATGCCATTTAGCATGCCATACTGGAATAACATGTTTGCACAGAATATGCCTTTCCATGTTAACCAGCCTGTGCATGATAATTCTGTAATGATGAATGATTTTAAGGGTTCTACTCAATTAACTAAGGAAGAATTTCAAATGCCTAAGTCAGATGAGGACAAGCTTAAGAAACCTAAGAAAAAGGCTAACAAAATAGGACCCAAGGAAACTTGGGTACCAAAATCAACTTGATTTAATTTTGTTATATGCAGGGAAACAGAAAGAATCCTTGGTATTTGGATAGTGGGTGCTCAAGGCACATGACTGGAGATTCTACCCTGCTCACTGAGTTCAAGGAGAGAGCTGGCCCAAGTATTACTTTTGGATATGAAAACAAGGGTTATATTGTGGGATATGGCTTGATTTTAAAAGATAATGTCATCATTGAGGAAGTTGCCCTAGTGGATGGACTCAAGCATAATTTGTTGAGTATCAGTGAGCTTTGTGATAAGGGCAACTAAGTAACATTTGATTCTGAAGCCTGTGTGGTGACCAACAAGAAAAGCAACAAAGTGGTTCTCACTAAAGTGATAAAATGAAATGTGTATTTAGCTGACTTCCACTCATCAAATGCAGAATCGGTCACTTGTCTATTTAGCAAGGAAATTCAAGATGAAAGTTGGCTATGGCACAAGAAGCTGTCCCACCTTAACTTCAACCCTATGAATGAGCTGGTCAAAAAAGATTTGGTAAGAGGTATTCCTCAAATGGAATTCTCAAAGGATGGACTGTGTGATGCATGTCAGAAAGGAAAGCAGATCAAGGCATTATTCAGAAAGAAGCTTGATTTAAAAATTGAAGAACCTCTGTAACTACTGCACATGGACTTATTTAGACCAGTCAATATATTGTCCATCTCAAGAAAAATATACTTTCTAGTAATTGTGGATGATTTCTCAAAGTTCTCTTGGACATATTTTCTAAAATCCAAAGATGAAACTAGTGAAATCATCATCAATCACATAAGACAAGTCAACAGTCATCCTGATTTCAAAGTAAGAAGGATCAGGAGTGACAATGGAACCGAGTTTAAGAATTCTTATTTTGTGAAGAGAATGGGATCATGCATGAACTTTCAGCAGCATGAACTCCACAACAAAATAGAGTGGTGGAAGGAAAGAACAGATCTCATATTGAAGCTACAAGAAAAATGCTGGAAGAGTCAATTGTTCAAGCAAAATGCATGACACCCTACCAATTGTTAAAGAACAGACACCCAACATTAAACTTTCTTCATGTCTTTGGCTGTAAATGCTATATCTTAAGAAATCAAACTGATAAAAATGGAAAGTTTGATGCCAAAGTTGATGAAGGCATCTTTGTTGGATATGTAGCTGGAAAAGCATATAGAGTCTACAATCTCAGAACCAACATTATTATGGAATCTGTATATGTTGTGTTTGATGATAAAAAGATTGAAGGACTACAAGATGGAGATTTCCATAAAAGCCTCAAATTTGATAATGGTGAGATAATTTGTGAAGATAGTGATGATGAAAGTGATCAAGAACCAATATTTAAGGATAATGCAGAAAAGTCTACAACTAATGAAGCACATAATTCAACATCCGTCGAAAGACCAACTGCATCATCCGTTGAAAGACAATCTGCATCATCTGTCGAAAGACAAAGAATGATATCCATTGATCCATCAATAGGAGTTGAAAGCCAAGTCGGATCACAATCAGAAAGAACCCCAACTTCTAATCAAAGATCAACAAACTCAGGGGGAGTTTCTTCTAATCAAAACTCTGTCACACATCAAGACAACAATGAGGCCTCTTCATCTAGAGCTAATCTACCTCAACAGAGAAAATGGACTAGAGATCACCCATTTGAACTAATCATTGGTGGTGTATCTTCAAGGGTGCAAACAAGAAAAGCAACTCAAGAAGAATGTCTTTATAACAGCTTTCTGTCTCAGGAAGAACCTAAAAGGGTAGAGGAAGCTATGTTGGATCATGATTGGATTTTAGCTATGCAGGAGGAGCTAAACCAATTTGAAAGGAATAAAGTATGGAAGCTGGTATCCAAGCCTAGAGGAAAGAATCCTATTGATATTGATACCAAGTGGGTATTCAGAAATAAGATGGATGAAAATGGCATAGTAGTCAGGAACAAAGCTAGATTGGTTGCTAAGGGCTATTGTCAACAAGAAGGAATATATTTTGATGAAACTTTTGTTCCTGTGGCAAGACTTGAATCCATCAGAATTTTATTAGCCTATGTAGCCCATGCCAATTTCAAGGTCTATCAAATGGATGTCAAAAGTGCCTTTCTGAATGGAGATTTGGAGGAGGAAGTTTATGTCAGTCAGCCTCCTGGTTTTGAGGATCCAAATTTTCCAGAATATGTCTACTATCTTTTAAAAGCACTTTATGGACTGAATCAAGCACCTAGAGCCTGGTATGACTCTTTGTCAAATTTTCTCTTAGAAAATCATTTCAGTAGAGGTACTATTGATAAAACTTTATTTTATAAAAATGTTAATGGCTCTAGTATACTTGTTCAAATTTATGTTGATGATATTATATTTGGCTCCACAGATGAAAAACTTTGCAAAAAGTTTGCCAAATTGATGCAAATTAAATATGAAATGAGCATGATGGGAGAACTAACTTACTTTCTTGGTTTACAAGTTGAGCAAGTTAGTGATGGAATATTCATTAGTCAAACCAAATATATTTATGATCGTTTGAAGAAGTTTGACTTAATGGATTGCAGATCTACGAAAACTCCCATGGCCACTGCAACTAAACTTGAACTAAACACTACTGAAAAGTCTGTGGATATTTCAAGTTATAGAGGCATGGTTGGTTCACTTTTATATTTAATAGCCAGTAGGCCAGATATAATATTTGCTACCTGTCTTTGTGCTAGATTCCAGGTTGATCCTATAAAATCTCATTTAATAGCTATTAAGAGAATTTTCAGATATCTCAAAGGAACACTAAAACTTGGAATTTGGTATCCTAGAGATTCTGGTTTGGATCTAACTGGTTATTCAGATGCAGATTATGCAGGTTGTAAAATTGATGGAAAAACGACAACAGGAACCTGTCGATTTCTAGGAAATAAGCTAGTATCCTGGTTCAGTAAAAAGCAAAATTCAGTCACTAATTCTACAGTTGAGGTTGAATATATTGCTGCTGGTAGTTGTTGTGCATAAATTTTATGGATGAAAAATCAGCTGTTGGACTATGGTCTACAGGTGAATAAGGTTCCTATTTTCTGTGACAACACAAGTGCCATTATAATTATTGAAAATCCAGTATAACATTCAAGGACCAAGCACATTTGTAACACCCCCAAATCCGGGGTCGGGGATCCGGGTTGTCACGAATTCCATTTCCCTTAAAAACACCCAAACTTAATAATTAATCAACTACTCTGTATTGTGACCCCACAATAAACACACACACTATACGTTGTAGTCTCAGAGATGAACATCCAAAAATAATCACAAGTCATTTTATTCCACAATTATCTGCCAATACACCTTAAAAGGTTTTCTGAATAAAATTTACATTTTCTTTGCCATTATTACAATTCATAAATATACATAAATTTGGTACATCAAAAGTTGAAGCCTAGCCTATTGGTAGTTCCTACCTCAGCTACAGCGACATCAATGCCTATAGGAAGCTGCGGAACATTTCCTATCCGCTCGCGAATTGGGAGCTTGGTCCTGTTCATCTTGTCTATCTGATGTTGTGTGATGGAAGAAGAAAGCAAGGGTGAGCAACAAGCCCACCAAAATAATATGTGTATAATGATTAACAATATATGAGCCTTCTCATAGTACTCATGAAAGTCTTGGTCAAAAGAAATGAACCAAGTTGATATTTTAATGTGATGAAGTCGCAAAATATTTAGTATATATACATATATACTTTTCAAAATATTAGAAGTCCTCTTCCATGCATAATATACACAAAGTCCCAGTGTATAACTGTATAAAAAAATATCGTTGCAAGGTGATCTCATATATCTAACCTTGTCTCAACGTTTTTCTGAAAATCTTTGTCATTCATAAGACAATTATTAATTAGATATAAGTTTAAAAGATGAAGTTACAAGATACCCCAATATACTTATATCTTTCCCAAATACTACTTGAACTACCACCGTTCAAGTTATAATCAGTTTCAAAAGTTCATCACATAGATGAGACTACAAGACAAGATTTGAATAGATTCGATCTTTGAATATCATTATAAATAATGAAGTTACGAGATACTTCATTAAGTCCCGACATATATATACACCTATATATATATATATATACATTTCCTGAAAACCTCTGTCATGTAAAGTATGAACAGAATTGCAATATCCAATAAATTTGGAAAGGAAAGAATTTTGGCATAAACCTGATATCTTGATGATCAGGCAAAGATACCAATAAGTAACCTTTTCTACTAGTAGATGGACGAATTCCCCACTGGTCATCACCCTGGTCGTAATAGGACCTTATGCTGGACTGCCACTCAGCCACTTATGCATTTGCTGGACTCCCACTGAGCCACTTACACTATCATGGACGCCCACTGAGCCCATGTTGCTTATGCCGACTCGATAGATGGATTTACTTCCCGAGTGTTGGGTAAGTAATCAATTCATTTACCAAAACTGCAACCTTGTTGCGAATATAAAGTACACCATAGAGCCGGATCCCTTAGATTTTTGAGCGAGTATTCAAGTCCCCTTAAAATGGAAGATCTTGAATTTGAAAACAAGTTTTGTGATCCGCTCTACCCTTTTAAATTCATTTTGAAGACTCGAAAACATTTTTAAGAATGTTTGGAGTAATGCTGATTTATAAAATAAATCAGTCCCAATATGAAAGAAATATATGAATATTATTATTTAAATAATATTCCCATAAAGAATAATTGAGGTAGAAGTTGGAAAACTTATACTTGAAATGAATAGCAAATAATCAAAGATATACTTATACGAAAGTAATATCTTTATTTGAATAATCAAAAATAAGTTTGATTATCGACACCTTATTCTTTAATACAATATAGAATATTATTAAGTAATAAGCGGAGTCATAATACCTCGAATGAATACTATAAATAATATTCATAAAATAAAGGAGTCATACATCCTCAAATGAATATCCAAGTAATATTCAATAATAATATAAACTGAGTCATAAGCCCTCGAATGAATATTCAAATAATATTCAAATAATAAAATAAACTTAGTCATAAGCCCTCGAATGAATACTCGAATTAATATTCAATTAAGTAAAATAAAGGTATCGAATAAACCTTATTCGATCAATAGTTTTAAAAACTATATCTATATATATATATGTATATATATATATAATATACTCGGGAACATCGACTCCCGGTTTAGAAATATGTTTTCACCTTTTGGGTCCCTATATTAAGGGTATATGCAAATTACCGCTATTCTCTAGCATAGGTATTATCAACTGAATCAACAGATATATATGGAAAGAATACGAAACAGGCATGCATATATATATACCATAGCAGCATGCTTCAATATATTGCAACATTTGCTAATTAACCAACATGCATCTATCGCAAGATAATGCATATACATATATACATCACAACAACAATTATAACGGGTGGAAACTTGCCTGAGCGACTGGGGGTTACGAATGGCTCGGGACGAGTCTGGTAACCTATAAACAACAAGTAAGTTGGAATTAAACCAAAGTCACTTGTAAATCTATACTCTAACCAACTCAGACTCTAACGCTCGTTTTGCGCTTACTGATTCTCTTAAGTCACTCGAGTACCCTCGGCTCCACCATTTTTAATTAATTAACCATTACGAGTTTTAAAGCGATTCCTTCGCGAGTGTCTTACCAACTGCCTAACACTCTTACCATAATTGTTTCATACATTAATTAACCCTTTTTGGTCTTTAACCTATGTTTCAAAGTAAGGCGAGGGGAAATGTTTCGTTCGCGAAACGCCGTTACTTGAAACGGTCGTTTCTCCTAAACCGTGCATCGGAATCAAACGAACTACATATCAAAACGAAGCTCGTAACACGAGCTATCTAGACATGGCAATGGTCATAATCTAGCAGGGGGTTCTCGGGTCCTTATGTTATGCACAAAAACAGTCTAAAGAAAACCGGACGTTACGACGGCTATGTTTACGTGATTTCCCAAATTTAAACCATTCAAAACCAACCACAATTCAACCCCAAATCAATCATACAACCAACATCCCTCCAAACCACATCATAAAAGCCCCAACAAATCCACATTAACAATTTATACTTATTCCCCACATGAACTAAACGCTTTACTTAGGTTCTTTAACTAATTATCAAGATTTACAACTCCAACAATACCACAAAACCAACTAATCTCTACAACTCAACCAAACTTCAAACAATCAAGCATCATGCTTCACATATAATATATCAAACATATTCATTCCTAATTACTCAAAACTAAAGCTAGGGTTTGTAGTTTATACCTTCCTTGGAGAGTGGAGAATCAAGAGAATGGCTTGAAATCACCCTTAAAGTCCTTATCCAAGCTTAATCTAAACAAAACTTCAAAAACACAAATTTTAGTTCTTGAAAAACACTATTCACCATCTTCTTCCATGATTTATAGAAAAAGACTGGCTTGGAATTAGAAGCTTAAACTTATAGGAAGTATGTAACTATCCATGGGGAAGCTTAGATAATTACCTTGCTAAATAGTAAGTGGTGGAGCTTGGATCTTCAATTTTTAAGAAAAGAAGCCGAGAGCATGAAGAAGAAAGAGAGATTTTTTTTGTGTTTTGATGAAAATGATTTGCTTGGCTTGGTTGATTTGGTTTTGTTTTGTTTTTGGTTAATTACCAATTTAACCTTGATTTTGTGTGGTTAAAAATCCACCACATCTCCTTCCTTCCCATGTCATGCCTACGTCATGTTGTGATGTCATCTTTCCCTCATTGTCCTCTTCTCATTGGTTGGGTGACATCACTCTCTCTAATCCCTTTGATTAACTTCCTAATTGTTTGCCTAATGACCGCTGATCTGTTATACGGTTCGCTTAACTTTCGTTTTCGTTTATCGTTTGAGGGTTCATACCCGGGATCTTATTACTTAGGTTCCCTTAACCTTTCTCAATACATTATATTCCTTTTTATGATCCTCTATTATAATCCTTTAATTTAAATCCTTTTATCCTGTTACCTTATACTCAATTCTTTCCGTATCTATTGGATTTCCGGTAAAAATCAAAGTGTTCGGAATTGAATTCTGACGATCTTTGCATACACTTATATACCATATAGGGTACTAATAAAATCTCAGAATATCCATATCAGAACCCCTACATAGTGTGGCATGAAAAGTTTTCTCATTCAGCAAAAACACTATTCATAAGGGTTTCAAAAATTTCCAAAAATTGGGGTTATTACAGTCTCCCCTCCTTAAAAGGATTCCGTCCCGGAATCAGATAGAAAATGAATAGGGATACCCTCTTAGCATTGCACTTTCTAACTCTCAAGTAAATTTTCCCACATTGTGGTCCTACCACCAAACTCTGCCTAGTTTGATAATCCTTCTCCTAAGCACTTGTTCCTTTTCACTCTATAACCCTTCCTGGTCACTTCATATAGGTTACGTCGGGTTGCATGTTCATGTGCTCATATGCCCCTATTTGTCTGGCATCCGAATTACACTTCCTTAAGATTGATACGCGAAACACGCTACGACCTGCTACAGGTTCGGGGGTAGGGCTAGCTCATATGCTAACTTCCCAAAACGTCTTAATATATCCAAGGGTCCAACAAATTGTAGACTTAGCTTTCCTTTCTTTCCGAACCTCATCAATCCTTTCCAAGGGTTTCCAAGGGGATACCTATAACATTACTAGGCCCCCTATTTCATACTCTTTGTCCTTTTTGAGTCAAATCAGCATACCTCTTATGTCCATCTTGGGTTACTACCAGCCGTCCTCTGATTAGATCTATTATATCCCTGGTCCTTTGGACTACTGCGGGTCCGAGCATCTTGCGCTCTACAACTTCATCCTAACATAAGGGAGATCGACATTGTCTTCCCTCAAGGATCTCATAAGGCGATATCTCAATACTGACATATGATCTATTGTCGTAAGATAACTTAATCCGCGTTAAGTGATCATTCCAAATTCTTTCAAATCTATTGCACAAACTCTCATCATAGCTTCTAACATTATAGCTTTTGCTTCTCAATACCCATTCTTTTCCAGTTCGTAATCGCTATCACCTTCCGTTCCTAATATTATACTGGTTATACCTTTGGCTCGTTAGCATTCTATAACCTTTTAATAACCACGTCAACCTTAGTATCACGAATGTGTTTCCATTCCGAATACCACCAAAACTTTATTACTCCCTTTTCAGCTGTTTCTATTTCGAAAGCTTAATCCTTCATATAGAAATAAAGGAATTTGTTGAGAGATCACTATGATCATGAACACTTGTTATATCGCATAGTTAGTACAGAAGGTGGCCAGCCTTTAGTACTTGACAAGCAATTAAACAATAGATGGTATCCTACTAGACTTCTATCACACAGATAGATAGTCATTCGGCAATACCTCCCCTTTCTGGAAGGGTTGTTCTTCTCAGCTTACATGAAATGAAAAGAAGAGAAAAGAACGAATTGAAGAGAATTGTATATATGAAAAAAAAATATACTGCCACAAAATATCTGGCTTGGAACCTACCTCTGAACTATAGAGGTTTGTCATAGGAGAACGAAACATATGAGTATTTATATCAACATCAAGTATTATAGCATCGTATTTCACATGCCTAAATATTTGCTATTCCGTCCATCATTCTATGGACCCATGCTCTTCCTCGAGCTTATACACAATCACCTTTGAAACTCCCTCGATATCGAAAATCGAACCTGGGATCTCATTCTAGACATCATCGTTACTAGAATTCTATGCTTGCACCGCAACCTTCCTCGTATAATAATACGACTCTCTATTGATAAGAAAGAATAAATATTCAATAGGTAGATACTCTACTTAATTAGTCTATCAATGATAACTTATACACTACCACGACCCGATTAGTGGTAATCAATCTCAACATCCATTCCAATACAACTCTCACGGTTGTAACCAGCTCATTACTCTCAGAATCATTGCTGCATTACTATGGTCCACTACTGACCTACTGTCGTCATTCACGTTCCATGAAATCTTAATATCTAACCATACAGAGTCCATACATGTCGTATCAAATCCTTCTAAGGAGGTAACATAATCACCATTTCTGATTCATGAAGAACACTCCTGATCCTGACATACATACATGACATGAAGCAGATAAAATTGCAGAAGAGTTTCAATCAAAGCAACGATATCAGGTTAATACCATCCTAAATCATATGCCTTAAATAGAAGACTTAACTCAAAGGTTCGTCTAGTCCTTTTTGAAACATGGTCCTGGCTTATCTCAAGATAGTATCTTCTGATATAGATAGCCCGCTCATGGCGATTACACGAATTAAACCTTTACCAACTACTATTACGGTTGGGTATTGCACAGTCATCAGAAGGAATGTCAATCTTTCAAACCATAATACAACCTTCACAGCTTTAACCATCATCACTGCATTCCTCTGGCACGAGCGCCTATAATTATTCTCTTACCTTTAAAGTGTCGGCCACCTCTTTATCCTTTCCTAATAGTAAAATTTCCTTACAATCAATGTCATTTTAACTACCTCCAAATAAATTCTCTACCTTATTTCAATCACTGCTTATGTGAAAATGTCTTCCTTAAAATCTGATGAGTAAGAAAAGAAATCACCATTTTTCCATAAGTTATTGCCTCAGTCTTTAGAGGTTAATCACTGTCACGACTGACTCTCAATTATACTTAGAACATCTTTTATCTTAAGCCCTAATTGCCCTGAACAATTTCGACCATCACTGGTTCGATCCATACTTTCTCGTGGTTTAACATGCGCCCCACTTGGCAACATTATAATTACGTCATATTTCCTTTATCAACATTTCTATTCTTGAGAATTTTGAATATTACCTTTCTCCTTGTAAAACCTCTAAGGTTATCCTTGAATCATTCCTCCTGTATTCCCTAGATACAGGGCATATCGAAATACCCTTTACTAATACTAGAACCATTGTCTATATGTTTCTGAAAAATTTCCCCACTGATACTTAAAGGTTGTTATTACCTTAATCCTTTCCAATTCATACTGTCAAGACTCATACTATCCCTATTAAGGGTGAAATGCCAACCTTTATACATTCCCCTAGGATTCATTTTAAGTTGCCGATGTTCTATCCTTAATTCCACCTTTAAAAAGGTACATGCATCCTTCTATGGATAAATCAAGTCATATATCCTTGATAGATTATCTTATTCAATCATTCCCACCTCGATAGTCTATACCAATTTCACAATAGCATCCTTATTCAAACTGAGGTCAACCCATATGGCCTTCAAAAGATAACAATGTTTACCCGCTTTTCTTTCCTAATTTGGTAATGACAACAGGGATGTTCTGGAAGATATTGGTCATGTTCAACGTGAACTTTTTCTTAATAATTCCTCATTTACTTTTGTTGTTTATCTCAACAGTCATCTCAATGTTGGGATATCTTTTATACCTGGCGTCTCCCTTTCTGGGCATCAAGCCACCGGTCTTACACTTCATATTCTTGAAGGTCACTTCCTTCATCCTATTTTCCTAATTTCTTACTTCCTTGTCTCCTCAGTCTATCCGCGTCTCATTATTTATCCTTCGAATTACCTCAAGGTTTCCTCGAATCCTCCCAACTTACAGGGGATAAAATATATGTATCTCTTATGCCTTCAACCAACAATTTTAACTTATGGTGAATCACCCTCATCCTGACGATTACATACTTTTCTATTTCTATTGCTACGAGTCTTTAGGGTTTCCTCATACCCAATTCCTTTATCATTCCTCAAACTCTATTGCCTTTATATTCCTTTCCACTTCAGTTTCTTTTTATTTTCCTTTCTCTTATCATTATTTCATGAACCAACACAACATAAGCATTGATTTCAAACATCCCGTCATTCTGGATTCGTGTCCTCAGAACGAATCTTGATAACTTTTACAACTTAGATTCATAATTCATCATACTCGTTTGCCTTTGATCTGGCTCTAAAGCTTTTACTCTATCTCCATAACCTTGGGAATTACTTTCCCGAAAACAATTGGCTGAACTTTAATCAGTTTATTATAATCTCTTGCTCCGTGCCTTCCTTGGCCTTTCACCAGCGGGTGGTCTCTCTCTTAGGAGGGTAAGTGACAAAAATAGTCTTTTGTGGTTCATCAATCATTTTGAATCTCAAATGATTCCTATATTTCCTTTAGCCAGGCTTTTGCCTCGGCTGGGTCAGCTTGTTCCTTGGAACTCTGAGAGCTTAGCGACTTAAAGGTCCTGAAAGAAATTCTCACCGCACTGTCTCCTCAGGGTGGTGGTTGGGGATAATAGTCTAAGTTCTTTTTAGACAGGTCCATGAATTGCCCCATAGGAGTACCGTCCTGGTTCTTCCTATCTTGCTCGACTTCTGTTTTCTCAGTATGAAATGTTTCATCCTTCTCCCATACTTGGGGTTATCTTATACGTTAAAATCCTTATTTTCCACTTCATTATGTTATGGGTTCCTTCTATCTTGATGGCGTCCTCCCTGACTATCACATTCAGGGTTTGCCCTAAATCTTATTCCTCAAACTAGCTTTCATCTAAGATTTCATCTTTAGATTCTTGAACATTTGGAACCAAAATTCTGTAGGAATACCTCATTATTCCCTTATCATCTTTCTCGGTATTAATCTTTTATCTAATTGTTGGCTCTCTGCCTTCATTCATAACTTTTTCTGGCACAATATGTTCTTTTCTGATAATTCGGTCTGTATTGCAATCTCAAACAGCTTTTCGGTACCGGCTCCGGTTACCTTCACTTCTACTTCCATTTTCTCAAAATCTCTTATAAACTCTCTCAAAGACATTCTCATCTGGAGTCTCTCCTTTTTACTAAGGGCATAAGCCACCACATTGGCTTTCCCCGAATGATAAAGAATCTCCCAATCAATATTCTTGATTAGCTCTAACCGCCTCCTCTGGCGCATGTTGAGCTCTTTCTACGTGAAAATGCACTAGAGCACTTATGGCTTGTGCAAATCTCGCACTTCTCTCCATACAAGTAGTGCCTCAAATCTTTTAGGGAAAAACTATTGCCACGAGCCCAAGCTCATGGGTGGGGATATCAATTTTTATATTCCCTTAATTGTCTTAACGCGTACGCGATTACCTTGTTGTGCTGTATAAGAAGCACCCTAACTCCTTATGCGAAGCGTCACTACACATCACAAAATCTCCTTTTCCATCCGGCAATGCCATCATAGGGGCCGTCACCAATCTTTGCTTCAGTTCTTAAAAGTTGTTCTCATATTTCTCTGTCCATTCAAACTTCTCAGTCTTATGTGTAAGCCGCGTTAAAGGGGCTACTATCTTTACAAACTTGAACGAACCTCTGGTAGTGACCGGCCAATCCTACCTCTGGTAGTTGCCCTAACCATGGTCACCAATTTCTCAGTGGTCCTTTATTCATTCTTGTCAGGATCCTCCATGGGATCCTCCTCAACAACTATCCCTTCTAGGACAACATCCTCAACCGCTACATCCTCAATATCAACATCATCCGGTCCTGCATTAGGACACTCTATCGGATCCACAATCCGATCTCCAATTAGTAATAAAACATCATCGCGCTGTTGCTCCTCAACCTCAGGGTTCGGAGTCCCGCTACCATATACGATAACGAACTACGCTCCTATCACGATATTTATAAGGGTTCCCATAAGGGTTTTAACTGTCAGTACTACGTTAGGTAGCCCGACTATGAACTGGGCAAGAGTTCTTATTATCTTAATGAACTTATTATCTTAACGTCACATCATCTCTAAGGTTTATAATGCTTAGCTCTGATACCACTTCTGTAACACCCCCAAATCCGGGGTCGGGGATCCGGGTTGTCACGAGTTCCATTTCCCTTAAAAACACCCAAACTTAATAATTTATCAACTACTCTGTATTGTGACCCCACAATAAACACACACACCATACGTTATAGTCTCAGAGATGAACATCCAAAAATAATCACAAGTCATTTTATTCCACAATTATCTGCCAATACACCTTAAAAGGTTTTCTGAATAAAATTTACATTTTCTTTGCCATTATTACAATTCATAAATATACATAAATCTGGTACATCAAAAGTTGAATCCTAGCCTATTGGTAGTTCCTACCTCAGCTACAGCGACATCAATGCCCATAGGAAGCTGCGGAACGTTTCCTATCCTCTCGCGAATTGGGAGCTTGGTCCTGTTCATCTTGTCTATTTGATGTTGTGTGATGGAAGAAGAAAGCAAGGGTGAGCAACAAGCCCACCAAAATAATATGTGTATAATGATTAACAATATATGAGCCTTCTCATAGTACTCATGAAAGTCTTGGTCAAAAGAAATGAACCAAGTTGATATTTTAATGTGATGAAGTCGCAAAATATTTAGTATATATACATATATACTTTTCAAAATATTAGAAGTCCTCTTCCATGCATAATATACACAAAGTCCCAGTGTATAACTGTATAAAAAAATATCGTTGCAAGGTGATCTCATATATCTAACCTTGTCTCAACATTTTTCTGAAAATCTTTGTCATTCATAAGACAATTATTAATTAGATATAAGTTTAAAAGATGAAGTTACAAGATACCCCAATATACTTATATCTTTCCCAAATACTACTTGAACTACCACCGTTCAAGTTATAATCAGTTTCAAAAGTTCATCACATAGATGAGACTACAAGACAAGATTTGAATAGATTTAATCTTTGAATATCATTATAAATAATAAAGTTACGAGATACTTCATTAAGTCCCGACATATATATACACCTATATATATATATACATTTCCTGAAAACCTCTGTCATGTAAAGTATGAACAAAATTGCAATATCCAATAAATTTGGAAAGGAAAGAATTTTGGCATAAACCTGATATCTTGCTGATCAGGCAAAGATACCAATAAGTAACCTTTTCTACTAGTAGATGGACGAATTCCCCACTGGTCATCACCCTGGTCGTAATAGGACCTTATGCTGGACTGCCACTCAGCCACTTATGCATTTGATGGACTCCCACTGAGCCACTTACACTATCATGGACGCCCACTGAGCCCATGTTGCTTATGCCGACTCGATAGATGGATTTACTTCCCGAGTGTTGGGTAAGTAATCAATTTATTTACCAAAACTGCAACCTTGTTGCGAATATAAAGTACACCATAGAGCCGGATCCCTTATATTTTTGAGCGAGTATTCAAGTCCCCTTAAAATGGAAGATCTTGAATTTGAAAACAAGTTTTGTGATCCGCTCTACCCTTTTAAATTCATTTTGAAGACTCGAAAACATTTTTAAGAATGATTGGAGTAATGCTGATTTATAAAATAAATCAGTCCCAATATGAAAGAAATATCTGAATATTATTATTTAAATAATATTCCCATAAAGAATAATTGAGGTAGAAGTTGGAAAACTTATACTTGAAATGAATAGCAAATAATCAAAGATATACTTATACGAAAGTAATATCTTTATTTGAATAATCAAAAATAAGTTTGATTATCGACACCTTATTCTTTAATACAATATAGAATATTATTAAGTAATAAGCGGAGTCATAATACCTCGAATGAATACTATAAATAATATTCATAAAATAAAGGAGTCATACATCCTCAAATGAATATCCAAGTAATATTCAATAATAATATAAACCGAGTCATAAGCCCTCGAATGAATATTCAAATAATATTCAAATAATAAAATAAACTGAGTCATAAGCCCTCGAATGAATACTCGAATTAATATTCAATTAAGTAAAATAAAGGTATCGAATAAACCTTATTCGATCAATAGTTTTAAAAACTATATCTATATCTATATATATATATATATGTATATATATATAATATACTCGGGAACATCGACTCCCGGTTTAGAAATATGTTTTCACCTTTTGGGTCCCTATATTAAGGGTATATGCAAATTACCGCTATTCTCTAGCATAGGTATTATCAACTGAATCAACAGATATATATGGAAAGAATACGAAACAGGCATGCATATATATATACCATAGCAGCATGCTTCAATATATTGCAACATTTGCTAATTAACCAACATGCATCTATCGCAAGATAATGCATATACATATATACATCACAACAACAGTTATAACGGGTAGAAAACTTGCCTGAGCGACTGGGGGTTACGAATGGCTCGGGACGAGTCTGGTAACCTATAAACAACAAGTAAGTTGGAATTAAACCAAAGTCACTTGTAAATCTATACTCTAACCAACTCAAACTCTAACGCTCGTTTTGCGCTTACTGATTCTCTTAAGTCACTCGAGTACCCTCAGCTCCACCATTTTTAATTAATTAACCATTACGAGTTTTAAAGCGATTCCTTCGCGAGTGTCTTACCAACTGCCTAACACTCTTACCATAATTGTTTCATACATTAATTAACCCTTTTTGGTCTTTAACCTATGTTTCAAAGTAAGGCGAGGGGAAATGTTTCGTTCGCGAAACGCCGTTACTTGAAACGGTCGTTTCTCCTAAACCGTGCATCGGAATCGAACGAACTACATATCAAAACGAAGTTCGTAACACGAGCTATCTAGACATGGAATGGTCATAATCTAGCAGGGGGTTCTCGGGTCCTAATGTTATGCACAAAAACAGTCTAAAGAAAACCGGACGTTACGACGGCTATGTTTACGTGATTTCCCAAATTTAAACCATTCAAAACCAACCACAATTCAACCCCAAATCAATCATACAACCAATATCCCTCCAAACCACATCATAAAAGCCCCAACAAATCCACATTAACCATTTATACTTATTCCCCACATGAACTAAAAGCTTTACTTAGGTTCTTTAACTAATTATCAAGATTTACAACTCCAACAATACCAGAAAACCAACTAATCTCTACAACTCAACCAAACTTCAAACAATCAAGCATCATGCTTCACATATAATATATCAAACATATTCATTCCTAATTACTCAAAACTAAAGCTAGGGTTTGTAGTTTATACCTTCCTTGGAGAGTGGAGAATCAAGAGAATGGCTTGGAATCACCCTTAAAGTCCTTATCCAAGCTTAATCTAAACAAAACTTCAAGAACACAAATTTTAGTTCTTGAAAAACACTATTCACCATCTTCTTCCATGATTTATAGAAAAAGATTGGCTTGGAATTAGAAGCTTAAACTTATAGGAAGTATGTAACTATCCATGGGGAAGCTTAGATAATTACCTTGCTAAATAGTAAGTGGTGGAGCTTGGATCTTCAATTTTTAAGAAAAGAAGCCGAGAGCATGAAGAAGAAAGAGAGATTTTTTTTTGTGTTTTGATGAAAATGATTTGCTTGGCTTGGTTGATTTGGTTTTGTTTTGTTTTTGGTTAATTACCAATTTAACCTTGATTTTGTGTGGTTAAAAATCCACCACATCTCCTTCCTTCCCATGTCATGCCTACGTCATGTTGTGATGTCATCTTTCCCTCCTTGTCCTCTTCTCATTGGTTGGGTGACATCACTCTCTCTAATCCCTTTGATTAACTTCCTAATTGTTTGCCTAATGACCGCTGATCTGTTATACGGTTCGCTTAACTTTCGTTTTCGTTTATCGTTTGAGGGTTCATACCCGGGATCTTATTACTTAGGTTCCCTTAACCTTTCTCAATACATTATATTCCTTTTTATGATCCTCTATTATAATCCTTTAATTTAAATCCTTTTATCCTGTTACCTTATACTCAATTCTTTCCGTATCTATTGGATTTCCGGTAAAAATCAAAGTGTTCGGAATTGGATTCTGACGATCTTTGCATACACTTATATACCATATAGGGTACTAATAAAATCTCAGAATATCCATATCAGAACCCCTACATAGTGTGGCATGAAAATTTTTCTCGTTCAGCAAAAACACTATTCATAAGGGTTTCAAAAATTTTCAAAAATTAGGGTTATTACAACATTGACATCAAGTACCACTTCATCAGAGAACGTGTTATGAATGGTACCGTGGAACTTTATTTTGTTCCAAGTGAAAATCCAACTTTACTAGGTTGGTGAGTGAGTTAGGTATGCTTAATTATTCTTAATTCATTTTGATTTCTGAGCTAATTGAAATGCAGCCAAAGTAAAAGTTGATATTTCCTGTCAAAGATAAAATTTTGGCTAAGTCAGAATTTATGTCTCGACGGATGTTCATTATCCGTTGAAAATGAATAACCGTTGAATCTTATCATCCGTAGAAGTATCAATTATTACTTTGGGTAATTTTATCATTATCCGTCGAATTGCACTCAATCTTAGCCGTTAATTTTAAGCATTATCCGTCGAATTTACTTACAGCCTGTGTGTATATTTCAACGGATAATCTTAGAATTTTGACAATTTTCTTTATTTTTAAACGGCTATTTTGGGCTAATTTGATTGGTTACTTTATTTTACTTTTTACTTTTTGACAGTTTATTTCTGAGAAAGTATATAAGCTAATTTCATTCTCTGCAATGGCACCAATAATCAAGATCATGTCCCAATCTGGGTTTGTGTATGAAAAGAACAACTTCGCCGCACTAGTGAATAAGGAGATTGCTGCTTCTGAAGATTACCACAAAGTGATAGATTCCATTCGAAGTTGTAAACTGAAGTATGCAATGCTAGTCTCCTGTTATCTACCACGAAGTGGTTGAAGAGATATGGACCACTGATGTTTACAACTAAAGCGACAAAACCATTACCTTTACTCTCAAAGGTACAAATTACTGCATAAACAGTGATATAATTCGTGCCTGTTTTCAATTGCCTGAGAATAATACAATAACTCCACACACAGACACAAATCTGATTCTATGCTTAGTTCTATGGGCTATGCTTTTGACCCCACCAAGCTAGGTGATGTTAGAAGAAAAGGCCTCAGAAAGGAGTGGAGCTTCATCTGTGATTCTTTTATTAAAGTATTTTCTGGAAAAATTAGTAATTTTGATGTTGTGTCTTACTCACTTGTAAACATGTTATATATGCTCCTTAGTGATAAGTATCATAATTTCAGTAAGTCTGTCTTGTTTGAATTAGGTTTTAAGCTAGGGGACATTAAGAAAAGATCTAAAAACATATTTTATGTTAGATTCTTTATGTTACTGGCTAACTTTGTTTCTGAAGATCTTATCATTGAGAACACAACCAACAAACTTGATTTCTGGGTTCAAGAAAGAAGGATTATTGCTGACTTGAATAGGGCAAACAACCTCAGTGAGGTTCCCCTTGTTTACATACCAATCATGGAACAGCCTCAGGTAAGTGAGATAATTGTTTCCATCCCTACTACCTCTCAACCACCCATCTCTTTGCAATCAAATGTGGCCATGACATATGTGAAAGTGACCAAAAGGTGCTACCCAATCCCAAAAACCAAAAATTGCAAAATCCAAGTCAAAGAAAGCCCCTCTAGTTTCTCTTAAAAGAAGCTAGTTGTAAAATCCATTAAAGACCGAGAGGGGAGTGTGAAGGGAAGTAATTCCGGTGAGGGAAAGGGTGAACATAAAAGAATCCCTAACAATAAGGATGGAGAGGTGTGTATAACCAAACCTAGCCACACTGCAGTTTCCCAATAAACAGTAGTGATTAATAAGGATATAAGCTCATTACTAGTTTAATCATCCCAAAAGGATGTTACTATTGAAACAAGCTCTCAACTAAGAGCACAGGCCGAGAGGGTTAGGGACACAAGCTCACCCCAAACTTATGCTAGAAAGAAGAAATCCAAAATACTCGGGGATACACATGGTGCACACACTGTGCAAACTGCAGTCAAAGACTCATTTACAACACCTTCTCAAAGTCAGATTGATGTGGCTCCTGTAAATGTGGAGTCACAGCCAAAATCTTTAGTGATAGAAGCACCTCACATACAAAACTCACCCACAAATTCTCTGGATGTGGACATGATTCACACATCAATTCCTGATTCTCCATCTTTAACTCTCATGGAGAAGCCAAAATCTACAGGAAGTGAGCATCATCTTTTAGATAATTTGTTGGCTCACTTGCCATTTCTTTCTGATTCTATTGAGAAATCTGTGCAAAATCTCAAATCAATCACCACAGATTCTACAGTAGTCTCTACTCCAAACTCTGTCATTTCTACTATCTCGACGGATATTGTTCATCCATTGACTAGTGATTGTATCTCTACGGATGTGCTTAACAGCAATCATCCGTTGACACTGTCAACTACTTCTTCGACGGATGTTTCTCATCCATTGACAATCAATGCACAACTTGAAATCTGAACTATCATAAGTATAGATGATTTAGTAGTTGTACAATCACTCTTATGCTTGAGGGAAAGGAGTGAACAGAGTGAGAGGCTGAGTTGCTCTCAGGCAAAAGGAGAGGAAAAGAGTGAAAACATGAAAGCTATTTCTTCCAGCTTGGAAAAAGTGAGTGAGTGGAGTCCTACCTTAGTAGGTGAAGGTGAGGGTGTGAGGGTGGAAAACTAAAGGGAGCCCTTGATGCAAGAACAAAGGGATTTTGAAAGAAAAGTAGGTACAGAAGAATGGGAAAAGCCCTGTGAGTGAGTTAAGGGATGTCAATGAGGCTGAAAAGAAATAGCTATTTCAACAAGATTATCAAGTTATCTTAGACTCTATTTCTTATGAAGCCGAGGCATTTCCTCACCCCGTTCTAGCTTATCAAGTTTTAGCTGAAGAAGATAATGTGGTTGCTGAGAGAATTCTCAACTTGGTGCACACAACTTCTTTTATACAAAGGGCCAATGATGCAATCACTGCCATGCCCTCCACAACTGGTGATGAATTTGACTATCCAACTGGTGGTTCTGAGGAATTGTTTAGGGATAAAGATGATGATGAAGAAGATTTCATGCACACAGGGGGAGAAGCAGGCCCTAGCTTTAGCACAAACAATCCATCTTGGATGTTTAGCAAAGACTGTGATGAGCACCATTTCATATCAAATCTCTTTCACATCATTCAACAATCTCAGATAGCCCTTCAAGCTACTACAAATGCCAACACCAAGAGACTTCTTCAAGCACACCTAGAATCTCTTCAACTGCACCAAATTCAACCTCTAAAGCAAAATCAAGATGTAACTGAGCTCAAGAAAGAAATTGGTTAAGTCAAAAAGGATAATATTCCAAGATTGGAGGCTACCTTTCCTAACATAACAATGCTAGATATCAACAGACAGCTTAGGAAAAACCCTGATCTAGCCAACAAAGTAGACTCATTGGAGACCAAGCTCACGACCCTGGAAACATCTATTACTCAAATTCACATCCATCAAGCTCAACAAACTCTGCTACTTCAAAAACTGGTAGTTGCACAAACCTGAACCTTCACTAAACTTGATGCTAACAAAAAGGGGGAGAAAGACTCTATTATTATTCCAGTTAGCTAAGGGGAGTCAACAAGTGAGGGGAGAAAGTGCTCAATATACAAGTTAGCAAGGTAACTGTTCCAACAATTGCTTTCACTAAGCCACCAGCCATTGATAGTATTGATCTGATCAAGATAGCAGCAGCTAAGTTGGAGTCAAATGACAAATTGAAAAAGCTTGATGTAGCAGCAGTTGAGTAAGAGCTAAATGAAATATGGAAGAATCTTGATAAAAACATCAAGAAGAAGTTTGGTCCAATTGGGAAGCAAGACAAGGTCTTTTCTCGCTTCTCTAGATTGAGACAAATTTCAGCTAATGAAATGAGATTAGGGAACATGTTAAGGGGTCAACACTCAACAATCAAATCTCCAAAGGCCAATGTGATTTTTCAGCCAAAGAGAAACTATCCAAAGAACTCAGAAAAAAATCCATTAGACCTTATGTATGAAACCCCTAAGCCGGATAAGAAGAAGCTGCTTGGGGGATCTATTGCCTTCTTCAAAGATCCTAGAACTCAGTGCTAAAGAAAAAATTTGTTAAGATCTACAGGAATGATAAACTAATCTGTGTAGTGGCAGGACATCCAAAGTTTGCAGAGGCTAAGAAAGAAGAAATGGTGAGGCTCAAATAAAACCAAAAGCAAGCTGCTTTAGAAGCCAAGAACCTAGCTAAGAAGCCTGCAACCACAGGAGTGGCATTTCCTGTTGTGACATTTGAGAATCTGATTGAAGGAAAACAAGAAAAACCAAAGCAGTCTAAGAAAATAAGGTATAAACTCCGAACAAAGAGGAAGCTAGATTTTAATAAAGATAAGGAAGAATACATGCCAACCCAATCTACAACTTCAAGTCAACCAGCCATACCTACATTGGAGGAGGTTGAATTTAAGGTTGATCCTAACATTACTTTCCATGGTGAACCTGTAATTCCCAAGGATGAACCTATAGATTGGGATAGCCTGCTGTTAGGGCAAAAACACGCACTAATAATACACGTAAGTATACGCGTTCGAAAGTAATATAGAATACTTTCTAGTTCGTTCCCACAAAGACTCAGACTAATTATGTTCAATTAAACTCACTCACCAATGTATGATCACTTCTCAATGTTAAGACAATAACACTTAGATTTAAGTAACTAATTATTAACTACAATTAACTACTAAAATTAATCACTTAATTAACACTTCGAATTAACAATATTAAAACACTCATGAGATCACAACTTCATTACTACTTCCTTCAATAGTCATTGTAATTACCCTTAGCATGCAACAATGATGATATTAATCGAATAACACGAAACTGATAAAAGCCAACTTTCATTGTACTAATACCATTCTACCAAACATCCACAATTAAGATAGAAGTTGAATAGGCATCAATTATGTTGAGACCCTATATGTCTACAGAAATTGACAACATAATGATTTAAGAACAAGTTATTCCTTTTGATTACACAGGGTGAGTAAAACGGTTAGAGTTACCCACTAATCATGTAGACTCGTACATGAACCTATGCTAGCATGGCAAGTTCTAAATCTCGAGATCCACCGTCGCTTCACAAGAGATTAACACCCTATCTTATATGTTCGCGACGCACATAAGAAGAATACGCACAACCAATACTAGATATCATACAATCATCACACATTAAGGTATTAAACAACTAACTAAAGAATTCCATAGTAAATCCGTTACGACCCCATGATCACGATTAGCCCATGTTAGCACTTATCGTCATCATGGGTTCATATGAAAACATGATAAATAAACACAAAAGAATAATAACTAAACTAATTATATTAAACCAGAGTACGTCACAAGAGTAATAGGTTCAAAGCAAAGAAAACTAGCATGCAACGTTACAACGAAATAAAGAATCACAAGAAAATATGTTTCCTCTTCATTGCGGTGTGCTAAAACGATCTTCTTCCTTATCTCCTTCGCTCCTTGATTAATACAACGATCCAACACACGTGAAATGTCTCTGAAATCTACTTATATAGGAGTCCCATAAAACTCAGATTACTCAGAAGTTGGAAGCCAAATAGAAATAGGAGTCTAAAATAATAAATCTGATTTTCCGTCCCTGCGCGGCCGCTCAGCATAGCTGAGCGGACGCTCAGCTTCCTGCGCGGCCGCTCAGTATAGCTGAGCGGGCGCTCAGACCCCTACTAGAAAATGGTCTGATTTTGCTCCGTTTCTTCGCTGTAATCTGCTCCTCTCTTCCCTCTGCAATGCTAGACACATGCCAAGGCTTATTTTTGATGAATTCTCCCCCAAAATGCAACTAATACCCTAAAATGCACAAACACTAGAAAAATGCATCAAATACACAAAATACTTGATTTCAAGACACCAATTTAAGCTATTATAAGACGTTCTAAGTGGTATAAAATGCCACTTATCACACCCCCAAACTTAAATCGATGCTTGTCCTCAAGCGTCACAGACTAAAAAACAAAATAAAAATATGCATGAATGCAATCTATATGAAATGCAGCGATCCCCCTTACTACGATCAAACCAACCAACTTACGACACCTCAATAAATGCAATTAAGCGACTAAAGATCAATCAAATCATGCAAACTAACATACAGCCAGAAACGTGGTGTGTGCAGATGCTTAACAGATATATTTCGAAACTAGATCAATTATTATGACTCAACTATCATCAAGGCAATCACATGATTATACAAAGAATAAAAATTTTAGGCACAAAGTGACTTATAACACTACAAGAATCCTGGAGCTTAATACGGAATCATGTTTTTTATTCATAACAATAATGCTTATTTGACCGTGCAATGAGTGAGGTCCACAAAAGACTTATACAATGGTATCCATGTAGCGAGCGTTAGGTTAGCGAATCCCAGACTCTAAAAGCCTTAGGTCACTAGGCACAAAGTCCCCTAAGAACTTAATAACTCGAATACCAAAGAGCCCACTCGTGATCAATTATGCATAAACACATACTTTTTTTCTTTCTTTTTTATCTCTTTTTTCTCTTTTTTTTTTCTTTTTTTTTCAAAATTTCTGAGCAAGTGCGTTTCGCTGCTGCATCTTGCTCAACCCTAGACTACTCACATAAACATACGAGCCGGCTACTAGCCATTTGACACCTAGCCACAATTAGCAACGAATTCCATTTTTTACTCCATTTTTTCCTTTTCATGCCTTTATCACTAAGAACCTATTATAAAATTCTAAGCATAATAAATAGATTGTCCTTAAAAACAATCAGGCCATAACAACAATCTAGTCCTTAAGCATTCTCTAAGTCTTAGTGAAAATACAAGTATTTCTAGCATGCATATCAACCTACACGACTCAACATCACTTTAATGATATCACTACACTCGCATCAACATCACAAATCAGTCGACAAATCATCGCAAAAGGGATCATGGCATATGCATGAGCTACATGACATGATAAACAAATAAAGCTATAAATAAAAAAAACTATATGGCAAAAATTGTGCAATTATATGAACTAAACTATCATGAATATGCAACTATATGACACACACACAAAATATTCTTTAACTACCACCCCCAAACTTAAAATCTTCACTGTCCCCAGTGAAGGTAGTAGAAAGGAACACAGGGTATACCTACTCAGAGAGATCATCATCATCATCACCCTCAGTGGGTGGTGTATCAGGAGGCGGATATGCAGAGTCCTCACCAAAAACTGGCCACTGGATGTCAGCTCCAAGGCCTCGAAAAGCGGTCCCTAGCGCAAGGGTGAGCTCCTGAGCAAACCTGCTCTGCGTCTCGTACATAGCATCCATCCTCCGTGACAGCCTCCTATACTGGGCATCAGCCATCCCAGCACCCTTCTGAGCTCTAGAAGAACTAGCCTCATCATGCCTTGGCCTCGCCATAGTAGCACCTCGTGCTGGACGCCCTCTTGGAAGATGATAACCCAGCCCATGCTCCTCGGGCTCACCACCGGTCCACTCCTGCATCGCATTCAGAGTCCCGGAATCAATAGGAGCGGCCGACAACTGCAACTGCTCATGAGACGGCCACTGAACTCCCACCGCTCGGCAAAGCTTAGTAACCGTTGATGCATAAGGGATGTTCATGAGCTTAGCTCCCCTCAAAAACTTTAGAATTCCTTGGTAGATGAACTCACCAAGGTCCACATAGTACTCCTCATTCAAAATTCCCCACAACAACTGTGCTCTCTCAACTGTGACCTCATGTGTATGCGAAGAAGGCAGAATATTGGCACAAATAAACGCATTCCATGCACGGGCATACCTGTTCATCACGATCGTCGGAAAGTGACGATACTCATTAGTTCCAGTCTTGAAAGTCCATACTGTGCCCGGCCTACAGAGAGTACAACAAATCAAATCCAAGTCAAAATCCTCAACAATCTTCTCATTCCAGTTCTCCTCCGTGGGCTTCCTCTATCTCTGCCCAATTACACGGCGAATCGCCGCTGGGTGATAATCAACCGTCATCCCCCGGACCACAGAAAAGCCATTCTTCTCGGCCTTCGCGTTCACATAGAACTCGCGAACCACGCTCATCGGCACTGCTTCAGGCTACTCACAAAAAGCTATCCACCCCTTCTCAGCAATCATAGGCAGCAACTCACTATCCCTCCCTGATGGTAAAAATCCCCTCTCCTTCAGAATCGGCTTCCCCAGAAGCCTAGTGTACTCCTCCTCAGCAGCCCTATCATTCAAACGAGGCCTCGCAGCAGTACCCCTCGAAGAATCAACAGTAGGGACAGTGCTGCTGCTATCAATAGTCCTTGCTCTCTTGGGTTCCATCGAATCTGAATAAAAGTGCTTGAGATTTGTGTTTTTGTGTTTTTGTGTTTGAGAGAGAGTTGAAGTGTAGAAAGTGTATGGGAGATATATGGGATAGCTGTATGTATATATAGGGTATGAATTAGGGTAGAATTTGATTAGGAGTGGGTTTAAGCGTTGAAATTATGGGATAATGGGGAATAGGTCATGGGTTTATGGGCTGTATTTTGTTTTTTTATTTTTCTGCTTTTTTTCGATTTTTATTGAACTAAAAAAATTTTCTCCCGGCCGACCCCTGAGCGGTCGCTCAGCAGAGTTGAGCGGGCGCTCAGGAGGCTATTTGAAAAAAACTTTTCTAGCCCGATTTTTCTGATTTTTTTGTGGTTTTGGATAGGTTATTAACTTCTAAGGGTTCCTGTAACAACAAATCATGGGTTGCCTCCCACGAAGCGCTTCTTTTTCGTCATTAGCTTGACGTTGCGTACCTTCCTCATGTTGACAATAAAACGGCACTAACCACTTCTCGGTTTGCCGTGTCCCCATAGTAGTGCTTCAAACGCTGACCATTAATCTTGAATGCTTGGTCCGGATCATTCTCAAAAATCTCCACCGCTCCATGTGGAAACACAGTTTTGACAATGAAAGGTCCAGACCACCTTGATTTCAACTTCCCAGGAAAAAAGTCGGAGACGAGAGTTGAATAAGAGAACTTGTTCCCCGGCATGAATAACTTAGGATGTAGCTTCCTATCGTGCCACCTTTTCACCTTTTCCTTGTACATTTTGTTGTTCTCATACGCTTGGAGTCGAAATTCATCAAGTTCATTAAGCTGAAGGATTCGCTTCTTTCCAGCTGCATCTAGATCCAGGTTTAACTTTTTTAACGCCCAATAGGCCTTATGCTCAAGCTCCGCAGGTAAATGACATCCCTTACCATACACCAGTTGAAACGGGGACATACCAATTGGAGTTTTGTATGCTGTTCTGTAAGCCCAAACAGCTTCATCGAGCTTTAAAGACCAATCCTTACTTGACGGACAAACAACCTTCTCTAGAATGCGCTTGATCTCTCTGTTAGACACTTCCGCTTGACCATTTGTTTGCCGATGATAGGCAGTAGCAACTCGATGATTCACATTATAACGCGGCATTATATAAGTGAACTTAAGGTTGCAAAAATGCGACCCTTCATCACTTATGATTACTCGTGGCGTTCCAAACCTTGTGAAAATCTGCGTATGGAGAAAATTCAACACTGCCTTTGCATCATTTGTTGGTAGAGCTTTGACTTCTACCCATTTTGAGACATAATCGACTGCCAGCAAGATGTACTGATTATTGCAGGACGAGACAAAAGGCCCCATGAAATCGATTTCCCAAACATCAAAGACCTCGACTTCAAGCATCACGTTTAACGGCATCTCATCCTTTCTCGTCAAATTTCCCACTCTTTGGCAACGATCACACCTTAAAACAAACTGATGAGCATCCTTAAACAAGGTAGGCTAGAAAAAACCTGCTTGCAGAATACGAGCTACCGTCTTCTCACCACCATAGTGTCCTCAATAAACTGTGGAGTGGCAGTCTCGTAATATCCCCTCCGTCTCACAAAATGGGATACATCTCCTGATGATCTGGTCAGCTCCCTGTCTAAACAAATATGGTTCATCCCACATATACCACTTCACCTCATGCAGAAACTTCTTCTTTTGAGATGTGGTCAAATTAGGAGGCATTATATTGCTGACAACATAATTCAAAATATCTGCGAACCATGGCTCTTCCTCCTGTACTGCGAATAACTGCTCATCCGAAAAAGATTCGTTGATCAGTATCTTATCATGTGAATTAGACTCGGGATTCTCCAATCTAGAGAGATGGTCAACTACTTGATTTTCAGTACCTTTTCGATCCTTGATCTCTAACTCAAATTCCTGTAGTAAGAGCACCCAACGAATGAGTCTCTGCTTCGAATCCTTCTTGGAAACCAAATAGTGAATGGCCGCATGATCAGTGAATACTGTCACTTTTGTCCCAAGCAGATAAGATCGAAATTTCTTGAAACCAAAGACTATAGCCAAGAGCTCCTTCTCAGTAGTGGTGTAGTTCATTTGGGCCCCATTTAAGGTCTTGCTAGCATAGTAGACCACATGAAAGAGATTATTCTTGCGCTGCCCAAGAACTGCGCCTACCGCATAATCACTTGCATCACACATCATCTCAAAAGGCTCTGTCCAAACCGGTGCTGTAATAACTGGTGCAGTGATTAAACTCTTCTTAAGTGTCTCGAATGCCGTCAAACATTCATCATCAAATTTGAAAGGCACATCCTTCTCAAGCAAGTTGCACAGCGGCTTAGATATCTTCGAAAAGTCCTTGATGAAACGCCGATAAAAACCCACATGACCAAGAAAACTACGGATTCCTTTTACAGAAATAGGTGGTGAAAGATTTTCAATGACTCCCACCTTGGCTTTATCCACCTTAAGACCCTTGCTAGAGACCTTATGCCCAAGAATAATGCCTTCACGCACCATAAAATGACATTTTTCCCAATTGAGCACCAAATTAGTTTCCACACACCTTTTGAGCGCGACACGAAGATTATTCAAACATTCATCATACGAATGTCCAAAGACGGAGAAGTCGTCCATGAACACCTCGACATTATTCCCAATCATGTCAGAGAAAATAGCCATCATACATCTCTGAAAAGTGGTCGGTGCGCCACATAACCCAAACGAAACTCTGCGAAAAGCAAACGTGCCAAATGGACAAGTGAAGGTAGTCTTTTCTTGATCCTTTGGTGCAATACAAATCTGATTATACCCCGAGTAGCCATCCAGAAGACAATAATACCCATGACCAGCCAACCTGTCAAGCATCTGATCAATAAATGGAAGAGGGAAGTGATCCTTCCTCGTGGCCTTGTTCAACTTTCGGTAGTCCATGCATACTCTCCATCCTGTGACTGTTCGATTGGGGATGAGCTCGTTCTTCTCATTTGCTACCACAGTAATACCTCCTTTCTTAGGCACACATTGCACGGAGCTCACCCAAGAACTGTAAAAAATAGGATAAATGATTCCTGCATCCAGCCACTTCAGAATTTCTTTCTTCACCACCTCTTTCATGATAGGATTAAGTCTGCGCTGTTACTCAACAGTTGGCTTACTACCCTCCTTTAGCAGAATCTTATACATGTAATATGAAGGGCTGATCCCCTTGATGTCTGCTATGGTCCATCCAATAGCCGATTTGAATTCTTTCAAAATCCTTAAGAGTTTGTCCTCCTCACTACCTGAAAGGTCAGATGCAATAATAACAGGTAATGTAGATGCCTCACCTAAAAAAGCATACCTCAAGTGTTCAGGCAATGGCTTAAGCTCCAAGGTGGGTGCTTCCTCAATTGATGGTTTGAGCTTTCCTTCAGCATTTTTGAGGTCAGAAGTACCAAGAGATTCAAACGGCATGTCCAGCTTTCACCTCCAGGGAGAAGCATTAAGATATTGTAATTGCTCATTGCCATCCTCATCATCACTGTCAAAATCCCCCACTAAGGCCTTTTCTAATGCATCAGACATTAGCATATGATCGAGTTCCGAAGTAACAGCAGAATCAATCAAATCCACCTTTAAGCACTCCACATCTTCTGTAGGGAATTTCATTGCTTTGAATACATTGAAGGTTACATCCTGATCCTGCACCCGCATAGTAAGTTCGCCTTTCTGCACATCTATCAAGGTACGGCCAGTAGCCAAGAAAGGTCTTCCCAAGATTATGGGAATGTTCTTATCTTCCTCGAAATGCAGAATAACAAAGTCTGCAGGAAAGAAGAGCTTATCCACCTTGACTAGCACATCCTCCACTATGCATCTTGGGTAAGTAATAGAACGATCAGCCAATTGTAGAGACATGTAGGTGGGCTTTGGATCAGGCAAATCCAACTTTTTAAAGATCGACAACGGCATCATATTTATGCTTGCTCCCAAACCGCAAAGGCACTTGTCGAAAGACAACTTGCCAATAGAGCAAGGAATGGTGAAGCTACCTGGATCTTTAAACTTTGGAGGTAACTTTTGTTGCAGCACAACACTGCATTATTCCGTTAGAGCAATGGTCTTAAGGTCATCCAGTTTCACCTTCCCTGAAAGAATACTCTTCATAAACTTCGCATAACTAGGCATTTGCTCTAGAGCCTCAGCGAAAGGTATATTGATGTGAAGTTTCTTGAACACCTCCAGAAACTTACTCAACTGCTTATCCAGCTTTTGTTGTTGCAATCTCTTAGGGAAAGGTGGAGGAGGATAGAGCTGTTTCTCCCCTGTATTACCCTCAGGCAGAGTGTGTTCAATAGTAGTCTTCCTTGGTTCCTCCGCTTTCTCCTTTTGCTTAGCTTCTTCATCTCCAACTTCAGCTTCTCCTTCTTTTGCCTTTTTAGCATCAACAACTTTCCCAGACCTTAAGGTAATAGCCTTGACTTGCTCTTTAGCTTTCTTCCTGCCTGGCACTTCCGTGTCACTGGGAAGTGTGCCAGGTTGGCGATTGAGCACCGTATTAGCTATTTGACCGATTTGATTTTTCAAGGTCTTGATCGACACCGCCTGACTCTTGCACAACAGCTTAAGTTCCTCAAAATCAGCACTAGTGGGTGCAGCTGTACCTCCCTGTTGAGGATATGAGCATACTGCCGTGGTTGCTGGAATCCAGGTGGATTGAACTGTTTACTCACACCTTGCTGATATGGTGGCTAAATAGCATTCTGATTATTACCCCAGCTGAAATTTGGATGATTTCTGTTGTTAGGATGATAAGTAGCTGGCACAGGCTGCTGTTGTCGCTGATAATTGTTCACATACTGAACAGATTCGTTAACAAGAAAACACTGATCCGTAGCATGAGAACTTGCTCAAAGCTCACAGACCATAGCTATTTGATTGACTCCATAGGTAGCTAGAGAATCGACCTTCATAGACAGCGCTTGGAGCTGCGCTGCAATAGCGGTGGCTGTATCGACTTCCAGAATACCTACTACCTTCCCATGCATCATCCTTTGAATTGGGTTTTGATGCTCATTTGCAGCCATAGTCTCAATAAGATTATAAGCCTCAGTATAGCTTTTGGCCGACAAGGCACCTCCAGATGCTGCATCGAGCATGGGCCGAGATTGGGCCCCTAAACCATTATAAAAACAACTGATCACCATCCAATCGGGCATTCCATGATGTGGACACTTTCTCTACATTTCCTTGTAACGCTCCCAAGCTTCACACATAGATTCTGTAGGTTGCTGCGCAAACTGAGTAAGAGCACTCCTCATAGCAGCAGTCTTTGCCATAGGATAAAACTTCACCAGAAACTTTTGCGCAAGATCTTGCCAAGTAGTGATGGACCCAGCTGGTTCAGAATGTAACCAGTCCTTAGCTTTATCCCTCAGTGAGAATGGGAAAAGCCTCAGCTTGATCTCCTCATCAGTCACACCATTATATTTGAAAGTACTGCAGATCTCGACAAAATTCCTTATGTGCATGTTGGGGTCTTCAGTCGCAGCTCCTCCGAAAGAAACAGAGTTCTGCGCCATATGAATAGTGCCCGGCTTGATTTCAAAGGTGTTAGCTTGGATTGCCTGATAAAGAATGCTTGACTGAATGTCATCAATTTTTGGCCGAGAAAAGTCCATAAGAGCTGGATCTGCCGGAACAATACGATCACCCATGATTACTGGCTCTTTCTGCTCACTTCCTGAATCCGAATCTTTAAAATCTATCTTCTCCGGAATATCAAGAACTTCATCTGTCTCCTCAGCTGTATCTAAAGTCCTCTTGCGAGTACGAGAACGAGTTTGCATAAATGCTCGCTAAAGTACCTGAAATACAACCGAAAATAATAAGTAACACGTCTTAATCACTGAGTCCTAACGACTAATGATGGTAAGTACATAAACTAAACAAATACGCCGAGTCCCCGGCAGCGACGCCAAAAACTTGTTAGGGCGAAAACACGCGCTAATAATACACGCAAGTATACGCGTTCGCAAGTAATATATAATACTTTCTAGTTCGTTCCCACAGAGACTCAAACTAATTATGTTCAATTAAACTCACTCACCAATGTATGATTACTTCTCAATGTTAAGACAATAACACTTAGATTTAAGTAACTAATTATTAACTACAATTAACTACTAAAATTAATCACTTAATTAACACTTCGAATTAACAATATTAAAACACTCATGAGATCACAACTTCATTACTACTTCCTTCAATAGTCATTGTTATTACCCTTAGCATGCAACAGTGTTGATATTAATCGAATAACACGAAACTGATAAAAGCCAACTTTCATTGTACTAATACCATTCTAACAAACATCCACAATTAAGATAGAAGTTAAATAGGCATCAATTATGTTGAGTCCCTATATGTCTACAGAAATTGACAACATAATGATTTAAGAACAAGTTATTCCTTTTGATTACACAGGACGAATAAAACGGTTAGAGTTACCCACTAATCATGCAGACTCGTACATGAACCTATGCTAGCATGGCAAGTTCTAAATCTCGAGATCCACCGTCGTTTCACAAGAGATTAAGACCGTATCTTATAGGTTCGCGACGCACATAAGTGAAAGGCATATGTCCTAAGTCCAATCATGCATTAGGATTTATGAATAACTTTTTATGTAATCTATTTTGATTTCATTGATATTAATAAAAGACTTGTTTTATTTTTATTACGGGCTCTATCTATTTAAGTGTTTAAATAAGATATACCATAGTTTAGAGTAAAGCTTTTTATGGATTATGATGAGATCATAATAGTGAGACCTAAAAGATGATAACTCTAAACTTAAATAGTTCCTGGTCGTAGGATTACTAACTGGTAATTAATAATCCGCAAAGATCGGTACATACTATGCTTGCTTCATTATGAAGGATGTCTGTTCTCATAGACATTTGTGTGGTGACACTATAGCTAGTATGTAGATGCTTATTATAGAATAAGTTCACTGAACATGACTCGCCCAGCTTAACAACTGATGGAGTTCACTCACGTGTTAGCAGTTGTTCACATAGTGATAGTAGTACAAGTATCCTTAGACTTGAGGTCATCATAGTCATCTTGTGTACACTGAACTATGCTTTGGTTTAGTTCTTAGTCTCCAGGGACAATTATTAGGGCTCTACTGGGTATAGGAATTTGTACACGAAGATAGTGTATGATCAATAAAGGATCTACCCCTTCCAGTGAAGGAAGCGAATGTTCAAGGCTGATCCACTTATGCTAGTTCAGGAATCTCTGGCCAGAGTGAATGAAATTAGAAAGGAGTTTCTAATTTGAATAGAACTAAGCATAGTAAATGGTAAGCAAGTGATTAAATTATATAGGCTTGACACGAGATCCATGCCTTGTATTTAATCGGGACAGTGTAGGGTAGAAGGAGTTTATTGTACGGTAACTATTCACTGAATAGGTTCTTGGTATTCTAAGCAGTGAATTCATATTATCCGGATAGTCGCGATATGCTGAGAAGTATCCCTCACGATGTAGAATAAATGTGATTAATTAATTAATCATATTTAATAAATTAGAGAATTTATATAAATAATGATAGAATAGTTTTATTATTATTTATTTCTACTACCGGCTTAATATTGAACCTACAGGGTCACACCATAAAAAGAGAATGATTTAATGGTGGAGGAATTAATTAATAATGGCTAATAATTATTTATTTATGAAATAAATTATTAATTGGCAAATTTAATAATTGATTAAATGAGATTTAATTAATTTTAAATTAATTAAGAAAAGTTCTTAATATTATTAATTAAATGATTTAATTTTTGGAAATTAAATCAAGAGAGAGAATTATTTCTAAAGTGTTTAGAAAAAGGATTAGTAATTAAAAGGTGTTTTAATTATTAATGAGAATAATAAATGGGATAATAATAATAATATTTATGGGAAAATTTCAGCTGAAAATTTTGCCTATAAATATACTATTATAAACCCTATTTTTATTTTAACCCCAATTTTTAGAAAAACCTAATTCTCTCCACCTCCTCCTCCTCCTTAACGTCGTTTTCTTGGTGGATACCGGTGGAGTGCTTCACGTTTGAGGATCAGCTGCTAAGGATCTCCGATCGTTGCTTTTGGATCGCATATTAAAGGTTAGTAATCGATCCATATGTTTTTACCACGATTTATATGCTTTTATTTGGATTTTGTATGTGTAAAAGTGTTTTACCATGCCTCCACTGCGATTAAAATCCAACATTAGTATCAGAGCATAGGTTGTATGCATATAGATATGTGGTAAAATTTTCAACATTGGTATCAGATCATAGGTTGTATGCATATAGATCTGTGGTAAAATTTTCAGAATTTTATGTGCTTGTATGAATTAATTATGATTTTTACAAGTTATATCATGGATTAATTTTGTCTGATGAGAAATCATTTCTCAGAATAATTTTGAATGTTGATCTGGGTTTTATAAGTGTTGTAGATCGTCTGGGTATTTTTTTCATAATTTTATGATGTATAGATTTTTTATTATGAATTTTTGAAGTTCTTGCAATTAAATTCGTAATTAAATAATTATATATATAAATTGTAAGTATGTATATATATATTTGTTTGTATTGCTGCTGTAAAAGTTTTACAGTAAAGAGTACATCTGTTGTTGTCTGTGTTGCACGGAAAAGGTTCAGGGAAAGAACAGGTACGGCAGAAGCTGTCAGGCGCGTGTGGCGCACGTGCGCGCGGGGGGGGGGGGGGGTGTCGCGCATTCTGGGAATGCGTTACACCCTGTGGCGCATTCACAGAATGCGTTACACCTTTTAATGGCTTAAAAGGGTTGTAACGCATCACCGGAATGTATTACAGGGCTTGTAACGCGTTCCTGTAATGCGTTACAGCCCGTCTGTTATTTTTAAATTTGATTTATGGGAGTTTCGTAACTCCGTTTTGGGCGTGCAATATATCGTTGGATTCGTTTTTCCGAGACGGATCTAATGTAGTGATCAAATTTTAGTTTATATAAAATTTTTGAACTGTTTATATTTCCGAAAGTGTTTTAAAGCTGTTTTTAACTGTTTTAATTGCTTTTAAATGCTTCATGTGATACATAGAGATGTATAATGCTTAGACTAATATACTAGATGATATAAAATACCTACCTTGATGTTTATTCATGTTTATATATGTGATATATGCTTAGTTTATCATGCGATGATAGATTTAGGTGAACTTAAATGAACATAAGGTGTTTGTTAGACAACCTAGTATAGTGAAATTGTTTCATAACCTTAATAATAATATTATGAATACAATCATGAGATTCTTGTGTTTATGAAACACGTAATTGAATATGAATTTTTGATATGAGAGAAAGGATGATTCTGTCAACAACAGATTTCTATCTGTAAGAAAGGGTTATTAAGTGACGCCTCTTGACAATGCTCCACCCGATCTGGGAATCATCTGATTATTGATTATTGATTTGAAATATTTAATTTAAAAGGAAGAATCTCTTTATAATATGATTATGATTGTAACATAATATAATCCCTCTAAAATTAAATAATATCAAGTAGTAATTGGTCAATGACACAACGGGCTTGTATCGGTCATAGCCTTCTAACATGATAGAAAGTAGTTCTTATTTTTAAATCATTGTCGTTTCGTGCCACAGCCGAGGGCTTTGATTTCAAAATAAGAAATACTTGTCTATTACATAGAGATGTGTACATTGAATAAGAATCTAAAGGTCGTTACGTGCCACAGCCGTGGGCCTTTGGGGACTGATTCAATTGTACGGAATGTTGGGTTAGACTTGACTTAAAATATTGAGTTTGTCGTGCCACAGCCGTGACTCAATTATTCAAGAGGCTAAAGTTTGATTAGGGAATAATATTAGATGTAATTGAGAAGAGTTGTCTGCCTATTGAACATTACATGGCGTTTCGTGCCACAGCCGGGGTTGTGTAATGGAATGTAGGATCCCTATTCCCACTAGCATTATGAATGCTTAATTTTTCACGTAGGGGGTTGAATAAATTAGGTAAACTAGTGGGAGCCACTTATGAATAAAGACCCGATTCATATAGTGTTTTAAAATGAAATCGAATATTTGCTAAGTGTTCTTATGTGTTTATCATTTACAGATTTACAATATACATTATGTCTTCTGCACTATCACTCAGGAGCATACTGGATGCTCACAAATTGACTGGTCCTAAATATGCTGACTGGCTTCGAAACTTGAGAATTGTTCTCAGGATTGAGAAGCTGGAATACGTGATTGACTCACCTAAGCCTATTGAACCTGCTAGTGATGCACATAATTATGAACATGTTGTGTTTCGTAGGTGGATAGATGATGCAAATGTTGCTCAATGCATCATGCTAGCTTCCATGAACATTGAGCTACAGAAGCAACATGAGCATATGGATGCTCACACTATCCTCATGCATCTACAAGAGTTGTATGATGTGGCAGGGAGGACAGCTCGATATGAGATATCGAAGTAGTTGTTCGGTTGTAGGATGTCTGAGGGATCATCTGTGAATGACCATGTACTTAAGATGATCAATTTGATTGAACGTCTTGGACAACTTGGTTTTGCCATGGATGGGGAGCTGAGCCAAGACTTGGTCTTGCAATCACTTCCAAGTTCGTTCTCGCAGTTTGTTGTGAACTTTCATATGAATAAGTTGGATGTCAGCCTGCCTGAACTCCACAACATGTTGAAGACTGCAGAATCGAATTTTCCCCCTAAGAAGAGTTCTGTTCTTCTAATTGGTGAAGGTTCCAATCCTAAGAAAAGGAAGAGGAACTCTTCCAAGAAGAAGAAAGTAGGTGAAGAAAAGCCGGTTCCACCAAAAGCCGAAGACCCCAAGAGCAAAGTTGTTTGCTTTCACTGTAACAAGGTGGGGCACTGGAAGAGGAACTGCAAGGTTTACCTTGCAGAATTGAAGAAGAAGAAGGGTAGTGAGACTGCCGCTTCTGATTCAGGTATGTTCATGATAGAAGTGAATATGTCATTAAGCCAAATTTCTACTTGGATATTAGATACCTCCTGTGGTTCTCATATCTGCAATTTGTTGCAGGGACTAAGGAGAAGTAGGACTCTTGAGGAAGAGGAGGTGATTCGACTGATGGGAAATGGAGCAAGAGTTGTTGCTGAAGATGTAGAATCATTTCATTTACATATGCCTACGGGCAAGACTATTGTTTTAAATAATTGTTATTTTGTTCCCTCGATTGTGAGGAATATTATTCCCATATTAGACTTGGCTGGATTTTCATTTATTATTGAGAATAATAAATGTTCTATTCTTAGAGATAATATTCTTTATGGACGTGGTACTTTAAATAATGGTCTGTATGTATATGACATAGAGTATGATTTACTTCAGATTGAACAAACTAATAAAAGAAAAGGGATGATGAAAATCTCACTTTATTGTGGCACTGCATCCTCCATTTAATGGACATGGAGAGAGGGCTGCAGATTTGCTAGGATTGGTACACACAAATGTATGTGGACCAATGTCTATGCAAGCCATGGGTGGATTTTCATACTTCATTACTTTCATAGATGATAGATCTGGATTCAGATATGTGTTTGATGAAACACAAGTCTGAGGCCTTTGAAAAGTTCAAAGAATATAAGTATAAAGTGGAGAAACAAACCAAACATAGTATTATAACTCTTCGATCAGATCGAGGTGGTGAATACTTTAATGGAGTGTTTCTAGATTATCTCAAAGTAAATGGTATAGTCTCCCAGTGGACTCCTCCAGATTGGTATCTGAAAGGAGAAATCGAACTCTGTTAGACATGGTTCGGTCCATGATGAGCTATGCAAATCTTCCAGTATTCCTATGGGGTTATGCATTGGAAACCTCAGCATACTTACTGAATAAGGTGCCTTCCAAATCTGTTCCTCAAACTCCGTATGAGATATGGAAAGAAAGGAAACCGAGTCTTAAACACGTTAAGATTTGGGGATGTCCAGCTTATGTCAAGTAAGTTGACCCAGATAAGCTGGAATATCGATCCGTAAAATGTAGTTTTGTGGGATATCCTAAAGAGACTTTAGGGTATTACTTTTACACCGATCATCGGGTGTTTGTCTCCAGACATGCTACCTTCTTGGAAAAGGAGTTTATCCTTGAAGGAAACAGTGGGAGCAAAATTGAACTTGATGAAGTTTAAGAAGCACAAACTGCTACGGATCAAGTGGAAACACCTGTTCTGACTGAACAACCTTTTGTGGAACAGCCCATTCATAGGTCAGGGAGAGTGTCTCGCCAACCTGAGAGGTAATATGGCCTTGTCATTGAGAATGACAATGAGTTGTCGATCATTAATGATGACGACCCTGTGACCTATAATGAGGCTATGAGTAGTGTTGACTCAGAGAAATGGCATAGTGCCATGAAATCCAGAATGAAATCTATGTATACGGGATACAAAAGAATGATTATAGCAGATGGCCAGGTGGAGACCTATAAGGCCAGGCTTGTGGCAAAAGGATTCAAACAAAGGCAATGGATTGACTTTGATGAAACCTTTTACCTGTAGCCCTGTTAAAATCAGTTCGGATTTTGCTTGCGATTGCTGCTTACTACGACTATGAGATCTGGCAAATGGTCAGATGGTTTTCTTTCCAAGGGAAATGAAAACCTAGTGTGTAAGCTGCTGCGAACCATATGTGGTTTAAAGCAAGCTTCTCGTAGATAGAACATCCGTTTTGATGAGACAATCAAAGAGTTTGGTTTTATCAAAACTGTAGATGAACCATGTGTCTGCAAAAGGGTTAGTGGGAGCGTGATAACATTTCTTGTGTTGTATTGAATTAGAGTTGACACACATAACAACATAGCAGACCCACTCTCAAAGCTACTTTATGAAAGTCACTTTGATCATCATAAAGACAAGATGGGTATTAGATACCAGAGTGATTGGCTTTAGTACAAGTGGGAGATTGAAAGGTATATGTCCTAAGTCCAATCATGCATTAGGATTTAGGAATAACTTTTTATGTAATCTGTTTTGATTTCATTGATATTAATAAAAGACTTGTTTTGTTTTTATTACGGGCTCTATCTATTTAAGTGTTTAAATAAGATATACCGTAGTTTAGAGTAAAGCTTTTTATGGATTATGATGAGATCATAATAGTGAGACCTAAAAGATGATAACTCTAAACTTAAATAATTCCTGGTCGTAGGATTACTAACTGGTAATTAATAATCCGCAAAGATCGGTACATACTATGCTTGCTTCATTATGAAGGATGTCTATTCTCATAGACATTTGTGTGGTGACACTATAGCTAGTATGTAGGTGCTTATTATAGAATAAGTTCACTAAACATGACTCGCCCAGCTGAACAACTGATGGAGTTCACTCACGTGTCAGCAGTTGTTCACATAGTGATAGTTGTACAAGTATCCTTAGACTTGAGGTCATCATAGTCATCTTGTGTACACTGAACTATGCTTTGGTTTAGTTCTTAGTCTCCAGGGACAATTATTAGGGCTCTACTGGGTATAGGAATTTGTACACGAAGATAGTGTATGATCAATAAAGGATCTACCCTTCCAGTGAAGGAAGCGAATGTTCAAGGCTGATCCACTTATGCTAGTTCAGGAATCTCTGGCCAGAGTAAATGAAATTAGAAAGGAGTTTCTAATTTGCATAGAACTAAGCATAGTAAATGGTAAGCGAATGATTAAATTAGATAGGCTTGACACGAGATCCATGCCTTGTATTTAATCGGGACATTGTAGGGTAGAAGGAGTTTATTGTACAGTAACTATTCACTGAATAGGTTCTTGGTATTCTAAGCAGTGAATTCATATTATCCGGATAGTCGCGATATACTGAGAAGTATCCCTCACAATGTAGAATAAATGTGATTAATTAATTAATCATATTTAATAAATTAGAGAATTTATATAAATAATGATAAAATAGTTTTATTATTATTTATTTCTACTACCAGCTTAATATTGAACCTACAGGGTCACTACCATAAAAAGAGAATGATTTAATGGTGGTGGAATTAATTAATAATGGCTAATAATTATTTATTTATGAAATAAATAATTAATTGGAAATTTTAATAATTGATTAAATGAGATTTAATTAATTATAAATTAATTAAGAAAAGTTCTTAATATTAATAATTAAAGGATTTAATTTTTGGAAATTAAATCAAGAGAGAGAATTATTTCTAAAGTGTTTAGAAAAAGGATTAGCAATTAAAAGGTGTTTTAATTATTAATGAGAATAATAAATGAGATAGTAATAATAATATTTATGGGAAAATTTCAGCTGAAATTTTTTCCTATAAATATACTATTATAAACCCTATTTTTATTCTAACCCCAATTTTTAGAAAAACCTAATTCTCTCCACCTCCTCCTCATCCTTAACGTCGTTTTCTTGGTGGATACCGGTGGAGTGCTTCACGTTTGAGGAGCAGCTACTAAGGATCTCCGATCGTTGATTTTGGATCGCATATTAAAGGTTAGTAATCGATCCATATGTTTTTACCACGATTTATATGCTTTTATTTGGATTTTGTATGTGTAAAAGTGTTTTACCATGCCTCCGCTGCGATTAAAATCCAACAATAAGACGAATACGCACAACCAATACTAGATATCATACAATCATCACACACTAAGGTATTAAACAACTAACTAAGGAATTCCATAGTAAATCCGTTACGACCCCATGATCATGATCAGCCCATGTTAGCACTTATCGTCATCATGGGTTCATATGAAACCATGATAAATAAATACAAAAGAATAGTAACTAAACTAATTATATTAAACTAGAGTACGTCACAAGAGTAATAGGTTCAAAGCAAAGAAAACTAGCATCCAACGTTATAATGAAATAAAGAATCACAAGAAAATATGCTTCCTCTTCGTTGTGGTGTGCTAAAACGGTCTTCTTCCTTATCTCCTTCGCTCCTTGATTAATACAACGATCCAACACACGTGAAACGTCTCTGAAATCTACTTATATAGGAGTCCCATAAAACTCAGATTACTCAGAAGTTGGAAGCCAAACAGACCCCTACTGGAAAATGGTCTGATTTTGCTCCGTTTCTTCGCTGTAATCTGCTCCTCTCTTCCCTCTTGCAATGCTAGACACATGCCAAGGTTTATTTTTGATGAATTCTCCCCCGAAATGCAACTAATACCCTGAAATGCACAAACACTAGAAAAATGCATCAAATACACAAAATACTTGATTTCAAGACTATTATAAGACGTTTTAAGTGGTATAAAATGCCACTTATCACCTGCCTCTTCCTGATCTAAACATTCCAATTTATGCCAAACTAAGAAAGACAAAGAAAAGAGCAGTCAAGATGGTCAAACCTGTCAAACTTCAATCCATGTCAGTGGCCAAACCCAAACCTATTTTCACAAGGGAGATCAATTATTCATCTGTGACATTAACGAATTCTCAGACATAAATCTTTATCTGGAAGAGATAGATGAAGTTAGATCCATTGATGCTTACAGATATCTTCCAGAAAGATTAGTCTTCAGGTACAAGGGTGGAAGAGAAATGACATGGCCCCTTCACAGAATTCTCAATGAAGGCTATTCTACTTTGTTGAATATCTTCTCCTCAATCAAAAAAACTTTGTATTGAACATAGTTTCCAAGAAAATGGTAAAAAATAAGATCGAGGAGATAAAAAACAACTGGAGAGGACCAAATGCACTCCTGAGAGTATTGACAATTGCTTTCACTGGAGATAGGGTGCATTTGAGGCCTTACTGGATAATGGAGTTCAAAGATGAAAAATGCATCAGAAGATTCTTCAGATTGGAAGATCAGCTAAAGATTTCAAGCAATGAAACTCTCATGGAGATGCAAAAGAAGCTGGATCAGACAATTGGAGATGAACTTGAGTTCTACAAGCAACTTCAATATCAAATTGAGGAAAATAATTTAAAACTGGGAAAGACGTCAAGACAATCAAGGAAGTAATCTAAATTTGCTCAGTCTAGAGGAGCACCTTGAAAATGATCTGGGAGATACTCTACATGTGATAGCCTCAACCCCAAGGTCAGGAGTTGACGTCACCAAACACAATTACCAGAAATATGAACAACAAGATTATTATTAATATTAAACTATTACGACCCCGAAACAAGATCCAATGCAGGTTCAAGTATGATCCATGCTACACATTATTATAAACCATTTATTTAAAAGTCTGACATACACTAACTTATTCAGCAACTCATCTGACCGCACGTGGCCTGATACTAACTACCTCTGAAGAGCCGGTCCTAAAGGGGCTGAGACACGGTTCAACCAAGGTCTGATTGGTCTTCTAGGCATCTGCGATGTATATATATAACAGGTTGCAAGGGTGATCATAATCGCTCAGCAGTACCAACATATGAATATCAAAATAAAACAGTAATGTAAACAGTTATAGGAACAAAACTATAAACAACATGATATCTGAATCCGTAAATCATTCGAACAACATTATATAAAGAAAACCGGTATAACTAGATATCACTGACTAGCATGCTTTTAACAAAATAAATGTAGTAGTGTGTTATGTAAGTACCAGAGTCCAATTTTAGCATCTTATTCACATTTATAAAACCACTGTATCAATTACTCATTTCCTTACGGGGATCACAAAGCGAAATTAGATACGTAACGGATATGTGAAGATAGCTGATCAGGCTATCAACACCAGACGGCACTAACTGCCATCCCATTTACCTGTTCCGGAACTCAAAGACTAGTTAGGTCTCTGACCTGCTGGACTAATCGGTTATATAGTGCGCACAATCGAGTTAGCCTCTTACGCCACCTGAATAGGCCCCCTGGACTCAATGTATCCCATATCTGACTGTTTTATCCAGTTTTCAAAACACTTGTACCTATCTCATTTCAAAATCATTTGTTTTAACAGCACACATAAAAACTAGTTCACAATCATTTTCATTCGAGATAGGTACCTTTCGAAGTTACTTTTTCCTAAAACAAATTTAAAATAATGATTTATAACTACGGGGGATACGCAACTTAAAACATTTATGTTCCTTTACGAGAATAAAACAACAGTTTATTCATACGTACTAAACCATAAAAGAATGGTCATGGTACTTACCTTGCAACGCTTTCAGAAACCCTAAGTAGCTTTTACGCTGACTTTGGTCCTTGCGAGAATTGATTGGGATCTACAATAACAGAGTACCCTAATCACTTATATCGACATGCTTGATATCCTCAAACCCTAATAACCCAATTTGATAACCCGACTCGTATAGTAATTACACACGCAATCATGTAATCACGTAATCTGTATAGAAATAGGGTAAAACGTTTAATATAATATAGTACATTTTCTCGTATTTAAAATAAATTTTGGAAAATTTTTGGCAGCAACTCTTTTGTTTATAAGCCTACCCGTCGATTACAATCGACGTCAATATTCACAACAACAAAATCCACAATCCATAATTTCACAACGCAATTCTAAAATTATTCACATACGGAATTTATTATACGACTTATTTTATTTATTTATAAAATTTAGGACTCAGAATAAATTCATCATCGCCCACCATCCGCTCGTAAAGAGTCATCACGGTACGGCGGCAAAATTCTCGGGGTACCCGGTAATTCGGATTCCAACCAAAAATTTCACCGATTATTAAAATTATCTTTCCCGCACGAATGTTATATTTTATCTCACGAATATTACTCGAATAAACTCCTGCAGAGATTAATAAAAATATTAAAAAAAAATCAAGCCAAACCACACGCGCCACACGCGCAGCAACAGGAACAAGAAAACAGAATAGCCGAACAAAAATCGGAAAACAGGGCAACAATCGGCGGCAAAACACCACACGCAATACACACACAAATCACTCTACTCACACACACATATACATATGTATACACTTGTATACGCACGTATATATATATAGCAAGCAAAGCAGAACCCACTGGAATTAAGGTGGCACCACCGAAAAACGCAACACCCGACAAAAAAACAGGAAGAGAGAAAGTATCGAGGAAGAAGAGAAAAGAACAGAGAGATCGCGAGGGAGAGAGAGGAGAGAGGCTCGAGAGAAATCGAGAACGAGAGAGACAATAAACCCAAATTCATACAGCCTACAGCACAGGAAAAAGGCACGTGTCCAGCAAATAAGAATACGTGTTAATTTCTTTTTATTAGAAGTTAACATGTGTCCCTGAATACTCGAATACCGACTATGTATCCCGAATACTGAAATTAACGAACCAAGTCACCTTTAAAATAATTCGATAAATCACATTAATTGCTTTAAAATGTTTTAAATGTCCCGAAGTCAATAAAAACATAATTTTCGTAAATTTTAAACAAATTTTGGAGGATAATAAAAACCCGTGTTTAGCGATCGGACGAAACAAGGTGCAGTTAAAAACACATCGAAATAATTCCAAATCAGTCTTAAAATGTCAGAAATATCCCAGGGTACATAAAAACGTAATTTTCAAAATTTTAAAATAATTTATGAAATACAGTTTATACCCGCTTTTAACCATTAAACGAAATAACGCGCGGGTAAAATTAATCCCAAAAATTTCCAAAATAATTTTAAAATTCTTAAAATATTATAAACTTAATAAAATATAAGTTTCATGATTTTTGAAGAATTCTGGAATTAAATATAGATTTTATAAATACAAACAATCAGAAAATCATCTAAAAATAAATAATTAGAGAAATATTGATTTCTCAATTTTATAAAATCCCAAAAATAACTATTAAAATTATAAAATCATAAAACCAATTTTTAGAGGCAATATGAATATTTATGGAATTAAAACTGTACTAAAATTACTTTTAAAAGCGTAATAAAATAACATAACTCTACAATAAATCATAAAAATTCCAACCTATATACCAATAAATCGCAGACACATAAATAACATCTACACTACTTCCAAAACCAATACACATATTTTATTTAATTACTTACTCAATTAATACATTTTTTTAAAAAAATAACAAAAATAATAAAATAATAAAAATATACGAGTCGTTATATTCTTTCCCCCTTAAAAAGATTCTGTCCCCAGAATCTGACTTAACTAAACAAATGAGGATATTTAACAAGCATGTCTGACTCTAACCCAAGTAGACTCTTCTACTCAAGGATTTCTCCATAAAACTTTCATTATGGGGATCAACTTATTCCTAAAGACTCGCTCTTTACGGTCTAAGATTTGGATTGGTTGTTCCATGTAGGACAAATCTGGCTGAAGCTCAATGGGTTCATACTCTATAACCTGATTCGAATCAGTATCATAGGGCTTCAACATGGATACATGGAACGCATTGTGAATGTGCTGCTACTACGGTGGTAAAGCTATCTCGTTGGCAACGTTTCCTACTTTCTTCAACACCTCAAATGGTCCTATAAATCTGGGGCTAAGGTTACCTTTCTGACCAAATCGCACTAACCCTTTCCAAGGTGATACCTTTAGTAATATCAGTGCTCCTATTTCGAAGTTCATATCCTTCCTATGCAAGTCTGCATTCTTTTTTTGCATATCCTGGGCTGCTTCTAGCCTTTTCCTAATCAATGTCACTGCATCTCTGGTTTGCTGAACCAACTCGGGGCCTAACACTTTCTTCTCTCCTACTTCATCCCAATACAATGGTGATCCACACTTACATCCATACAAAGCTTCATAAGGCGGCATTCCAATGCTGGCATGGTAGCTATTGTTGTACGAAAATTCAATCAAAGGTAGGTGTTCATCCCAATTTACTTCAAAATCCAAGACACAGACTCTCAATATATCCTCTATGGTTTGAATTGTTCTATCACTTTGACCGTCTGTCTGAAGTTGATAGGCGGTACTCATATTCAACTTAGTTCCTAAACACTCTTGAAATTTGGTCCAAAACCTAGAATTGAACCTCGGGTCTTGATCTGACACAATGGACACAAGAACTCCATGCTTGGTCACTATCTCATCCAAATATAACTTAACTAACTTTTCCAAGGAATACCTTTCATTGATCGGAAGAAAATGCGCTGACTTGGTCAACCTATCAATGATTACCCAAATGGCGTCGTGATTTGCTCTCGTCTTTGACAATCCCACTACAAATTCCATTACAATCTCTTCTCAATTCCACTGGGAAAACTCCAAGGGTTGTAATAATCCACTTGGTCGTTGATGTTCCACTTTTACCGTTTGGCACACGTGACATTTACTAACCCAATTGGCAATATCCTTCTTCATTCCTGGCCACCAAAAGTTTCTCTTCAAGTCCTGGTACATCTTAGTGCTACCAGGATGGATAGAAAACTTAGAAATGTGTGCTTCGTGTAATACTTCATTCATCAGTTCTGCCATATTAGGAATCCAAACCCTGGAATAAAATCTAAACAAACCTTGGCTATCCTTTTGGGTACACAAATCTTCTCCTATTAAAGTATCCAATTCATGTTCCATAACTTCTTTTTGACACCTTTTGATCTTTTCCATCAACGCTGGTTGGAAGGTAATCTCATATAGTTGCTCCTGATTTTCACTTGGTACTCGAACTTCAATCTCCATCTTTTTTAAGTCTCGTGCCAACTCTTCCGCAATCTGAACCACATTCAACTTTTCTTTTCTGCTCAAGGCATCGACCACCATATTGGCTTTTCCTGGATGATAGTTAATAGAACAGTCGTAGTCCTTGATCAATTCCAACCACCTTCTTTGTCTCATGTTCAAATCTTTCTGCGTAAATATGTACTTCAAGCTCTTATGATCCTTGTAAATATCGCACTTCTCTCCATACAAGTAATGACGCCACAATTTTAGAGCAAATACTATAGCTGCTAACTCAAGATCATGGACTGGATATTTCTGCTCGTGAGGCTTTAGTTTTCTGGAGGCATAGGCGATAACTTTGTCGTGTTGCATCAGTACACAACCCAATCCTTTCAAAGAAGAGTCGCTATAAATCACAAAGTTTCCTGTCTCATCTGGTAATGCTAGTACTGGAGCTGTCACTAACCTCCTTTTCAATTCCTGGAAACTTTCTTCATACTTTTCCGTCCAAATGAACTTCTCATTCTTCCTGGTTTGCTTGGTTAATGAGGATGCAATCTTAGAGAAATCCTTTACAAACCTTCGGTAATATCTTGCTAATCCAAGAAAACTTCTTATTTTCGTCGAAGTCTTCGGTTGGTCCCACTTGGATACGACTTCAATCTTCACAGGGTCTACCTTGATACCCTCCTTACTTATCAGATGTCCAAGAAACTATACCTCTGTCAACCAAAACTCATACTTGGAGAACTTTGCATATAGTTGCTTTTCTCTTAAGCTTTGAAGGGCAATCCGTAGATGCGTTGTGTGATCTTCTGGAGTCTTTGAATATATGAGGATGTCATCAATAAATAAAATAACAAACTTATCCAAGTATTCCTTATAGACCTGATTCATTAAATCCAGAAAAGTCACTGGTACATTAGTCAATCCAAACGACATTACTAAGAACTCATAATGGCCATACCTTGTTCTGAATATAGTCTTGGGAATATCTTCGGGCTTTATTTTCAGTTGGTCATAGCCAGAACTTAAATCAATCTTTTAAAAATAACATGCCCCCATAAGATGATCAAACAGATCATCAATGGATGGCAAAGGATACTTGTTCTTTATTGTCAACTTGTTCAGCTCTCTATAGTCAATGCACAATCTCATACTTCCATCCTTCTTTTTCACGAATAACACTGGAGCACCCCACAGGGAAACACTGGGTTGAATAACTCCTTTATCCAATAGTTCCTAAAGTTACTTGGCCAATTCTTTCATTTCCACTGGGGCCATCCTATATGGAGTTTTGGAAACTGGTTCAGCTCCGGGTATCAAATTAATGGAGAACTCTATCTCTCGATGAGGTGGTAATCCTAACAATTTCTCTAGAAAGACGTCAGGAGATTCTCTTACTATGAGAATCTCATCCAAGGTAGGGGTCTCTTTCTTCGTATCCATCACATGAGCCAAATATGCTTCACACCCTTGCCACAATAATTTCTTTACTTGTAATACTGAAAGAATCTTCTTGTCCTGCCTCTGTCCTTGGTAATTGATCCTTTTATTATCTATGGTATACATAATAACTCTCTTTTTCTTGCAGTCAATATTTGCCTTATACAGAGACAACCAATCCATGCCTAGAATAACATCGAAGTCTCCTAACTCAAAAGGTAATAGGTCAGCAGGGAAAATATATCCTAAAATCTCTATGGAGCACTTAGGATAGAATTGACTTACAGGCACTTTATCCTTATTAGCCACCTCTATGGTCAAAGGTTCATCTAGGTCTTCTAACATCAATTACATTTTATTCACACAGTTCATAGATATAAATGATTTGGAAGCTCTCGAATCAAATAAAACGTTAACAGGTACGAAATTAAGAGGAAGCGTACCTGCAACTATATCGGAATCATGAGCTGGAGATTTCTTGGTCATCTTAAAGGTTCTAGCTCTAGCAGTACTTGTTGCTGGTCCTTGGGACACGCTCCTTCCAACACTACCTTGGGTCACTAATTTGCAATTCTTAACAATATGCCCCACTTTGCCGCAACTAAAACAGGTTACTCCTTGGGTATCAGACATGCACTCCATGGAATAATGACCCTTTTGCATAAAATAGTTAATACTTTCTCTGCACTCACCACTGTGCTTCTTTCCGCATCTCTTACAGTCGATCACTGGCTTGCTAAACCTTGTCAGGGTAGAACTAACTGAAGTGGTACTGGGCCTAGCCTGGGGGAAATTCAGTCTCCTGAACTTCTTATTCTTTTTCTTTCCAAACCAGCACTGGAACTTCTGACTTACTCCTCTTGATTCTGACATAGAAGGTCCACTTTCAAACTTCTTTTTCTTCCCACCCTGCTCCTTAGCAGCTAATCTTTGGTCACTTTCTATCACTAAGGCAACCTCAACTACCAAAGTATACGTCTTGAGTTGTAAGGCTACAGCTCCACTCCTTATCTCTGGCTTCAACTCTTGTTGAAACCGTTTCACTCGCTGATCTTCAGAACTCACATACTCTGGTGCTATACAGGCCAACTCTGTAAACTTTGCTTCATACTCTGTGACACTCCTGTCTCCTTGCTTCAACTCCAAAAACTCCATCTCCATCTGATTCTGGAGATAATCCAGAAAGTATCTCTCCAAGAACAGTTCTGTAAATCTGGTCCATGGAACATGACCTTCTCCTTATAGGGCTCGAGTAGACTCCCACTAATAGTTTGAATCATTCTTCATAAAATAACTAGCATAATCTGTTTTAAAATCCTCACTCACCTTGGTGAGTGCAAACGCCTTTTCCATTTCCTTCAACCATATCCTAGCAGCAACAGGATCCACTTAACCTTTAAACTCTGGGGGTTTTACTGCCTGGAAAGACTTAAAACTAACAACCTGGTTTGTCCCCTCATCTCATGCTGATGCTGGATTTGCAGTTGCTGCTGTTGGATTCGCTGCTGTTGTTGCTGTATGAATTATTGTTGCTATTGTTGTTGTTGGAATTATTGTTGCTGCTGCTGGAATTGTTGTTGATGTTGGGCTAGCTGAGTAGACTGCTGACGCAACAAATCCATCTATTCACTCATGGAGGGATCCCCAGCAGATCTGTTATTGGGTTGAGAATTCTTCTTTAGTGGCATTGTCCTGAAACATAACAATCATATATAAGAAAATGGATTGCTCCAAGCAGTTTATACATATGTATCAAGAGAGTGTTACCACTGAGACAATATCCTCATCATCGGTTTAATTGGATCCATCCTGAGTGAATGATCATAATCTAGAAATGCCAGCAACAGAAGCAACAATAATAGTAACAATAATAATAACAATGCACAAGTATTATATATAAGAGCTTGACAACAGAATAAAGCAGCTACTATACAATAACAAACAGAAATTCAACTGATACAACTGAAATCCAACTGGAAAGAAACCATCCAAATATACATCAAAACTGGTTGTCCTAGCATCCTCCGCCTACTACAAACTATCACAACATAATGTACATATATAAAGAAAACAACCACAAAACTCCTAGAAGCCAACTCTGAGCTCTGTATCTCTCTGCTGCAACCCTGGTCTAACCACTACCACTGCCATCGATAGAACCTAACTCAAACACCAACCAGTTCACCAGGTCCTAATACTGAATGGCTCTAAGCTCTGAGGTAGTAAAACGGTCAATGGATCTAGCCCTCTCAACAGCAGTCTGGGTCAAAGATCGCACACGAGACTGCACCTTAGGGGAAGGGGCAGGGATGCCCTGGAAAGGTGCAACTGGTATCTTGTCAAGCTGAGCAGCCAGCCCCAAACTCTACTCTCTAATAAAAGATCTATTCACCACTTGTTGAATATGATAGGGAATCAGAGAAGAGGTACCGCTAGGAGCAAAGGGAGGAACCAGAGGTCTCGACGAGGAAGAACTGGGACCACAACCAGGAGGAAAATCCTAACAGCAGATACAGACCTATGTACCCAGCGGGGATGGGCACTCGGTCCAGGAATATCCCTCAGTACAAATGAAGGAACTGGTGGAGGAGGCAAAGGAGTCTCCTCAGCTATAACATCCATGGTCCTCTCGGAGTCAGAGCTATCCGAGTCTGATGGGTTCTCCCGAGATGGAGAACTAGAAATCACAATAGGCCACTACCAATAGAATAAATATACAGGAAAGACACAACAAGGTCAAGGCAGTTCTATCAAAACATTTAATAGATGTCGGGGTAACGCCATCGAAACCCTCGACTAACTCTAAGGTTAGCTCCTCTCTATGAGTTGCTGACTCACAACTTAAGACACAGTTTTACACCTATTTGACAAAATCCCTAACCTGAATCAGGGACTTGAACCTGTAGCTCTGATACCAACTGTGACGGCCTCAACCCCGGGGTCAGGAGCTGACGTCACCAAACACAATTACCAGAAATATGAACAACAAGATTATTATTAATATTAAACTATTATGACCCCGAACCAAGATCCGATCCAGGTTCAAGTATGATCTAAGCTACACATTATTAAAAACTATTTATTCAAAAGTCTGACACACACTAACTTATTCAGCAACTCATCAGATTGCACGTGGCCTAATATTAACTACCTCTGAGGAGCCGGGTCCTGAAGGGGCTGAGACACGGTTCTGCCAAGGTCTGATTGGTCATCTATGCATCTACCGTGTATATATAACAGGTTGTAAGGGTGAGCATAATGGCTCAACAGTACCAACATATAAATATCAAAATAAAATAGTAATGTAAACAGTTATAGGAACAGAACTATAATCAACATGAAATCTAAATCCTTAAATCATTCGAACAACATTATATAAAAAAACCTGGATAACTAGATATCACTGACTAGCATGCTTTTAACAAAACAAATATAGTAGTGTGATGTGTAAGTACCAGAGTCCAATTTTAGCATGCTATTCATATTTATAAAGCCACTGTATCGATTACTCATTTCCTTACGGGAATCACAATGCCAAATCAGATACGTAACGGATATGTGAAGATAGTTGATCAGGCTATCAACACCAGATGGCTCTAACTGCAATCCCATTTACCTGTTCCGGAACTCAGAGACTAGCTAGGTCTCTGACCTACTGGACTAATCGGTTATATAGTGCGCACAACCGAATTAGCCTCTTACGCCACCTCAATAGGCCCCTAGCACCAATTTATCCCATATCTGACCGTTTTATCCAGTTTTCAAAACACTTTGACCTATCTCATTCAAAATCATTTGTTTTAACAGCACATATAAAAACCAGTTCACAATCATTTTCATTCGAGATAGGTACCTTTCGAAGTTATTTTTCCCAAAACAGATTTAAAAAAATGATTTATAACTACGGGGGATACGTAACTTATAACGTTTTTGTTCCTTTAAGAGAATAAAACAACAGTTTATTCATACGTACTGAACCATAAAAGAATGGTCAGGGTACTTGCCTTGCAACGCTTTCGGAAACCTTAAGTAACTTTTACGCTGACTTCGGTCCTTGCAAGAATTGATTGGGATCTACAATAACAGAGTACCCTAATCAGTTATATCGACATGCTTGATTACAATCGACGTCAATATTCACAACAACAAAATCCACAATCCATAATTTCACAATGCAATTCCAAAATTATTCACACGCGGAATTTATTATACGACTTATTTTATTTATTTATAAAATTTAGGACTCAAAATAAATTCATCACCGCCCACCATCCGCTCATAAAGAGTCATCGCGGTACGACAACAAAATTCTCGGGGTACCTGGTAATTCGGATTCCAACCAAAAATTTTGCCGATTTTTAAAATATTTTTCCCGCACGAATATTATATTTAATCTCACAAATATTACTCGAATAAACTCCTGTAAAGATTAATAAAAAAAAATCAAGCCAAACCACACGCGACACACGCGCTGCAACAGGTACAAGAAAACAGAATAGCCGAACAACAATCGGAAAATAGGGCAACAAACGGCGGAAAAACACCAGCCGCAACACACACAGAAATCACTCTACTCACACACATATACACACACGCATACACTTGTACACACACACACACAGACACACACACACACACATATATATATATAACAAGCAAAGCAGAACCCACCGGAATCAAGGCGGCACCACCAAAAAATGCAGCACCTAGCCAAGAAACTGGAAGAGAGAAAGTATCGAGGAAGAAGAGAGAGGAACAGAGATCGCGAGGGAGAGAGATGAGAGAGGCTCGAGAGAAATCGAGAAAGAGAGAGACAATAAACTGATGTTTACCCCCCCCCCCCAAATTCACACAGCCTACAACATAGGCAAAAGGCACGTGTCCATCAAATAAGGATACATGTTAATTTCTTTTTATTAGAAGTTAACACGTGTCCCTGAATACCCGAATACCGACTATGTATCCTGAATACTGAAATTAACGAACCAAGTCACCTTTAAAATAATTCGATAAATTACACTAGTTGCTTTAAAATGTTTTCAATGTCCCAAAGTCAATAAAAATATAATTTTCGTATTTTTAAACAAATTTTGGAGGATAATAAATACCCGGGTTTAGCGATCGGACGAAACAAGGCGCAGTTAAAAACACATCGAAATAATTCCAAATCAGTCTTAAAATGTCAGAAATATCCCAGGGTACATAAAAACGTAATTTTCAAAATTTTAAAATAATTTATGAAATGTAGTTTATACCCGCTTTTAAACATTAAACAAAACAACGCGTGGGTAAAATTAATCCCAAAAATTTCCAAAATAATTTTAAAATTCTCAGAATATTATTACTTAATAAAATATGAGTTTTGTAATTTTTGAAGAATTCTGGAATTAAATATAGATTTTACAAATAAACACAATAAAAAAATCATCTAAAGATAAATAATTAGTGAAATATTGATTTCTCAATTTTATAAATTCCCAAAAATAACTATTGAAATTATAAAATCATAAAACCATTTTTTAGAGGCAATCCGGATATTTATGGAATTAAAATTATAATAAAATCACTTTTAAAAGCATAATAAAACAATATAACTCTATAATAAATCATAAAAATTCCAACCTATATATCAATAAATCAAAGACACATAAATAACATCCACACTGTTGCCAAAACCAATACACATATTTTATTTAATTACTTACTCAATTATTATATTTTTTTTAAAAAAAATAACAAAAATAATAAAATAATAAAAATATACGAGTCGCTATACTATAAAACTTCCACTGTAAGAATTTTTAATAAATTGCAGCACTTGTAAATTTTATCTACTTTATTTTCTGTATTCATAGAGTGTTTTGTTATCATCAAGTTTCTCTTAATTTATGGCTACAATTCTAGTAGACATAAATTGGGGGAGATTGTTAGGAATATATTGTGTACTTGATGATAACATGAACAAAACACTTAGTAGATTTTATTAAGTGATTTCATAGCTTTCAACGGATGATCATTTCAACATCCGTTGAAAGAGTAGCTTATATAATAATAAGTTTAGTAGCACATTCCTGCATATTGTAATGCCTTAGTGAACTAGATGTTGTAGAATGTTTAAGTCATGTTGACTACTAGTTTGATATGCAAGATAGGTTGGTTAATTGTAAATATTAGATGCCTTGTAATCTTGTATAAATGAAATGGAGTTAACTGCCAAGAAAAAAGTCTCAACGGATGATTCACAAAGCTTCAACGGATGCTAAACTAAAGCTTCAACGGATGATTCATATAGTCTCAACAAATGATCATCTAAAGTTTCAACGGATGATCAACCACAGTTTCAACGGATGATTCAATGAAGCTTCAACGGATGTTCAAATTTAAAAGAGCAGGTGATAGTGACTTGACAGTCACATGCATTGATTGTATGCAAATGGAATGTGGCAGCCTATTTGTAGGGTTTAAAGAATAAAGAAGCATTTCCATTTCCATGCTGTTAGATATATTTTAGATGTCATGTCTAATATGTTTCATGTTTAGTTTTCAGATCTTAACAAACAGGAAATATCAGTACTTACTGGAATCAGTACTTACTGGAAGCCAGAACTTAAGGATATCAGAACTTAGATTATCAGAAGATAAATATTAGAAGATGGGTATTAGAACTTAAGTACGGGAGGACTAACAGTTAAGGAAGGAAGCTGATTTACAGGAAAGAAGATCGAGACTAATACAAAAGAAGATATGCATGGAAAGAGTTAGAGGACTTAAAGAATTGTATAAGATATCTGATTGATATATTTTAGGAGATAAAATTATATTCCATTTCAATTAGAAGTTATCTTGTAACTGTGTACTATATAAACACAGACATAGGTTTACACTATATGTGTTATCATTATCGAGAAGATCATATATTTTAACCTAGAAGCTCTCGTTATATTTGTTCATCACTGAGGGAGAACAGTTCCATTGTAACAGAGTTTATTATATCGAATATATCTGTTTACTGTTATTTGTGTTCAAAATCGACTTGATTGTATTCTACACTGTATTCGACCCCCTTCTACAGTGTTGTGTGACCTAACAAGTGGTATCGTAGCCTATATGTTAACACACATACAGTAAAGATCCAAAACAATCATGTCTGAAGAAGCAGAAAATCCAACCAAGCCCGCCAAAACTGAAGAAACTAAAAACACTCAAATCCACAGTCGATATGAGACTATTAGGGTTCCCATACTAAGACCTACTAAGTATCCCATATGGAAACTGAAGATGGCTATGTTTTTGGAAGCTAATGATCTAGAATACCTTGACAGAATTAATAAAGGACCGCATAATCCAATCAAGCTCTCTGTTGTAGTTGTAGATCAGCCAGCAAATACCATAACAAAAGAGAAAAGTGAGTTTACAGCTGAAGATATCTCATCCATTGCCAAGGATGCAAAGGTAAGGCATTTGCTGCATAGTGTCATTGATAATGTCATGTCAAACAGGGTTATTCATTGCAAGACTGCAAATGAGATATGGGATGCTTTGGAGACAAGATGCCAGGGAACTAATGCAATCAAGAAGAATAAGAGGACTATACTCACTCAAGAGTGTGAGCACTTTGACTCAAAAAGTGATGAGTCATTAACTGACTTTTATGACAGGTTTGTCAAACTCTTGAATGATCTATCACTGGTGGATAAGGAATATGATCTTGAAGATTCAAATCTAAAATTCCTTTTAGCTCTTCCTGAAAGTTGGGATTTGAAGGCTACTATTAGAAGAGACAACTATGCTCTTGATGAAACTACTCTTGATGAAATTTATGGTATGCTCAAGACTTATGAACTTGAGATGGATCAAAGAAGCAAGAGACATGGGAGAAAGTCAAGGACAGTTGCTCTTAAGGCTGAGGAGGAATTCTCCAAAGTGGCTGTCTCAAAGAAAGGCAAAGAAAAAGCTCTCATCACAAAATCTGATTCAGAATCATCAAGTTCTGATGATGATGATTCAGAAACTGAAAGTTTACCTGAAATAGATGCTGATGAAGAGATGATGAAATTTTGTGCTCTTATGGTGAAGGGTATCACAAAGATAGCCTACAGGAAATTCAGAAGGGGAAAGAAGTTTTTCAAGAAAGGTGGAATTACTGATAAGAAAGGTTTCAGAAAATCTGAAGGCAAGGGTGCAAAGTCTGACATAGGAGATAACTCAAATGTCAAATGCTACAACTGTGGTGAAAGAGGCCGCATATCTCCTGAATGCAAGAAAGGAAAAAGTGACAAAGGCAAGGCACTTGTCACAAAGAAGAAAAGCTGGGCAGACACTTCAGATTCTGAAGATGAGGTGAATTATGCTTTAATGGCAAATGCTGATGGCAGCCCTGAAACTGCTGAATTAAAGGTACCTCAAACAACTTATGCCGTTCATACTGATGATATTACTGAGTTGAGATTATATCTTAAAACCATGTTTATTAGCTATAGAGATCAAACTTTAACATGTGAAAGATTAACTTCTGAAAATATTGCTTTTAATAAAAGGAATGATTATTTAGAAAAGGAGTTAGTTATGTTCCATCAAACTCCGAAAGAGAGAGAAATGATACTTTTTATGTTAGAGATGAATTGCTAAAATTGAATAAATCTCTCAAAACTGAGTTTGAAAAAGGAAAAGAGATTATCAGGACTTGGACTAACTCTGGAAGAACAAGTCAGAATTTATTAAGTAATGGAAACTGGAAAGAGGGCTTAGGTTATGGAGATGATAAAAGTGAAAAAGGAACTGAACAAATTGAGCCAATTGTTGCTAAACAAACTGTTAAGCCAAAGGTAAATCCTGTTAAGTTTGTAGCTAAAACTATAAAGTCTAATTCTGAAAAGATGAAAGAATCTATGACAGAAATTAAGGAGAAGACAACTTCTGACAAATTAGAACAGGATAAACCAGCTGAAGTCAACATAAGCTTAATGACAAAGAAGCAGCTTAAGCATACACTGAAAGAAATAAGGAATGTCAACAAGGTTAAGGCAGCTAGGAAAAATAGGAATGGAAAGGAAGGTGTTAATAAAAGAAATAATTATATGCCTGTTCCTAATGCTCCTAGAAAGAAATGTTATAACTGTGGAAACTCTAACCATCTTGCTTCTTTTTGCAGGAAGAATAAGAATATAAACTCTTTACCTCCTAAGTCAGGAGTTAAGAGTCAGTCTGTTAGGTTTAAGCCACAAAATCCTTGTTTTCATTATGGAAGTTTATGGCATTCCAATTATACATGTAAGGAATATCATAGTTTATACTATGATTACTGTCAAATAAAACCTTCTCTGAATAAAGTTGCTTTAATTCCTTCTAGTGTAAAGTTTGATGCAAAGTCTGATATAAGTTCTGATAAACAGCATGTTAGCATAAACTCTGATATTAAATCCGCTGCAAATGCTAACAAACTTAAAAAGGCCAAAGGATCCAAGCAAGTCTGGGTCCTTAAAACTAACCATTAGTGGTCTTTGTGATTACAGGGCAACAGGAGAAACATCCTAGTACTGGATAGTGGATGTTCAGGACATATGACTGGAAATAAAGCCGTGCTATCAGACTTTTTGGAGAAAGTTGGCCCAGGAGTTTCTTATAGAGATGGCAATATGGGAAAAACTCTGGGATATGGAAATATTAATCTCGGGAATGTCATCATTGAACCAGTAGTTCTTGTCTCGGGACTTAAACACAATCTGCTGAGTGTGAGTCAAATATGTGACAGAGGTTATCATGTAGATTTCTTTGAAGAACACTATGAAGTAGTAAGCAATTCTACAGGAAAAGTGGTTCTGAAAGGTTACAGGCATGGTAACATTTATGAAGCCAGACTTTTAACAAGTTCTGATGGTTCCGCAATCTGTCTGATGAGTAGAACATCAATTGAAGAAAGCTGGAATTGGCACAAAAGACTCTCTCATTTAAACTTCAACAACATAAATGAGCTTGTAAAGAAAGATCTTGTGAGAGGATTGCCAAAATTAGTATTTGCTCCTGATGGCCTTTGTGATTCATGTGGAAAGGCAAAAAAAATAAAATCTTCTTTCAAGAGCAAAACCGAGTCATCAATTCTTGAGCCTTATCATCTACTGCATGTTGATCTATTTGGTCCAGTCAATGTCATTCTATTGCAAAGAAGAAATATGCTATGGTTATAGTGGATGAGTTCACAAGGTACACTTGGGTGTACTTCTTGCACAAAAAGAATGAAACTGCATTTACTGTAACTAATCATGTCAGACAGCTGGATAAGTTGGTCAAAGATTCTGTTAAAATTATAAGAAGTGATAATGGCATTGAGTTGAAGAATTTAATCATTGAAGAGTTCTGCAAAGAGCATGGAATCAAACAGGAATTTTATGCACCTGGAACTCCACAGCAAAATGGAGTTGTAGAAAGGAAGAACATGACTCTCATTGAAGCTGCACGAACTATGCTTGATGAAGCAAAGCTGCCAACCTACTTTTGGGCTGAAGCTGTGCATACTGCTTGTTTTACACAAAATGCAACACTCATAAACAAGCAAGGAAAAACACCATATGAGATGGTGAAGAAAAAGAAGCCAAATCTGAAATACTTTCATGTATTTGGTTGCAAGTGTTTTGTTCTTAAGACTCATGCTAAGCAGCTGTCAAAATTTGATCTAAAAGCTGATGAAGGAATCTTTGTTGGATATCCACTTTCCACAAAAGCCTTCAGAGTCTACAATTTAAGAACAAGGGTTGTCATGGAATCTATCAATGTATCTTTTGATGATAAGAAGATTACTTGACTTGAAGATTTCAATGATCACGATCAGCTGAGATTTGAAAATGAAGACTTAAATTCTGATTCTGTAAATTTTGATGACTTAAACTCTAATCCTGTAAGTACTGATGTCATTGAATCTGTGGTAACAACTTCAAAGGAAAATGCACCTATTCAGGGGGAGCAAGCTGAAGATCCTACCACATCTCAAGACTCTCAAGAAGCATCAGAACCTGACACTGGCTCTTCAAGTTCTGATTCATCTAGTTTTGATGAGCCAAATTCTGATAATTCTGGAAACTCTGATACTTCAAATCCTGAAGGATCCAAGTCAAATTCTGAAGTCTCAGAGAGCATAACTACAGGGGGAGCATCAGAAAATGCTGATGGAGACAGCATGGATCATGGGGGAGGATCCAGTTCTAGAAGTCAACTTCAATCTGCAAGGAAGTGGACCAAATCACATACACCTGACTTAATAATTGGAGATCCTGAAGCAGGTGTCAGAACTAGAACTGCAACATCAAATGAATGTCTCTATCATTCTTTTCCATCTCAGACTGAACCAAAAAAAGTGGAAGAAGCTCTTCAAGATGCTAATTGGGTGCAAGCAATGCAGGAAGAGTTAAATGAATTTGAAAGAAATAAAGTCTGGACCCTAGTGCCAAGAACAAAGAACAAATCAATTATTGGCACAAAATGGGTGTTTAGAAACAAAACTGATAGTGATTGTAAAGCCTGAGAAATATTATGTAATTATTTTTATCAATAAATAATTATTATATGAGTTTTGTATGGATTTTGGTGAATTATTTGATGATGGATAATAATATTCGAATGTTTATTTCTGATAAAATTTAGATATTCTAATTTCCAATTATCCAGAATTAAATCTAGATAATTTTGGTATTTTTCTGGTAATTGTTTTAGAATAATCATATGATTTTATAAGGATTTATAGAAATAACAATGATTATTTTTACATAATTATAAAATTTCTTTTTAGAATCAGAAATTGTCCCACTTCAGTCGTTTTTGCGTTTTTACAACCCGAAACTCTTCCGAAAACTCTTACCTAACCTAATCTGATAATTTTGAACATTTTTCATGTTTTGACTTTTTCGATCCGGGGTACGGTTTGACCTGTACGAGTCCCGAGGTGAAATTTTCGATACGCAAATCATTTTATATATCGATAAGAATCCATATTCTCAAAAGGCGAGATATTATCACCTTAATTTCGTATAAAGTATTTTATAGGGAGCTTTATTTTGATAATTATTCAATTCTGATATTAAAATCGTATCATCTTTTTAGTTACTTAGCGGCTAAGTAACCTATTTTCGGATCCGGTTTGTAAATATAATTATCAAAATATTAATAAATAAAATATGTGATGATCCTGCCAGTTATGTGTTGCTGTATTATTAATTGTTTGTTATTTGTTGGACGTGAAGATTAATTTTATAATTAATTATCGAGCTGTATGAATTTAATTTGTTTTAAAATGATTTTATTGAATATTTATTCTTAAAAAATGCTAAAATTGTTTCTAAAATTATTTTTATTGTTTTATAATTTTATTTATTATTTTTAGGGGTTTATAAAATTTAGAAATTAATATTTTATTAATTATTTAATATTAAATGATTTTCTGAGTTCATTAAATTGTAAAATCAGTAAATAATTCGGAAATGCTTCAAAATTTATGGAAATTTCGATTCTATTAACTTTTAATTATTTCGAGAATTTTTTAAAATATGTTCGGATAAATTCTCGGGTTATTATTACTTGCAGGTTATTTGTTTAAAACAAAAATTTCGAGGCGAATCGAGATTATAACGAGAAAAAAAACATAAATAATAACCTAACCCCCCCTCACCCCCTGTGCAGCCACTGCCTTTCCCCTCTCCTCTCACAATCGATCTCTTCCTCTCTCCCTGGAGAATCTCTCGGCTGAATCTCTCAATTGAGGTTCCTCTCTCTGTTTTCTTTCAAGCTCTTCTTCTTTCCCTCTCTCTCGCTTCTATATTTCTTTCCCTCCTCTGCCTTCTTTTTCTCTGTGTTCCGGCCGCCGTCGCCTATCCGCGGTGGCCGGCGGTGTGGTTCGCCCTGTGATGTTTTGCCATGTGTGTATATAAACGTAAGTGTGTGTGTGTGTATGTGTGGGTTTTGCTGTGATTGTTGTGTGGGTACGGTTGTGTGTGTTTTGGGTGATTTTCCGGCTTCTCTGCCGGCTGTGTTTCTCCGGTTGCCGCCGGCTTTCCGGTGAGGTGACCCTCCCCTCCCGTACTACCGCGTATAAGCGCGTGATTATCTGTGTTAATTGTCTGACTTGTGCTGCCTGGTTCGAATCAATTCGTATTGATTTTCAGTTTTTTTGGAATATTTTATTGATTTAATTTTCTGCAGGCGAACGATTTGATTAAAAATTCATGAAATAAAATAATCCATAGAAATATTATTAACAATTAATCGGTGGGGTTTTGCGCCGGAAACCCGAAAATTAATCGGGTACCCGCAAAATTTTACCGCCGTCGGCGATGAGCCTCGGCGAGCCGACGGTGGACGGTGATGATTTTAATCTGAGTCCTACGTTATTAATTAAATAAAAATAGTTGAAAAATTAGTTGCGAAACGAAAATGCGAATAAAATAAAAATACGAATAAAAATGCAAAATACGAATGGTAATAATAACTAAGCGAATCGGAGTTTGGGACTTGGTAATTGGTTGTGAATTGGATGATTGCGATTGTTGGTTGTTGTTCTGTTGTGAATTTGACGTCGAACTGATTCGACGGGTAGGCCGATAATCAAAGGAGACGCTGCCCGATTTTCGGGAAATTAATTCCGAAAATACGGGAACGTAATCTGTAATTGTCGGAAGACGTCGAACGAGGATATAATTGAACTTTATGAAACCTATTTACGTGATGTGACTAAATAATTTATGAATTATCGATTACCTGTTTTTCAAAATGACAAATATGCGTATTTTCCGAAATTAAATACCGAACCGATTTTCGAAGATGTGAACCATAATTGCTATGTGTATTTCGATAATACATATAAATTTGAATTCATTTATGAAATCGTATGGGTAGAATAGGATAGCAATTTGATGTTAAGTTTAAGCGGTTATCTGAATTAGGGTATTTCAACCCTGTAGGTCCTAGACGGAAAACCCGAGTATCGACATCGGACTAGGAGTGATCTAGCGATTAGATGTTGAGATTAACGAAGTTCCAACTGAAGGGTCTGAATGTTGGGATCGTATCCAGCATAGGATAGTAGTTTGACGATAAAGCCGAATGATCAAATTCGAACCAAAGTTAATAGTGGTTAAAGCTTATTGAGGCAAGTTTTCTGGATTTTTTTTTAAATACTGCAAGTATTCTTGAATTTTCTTTTAATTACTGCAAATATTTATTCGCTCCTATTCTAAGTTCAGAATAGTTAAATGTTTTACATTTCGCTGCAATTATTCTGATTATGCATGTTCGTTTATTCTTCTTCCTGTAATTCGATTGCTCTCTTGAGCAGATACCCATTCTTTCGGGTTATTTGCGAACCCTGAATTGGGATGTTTTGAATTAAAAATGATTTGACATCAAAATACTCCATGGGCTGGATAATGATGATGTTTTGAGGATTAAGTGTGTCTTAATCCTGAGGACCGGGATGACTGGTGCCTCGAGATGGGCCGTAGTGCCTGGATATCCGATCGGATCTATATATTGAGATATAGATCTGCATTATATTCTGACTGATCAGCAGAATGTAGATGCGAACTAGTGTCCAGTCTAATTTGTTGTTGATCGCCATTAACGGTATTCTCTCTCGGATGATTTTGTGATTCCAAAAACCGGACAAAATCCTGATTCAGGAGATGAATCGGGGAATCGCTTGTCATTTTTGGATTTTAGTTAAAGGCTGGTGACAACCAACATTTATTCGCTCACTCACTCAAAATAAATTGAATTGTTTAAAATTGTTTTGAAATTTTGTCCGGAAGTTTTCTTTTGATATTAATGGTTGAAATTTAAAATATATACTTGCTGGGCATTTTTGGCTCACTCTTGCTTTGTAAATTCTTATTTCTGCCAGAAACAGATAAGGATAAGAGTGAATAGCTTTGATAAACAGCAGAAGTTAGAGAAAATTTCCGCTGCGAAAGGGTGAAGGTGTTAGAAGAATGTGACAAGAGCATTAGTTCAAAGGTATTTATGTTTGTATTATAGTTGAGGTGAATTGTAGAAGGTTAAATTCTTGTTTCATACCATAACCTGTAAACGATCCAGATTCAAGGGGTTATTTATTTATTTCTTTACTTTATGTAATGATTATTTAGTGACACCAAATCTTGACCCTGGATTTGGGTTGTTACAGTTGGCATCAGAGCTACAGGTTATTGGTCACTGAAATAAGAATATGTGAGAGTAAGATAGGAATGATAGGTCGTACAAGATAGGATAGACCCTAGGCATATTCAGGATAAATTGAGTTGAGTGCGAATTAGGGTTAGTAGATTCGAGATGGAATTGCTAAGATAGGATCGTTGAGAAAGTGTAAGGCGAATATCACAACATCATAGGTATATTGAAACCTCAGATCATACAATAATGAGAAATTGACGGATCGACGGAGACTGGGTATGTTACCCTATTTTTCATGTGGTTTTGAAGGAAATGCGGGTGATTTCGTGAGCACTTGTGTAAGGGAAGCTAGGTGAGTGTTGGCACAATTTAACTTAGAATTAGGTAGTAGGAGAGCTTCTCGTCGGAGGCAACCAGTTGATAGAAGCTGATGAAGAACTAACGTTGCACATTTCGAAGGCACCACCGTTGCGAGAAGATTCTTATCACTTATCAGGCGCTGCGTGAGGAATGATATCTACTTTCCTAGATATAGGTTAGACTAGCAAGAAGAGGCGACCCTATCTACAGACAGAACATCGAATCATATGCGTGGTTGTAAGCATAATGTCAAGGACAACAACGAGAATATGAAAGACAATGGCAGACTTCAACATTGAGTTCGAGTTAGGAATAAAATGATGTACAACGGTAATGAAGTTTCATCGACTAATAAGTGCGAACTGAATCCGAGGAATAGTGAAAGAGGTACCGAAGTGGAAAGACCCTTATATGGGAATTCTTTAATTAGACATTTCATTGGTAAATCATAAAAATAGCAAGTAATGTATATAGTTTGATGACCAAAATAATTGATTTCCAAAAACTTTAAAATGAGATTTCGGAAAAGATTTTCTTAATCAACTTTCAGAAGATTTTTGCATGAAATGAGTTTTACAAATTGGTTGTCAAATTACTATTTATGTTCTTGTTATTATAAACACAATTAGACTCAGTGTTGTTAATTCGAAGAGCTAAGTAGACCCACCAGCAGAAAGAAGGGTTTAAGGTTTGCTGAGAAAAATGAAAGTAAACATTATTTAATAAAATCAATAATTAAATCAACATATTAAAATATTATTTACCCCAATTTATGAAATTATTAAAATTTAACGAGATTCGTGATTCGAATGGTCGGAGATTGATTGAAGGAAATGGCAGAATCTTCCAGATGATTGGAGAAGAATCGTATTTTTATCGATGAAATTGAGGCATTGCGTGATCGATGGGTATTTTACATGACATAGATGAAATCTGAAGTCGTAATTTTAAATTTCGGAACGACGGGATTAAGATCAAATTATTGAAGCATTTAGTGTGAAGGTATTTCCAGACATCATTTCGAAGCAATGAGGTAACCTAAATCATAAACCTGTATCCGAACGATCCTGAAGGCAGATGTAGGTGAAGTATGGAAGGTGATCCATACTGACATCCCTTCTTCTAATACGATAGTATACGTTTTCTTGATTCTTGAATGTGACTGGAAGCAATGATTATAAATTTTGTAAGGACGCGATATGATCGAATTGTTAAAGCTTTGAATATGGAGGCCTTTCCAGACGACATTCCGAAGTTATAATGGGACCTAAACGGTGAATCTCTCATCCGAATGGTCCCTGGAGGCATACGTAAATGAAGCGTGGACGGTGACCCATGGTGATCTACAATGTTATTCTTTCTTCTAATACGACAACATATGTTTATCTTGATTCGTGAATACGTCTGAGCTTCTTCTGTTGATATATGATCGAATTGTTAAAGCTTTGAATATGGAGGCCTTTCCAGACGACATTCTGAAGTTATAATGGGACCTAAACGGTGAATCTCTCATCCGAATGGTCCCTGGAGGCATACGTAAATGAAGCGTGGACGGTGACCCATGGTGATCTACAATGTTATTCTTTCTTCTAATACGACAACATATGTTTATCTTGATTCGTGAATACGTCTGAGCTTCTTCTGTTGATACGTGTTATTCCTAGAGGACTAACAATGAGATTTACAGAAGGGGGGTTGAATGTAAATCTCAAAACTTTTTCAGGTTTTGAGAAGTTTATTAAAGCAGTGTGTTCTAGATGAACAAGTGTATGAATTGCTTTGAGCTAATGCAGACAGATATATATTCAAACACAAAATGTAAAGAACACAACAAACTTTAAAAACTTTTCTGGTGGATTTGTTGTTCCACCAGAGATGGTATATTAGAAAATCTGTGTTCAACAATGTTGATCACAGCTGCATCCTAGTACAAACTAGATGAATTTTCTCTCAAGATATTTCTTAACAGCTCTGGAAAATCTCTCTCTAATTACTAGCTTCTTCTTGGTTTATATATTACCAAGTGTACAAGTGAAAAACAATATAAAATTACAATAGTAAAATAAGTTCTTCACTTGCTTCTTTTCCTGTTCACTCCAGTACTTTGTTGACTATTGCATCTTTGTACTAAAGAAGAACGGCTGCTTTTTCTGTTGATCCTGAAATTCGGCTGCCACATCTCAGTTTTCTCTGTCAACCCATGTGCCTCTGTCTGTAGGTACAACTACCACTTATCAACGGCTAATTAGCAGAACATCCGTTGAAGCTTTCATCCGTTAATGACTTCATCCGTTGAAGGATGTTATCCGTTGAAGCTTTCATCCGTTGATGCATTTATCCGTTGATGCTCTCATCCGTTGAAGGATGTTATCCGTTGAAGCTTTAGAGACATCCGTTGAAGCTTAGCTTCTCATCCGTTGAAGGTCTTTAAGTCATCCGTTGATACCACTTCATTTATACAAAATTACAAGGCATGAAATATTTACAATTGGCCTTCCTATCTGCATATCATCTAGTAGTCAACATGACTTATAGTTTCTCTCAACTTCTAAGAATTACATTTTAAATACAGAGACTGAAATATGCTACAATACTAGACTTATTTCTAAGTAAAGCTACACCATCAACGGATAGCCAAAGTGGTCTTATCCGTTGAGGCTACTGACACTAAATTTCTACTTAAGTATTTTGTTAAACATATCATCAAACTAATGCACATATATTCCTAACAATCTCCCCCTATTTATGTCTATAAGAATTGTAGGCATAAATTCAGGGTTAACTTGATGATAACAAAACACTTAACAAATATTTGAATTGAAACTAAGTAGAAATATAAAAGTGCTGCAAAAGTGTATGTACTAGGAGGTAATTGAAGATTTACAGTATTTCCAAGGGTGCTCCTCTAGCCTGAGCAAATCATTATTTTCTTCTTTGTTCCCTGGTTTTCTTTCCTAGCCCTTTGTCATTTTCCTCAAATTGGAGTTGGAGTTGTCTGAAGAATTCAGCTTCATCTTCATCACTGATATCCAACTTAGATTGCATTTCTTTGAGAGTTTCATTGCTGGCAATCTTGAGTTGGTCTTCAAGTCTGAAAAATCTTCTGACTCCTTTGTCATCTCTAAATTCCATCAACCAATGAGGTGATTTGTGAATTTTAGTTCCCCTTTCTTGTATGAGTAAGGTTCTGGGCAAAGCATTTGGTTCCCTCCAAGTCTTCCTTATGTTGGCAATCTTGTTGAGAATTTCAGTCTTGGCTGTTCTGGTAAAGCCAGAATCCTTTTTGATGGCTGAAAAGACTCTGATCAAGGTAGAGTAGCCTTCATTTAGAATCCTGTAGAGAGGCCATGTTCTTTCCCCAGCTCCCTTATATCTGAAAACCAATCTCTCTGGTAGCTGTCTGTAGGCAGCTATTCCCCTTACTTCCTCCAGCTCATCCAGATAGAGATTAATGTCTGAAGCTTCTTTTATGTCACAGATGTGAACATAATCATCTTTAGAAATGGGTGGCTTAGGGTTAGGTTTTTGTTTTTGAGTGAATTTCTTAGAGGTTAGGGGAGGTGTAGATTTAGATTTTCTTTTCTGTTTCTTTGGTAGTGGTAGAGTGGTTAAAAAGGTAGGCAATGTGATGTTGTCCCAATCAATAGGTTCCTCTTTTGGAATGATTGGTTCACCATGGATATTTATAGAGGGATCAGCAACAAAAGGTTTAGGTATGGAAGGTAGTGGTTTAGATATAGATTTGGTATCTTCAGGGTTATCTTCACTCCTTCTGTGTGCCTTGGCCTTTCTTCTGTTTCCCTTCTGCCATTCCTCTTTTTCTTCCATATTTTCACCAAATATGCTCCCAAGAACCTCATCTAAGTTAGCAATCTTTTCTTCACCCCTGACTTCAATTCCTTTCATTTCTTCAACTTGGCTTGACTTTAGCTGTTTTTCAAGCTTTGCTTGTGCTCTTTTGTCAGCCTTGAGTTTTACAGCTTCTTTCTTCAACCTTCTGGTTTCTTCCCTTTTGGCCTTTAGAAATTTGGGATGTCCTTGCATCACACAGATACTCTTTCCCTCTCTATAGATAAAGGCCATGTCCATTCTCTCACCCTTGTCCTTAGTCTCCTTCTTCTTTATGATGCTTGCACTTAGAACTTTGTCTCCATCAGGTTTTGGAAGAGGAAAGTCTACTTCCTGCATCTGAGCAAAGTCTAGGGGATTCTTTGTGGAGTCCATACTGGATCTAGTGTTAGGCTTTAGAACCATAGGTTTTAAATTCTTGAAAGAAGTCTCTCCAACCTTATTTCTCCCTACTGGCTTGAGCTCCATGTTGATTGGTTCAATCTTTGTGCTAAATTTCACAGATGTTGATTTATTTTGTGTAGAACCAAACACCAATTGCAACCTTTCATCAATTCTCCTCCATTGTTCTTTCATTTGTATTTCAGCTGCTGCTAGCTGAATCAAATCAATTCCATCAGGTTTTCCCTTGATTTGAATGATTGGAGAGGTAGTGATGGCAGGAACTAGCACTTTAGATATCTGAATCTTTGTAGAGGGCTCTCCTTCCCCTTCCCTTTTATTCTCCCCCTTTTTGTTATCATCAAGGAGAGGGGTCAAGCCTTGTGCTTTTGCCAGCTGCATTAGGAGATTGGTTTGAGATTGTTGGTTGAGAAGAAGGGTGGCCACAGAATCTTCAATTCCTTGAACTCTGTCTTCCAACTTGGCCAGCCTTTGTTCAGTAACTGATTCCTTTTTCAATCTCGAAACCAAGTCCTGCAAAGTACCATAGGGCATGACTGAATCCAATTTTTCTGAAGTGAAGGATTTCAAGTCAGCAATATCTTTCCTGAGATCATCTAGACTCATATCTTGCTTTACTTTCTGCAACTTCATGAGATGCAGTGAGTCCAGGTGAGCTTGGAGGATAACCTTGATATTTGCATTTGAAGTGTTCTGAATGGCCTGTTGAATAGTGATGATTTGTTTGACCAAGTGGACATTGAATTCACCTGTTCTATGCTCCTTAGTCAAGGCCCATTCAGGTAGATTAGGAATGGAATTAGGGTCTTCATCTCCCCCTATGTTCATGCTTCCATCAGAAGAAATAGAGTCATCATCATCAGAATTTACTCCAAATTCCTCAGATGGCTCACCAGCTGTAGAAGGCATCCTGTTAATAGCAGCTTTATCCCTTTGAAGAGATTCTGTTGAGTGCACTAGATGTAGTGTCCTCTCTGCCTCCTCATTGCCCTGAGCAGCCAACAGTTGATAGGCTGTCACAGGATGAGTAAAAGTGTCAGCATCCAAGGAAATGTTATCAATTACAGCTTTGTAATGTTGCTGAAATTGTCTTTCCTTTTCAGCATCATCCACAATCATTGACTCATGAGCAATGGCTGGTTCCACCCTTGTATCAACTGTACCTGCTTTTCTCTCTTTTTCTCTATGTTCTTGCATCAGGGGCTCCCCCTGGCTCACACATCTCACTCCCTCACCTTCACCTTCTAAGGTGGTACTCCACTCACTGACTTTTGCCATGCTGGAAGAAATAGCATGCATTTTTGTGCTCTCAATCTCTCCTTTTGCCAGGGAGCAACCCAGCCTCTCACTCAAATTTTCACTCCCTGCCCTCAATCCTAAAAGTGATTGCACAGTATTCATGTCTTCTACACTTGGAATCATTTCAGTTATTTGTGTAGAGACTATCAACGGATGTGGAATATCCGTTGAAGTTGAAACTGTTGTTATCAACGGATAACTGCTGTTAAGCTTATCCGTTGAAGAGCAACCACTTGTCAACGGATGAGTGATATCCGTTGAAGAAGGAAAAGAAGATGAAATTGGAAGTGATATAATTGTTGAATCTGTATAGATTGATTTGATATGTGTTGATACAGATCCTTCAATTATATCTGAAAGAATTTGCGGGTGATCCAACAAATCATCTAAAAGATGATGATCACCTGTATTTGAGTGGGGCTCCTCCCTGAGTTGTAAAGAGGGAGAATCAGGAATTGATGGGAATAACATATCCACATCCAGAGATGGTGAAGAAGTATTTGGTGATTGATGTGTAGTTATTGTGAGAGAATGGGGCTGTGACTCCACATTTATTGGAGTCACATCAAACTGAGTTTGAGAAGGCACAGAGACAGAGGGATGTATCTGTGCAGTGTGTGCACCCTGTGTAGAAGATTGGGTTCTAGCCTTCTTCCTTCTAATAAAAGCTTTTGTAGGTGAGTGTTTGGCTTTAGTGTCCCTCCCTCTTTTGTTCTGTGTTCCTGGTTGGGAACTCTTTTCAATAGTAACATCCTTTTGGGAGGATGCTACTAGGGATGTGCTAGAAACCTTTTCAACCACCACAGCTTTTTGAGAAACTGGGGCTTGGCTAGCTTGGGAAGCACTCAACTCTCCTTCCTTATCCTGGGGGTTTCTTTGATGTTCACCCCTCCCCTCACCACTCACACCCTGTTCACTTCCCTCAGGGTTAATGGTTGTTGTTACAACTGTTGTCTTTTGAGAAACAACAGAGGTGGTTTTCTTTGTCTTGGATTTTGAAAGTTTAGATTTGGTGACCTTGGTAGAAATCTGTTGGGGCATTGACACAGATTTCATGGCCACACTAGAAGATAAAGAAATAGAGGGGTTGGAAGAAGTAGGAGTTGTAGAAGCAATTACCTCACCTACCTGGGGTGCATTCATGATTGGTAAATATACCAATTGCACACTGCTGTTTAGATCCATTCTCTTCAAGTCTGCAAGAACTCTTTTCTCTTGTGCCCAGCACTTGAGTTTATTATTCTCATTGATTATGACTAAACCTTCAGCAACATGGTTAGCCAATAACATAAAGAATCTAGCATAATAGATGTTATTAGGTCTATTAGCTTTGTTACCTAATCTAGTACCTAATTCTAGCATCACATAGTTGCTAAAGTTAAAGTACCTATCAGAAACAAGCATATAGAACATATTAACAAGAGATGAAGTTATGGCATCAAAATTACTAATTTTCCCAGAGAAAACCTTTATGAAGGCATCCCCAAGAAAACTCCATTCTTTCCTAAGGCCTTTTCGTCTAATACCCCCTAAATTAGCAGAGTTAAGAGAGTAACCTATGGAATCTAACATGCTGGATACATCACTATCAGTGTGTGGTGTCATGGCATTGTTCTCAGGTAATTTAAAACATGCTTGTAAGTCATCACAGTTAATACAGTGATTTTTACCTTTGAGAGTGAAGGAGATAGTCATATCCATGGAGTTGAACTCAGCAGTTGTCCAAATCTCCTCAACTACTTCACAGAAAATCGTTGGGGCTTCCAGCATTGCATAGCTAAGTTTACAGTTTTTGATGAAGTCCATCATTTTGTGATAATCTGAGTGGGCTTCATTCTTTTCTACCAGAGCTATGAAATTGTTCTTCTCGTAGATGAACCCAGATTGAGACATAATCTTCACGACTGGTGCCATTGTTGTGAGTAGAAATTGCAGAGAATAACTTGAAGGTTTTGCAGAGAGAAAATGGTAAATGCTTGAAATTCTAAGAAAGCGTAAAGTAATAATGAACAATCAGAAGGGCTTATATGCTTTCAAAGAAAAAGAAATAAATAAAGGATTAATCAATAAGTAGGTGTTAGTGAATTTCAGCCGTTTAAGAATAAACTGTAAGTATTCTAATAACTACCTTTAAAACCAATACATACAGATGTATGTATGGTATCAACGGTTAAGAAAATAGAATCAACGGCTGTGAAACACCTCAAACGTCTGATGTGACATTTCAACGGATAATGTAAATTGTCATCCGTTGAAAGGTACTTCAGCTTTATCCGTTGACGGATAAAAGTTCCAGAGATATACTTGTCTTTCAACGGATAATGAATATCCGTTGATAGAGCAATTTTGACTTTCAACGGATAGGGAACATCCGTTGATGGAATAAACTTTGTTAAAAGTCAAATTTGTTCTAGCAACTAATATATTTCAGGCTTCTCATCAAATTGCAAAGAAGACATGAATTTTAAGAGTAATTAAGCATACCTAGCTCACTTACCAATCTTGTGAATGTTGATTCATCAAGTGGCTTGGTAAATATGTCAGCAATTTGTTGTTCACTTGGAACAAAATGTAGTTCCACTGTACCATTCATGACATGCTCCCTAATGAAGTGGTACTTGATATCAATGTGCTTGGTCCTTGAGTGCTGTACAGGATTCTCTGTTATGGCTATGGCACTTGTGTTGTCACAAAAGATAGGTATTCTATCAACATGAAGTCCATAATCAAGGAGTTGATTCCTCATCCATAACATTTGAGAACAGCAACTTCCAGCAGCAATGTATTCAGCCTCAGCTGTAGAAGTAGAGACTGAATTTTGCTTTTTGCTAAACCATGATACAAGCTTGTTTCCCAGGAATTGGCAGGAGCCTGTTGTACTTTTCCTGTCTATTTTGCAACCTGCATAGTCTGCATCTGAATAACCAATTAGATCAAAGCCAGATTCTCTAGGATACCAAATTCCTAAATTTGGTGTACCCTTGAGATATCTGAAAATTCTCTTGATAGCAATTAAGTGAGACTCCCTAGGATCAGCTTGAAATCTAGCACACAGACATGTAGCAAACATTATATCTGGTCTGCTAGCAGTTAAATATAAAAGTGAACCAACCATGCCTCTATAACTTGTAATGTCCACAGACCTTTCAGTCTTATTTAATTCAAGTTTGGTGGCAGTGGCCATGGGAGTTTTTGCAGATGAGCATTCCATTAAGTCAAACTTCTTTAAAAGATCATAAATATATTTAGTTTGACTAATGAAAATTCCATCACTAACTTGTTTAACTTGTAAACCAAGAAAATAGGTTAGTTCTCCCATTAGGCTCATTTCATATTTACTTTGCATTAGCTTAGCAAACTTTTTGCAAAGTTTATCATCTATAGAGCCAAATATTATGTCATCTACATAAATTTGAACAAGTATACTAGAGCCATTAACATCCCTAAAGAAGAGAGTTTTATCAACAGTACCTCTAGTGAAGTGATTCTCCAAAAGAAATTTTGATAAGGTTTCATACCAGGCTCTAGGTGCTTGCTTCAGTCCATAGAGTGCTTTCAACAGATAATACACATAGTCTGGAAAATTTGGATCTTCAAATCCTGGAGGTTGACTTACATAGACTTCTTCCTCTAATTTCCCATTTAGAAATGCACTCTTGACATCCATTTGATAGACTTTGAAATTGGCATGGGCTGCATGGGCTAGAAATATTCTGATGGCTTCAAGTCTTGCAACAGGAGCATATGTTTCATCAAAATCTATTCCCTCTTGCTGAGAATAGCCTTTAGCAACCAGTCTGGCTTTATTCTTTATGATAATGCCATTTTCATCCATCTTGTTTCTGAATACCCACTTTGTGTCAATAGGACTCTTGTTCTTTGGTTTGGGTACCAGCTTCCAAACTTGGTTTCTCTCAAATTGGTTTAGCTCTTCCTGCATAGCTAATATCCAATCTGGATCCAATAGAGCTTCTTCCACTTTCTTAGGTTCCTCCTGAGATAGAAAACTACTGTACAGACATTCATCTTGAGTAGCTCTTCTTGTTTGCACTTTAGATGATGCATCACCAATGATCAGTTCAAAGGGATGATTCTTGGTCCATTTCCTTTGTGGTGGAAGATGTGCTCTAGATGAGGTGGCCTCAGTATTGTCATGATGTGAGACAGAGTGTTGACTAGTTGAAACTCCCCCTGAGTTGTTGGTCCTTTGCAGGGAACTTGGAGTTCTATCAACTGATGATGTAAATCGATTATCCGTTGATGAACTATGATCAACGGATGCTTCATTTTGTACTTCAACGGATGGTGCACTATGTCTTTCAACGGATACTGCATTGCTTCTATCAATGGATGCAGTATTTTGTGCATTATCCAGGGGCATGTTTTGAATCCCTTTTGAAGTGTCATCTCCATCAGTCTCCTCTTCACTATCATCACAATATATCTCAATATTGTCAAATTTGAGTCTCTCATTATGTCCCTCATCTGTTAGTCCATCAATCTTTTTATCATCAAACACAACATGCACAGATTCCATAACAATGTTGGTTCTTAGATTGTAGACCCTATAAGATTTTCCAGCTGAATAACCAACAAATATTCCTTCATCAGCCTTTGCATCAAACTTCCCTTTATGGTCAGATTGATTCCTCAGTATAAAGCATTTACATCCAAAGACATGAAGAAAGTTTAGAGTTGGTTTTCTTCTCTTGAACAACTGATAAGGAGTCATGCCTTTAGCTTGATTGATCAAAGAAATATTCTGAGTGAAGCAGGCACAATTAACAGCTTCAGCCCAGAAATATGTTGGTAACTTTGATTCTTCAAGCATTGTTCTGGCAGCTTCAATTAAAGATCTGTTCTTTCTTTCAACAACCCCATTTTGCTGAGGTGTTCTTGGAGCTGAGAACTCATGCATGATTCCATTTTCTTCACAGAACAGCCTTAATGTCAAATTCTTGAACTCAGTTCCATTGTCACTCCTGATATTTCTAACCTTCAAGTCAGGATGATTGTTGACTTGCCTGATGTGATTGATAATGATTTCACTTGCTTCATCCTTTGATCCAAGAAAACAGACCCATGAGAACTTAGAGAAATCATCTACAATCACTAAGCAATATCTTTTTCTTGCTATTGACAATACATTGACTGGTCCAAACAAATCCATATGTAGCAGCTGTAATGGTTCATCAATTGTTGTTTCAAGCTTCTTCTGAAATGATGCTTTCCTTTGTTTGCCTTTCTGACAAGCATCACACAGACCATCCCTTGAGAATTCAACAAGAGGAATTCCTCTTACTAAGTCCTTTTTGACTAGATCATTCATTGTTTTGAAATTCAAATGGGATAGCTTCTTGTGCCATAGCCAACTCTCAACTGAACTTGCTTTGCTGAAGAGACAAGTAATAGATTCTGCATCTGTAGAGTTGAAGTCAGCTAAGTACACATTTCCTTTTCTAACTCCAGTTAGAACCACTTTGTTGTCTTCCTTACTAGTGACAACACAGGCTTCAGAATTGAAGGAAACTGTATTCCCTCTATCACATAGTTGACTGATACTCAGTAAGTTGTGCTTGAGACCATCAACTAATGCAACTTCTTCAATGATGACATTCCTTGTTGAAATCAAGCCATATCCCATAGTAAACCCTTTGCTGTCATCTCCAAAGGTTATGCTGGGGCCAGCTCTCTCTTTAAACTCTGTGAGCAGGGAGAAATCTCCAGTCATGTGTCTTGAACAGCCACTGTCCAAGTACCATAGATTTCTTCTATTTTCCTGCACACCACAAAATCAATCAATTTGATTTTGGTACCCAAGTTTCCTTGGGTCCATTCTTGTTAGCCTTTCTCCTAGACTTCATTCCTCCTGCATCTTTAGACTTAGGTGAGTTTGAGTCAACCTTGGTCTTAGATGTGGTTGGTTGAGGTGTAGGGTTAGTCACAACATTATCCATCACATTTATAGAATTATTAGGCATGGATTGTGCATACATGTTATTCCACATTGGCATATTGTATGGCATTTGAGGCATACTGAATGCAGCAAGATAAGGATTGTTAAAATATGGCATGTTTGCAAAATGTGCATAAGGATTTTGTTGAGACATAACAGGCATAGCATGTAGAGGTGATACAGACATGTTAGGCATGGAAGAGGGTACAGTTATGGGAGATTTCTTAATAGATTTACAGTTAGCAGATAGATGATTAACACTACTACAATGCACACAGCTTTTTCTAGGAGCATACTTGTCAGGTGTGTAATTGTTATGTTTGTTAACTCCTACCTTCCCATTTCTATTGGATTTCCTTTTGGATTCCTTTTTATCCTCAACCATCTTGAGCCTATTGTTTAACTGTTCTAAGGTCATGTGCCCTACATTCACCTTTCTGACATCTTTGGATGTGCTTGCTCCTTCTTTGACAAAGTTCTTTGAAGTTGAACCAAACTTTTTGTTGAGTTTCTTTAGATTTTCTCTTTTAGAAACATCTGCCTGTTTTAATTGAGGAACCTTCAACGGATGTTCCTTTTCTTCCTTCAACGGATAACTTTCATCATCCGTTGATTCCACATCCGTTGACAGTCCATCAATTAATTCCAGTTTCTTTTTATTTTTATCCCAGGCAGTTTCACAGAATGATTCAATTCCTTGGACTTTGGCAATTTGAGCACTTACATCCCTAGATGTTTTCCAGGCTTTAATCACCTCTTGCTCTTTCTCTAATTGATTGGAAAGTATTTCTACTTTCTTAACAGATTCAGCTAGTTCATTTTCAACAGATATACAATGCAATTTGGTTTTCTCTAGGTCAATCAACTTATTTTCTAACACAGTATTTCTATTACTTAAAAACAGATTGTTCTCTTTGATCCTACTATTTTCTTTAGCAAGAGATTTAAGAGACACACGCAAATGATACAATTCAGTAGACATGTCATTGAAAGCATCATTGCACTCTTCTTTAGTAAGCTGTGTTAAATCAGTAGTGATTACCTGATTGCTTGATGAACTAACTTCGTTTTCTTCAGAATCAGCCATGAGAGCAAGGTTGACATAATCCACATCTTCATCCTCTTCATCTCCATCAGCTGCCCAGTCCTTTTCTTGAGTGATGAAAGCCCTTTCCTTCTGTTTGAGTAGATCAAAATATTTCTTTTTGTAATCTACTTGTTCAAATTTCTTCTTTTCAGAGGTTGGCTTTCTGCACTCACTTGCAAAGTGTCCACTTATACCACAATTAAAACACTTGAACTTGGATTTGTCCACCATGTTCTTATAGGGTTTAGTGGCTCTAGTGTTTTTCCTGAACTTCATCTTTGCAAATCTCCTGGACAGAAATGCAAGATGCTCATCAATACCATCAAAGTCATCTTGACTGGAGTTGTCTTCATTTTCAGCAACTTGCTCTTTACCCTTGTCTGATTCTGGATTTCTTACACCATCTTTGGAGCTTGATGTAGATCTCACAGTTTCTTTTCTGCATTCTTTCTCATTTTCAGCTACCAATGCAACTGAACCTCCTTTCTTTCTCCCCCTCTCCAATACCTCATCCTGTTCCAACTCTAGTTCATAAGTCTTCAAGATTCCATATAATCTTTCAAGAGTAAAGTCCTTATAATCCTGAGAGTTTCTTAAGGAAACAGTCATGGGTTTCCATTCCTTTGGTAAGGATCTCAAAAATTTAAGATTTGAATCCTTCACCTGGTACACTCTACCATACAGCTTCAGTCCATTCAACAGCTTTTGGAATCTATTAAATGTGTCATTTAAAGATTCATTCTCTTCAAAATGAAAGTACTCATACTGTTGAATGAGAAGCTGCATTTTGTTCTCTTTTACTTGTTCTGTACCTTCACACAGCAACTGAACTGTGTCCCAAACCTCTTTGGCAGTTGAACAATTTATCACATTATCAAACATATCCTTGTCAAGACCATTAAACAAAATGTTCATAGCCTTCTTATCCTTGTGGACTTCTTCTGTGTCTTCCATTGTCCATTCTGCTCTAGGTTTTGGAATGGATTGACCAACAGCAATTGTGGCCGTAGCAACTGTGGCTACTTTGTGGGGAATGTGAGGACCATTCTCAATGCAGTTTACATAACCTTCATCTTGGGAGAGTAGATGAAGGTGCATTTTCACCTTCCAGTGGTGATAACTGTCTTTGTCAAGAACTGGGATCTTTACTCCAATATCCTTCTTACTCATCTTTGTTAGATTCCAAGATCTTTAAACTCTTTGTGTGTCAAGAGCTTGCTCTGATACCAATTGTTATTCCTAGAGGACTAACAATGAGATTTACAGAAGGGGGGTTGAATGTAAATCTCAAAACTTTTTCAGGTTTTGAGAAGTTTATTAAAGCAGTGTGTTCTAGATGAACAAGTGTATGAATTGCTTTGAGCTAATGCAGACAGATATATATTCAAACACAAAATGTAAAGAACACAACAAACTTTAAAAACTTTTCTGGTGGATTTGTTGTTCCACCAGAGATGGTATATTAGAAAATCTGTGTTCAACAATGTTGATCACAGCTGCATCCTAGTACAAACTAGATGAATTTTCTCTCAAGATATTTCTTAACAGCTCTGGAAAATCTCTCTCTAATTACTAGCTTCTTCTTGGTTTATATATTACCAAGTGTACAAGTGAAAAACAATATAAAATTACAATAGTAAAATAAGTTCTTCACTTGCTTCTTTTCCTGTTCACTCCAGTACTTTGTTGACTATTGCATCTTTGTACTAAAGAAGAACGGCTGCTTTTTCTGTTGATCCTGAAATTCGGCTGCCACATCTCAGTTTTCTCTGTCAACCCATGTGCCTCTGTCTGTAGGTACAACTACCACTTATCAACGGCTAATTAGCAGAACATCCGTTGAAGCTTTCATCCGTTAATGACTTCATCCGTTGAAGGATGTTATCCGTTGAAGCTTTCATCCGTTGATGCATTTATCCGTTGATGCTCTCATCCGTTGAAGGATGTTATCCGTTGAAGCTTTAGAGACATCCGTTGAAGCTTAGCTTCTCATCCGTTGAAGGTCTTTAAGTCATCCGTTGATACCACTTCATTTATACAAAATTACAAGGCATGAAATATTTACAATTGGCCTTCCTATCTGCATATCATCTAGTAGTCAACATGACTTATAGTTTCTCTCAACTTCTAAGAATTACATTTTAAATACAGAGACTGAAATATGCTACAATACTAGACTTATTTCTAAGTAAAGCTACACCATCAACGGATAGCCAAAGTGGTCTTATCCGTTGAGGCTACTGACACTAAATTTCTACTTAAGTATTTTGTTAAACATATCATCAAACTAATGCACATATATTCCTAACAATACGTTTTCTTGATTCTTAAATGTGACTGGAAGCAATGATTATAAATTTTGTAAGGACGCGATATGATCGAATTGTTAAAGCTTTGAATATGGAGGCCTTTCCAGACGACATTCCGAAGTTATAATGGGACCTAAACGGTGAATCTCTCATCCGAATGGTCCCTGGAGGCATACGTAAATGAAGCGTGGACGGTGACCCATGGTGATCTACAATGTTATTCTTTCTTCTAATACGACAACATATGTTTATCTTGATTCGTGAATACGTCTGAGCTTCTTCTGTTGATAAATTATATGAGGCGAAAACGAAAGAAAATTTATTGTATTCCTTCTGAATTGTTTCTCTTCTCGAATCCTTGATTTCTGATTGAGACAACAGTGTTGTGATATGATGCTTTATCAAAATGATGAAGAGTCGGGTGGGACACCACCTAATCATGTGTTGTATGCCATATAGTATGAAAGACTGGCCATCTTGAGTACAAATATGGTTGTGTCATTCTTCACTCATTTTTCTTCCTTCAATTTTCTGATTTACAAGTTCTCTCAATCGTTTGTTGCATTGTTATCCCTTATTCCATTTTTCAATCAAAATCATGTTCACAAACTCTCCTCTTGAATCGAGTCTGTTCGTTAACGATTACAAAATGAACTAGAATAGTTACGTGGTACAGGTAGAATTACGTGTCAAAAGAGAATGTGATTGCAAGTCGCTAAATGGGGGACATTTACGAGCAAGGAAGAATGGATACACCGAAAATGCGGTCGTGGCAGAGACATTAAATCTGATAGTTGTTCGTGTTAGGAGGATCTCATCAGTATGGTCGATTACGTTAACATGATGCACTTCAAATCAGAGACTTTCGACGCGAAATTGATGGTTAGCGAATCATACATTAACTGCAAAATAAGGAAGTAAGGTGGTGTGCATCAGACGAAGTAAACGAGTATCGGGACGACGATCAAAGATCAAGGAAATTCTGAATAATGACTCAGACATGCAATTACTATGTGAGATATCCCTTCGCCGCGGGTAGATATTTGTCGTAAAAATTCAAGATGGAAGAAATCTTAAATATAATCGAACTTCGAACGTGTTCTTCAAGAAATTGTGAAGTTCTCTAACTTGCGTAAATAATTGATGATGAATTCAATGCTCATACCCAGGTCAGTGACGAAAGTTTGACGCGGAACCATAAGTGGAGATGACGCAATGGTGACTCGACTGTGAAACCTTTTAAGAAATAACGATATAACGATTAAGTTTCCACCAGATTGTGACGATAGTAATGAAAACCATGCATGGTTATTAAAAGATAAACAGATTAGTTAATGAAACTAAATGTGTATCGTCCAAGATGGATGATTGGTTTGATTGATGGAAGTGGATGGATATGATTGTGGATGCTTTGGTTGATTGATGATGTCGGCTTGAGTCCGACTGGTAGTCAATGGTGTAGGGGAAGTGCTGCCCAAATTTTCAGAAATTACCCTATAGTTAAGAAAAAAGAAGTATATTGTCGTTCTCGTCAGTATTCTAAATAATTGCGATCTCGGTTCTTGAGAAAGTTGTTATGACCAAACTGACTTTATATAGTTGGTCTTTGATTCCAGTTAGCTAGTCAGCATTTGGTTTAAGTGATCAGCTAAAGGAGTTAATTGATCAACTTTACCAACTAATGGTTAGTTAAATGGAGATCGATTCCAATTAGATTGAGTCAAGCTCTAACATGATTTCCAGATCCGAAATGAAAGCGATAAGACATTTGAGAAAAAGTAATGGCGTTAACATAAATTGAAGGCTTAGTTCAATTAGTATGGTGTTACTGCAACCAGGTGCAAGGTTGATCCAGAAGAATACGCTCTTTTCGATGAATAAGAGGAACATGAAATTACCAGTACATGCTAGTAATAAGAATTCTTTTAAGAACTGAAGGTTCAAGATAAAGAAAAGGGATTACATCATCTGCAATAGCGTTCCAGGAAGGACTTGGAGGTATACCCATATCGAATGATGAATTAATGAAAAATTTAAATGTACACTTCTTTTGAACGACGATTGAATGAAAGTCGCTGTAGAATAATGGAAAGCTCGCAAATTCAAGCATCTAATGAAAGGCGAAGAATGATGAAGTCCGTATGTGAACTCAGGGAAAAGAAATGTTGGTCAATGAAGAGAAGTCAAACACGTGATCTGTGATGCGTTAAGCAAGGCTCAGAAAATAGCTACCGATGAAATTCGATAATTTTGTTAGTAAGAATTTAAATATTATAAATAAAAGCCTTCATTACAGTATAAACCCCAGAAATGACCTATCCAACGATAAACAAATTAAAATTACTAAGAAGAAGAAATTCGTTATGTTTAAAAGAAATAATGAATCATGAGAAGGGAGAAATAATAAAGAAAAGAAGTGGAATAAAAAAGGATGATAAAGAAATATTATAAAATAATCCAGGAAATATGCAAGTTGGGAACATCGGTTGTGCCCGAACTGGTAGGAGAATGAGGTGAAACGTTGATAGTTGGAGATAGGAATTCGTTCCAAAAATACGTGTAAATGGGGTTGATTAAACAAAGGTATTGATGGAGAACTGTTAGAAAAGAACATTGCAATAAATCTCATATCGGAATTCTTTAAAAAAATAAAGTGAGGTCCATGAGGTTCGAACGAATGCTCTACCAAGATTACCTCAGGGAATAAGGTAAGAATTTCTCGTCAGATTCTGCACCGAGTTAAGCTGGTGTCAAAAGCTCCATATCGCCTAACTCAATAGGGATGAAATAATAAGTGAAGGAAAACTTCAGAAACGTGAAATGAAAGAATAATGAAATAAAGGGTATTGTGCGCTGTGCACAAAAGCGGTCATGGAAAAGATAATGGAGGTATGAAATTACGCACCGATTATCAGAAATTTTAAATTTGAAGATTAAATGAACACAATGTACCAGGAGTATTGGGATGGTGTGATTGTATTTATTGATAACATCCTCGCTAATTCAAAGACTAAGGAATACCAAGTTGAACGCCTGAAGATATGCTTGCGAAGAGTTGGAAAATAGCAGCTGCATTCACAGCCTCAAAGATATGAATTCTGGTTATAATTGAGTATGACCTCCAGGGTGTGGGTAAATACCAAACATGAAAGGTACATTTAGGAACAGATGTTCAAATAAACAGAAAAGAGAGAACACCATTAAGATTATTCGGAAATGGTTAAAAGCATTGGGAAAGTTAGGAACTGAAGAATAGGTTTTGTTCCATCTTCTGGGTTATGCTGATACTTACTTTGTTGTTGAATATCAAAGGTGGTATTAATGCAGATGATTGATGTTGACTTCAGTAGGAAACGTTGTGAACATCAAAGTTCATATTGATATCTAATTTGATAGGACAGCAAAATGAGTATGAGTACCAAGAGACCGGATTTTGAATAAAGTTCTAATTCATTCCGTTCCCAATTAATGTACTTTTTTCAGATAGTAAGGGATTCTCGCTTGGTGAAGCTACTTGATAGTGATTGAAAAGAAATAGAAGTATGCTACCAAATGGTGAGTAGATGCAATTGCCGAGATTTTTCTTTTTAGCTTTGGAATAGATGTAGAACATTTCGAAGCATCATACGTCATGAACTCAGGACATCGGGTGCATACGAATAGGAAATGCAAGAGACCGATTAAAGATTCTTGAATACGATTGGAAACGATTATAGGTCAATTCAACCGAACAGAAGGAGACATAATAAGTAGAGAAGAACAGTCAATGAAAATAGAAATTTCATGAACAGGAAACTAATAGAATCGGAAAGAAAAGAAGGTTAGTGTAAATTAAGTTGGTCCTTTGAAATAATGAGATAGATAGAACGATTGTGAATGAGTTGGTCTTGTTATCACAGGTGTAACGAGTCCATAAGGCATTTATGTGTGTATGACTATGAAGAGTAATTTAGCTCCAAATATGTGAAATAAAAGATTGAGTTAGGGGTTGCATGAGCAACTGATAAATCTGATGACGGTAGGAGACCGTTGAAACGTGATTAAATTAGTGAGTCCTGAGAAGTTTTAAGTAGATACTCGAAATGTAGCAGTGTTTGTTCTTTAGCATGATTCTGAGGACAGAATCCTTTTAAGGGAGGAAGAATGTAACGCCTGAGAAATATTATGTAATTATTTTTATCAATAAATAATTATTATATGAGTTTTGTGTGAATTTTGGTGAATTATTTGATGATGGATAATAATATTTAAATGTTTATTTCTGATAAAATTTAGATATTCTAATTTCCAATTATCCAGAATTAAATCTAGATAATTTTGGTATTTTTCTGGTAATTTTTTTTGAATAATCATATGATTTTATAAGGATTTATAGAATTAACAATGATTATTTTTACATAATTATAAAATTCCTTTTTAGAATCAGAAATTGTCCCACTTCAGTCGTTTTTGCGTTTTTACAACCCGAAACTCTTCCGAAAACTCCTTCCTAACCTAATCTGATAATTCTGAACACTTTTCATGTTTTGACTTTTTCGATCCGGGGTACGGTTTGACCTGTACGAGTCCTGGTTTTCGATACGCAAATCATTTTATATATCGATAAATATCCATATTCTCAAAAGGCGAGACATTATCACCTTAACTTCGTATAAAGTATTTTATAGGGAGCTTTTTTTGATAATTATTCAATTCTGATATTAAAATCGTATCATCTTTTTAGTTACTTAGCGACTAAGTAACCTATTTTCGGATCCGGTCTGTAAATATAATTATCAAATTATTAAATAAATAAAATATGTGATGATCCTGCCAGTTATGTATTGCTGTATTATTAATTGTTTGTGATTTGTTTGACGTGAAGATTAATTTTATAATTAATTATCGAGTTGTATGAATTTAATTCGTTTTAAAATGATTTTATTGAATATTTATTCTTAAAAATGCTAAAATTGTTTCTAAAATTATTTTTATTGTTTTATAATTTTATTTATTATTTTAAGGGGTTTATAAAATTTAGAAATCAATATTTTATTAATTATTTAATTTTAAATGATTTTCTGAGTTCATTAAATTGTAAAATCAGTAAATAATTCGGTAATGCTTCAAAAATATGGAAATTTCAATTCTATTAACTTTTAATTATTTCGAGAATTTTTAAAATATGTTCAGATAAATTCTCGGGTTATTATTACTTGTAGGTTATTTGTTTAAAACAAAAATTTCGAGGCGAATCGAGATTATAACGAGAAAAAAAAACATAAATAATAACCCAACCCCCCCACCCCCCTGTGCAGCCACTGCCTTTCCCCTCTCCTCTCACAATCGATCTCTGCCTCTCTCCCTGTGAATCTCTCGGCTGAATCTCTCAATTGAGGTTCCTCTCTATGTTTTCTTTCAAGCTCTTCTTCTCTCCCTCTCTCTCTCGCTTCTATATTTCTTTCCCTCCCCTGTCTTCTTTTTCTCTGTGTTTCGGCCGCCGCCGCCTATCTGCGGTGGCAGGCGGTGTGGTTCGCCCTGTGCTGTTTTACCGTATGTGTATATAAACGTAAGTGTGTGTGTGTGTATGTGTGGGTTTTGCTGTGATTGTTATGTGGGTACGGGTGTGTGTGTTTTGGGTGATTTTTCGGCTTCTCTGCCGGCTGTGTTTCTCCGGTTGTCGCCGGTTTTTCGGCGAGGTGACCCTCCCCTCCCGTACTACCGCGCGTAAGCGCGTGATTGTCTGTGTTAATTGTCTGACTTGTGCTTCCTGGTTCGAATCAATTCGTATTGATTTTCGGTTTTTTTGCAATATTTTATTGATTTAATTTTCTGCATGGGAATGATTTGATTAAAAATTCATGAAATAAAATAATCCGTAGAAATATTATTAACAATTAATCGGTGGGGTTTTGCGCCGGAAACCCGAAAATTAATCGGGTACCCGCAAAATTTTACCGCCGTCGGCGATGAGCCTCGGCGAGCCGACGATGGAGGGTGATGATTTTAATCTGAGTCCTACGTTATTAATTAAATAAAAATAGTTGGTAAATTAGTTGCGAAACGAAAATGCGAATAAAATAAAAATACGAATAAAAATGCAAAATATGAATGGTAATAATAACTAAGCGAATCGGAGTTTGGGACTTGGTAATTGGTTGTGAATTGGATGATTGCGATTGTTGGTTGTTGTTGTGTTGTGAATTTGACGTCGAACTGATTCGATGGGTAGGCCGATAATCAAAGGAGACGCTGCCCGATTTTCGGGAAATTAATTCCGAAAATACGGGAACGTAATCTGTAATTGTCGGAAGACGTCGAACGAGGATATAATTGAACTTTATGAAACCTATTTACGTGATGTGACAAAATAATTTATAAATTATCGATTACCTGTTTTTTAAAACGACAAATATACGTATTTTCCGAAATTAAATACCGAACCGATTTTCGAAGATGTGAACCATAATTGCTATGTGTATTTCGATAATACATATAAATATAAATTCGTTTATGAAATCGTATGGGTAGAATAGGATAGCAATTTGATGTTAAGTTTAAGCGGTTATCTGAATTAGGGTATTTCAACCCTGTAGGTCCTAGATGGAAAACCCGAGTATCGACATCGGACTAGGAGTGATCTAGCGATTAGATGTTGAGATTAACGAAGTTCCAACTGAAGGGTCTGAATTTTGGGATCGTATCCAACATAGGATAGTAGTTTGACGATAAAGCCGAATGATCAAAGTCGAACCAAAATTAATAGTGGTTAAAGCTTATTGAGGCAAGTATTCTGGATTTTCTTTTAAATACTGCAAGTATTCTTGAATTTTCTTTTAATTACTGCAAATATTTATTCGCTCCTATTCTAAGTTCAGAATAGTTAAATGTTTTACATTTCGCTGCAATTATTCTGAATATGCATGTTCGTTTATTCTTGTTCCTGTAATTCGATTGCTCTCTTGAGCAGATACCCATTCTTTCGGGTTATTTGCGAACCCTGAATTGGGATGTTTTGAATTCAAAATGATTTGACATCAAAATACTCCATGGCCTGGATAATGATGATGTTTTGAGGATTAAGTGTGTCTTAATCTTGAGGACCGGGATGACTGGTGCCTCGAGATGGGCCGTAGTGCCTGGATATCCGACCGGATCTATATATTGAGATATAGATCTGCATTATATTCTGACTGATCAGCAGAATATAGATGTGAACTAGTGTCCAGTCTAATTTGTTGTTGATCGCCATTAACGGCATTCTCTCTCGAATGATTTTGTGATTCCAAAAACCGGACAAAATCATGATTCAGGAGATGAATCGGGGAATCGCTTGTCATTTTTGGATTTTAGTTAAAGGCTGGTGACAGCCAACGTTTATTCGCTCACTCACTCAAAATAAATTGAATTGTTTAAAATTGTTTTGAAATTTTGTCCGGAAGTTTTCTTTTGATATTAATGGTTGAAACTTAAAATATATACTTGCTGGGCATTTTTGGCTCACTCTTGCTTTGTAAATTCTTATTTCTGCCAGAAACAGATAAGGATAAGAGTGAATAGCTTTGATAAACAGCAGAAGTTAGAGAAAATTTCCGCTGCGAAAGGGTGAAGGTGTTAGAAGAATGTGACAAGAGCATTAGTTCAAAGGTATTTACGCTTGTATTATAGTTGAGGTGAATTGTAGAAGGTTAAATTCTTGTTTCATACCATAACCTGTAAACGATCCGGATTCAAGGGCTTATTTATTTATTTCTTTACTTTATGTAATGATTGTTTAGTGACACCAAATCTTGACCCCGGATTTGGGTTTTTACAGTGATGGCATAATTACAAGAAATAAAGCTAGGCTGGTTGCTAAAGGCTACTCTCAACAGGAGGGTATTCATTATGATGAAACATTTGCACCAGTTGCTAGATTAGAGGCCATAAGGATCTTTTTGGCTTATGCTGCTCATAAAAAGTTTAAAGTCTTTCAAATGGATGTGAAAAGTGCTTTTCTTAATGGAGAATTGGAAGAAGCGGTATATGTTGAACGACCTCCAGGCTTTGTAGATTCAAAATTTCCAAATCATGTCTACAGGCTTGACAAAGCACTTCATGGCCTTAAGCAAGCTCCTAGAATATGGTATGAGACTTTAGATCAATTCCTTCTGGAAAGTGGATTTCATAGAGGTACAATTGATAAAACACCGTTCTACCTCAACGATGGAAATGACTTACTTTTGGTACAAATATATGTTGATGATATCATATTTGGTTCTACAAATGCCAAACTCTGTGAGAAGTTTGCAAAGCTAATGCAGTCAAGATATCAAATGAGTATGATGGGAGAACTCAGCTATTTTCTGGGCCTTCAAGTCAGGCAAAATGAAGAAGGTACTTTTATCTGTCAATCCAAGTACACCAGAAATTTACTGAAGAAATTTGGAATGCAAGATTGTTCAACAGCATCCACTCCCATGGCCACTGCAACCAAGTTAGATAAAGATACCGGTTCATCAGTAGATATTACTAACTACAGAGGTATTATTAGCTATTTTCTCTATTTAACTGCAAGTAGACCTGATATAATGTATGCTACCTGTCTTTGTGCAAGATTTCAGGCTGATCCAAGAGAACCTCACTTAATAGCTGCGAAAAGAATTTTCAAGTACCTTAAGGGTACAACTGATCTGGGATTGTGGTATCCTAGAGAATCAGATTTAAAGCTAATAGGTTACTCCGATGTCGATTTTGCAGGATGCAAAATAGACAGGAAAAGCACTAGTAGAAGCTGCCAATTTCTTCGAGGCAGATTGGTTTCTTGGTTTAGCAAGAAACATAATTCAATTTCCACATCACCCGCAGAAGCAGAATATATTGCTACAGGAAGCTGTTGTGCACAGATTCTTTGGATGAAGAATCAGTTACTCGATTATGGGTTAGAATTTTCTAAAATCCCTATTTACTGTGATAATCAAAGTGCTATTGCTATGACAGGTAATCCAGTTCAACACTCAATGACAAAGCACATCAGCATTAGGTACCATTTCATAAGGGAACATGTGATGGAAGGTACAATGGAATTGCATTTTATTCCAACAGATCAACAACTAGCAGATATCTTCACAAAACCACTATGTGAAGCTACTTTTACAAGACTGGTAAATGAACTTGGAATGGTTTCAAGTTCTTTCTCTAAATCTGTTTAGTTTTTGTTCTCATGCATCAGACTTTATGATCAGTGTTTACAGATTGTTTTATTTTCATATAATATGTGCTTAAATTGAAATTCATTAAATACTGATTGTTATCTGATGTGGATCTTTAAACTCTGATAGTATTTTGAATGTTCTGTGACTATTCAATCCAATGAGGATAACTGTGCTAGATGCTGGCCTAGTAGTCTTTAACTTACTAGAAATCCCATATTTGAATTAGTTGTTTATATGGAAACTCATTAACACAAGAAAATTCTGATTTTGAGCTTAGTCAAGTTTACTTTGTGTATCTTATTACTAAGTCACAAACTAGATTCTTGCTTTTTATCTGTCAGATTCTGATGTCAGTAAATCTTAAGAATGAACTAAATGCTGATAAGACTCACTTATCAAAAGAAAAGAAAAGAAAAGAAAAGAAAAGTCAGGTACTCCTTTAAGATCTAAAGTAAATATGTGGAAGGGAAGACCCGAGTGCATTGCTGGTATTAAGTAATATGCATTAGAAAAGCAAATAAATTTTCTTGGTGACTTTTCATATTCTCTGATTACTGGAGAAATACTATGATAACAGCAAAAATTCTGATAAGCAGTCGTGACTCACTTACACTGAGAAGCCACTGTAAAAAGGAATTTCAAAAGATGCATAAAATTAGCACAAACAGTTGAGGTGGACTCTTGCATAAATTTTTCCTATAGTAGACTTCATGATTGATGACAGATTTTAAGCACTTTTCTGAGTTATGCCTTATATCTAATATGTACTGAAGTTTATCAGACTTTAATCTTTATCTGATATCCTGCTAAATGCACACACTTTCACTCCATATGAATGATGAAAATTACTGTGGTGATTAAGTTGTTTTGACAAACAGTTAAGTGTCATTTGCATAAATTCTGAGGACAAGTTCTGATGATTAAACTCTGAAGAAAATAAGTCAGTATTTGTATGAAGAATCACATAAAAAGATATTTACTTTTTAAGTACAGAAGCCATATTCTGATGACTGTTAAAATCTGATATAAGTTAAGTTCTGATATTAAATCCGGATGGAATCCTTGATGCTTACGTGACATTTTTCTTTACTTGACTTATTTGTGATAAAAACTGAAATAGTTATATCAAATCAGAATATATTTGGGTAAGATAAAAACAGTCATAATCATTAAGGGTTAGTGGTAAACGTGTTAGTCTTGAAAAAATGCATATGCACATTAATTATTGTTTATTTTACGCGCCCATTAACTCATGCTTTAACTTTTTACTGACTGTTATTATTACAAATCGGTCTAGGGAGACGAGGCATCTTTATTTTTTTTCTTTCTTAATCGTTAAACTGTCCTCGCATCCCTTGGTATTCCATTGGCTATTTAAATGACTGATCATCCTTCAGTAAAATCACATCTTTTTCTTTCTCTCAAACAATGACACATTTTAGTTAGTTTTACTGCTATGGCACAAACACTGTGACCTAACAAGTTAATTGCAAGATTTAGCCTCTGTTTCTCTCATATTATGTGACTGTGAATGTTCTAATTATAATTTGTTAATCTTTACTTCATCTATTTGAACTTTATCCTTTGATAAATGTTTTGATTAAAATTATGGTCAATAATAAATTGTGATTTTGAGGAAATAGTTGAAGCACGGGTTCATGCATCAAAACCTGTGATAGTTGGAGCTGAGAATGTTAATTCTCAGAAAGAAACTGCAGCTCAAAGTTCTGATACTTTGAAATCGTAATCTGTAAGTTCTGAAGCTGCTAAAGTAACTCATTCACTCGCAAGGAGACTAAAGAAAATGAAGGCTATGAGGTATTTGGCTAAGGCTCCATCAGAAGATACTGAAGAAGCTGAGGAAGGGGATCAGGAATCTCTGATCTCACAAGAACCGATTATCATTGAAGCCCTTCCAGCTCAAGCCAAAGACATTGCACCTGATATAGTTGTAACCCCTCCTGTCTCTCCTATTAAAGCTACAAATGATGCTAAAGAACATACTGAGAATTCTGAAATAGATATTCATAATTTGAATATACCAAATGTTCTTTATCTGGAAGCTCCATCTACAGAAGCTCAGCAATCTCCAACTCATTTTTCAATTTTAAATGATGAGATATCATCTACATCAACCATACCAGCTCTGGAGATAAATTATGATGTTCAAAATTTAAATGAAGTTGTTCCTGAATCTCTAGTTGCTTCACATACTGTTGTGCTGTCAGAACATACTGAGTCTTCCTCAAGTTCTGAAGACAATGTTTCTATTGAGACTCCAGTTCCTATTCTGGGAAAGGAAGAATTGGTGAAGAAATTTGTTGAAAAGGAAGCACCTATTCCTTGGAAGGATACTCACAGAGGTGTGGAGTGGACCAAGAAGTGGAATGACACTGATTTCATTTCAAGTTCTAATGTTTTGACAAAGCATATTGCTAAAGATGATGAGTTGCTCACAAATGTTGATTTAAAGTCACAACTCAAGATAAATGCTCTATCTACCAAACAACTTCAAGGTCTACATTCTTCTACTCATGAAAAGGTTGATACACTAAAGGAACATGCTGATAAGCTAGATCTACAGCTTAAGTTTGACAAGAATAGGTATATCAGACCTACTCTTGTGAAGATTCAAGAGAAGCAACAGGCCCAAATTGATGAGGTCCCGGCTAACCAAGTTTCTCAGAAAGCTCAATTGGAAGAAATCCAATCTTCAGTTGAACTTCTTCTTTCTATCTTACTTCCTGATGATGCCAAAAAGGGGGAGAAGGTAGTTAAGTCAAAATGCTCACCTACTGAAATACTGAAGAAAAAGGATGATAAAGGTGATGACCAGGGAAACTCTAATAAGAGTAAAGGTCAAGAAAAAATTCAAGGAAAATCTTCTACACAGAACAAGTCAAGTTCTGATACTATGAATGCTAAAAATCTGAAGTCAAGTTCTGATAAACAAAGTCCGATGTTAAGCTCTGAATTCTGATTCAGTCAGGATCTAAAGACTCTCAGAAGTTTTAACAAACTCTGAAGCTAAAGGGGAGCATACTACTATTTATTACAATATCCTAAAATCCAGACACTTGATGAGAAGATAGCTAGAAGATTATTTTTGAAACAAAATCCAGGAATGGATTTGGAAACTCTCAATGAGGAAGAAGCTAGATTTGCTGCCGAGAAGATAAATCTTAAATCTAAAGCTTCTGATACAAAGAAACCTTCAAGGACTAAGGAAAAAGGCATTGTGATCAGGGAAAAGTCAAATTCTGAGACTTCAAAGTCCAAGAGTAGATCACAAACTGAGATTGATCCTAAGTTAAAAGGAAAAGAAAAGGTTAGTGAACCTTTAAAGATTGAGAAAAAGATAAGTTCTTCCATTCCAGTCTATCAAACTACAATGCATGATGATGATTTGATAGAAGATGAAACTGTTCAAATTCTGAAGAGAAGAAAGATAATTGAAGAATCTAAAACAACCTCTGACATTGCTCAAGTTGTTCAGAATAAAGAACAACAAGATATAGAAGAAACAACAAATTCTGATCAAGTTAATTTGGAAAAGATGACAATTGCTGATAAGAAGAAGCTGTTATGGAAGAAAGCTACTCCGGTTGAACCAAAATCCAATCTCTTGATGAATCAACATGCAACATTTGGATTGAGATCCAAGCAACCTAGAGATAAAGCTGGATTAGGTTCTGATGAAGAGAAGATACAAACAGGAGTAGAAGTTACTTTAAGAGATTCTTTCATGTTGACAGACAAACCATATGAACAAATCAAACAAAAGCACCTTGGCAAAGTACTGTCAGCTCAAATCGTGATAGATGCTCATGATAAGGGATAATCTAAAGGAGAAATAGATTTTATTTCTCTATGATGGATTAACTTACATACTAGCTGATACTAATGTGCTAAAGAAGTCTGTCATCTTCTGGAAGTAAAATCTGATGTTACAAGAAGATGGTCAGAATATATTTTGAAGGCTATACGAGATCTATTCAGAATCTCTGGTACAAAGACTTCTCAATATATACCAATGATTATTGAAGGTGATGGAAGAGAAATTCCTATGCTAAAGAATTTTGCTAAGGTGGTAGTTATTCTGAAAGGAAAATGCTTATGTTATAATGAAAACTCTTCACATCCTATAGTTATCAGACTTGGTGATGGACTTGAAAGAACATCAATTCAAGCTCTCAGAACAGCCATTTATCAAATTGGTGATAATAAAGATTAAGAACTGATGCAGGTCAAAGCACAGTTAGTTGAATTTCTGAGGAAAGCTGAAGAAAAGCTGGTAAGAGATTTGTTAAGAATCATTATGGATTCAGATTGATCCAGTGAAGTTGGTAAAGTTATAAGGATTGTAAGTTGTAGTTAATAGTCTTATTAAACTCTTATTGCATTTGAACTTAAATGTTTTTAACATCATCAAATCTATTAACTTGTATATTTTTGCACAATTTACAAGTTGGGGGAGATTGTTAGATATATTTGAGATATCATGTCTAATATGTTTCATGTTTAGTTTTCAGATCTTAACAAACAGGAAATATCAGTACTCACTGGAATCAGTACTTACTGGAAGTCAGAACTTAAGGATATCAAAACTTAGATTATCAGAAGATAAATATCAGAAGATGGATATTAGAACTTAAGTACGGGAGGACTAACAGTTAAGGAAGGAAGCTGATTTACAGGAAAGAAGATCGAGACTAATACAAAAGAAGATATGCATAGAAAGAGTTAGATGACTTAAAGAATTGTATAAGATATCTGACTGATATATTTTTTGGAGACAGAATTATATTCCATATCAATTAGAAGTTATCTTGTAACTATGTACTATATAAACACAGACATAGGTTTACACTATATGTGTTATCATTATCGAGAAGATCATACATTATAACCTAGCAGCTCTCGTGATATTTGTTCATCACTGAGCGAGAACAGTTCCATTGTAACAGAGTTTATTATATCGGATATATCTGTTTACTGTTACTTGTGTTCGAAATCTATTTGATTGTAGTCTACACTGTATTCAACCCCCTTCTACAGTGTTGGGTGACCTAACACATGCTAAACTGAAGATATTCAAAGATGATGGACAGAGAAATGAAAGAGCATGAAATCAGACTAGAAACATTTTTGTCTTATTTGTTTTATCTTTTTTATCATGTAACTTGGTGATATATATAAGCCAAGTATAGCAAGTAGAACATTAAGAAATCTATACAAGTTAGTAAGAAATTACCAGAGAAATAGATAAGGAAAAATCTGTAAAGAATTTTTCTGTTCTTGTAGTTCAACTTGTAAGCAGTTGTGTACAACATTGTAACACGAAGTTCTCTACTTAATATATATCTCTAGTGGAAAAGTTCAATCCACCAGAAAGTTTTTAAATACTTGTATTTGATTACTTTGTGTTTTGATTTCTATACTACTTTCATTCCGTACTATTGCTAAATCAAACACAGTTATATCTTTTTAGCATAACTGCTCTTAAAATTAAAAAGAAGCCATAATTATATTCAACCCCCCTTTCTGTAATTCTTGTTTAGATTGTTTGGAAATAACATTGTTATTGACTTTGAACTAGGGAGGTGAGCTGAGAGACTTGAGATATGAGTTATTCATATGAAGCTTTAAGTTCATTGATTTGACTCTGTAGTTCCTGGACTTGATGAGATGAATATGCGGAAAGAGCAGTTGTTGAAGTTTTAGGAGAGATGTACCAAAAGTATCATGCACCACAGTTACGATTTCCTCCATTATGAAGGCTGAGGGTTCATACCTTACCCTGTGCAGTTCATCCAACTTGACCTCTGTGTCATTATTGATTGAGATTTGAGTTTGAACAACATCATGCATGGTCATAAAGGATTATTTTAGATTTTTAATGCTTTTCTCAACACTAGTAAACTGAAGGTGGCCATCTTCTCAGCAAATTTATCAAATTTGTTCTTGATCTCTATTTGAGATGGCACTAGCTGATCTATTCTGTCACTCGCCATCTTCTTGATTTGATCTTGATGACCATCCAGAGTCTTATCAAGATCTTTTCCAATAAAGTGGAAAGCTTTCAGTTGTGCTTTGTAGACTTCTGTAATGGCATCATAAACTTCTTGTGGAGTGAGAACTTTAGCATTGCTACTCAAAATTGTGACATATTATTCCCTGAATCTTGTCAAAGCCTCATCCATGTTATTGCCGAAGTCTTTGAAAACTATGCATCTATGTTATCATCCCATTCAGCTTCATCTACAATCTTTTTTTGTTGATCTTCAACATCTTCTATTTAAGATAATAGAATTGTCTGATAGTCTTGGTTAGACATATCATTGGTGAGTAACTGTTGAGTAATGTTGTCAAGGCCTGCAAGCTGGTGTGCAAGAAGGTCATTCATAGTAATTGGTTGAGTTTTAAGCATTTTGCATCCATTGTGAGATGAGGTGAGAGGGTTGTATAGATGTGGAGGGTTGTTTTGTGTCTATTTGGGTGAAGGTTGAGGTGGATGGAATGGATTGATGGATGGTACCTGTGATAAGAGTCACAGTTGAACTCAAAGTGGAAATTGTGGTTGTGATAGTCTGTTGTTCACTTGATAAGTGAACCTCCATTTGAATTGGAGGGGAGTTGATCAGACTACTGTCATGTACCATGGCCTCAAACCCTTGTTCTTCTTGTAAAGAACTGGAACTTGAATGTTTTGTTGTTCTTACCTCCCCAATAGCCGAATTATTAGAAATTGAACTCCTAACTTCAATTGTCAAGGCAATTTCAGCTATGGTTTTGAGGGGAGTTATTTCCATGATAGAAACCTCCAATTAAATTGGAGAGGATTTAAGTAGCTGCCCCTCAAGAGTACTATCCTCAAACCTAGAAGTCTGTGAAGACTGTTATGCACATGAAGGTGCATTATAAACCTTAGCCACAAGGTCTTCAACAAAAACTGAGGTGAGAGGGTTGTACAGATGTGGAGGGTTGGTTTGTGTCTATTTGAGTTGAGGTTGAGGTGGATGGAATGGTTTGTAGGGTGGTACCTGTGACTGGAGTCACAGTTGAACTCACAGTTAAAACTGTGGTTTTGACATTGTGTTGTTCACTTGGTAAGTGAACCTCCATTTGAACTGGAGGGGAGTTGACTAGGTTACTATCATGTACCATGACCTCAAACCCATGTCCTTCTTCCAAAGAACTGGCACTTGAATGTGCTATTATACTTGCCTTCCCAATAGTTGTATCATTGGCAATTGAACTCCTAGCTTCAATTGTCAAGGAAATTTCATCTAGGGTTTTGAGGGGAGTTATTTCTGCATGAGAAACCTCCAATTGAATTGGAGAGGATTTGAGTAGCTCCCTCTCAAGAATATTATCATCAAACCTAGCGGTCTGTGAAGACTGTTGTGCACACGAAGGTTCATTGGAAACTTATGGCACAAGGTCTTTAATAAAAACTCATGAAACCCCTGTGTTTATGATGGTGTCATTAAGATCTACCTCAGCATGTAGCCTCTCACCATTTAAAGGTTGGTTCTGAGTGGTGATCATAGTTTCAAGAGCCCTGTCACTTGATTTTGGCAAGACTTGAGAAGTTGATTCAAGTCCTTCATTGAATGAATAAGAAATTATAGAGGTTAGAGTTTTAGTTCAGGTGTGAGTGTTGGCAACTCCCTCTGAGTAGACGAGGGAGTCTCAACAGATGTGCCTTTAAGGTGTGTGCCAGCCACATAACTTTTTTCACCCTCTTAAGAGTGCTCAAGAGGGGGTGTCGACTCATTACACGGTACATTTTGGAGAATGTTTTGTTCAATGGTGACATCTTGTTGAGAAGGTGCCACTAGAGTCTGTTTGAGTCCCTTAATTACAACTGTATCTTTTTTAGAAGATACAGAGGTGGTTAATTGAGTGATCAGCTCTATCTTCTTTTTCTTCTTTGGTTTCTTGTCCAGGTTATACACTTTCTCACTTTGTGTTTCCTCACTCTCATTGATTACAACTAGTTGAACTTGCTTTCTCTATTTTTTACTAACTCCATCCTTTTAAGAGGATGAAGCAGTTGGTTCACTACTCACTACAGGTTATGAAGAAATGGCTGCAATTGTGGTAGGCTCATGTGGGTGTTCCTGCATTTGTACTGCTACATTACCAGGAGCCATAGATGAACTAGAACTTGAAGTGCTTCTCATGTCAAGAATTGAGTAAGGGTAAGTCTTGAATTTCTTCAACATAAAGTTAGTGACATTCAGACTTACCTTTACCTGATTCTTTGTGTTAAGTGATCCAAATAGAATTTTGAACACCTGTTTATAAATGCCTATTTGACTAACATATATCCCTTTAGTTAAATGTGTGTCATGCACTTTATAATTTAAAGAAGATATAATAAACCTAGGAAAGAAGATCTCTTTACCTCTATTTACCAAAGGTAGTGTGATCCTTGTGCTTAGCTCTCCTAGAATGAGACTTCCCAGATCAATGTGCTTGTCATATGCCATGGAGTAAACACGCTTCTTCATCACACTTGAGATATTATGTGAAAGCTCTAATGATTGTGCCAAACACAAATGATCACTCCTTCCTTAAGTGCTTCTTGTTGAGCCTGACCAAATCAATTTTATCTACATAATTGATGAAGTCCATGAATTCTGAGATTTCTTCAGAGCTAGGAGCTACACCCATCTTCTCTGTGGGGATGCCTAGTGCTTTGTTCAAATCAAGAGCATTTAATTCCACAGCTACCCCTTTAAAACTGCAGCTTACCACCATTGTCATCACTTGATTATCATCTTCATGGGTAGAAATAACATCACTGTTCCAGATGTTATGTAGAACGTCCAAGTACAACACAGGATTTGTTGTCACTGCTCCTCCAAGGAATGACTCAACCACGAATTTCACAAAGCACTTCAAATTGTCAGGTGCCTGTGATGGATCAACAAAAGCTAAGAAGTTGGTTCCTTCCTTGGGGATGGTTGCTCTGACAGTGTTTGTGTTAGATGCCATTAGAAAGTGTTTAAATTTTAGTGGGTAAGTGTTTTTGAAAGAGAGAAAGCTTGAAAATTTTGAGAATGGTGAAAAATCGCATGAACTAGGTTAATTGAGATCTCGAAAGCGTAAAGAGGGGTTATTTCGAGATGTTTTGGTATTTATAGGGTAGAGATGTGACTTATCGACAAGAGAAAAATGAACGGTTGAAAATACTTGTAGTGGAGTCACATGATTTATAGAGAACGCGTTTCGAGATGTCATTTTCTTAACTCTTATCGAGAACTAGATATTGACCTATCCAGAAGTTGTACAAATACCCAGTTTGTCCATTCTTGACTAAATTATTCTATTTTATATTGAAGAATTCAACATAAAATTAGAATTTATTTTATATCAAAAGTATTTTACTGAAACAATTTATTTAATTAAATTATTTCAGTCCTGAGTTATTGACAAATCTAAAATTTGAACTGTAGAGAACTCCATATTGATAAGTATATCGAGATCTCTACAATACTTGTCAAGAAGTAACAAAAAGACATATCGAGAAGTCTATCGAAATGTCATAGTATTGGTAAGTCATTTAGACTTATCGAGAACTCAGTTCTCTCCATACTTTTAATCTTTCTTGAATCTGTCTTATATTGAATTCACATATTAATAATGTGAACTAACCTTTGGAAAGTTTTCTTAGAATTAGTAAAATTCCAAGGTAGATTTATTTTTGAAAAATAAATACATAGAGAATTCTGAAATATTTATAGATCATAAAACCCGACATCAGTCACATATATTCTAAATTTATGCGACAGCTCTTCCAAACAGACGCATAAAGAGTTTACGCATCTCCTCCGAACAGATGTATAAAGCCACATAACAGACATTTAAAATACATTTTGTGTCTCTTCTAAGAACAACCGCAAAAAGTTATTTTTTTTATTATTATTTATACAGTTTTTTCAGCTGTCTGCTTCACCATAAAATACACAAATCCAATACATATCTCAATGCCAAAAATAAAAATTTCATATACATATGAATCCATACAAAAAAATACTAATTCAGTAACATGTAGTACTCAATTCCCAAAAACTAATATTTATGTAATGATATCCCAATACGAAATGACAATGTTTCATGACATCTAAAAATCCTTAACCTCGAATATTTATACAAACTAAATTAACGACCGTATATTCATACATACTATAATATTCATTAGTAAAAAATCTGCCCAAAGGTCTCGAATTTGATCAATTTATTGTCGAGTATATGATTCCATCATGATTCCAATACCCTGTCATAATAAAAAAACCACATTAGTTAATCTTTTATTCCCCTCATTTCCCATAATGCTAAAAATATTTGATATGATAGGATCAGAACTTTGCGTAATGGTGCTGGAAAATTACAAAAAACAGAATTGGGCCAAAAAGGAATCTTTATTTCCGTTAGAAACGATGAAGAAACGATGAAGGGATGCAACCAGAACAGAAGACACACACGTCACTGGTAATTTTTTTACAGTGCGATACAATACACTATTTAGGACACAATACAATGCACCAAGTTAAAAACAGAGGATTAACAATACCCACTTTTAATTAGAGACATAATACACTAACAAAAACAATTACATACATAATACACTCACGTTTAGAGGCAATGAAGTTTAGTTACAACAAAAACAACAAGGCTATTACCTGAGAGTGGATTGAAAATCAGAAATTAGGGCTTCAAAATCCTTTCTTGTCGCTTCCCAAAATATACATCAGTGTTTGGAGATGATCGTAATCAACTACTTCAAGAAGCTTGATAGAGAACGGCGATTTCAATTTAATTTTCTTAGTTTTTGTAACTGGTACGGCTTAAGATAAAGAGAAAGAGAGCTGGTAAACCGGGTTTTTGGGTATAGCGGGGTCTTTGGGTATTATGATTATATTTTATAATTTATTATATATATAATTTTAAAATGAACTTTTAACATCTGTTTTAATAATTACAGACACATAAAATCCATCCTTTTCCGGCTGCTAAAAAAGGATGGACGCATGTATAGTTTAACAGACATATATAATATTTTTTTGCATCTGCTGTGGTGAAATAGACGCATAAGCATCTGTTTTTGGAATATATGCGACTGTTCTGGTTAAAACAGACCTATAAAATTATTTTATGTGTCTATTCCACCTGTAACAGACACAAATGAGGAGACGCGTATGACTGTTTTTGTACTAGTGATAATCCATTAGTTAATTTCTAATCCAAAGCACTTGAGCACAACAACTTCCTAAAACTATATATTTAGCCTCAGATGTAGAAGTTGACACATATTGTTGTTTCTTACTATACCATGATACAAGTTTTTGACCAAGGAATTGACAGCTTCCACTTGTACTTTTTCTGTCTACCCTGCATCCAGTAAAATCTGCATCTGTATATCCAATAGCTTCAAAACAAGTTCCCATAGGATCCATAATTCCAAGTTTGATGTTTTCTTTAAATATCCAAAATCCTCTTGATAACCATTAAATGTGATTCTTTTATATTTGTTTGAAATCTAGCACAAGATATGTAGCAAACATGATGTATGGTCTACGTACAGCCAAGTAAAGTAAAGATCTAATCATTCCCCTGTAACTTGAGATGTCTACACTTTTTCCTTTATTATTTTCATCCAATTTGGTAGCGTAGACATAAGGGTAGATGCAGGGGGAGAAATCCACCATTTCAAATTTCTTCAGAAGATCTTTGACATACTTAGTTTGATTGATAAAAACTTCATCACTTCTTTTGCTAACTTGAAGGCCAAGAAAGTAACTCAGTTCTCCCATCATGCTCATCTCTTATTCACTTTGCAAGAATCTTGAGAATCTTTGACATAGCTTTTTATTAATAGGACCAAAGATGATACCATCCACATAGATTTGAACTAGGATAATGTCACCACCATGTTCCTTGTAGAATAGAGTTTTTTCAATTTTGCCTCTAGTGAATCAATGTTTGATTAGAAATTCTGATAAGGTGTCATACCATGTTATTAGTGTTTTCTTCAATTCATAGAGAGCCTTCAAAAGTTTATAAACAAAGTCTGGAAATTCTTGATCTTCAAAGCCATGAGGTTGTTGCACATAGACTTATTATTCTAGTTCACCATTAAGGAATGCACTTTTCACATCCATTTGATACATCTTAAAATTAAAATGTGCATCAAATGCAAGGAAAATTCTTATTGCTTCAAGTCTTGCAACTGGAGCAAAAGTTTCATCATAATCAATTCCTTCTTTTTGTAAGTAACCCTTGGCAACCAATCTTGCTTTGTTTCTTGTCACAATACCATTTTCATCCATTTTGTTCATGTACACCCACTTTTTTCCAATAATGCTTCTGTTTCTCGGTGTAGAAACTAATTCCCAAACTATATTTATTTCAAATTGGTTTAGCTCTTCTTGCATATCAGTTATCCAATCAGGGTCAAAAAGAGCTTCTTCAGTTTTTTTAGGCTCAATCTGAGATAGAAAACATGCTTGCAAGTATTCATTTGTAGTGGCACTTCTAGTCTTCACTCCAGCATTAGGATCACTAATTATAATATCTCTTGTGTGACTTCTATCCCATTTTATTGTGTGATGATTTTGATGACTATAATTGCCCTCATCTACTTTATTGTTGGCATGACTTGCAGAACTATCATCTCTTTCTCCCCCTGAGTTTGTGCCATCAAATCCAGGTGAGCTTCTTTCTTAAGATGAATTCTCATTGTCAAGATTCACAGATTCACTTGTCTCTTTCTCCACTCTATTGTCTGCATTATCTTCAACTTTATCTTCCGAATCACTATCAAGGTTGAAATTATCAAATTTTAAAGTTTCAGCTTCATTTTCATCAAGGCATTCCAAGCCTGGATACTTGTCATCATTAAATGTCATATATATGCTTTCAATTACTTTTTTCCTCTCTAGCACATAAACTTTATAGAAAGTATTTTCCAATGAATATGTAAGAAAGATAGCTTCAAATACTTTGGAGTCAAATTTTCCAACATACTTAGTATTGTCTTTTAACACAAAGCACATGAAGATGCTTAACAATAGGTTTTCTTTTTGACATAATTGAGTAAGGTGACTTTCCAATATTTTTGTTCAACAAGTATCCGTTCTAAATATAACATGATGTGTTAACAGCTTTTTCCCAAAAACTGGTTGGAAATTTGGCATCCTGTACCATTGTCCTTGCAACTTTAACTAGAGTTCTATTTTTGCTTTAAACTACACCAGTTTTTAAGGTGTTCTAGCAGCAGAGAACTCTTAAATAATGTCTTTATCTTTAAAAAATTCACTGTCACTCCTCAGTATTTTTCCAGAATTTTGATTTTCGTCCTGCTTCTCAATTTTCTTTATGTGTTCAACGATAATATGTGGAGTTTCATCTTTTGAATGCATAAATTCCACCCAAGTGTGCCTTGAGTAGTCATCCACCATCACCAATGCATACTTCTTTCTAGATATGGACATGATATATACAGGGCCAGACAAATCCATATGGATAAGCTGTAGTGGAGCATTAACAGAGTTCACAGCTTTGCTTTTGTGACTAGACTTCTTCATTTTGCCTTTTTTACAAGCCTCACAAACTTCATTTTGAGCAAATTCCAGAGCTAGCATATCTCCCACCAATTCTCTTTTCACCAGAGTATTAATTTCTTTGTAGTTTTAGTGAGAGAGCTTCTTGTGCCAGAGTTTTTTTGTTCACTAGATGCCTTGGTGTAGTAACAATATATCATGTCCGTGTTTGCTGAGTTCATGTTTGCAATAAATAGGCGTCATTTCCTTATTCCTTTCAGAGAAACTTCACCAGTCTTCTTGCATGTGATTGAGCAATCTTTTTTGTCAAAAATAACCTTGAAACCTTTGTCGGTAAATTGACTGACACTTAAAAGATTCACTTCAAGACCGGAAACCAGTGCTAAATCTTCAATGATAATATTTCCATGAATCAAACTGCCATATCCCACTGTAAATCCCTTGTTGTTGTCTCTAAAGGTCACTAAAGGGCCAACCATCTCCTCTAGTTATCACTTGTCATTTGTCTGGAGCATCCACTATCAATGATCCACATGATTTTATTTTTCTTGCCATGCACATAATGAGGTTTAAGTGTGTTTAGCTACCCAAGCAGTGTTGGGAACTTTCTTCTTCTTGATAGAGTTAGCAGAAGTAGAACTTGAACATTCAAAAAAGAAAACATTCTTAGTTTGATTAACATTTTCTTCTTTGATCACAAATCTAACGTTGACTTCTTTTAGACCTTTTCTCATCTTATAACATCTAGCCATAACTTTCAAATTGCATGGAATGCAATCAAACTTGTCACAACAAGTGTAGGGGTCATTTGTTTGAGCCTTATTGTATTTGCAAGTTCCATATTTTGGCTCACTAACAACCTTTTTATAAAGGTGAGTTAGATAATTTGTTAAGCCGCATCTTTCACACTGCTTCTGGGAGCATCTGTAACATAGGCATAATTATTGCTTTTGTTGACACCTATCTTCCCATTTATGTTCATCTTTTTCTTTCCGGTGCATTCATTCTTGATCTCATTTACTGGTGTCTTGGCAATTGGACTAACTTCAGGCTCCTTCTCACATTCAGTGTTGAGAGTGGATTTTGCATTCTTCTTTTTTCATCTTCATCTATAATTTATTGCTTGATGATGAGCTTCTCTTCACTGAAGTACACCTTACAAGCTTTGAACAAGGGTGCATTCACCTTTTTGAGCACCACATGAACTTCTTTGTTCATAATTTCCTTCCCCCTGTCAACATCACTTTTCTTGTGAGATGCATCAGCCTCATAGTCCAAGCCAATAGCTATGTTAGCACAATACTTGTTCTTCTCATGGTATTGACCAACCAATTGAGATGCATTTTTAAATGATTTGAGCTTCAGATCAGTCTTCTCAATTTTGTCTCTTAGCACAACTTCTACTTCATCTGCACACTTCAACTTGTTCTTGAGCTATTCATTTTCTTGTCTAACTGCTTCTAGACTAACAAGTTACAACTCTAGTTTTTGTTTCTCAATCTCAAGTATCTCATTCACTTTTGACAGCCTACTCACTTTCTCAGTAGCTTCCACCATGCTTATGTGAATGTGAAATATTTCTACACCCATCTTTATAATAGTTTCTTTATATTGTGAAGCATTTAAATCAATGATAGTTAGAATAGGTAACTCAGATTTAGATGCAGGAGCCTCTCCTTCCTCCAAGCCCATGAGAGCATAGATTACATATTCTTCAACATCATCTTCATCATCTGTGTCATCCCAACTCTTACCTTTAATATAATAAGCTTTTTCTTGTTCTTTTCTAATAAATGCTTCATACTTAGCTTCAAGCTTCAAATAAGCCTTATCCTTCTTCACCTTCTTTGACCTCCTATATTTTATGGCAAAGTGACCAAGTTCATCACAGTTGTATCATCTAATCTTTGATCTGTCCACAGATCCTGACCTGTAACCACATTTTGTAGTTGCATTTATCTGAGTCTTTCCTTTCTAGTTGTTGTTGTGGGATGTCTGACCTTTACCCTTGAAATACCTAGCCTTCTCGACTTTGATGTTTGAAAATTTTCTGGTTATATAAGCCACAGACTGGTCCATTTCATCCAACTCATCAAAAGTATAGTACTCATCCTTTCCCAACTCCAGAATGACTTGGTGTTTAGGTTCCTTGTTCTTCTGCTCAATATCTTGTATAACTTGGCTCTGGGGTTCAATTTCATCTTCATTTATTTCTTATCATTGGATATCAAGGCACTTGATACATCCACAACATGCCCTTGACTCACTTTTAATGACTTTCTTTACATCATTTCCAGCTCATAGGTTTTGAGAATACCATACAAAACCTTTAAAGTTATTCTTTCTAGATCTCTTCCTTCTCTTATTGGAGAGATATTTTGTTCTAAATTGTCAGAAAGAGTGAGCAAGAATTTAAGGTTAACATCCTCAGTTTCATAGTATTTGTCATGAAGTTGCAAGTCATTTATCAACTTGTTGAATCTTTTGAAGACCTCATTAATGCCTTCTTTAGGTTTAGACATGAAAACCTAATATTGTGAGACTAGAATCATTCTTTGGTTTAATCTCAACTCTTCAGTACCTTCATGCAAGATCTCTATCTTTTTCTATATTTGCTTAGCTGACTCACAGTTGATAATGTTGTTGTACATCACATTATCAAGAGATTTAGTGAAAATGAGTTGTAAGCTACTATCAAGTGAAACTTTCTTCTTTTCTGATTTAGTGTATGTAAATGGATCTTTAAGAGCAAAGTGGCCAGGAATGACCATATCACCATATGTTGCTTCAGGAACCCTTACAATATGAATGAAGGGTCCATGCTTAAGAATTTCAATATATACAGTGGATTGGCCATCTTTATGAACAACATCATCTTCTTCTTCCATAGGATATAGCTCACTTTGTCAAATATAGGGATCTTGATACTGCTAAGTTTCTGTGCACTCATACTTCTAAGATCTAATCTGTTTACTTCTAGTTTTTGCTCTGATACCACTTGTTCGGTATGAAGTGCAACACAAAGGGGTGAATGTGTTCTCTTATTTTGTTGATGAGTTGGCTTGGGGAACTAAACATCAAGATGTATTATAATGATAAAAGACTATACGTAAATACACAAGCAATTATTAAAAACTCAGTTGATTTGTATTAAATCAAACTTATTTTGCTATAAATTTGTGTTCTTGAAAATAAAAAATCGGCTACTTTTTTTGAGAGAATTACAAGATTTTCTAGATATATTTGTTTATTACTCCTAAACAAAGGATCTATGAAATTTTTTATAGATCAACGTGCACAGTTTACAAAACTTGCACTAAAATAGACTAACATATTCTAAAGCTCCTTTGTCTGTTTCTATTTCTAGTGTAGCATATATGTGCAGAATTTACTAGGTATGTGACCCTCCTTTTTCCTGTTCATCTTGGCCCTTGATCTTGTATTCTTTAAGCTGCATTTGTAGGCTTTCTAATTCAGTGATAGAATTTTTTGTTGACTGATAATCTTGGATCTTCAAGTTGTCTGTATTATGAATTTTGTGGTTGTTTGTTGAGATCTCTTTTATTGCGTAAAGATATTACATATCGATAAGTACAATGACTTATTGATATCTCCACTTCTCGATAGGTGTTATTACTTTTTGAGGTCTCCAGTTCTCTACAAGTAGAATGACTTGTTGATATCTCCAGTTCTGCATATAAGCTTTTGACTTGTCAATATCTTCGGTTCTCTATATAAGCTTTTGACTTGTCGGTATCTCCAGTTCTCTACATAAGCTTTTGACTTATCGATATCTCCAATTCTCTACAAGTAGAATGACTTGTCGATATCTCTAGTTCTATACATACAGATTAATTTTTCAAAATCTCTTGGGACTTATCTACAGGCCATTTGTGACTTCTTGACATGTATATCTATTTTCCTTGATTTGTGACTTGTCAACATCTAACTTAGAACATTTTTCATAGAACAATATTATTCAACTCCAAGCTTCTACACTTCTCTCTGAGGCATGATCATGATTGATCCTCTTCCAGAGTTTATTCCTTAGCTTGATGGTTGTTCATAGAGAAATCCTCCAGTCTAATGTACTTAGCATTTTTACAGAATCAAGAAATACAATTACAGAATACAACGGGATCATCATACAATTTATCCTTAGGGTTTTCAAAGTGACTTGGTCTTTTTATATACAGGCATGTCTTGCGCAACAAGAAGGGCACTTCTCGCATATACACGCACCATGAGCGAGGAGTCCTCGCAGGTGTACGCTTCTCGTGATCAATAATATTCAGTTTGTTGATTTGTAAAGTCACATAAATCCATCCTCATATAAAAAATAGCTTGTATATTTTTATGTGATTCCATATATCCATTTTTCAAGTCTGAATCCAATATTTTGGCTCATTGAAATTCTTAAATCCCAAATCATATAATATTTGACCCCTCACCTATAAATATCTCCTCTGTTATTCATTATTCACATCTTTTCAAGAACAAAAATATATAAATTCCATGTGTGGTACAAAATTATGGAGAATTTTATAAGCAAAGTAGGCTCACTGCGAGTTCTTCGTATTCATTCGGCTCATCATCTTCGTCACTTGAATTTTCAAGCAAAAGTTTTACCAGAGACACCCCTTTATATGATTGGAAATCGAAGAAGATGACTCTCCAAAGCTCTAGATACTTTTGTATTACTTTATCCGTGACACGACCTTTTACTAAAGGAAAAGGTTTAGGACAACTCTATAGGCCCCATTCTAAAAGGAGTGCCAATTCTTCGCAGGTCTCCCCTCCATCACCTAATGAGGCACATGTTGAGGCACCTGGTAATGCAAGATCTTGCTCACTAGGGGATACTATCCATGCTCGACACCCAACTGAAGTAGTCCTTCCTTATACTAAAATAATAGAAGAGATTTTTTAGAATGAGGGAACAGATGAGAACGGGTCGCTTGACACAAAGAAGTTAGAGGATGTCACTCATACAGCTAACCTATACAACTATGATTATATTTATGAGCTTTCTGATGGAGAAACTTATAATCCTCCTTCACCACCGATGCTTGAAGAAATTATGCATCCCAAGAAAAAGAAGAAAAAGTAAGGGCTCACACTCTTTTACAGAGATTTCTCAACTAGCCACAAACCTTAAACTCTAGCAAAGGCTGTTAAACAATATCAAGTTAAAGGCCTTGTTATTCTTCCTCGATAGCATATGCGATGTTATCACTTCAATCATAGGGAGAACGGGGGTAGGCTGCCCCGCGTGGTTTTAAGTAATTTAATCCCCTGAACTGGGGGTTTCGTCGCCTCTCCATCCCTTTATTCGATAGGTGTTTGAAAATTTTAAAGTCCCCCTCAAGATCAATCTAAACGGGTAATGCATTATGATTGCACTCTACATCATATATGATTTTGATGGATACCCCAAATTGACTGCTGAGCAACTCCATTACTTTTTCACAATGAAGCAATCTGGTGCGAAGGACTTTGGTTATGTTTACCTCTCTGTTTGGCCAAAATTCTTTGGAAATAATTTAATTATCGGTGGTACAAACAATTCTGAAGACTGGAAAAAGCCATACTTCTATATTTATGATATGGCTTGCGTGCAGACCCATATTAAAATTAGTCTTGGTAAGTGCCTCCTAACTTAGTGTCTTTTTATATAGCATGTCCTTATGCCTCGGCTCTAATAATTTTTATGTCCCTCCCCTTTACCACAGATCCATCACCACATCCCATGATCAAAGGTAAAGATAAGGAGAATCCAAACAACATAATTAAACTTTCTGACGAGGAGAAAAACCTTCAACTCTTAATGACCACGGATAATTTAGTTTGGTGTGGATTTCTAAGATAGTTGGTGAAGCATACCCTAAAAAGAGTGTTGTTAACCCTTGTAGGAGTCATGCTGGTACAATTGTATTAATTCATTATGCATTCACATGTTGGATTCACTCAGTTTGTTTTGTACTGATGCAATTTTTTGTTTATTATATAGGCATTGCTTCCAAAAGACACCCACGATCCCTTTGGGGTGGCAGGTGCTTCTGATAACCCTTCTCATGACCAGGCACACTCTTCCTCCCTGGTGTAACTACCAAGGATCCTCCTAAGCAGATAACGCATACTGAGCATCTTCAACATCCATCTCCTCCACGCTATTCTAGTAGAAAAAAACCTACTGAGATCATGGTCACCCATGAAGAGCCACCACTAATTCGGACCAAAGAAAATACAAGCTCTTCATTCAATCCTCCTCCTAGAAAGGTTAGTCAGACCTTTGGAAAATTGGTGCATGCTCATATTGCAGAAGCTGATATATATTCTTGGTCCCAGCAATCTATGGAGAAGTCCAATGCTTCCATGACTAGAGCTATATCTAAGATTTTCTATTATCATACCACTTGTCACAAGGAGATTTGGGCCTTGGCTTCTTCCAACCAAAAGATGAGCAAAAAGCTAGTGACCCTCGAATCCACACTTACACAGACCCAAGCCAATGCGGAGGGCTTAGACGATACTTGAAATAAAAAGCTTGATTATGCGACTAAGAAGCTTAAGAGAGATCTGCAGGATCGGAAGTCATCCAAAAAGAAACTCAAGTTGGATCATATTGCTGAGAAAGAGAAGACAGACTCCCAAATTAAGGACCCTATAGACCATGTTGCTAAGCTTGAGAGAGAAGCTATGGAAGTTGTTGATGCTCTCTCCAATATCATTGATAAGGCTGAGGATAAGGGAGCTATTAACTTCATGAAGAACTTCCTTAAAAGGATTGATGACTTTGATTGGTACCGGTTGGGAGAAGAAATTGAAAAATTTGTTGATAATCTTAGGAGGAAGATGGAGGAGGAAGTAGCTAATGAGGCTCCTTGATCTCCAATTCTTTTTTAAATTCCTCTTAGACTTCATATGCTAGACTCTTTGGAGATGCGGGAACTCCATTTTATTTGCCTCACACTTGTAGACTTGATTTTTTTAACTTATTCAGCTTTTAGGACCTGAATTAGCTTGCTTTATCGATATCTTGCATTGATGTGTCTTGATTTTATTGTACACTATTTTGAATTCTTCCAAGGTAGTTTTCCAGTCTCCCTCATGTTGTGATAGGGTCCCCGTATAATTAATTTCATAGCTCATGTGGAACTTGCATTACATATGTATTCCTAGCCTCATGTCACACAATATCGGCATAATGATCTCGCCTTATATGCTGGCCTAGAAGGACTCATAACATCTCATGCTATTATTCATAAATGTTTCCGTTATGCTTATGACTTGATCTTAGCACATGCACGATATAAAGACTTATGGAGAGACCCATCATCGATTGCCAACGTGTCCAAGAGGCCTCATTACTGTAAGATGTCAGGTTTGCTGCCACGCGTCGCTAGATGCTGGCCTTGTCCTGTAATTTTCATCTCATGTCGGAGTAGGTGTTAACATAATGCAACTACCCTCCGATTCCTTGTTATCATTGTAGATGTGATGAGGAATCAAAATATTATAGTGCTCTTCTTATACTATTTGAGTTAACACCATATGTACAACATTAATATGAGTCACATGATCTCTTCAACGCTACTATGGAGGCATTAAGCCGCATCAACGCTACCCCGGGTCATATTTCTAAGTCCTTCGATTAATGACAGTCGGAGTTCCTGCTAGTGAAATGAGGCCAGTGCACCTGCTATTATGATGATAATAAATCTCTTAAAAAGGTGAGCATGAATCCTTGGATAGGTGAGCACAAATATTTGGTAGAGAGGTGAGCCCGAATCCCTTAGAGAGGTGACCCTGGACCTCTACAGGGAGGTGAGCCTGATTTTTGCTGGTGAGGAGATAATCACTAAGCGAGATGAAGAAAGCCTGAATCGCTGCAAGAGAAGAGAGCCAGATCCCTGATAAAGAGGAGAGCATAGACCCTTAGATAGGTGAGCACATATCTCTACTAGAGTGGTATGCATGCACCCCTTAGAGAGGTGAGTCAGAATCTCTGAGAAATAAGAGAGCTCGAATTCCTGTAGAGAGGTGACCCCAATTATGCTAATGAGACAAGTTTGAATCCCTGAGAAAGATGAGGAGAGCCCGAATTTCCCTTGGGCCATATTAGAGATAATTTCTTTTATATTTGGAGAGGATGCTAGTTCTAGTTTCTACTTAGGGTGGCCTCTTCTCATCTATTATCACCCGAGTTAGCATTCAATAGACTTATGAACAAAATCCTGATCACTGGAGAGGCCTATTGGGGACTCACACCGTTGCATTTTAGACCTTTTTTAGCCTTACATGAGCATGTTGGTCTAGTTCTGTAAGTAGATCAAATGCTAGAACACAAGTAAAAATAACCAAAACAAGAAATGTTAAAAACTTGGAGAAAAAGCCACACAATATAGAGAGGCCTCGCAAAGAAAGGTTATCACCCAGTGAAAATCATGATAGTTGCCAAAGTAGGGAGCTCACTGAGAGGCTACCAAACCATGAAGAAGACCGGACTTGTAGCACAAATAAGGGGCCTCGTGGAGAGAGACGGACAAACCATAAAGACCTTGTTGGTCATCCAAGTAGGGGGCCTCCTTGAGAGAGACTGTCACTCCATAAAGAAGAAGAGGCATCATGTTAAGTGCATCTCGTGAAGAGGCATCATATGCAGAGAGACCCGCTAAGGTGCTCATGTAGAGGCATCCCCATGAGGGGGCATCTCACATAGAGGCATCTCATATGGAGCAACCCGCTAAGGTGTTCACGTAAAGGCATCCCACGAAGGGGAATCTCAAGAAGGGATATGTGAGAGACGGTCATCCTTGATGAGTGAACATATTACCGGTTGCACTAAGACATCGGTCACTTCTCCTCATGTCTATAGGTACCTAGGGAACTCTTGCTTAAGAAAATCAGGGTAGCGCGTCCATTCTCCTCCGGTCAGTCATCTCCAAATGGTCCTCATCTTCTCCTATAAGGTAGCTACTAGCTCCATTTTATGAGATTGAGACATCTTTTTTCCATATATGTCAAACCCCTCCTTTTAGCACCAAATATTAATGGGAGAAATTCATAATAACACGAATCCGGAGGTTGTTGAAATTACGGAGAAAATTATGTAGATTTGAAGCTATTTTCACGATGAACGCGAAGAACACGAGATGAAAATTGATGGATATTATAGCTGATCTTGTTCGGTGATTCTTAGAATCGGAAGAGGAATAGTGTTTATTCTCTCTTATTTTAAACTGTTGATGATCTGTAAACAAGAGGCCTATGTACCAGTGATAAGTTGTTAGATATTGAATACAACACAGAGGTGGTGAATGTGTTTCTTGGATTTTTAACCTTTTTAAAATTGTTTGGATTGTATGTGAACAAAGCAGTTAAGATATTGTAGAGACATTGTGTTTACAAAATTAATGAACAAGCACAATGTTTTCAAAACTCACTTAATTTGTATTAATTAAGTTGGTCTTGCTATAAATTATGTGTTCTTAAGAAAATAAGAACTCAGCTTCTATCTTGAGAGAATACAAGAAAATCTAGATCTATTTGTTGCTTGTGAACTAAGGACCTGTGCATGTTTTACAGACTAGCATCATGGGTTCACAAGACTTGCACTAAAATATACTAAACTACTTTCTAAAGCAACCCTTTTCTATTTCCATTTTTAGCTCAACAAATCTGTAGAAAATCTTGCAGGTCTATGACCACCGTTTGTCTAGTTAATCCCGGCCCTTGATCTTGCATTCTTTCAGCTACTTTGTACACTTTTCAATCTAGTGAATAGATCTTTTATTGACGGATAATCTTGATTCTTGAACTTGTCTGCATTCTAAATTTGAGAAGTATGTCGAGATCTCCAGTTTGTTCAATAGAGAAGTGACATCTCGATAAGTATAAAGACTTATCGAGATCTTTAAGTTCTCTATAGGTATACTTGACTTGTCGAGGTCTCTAGATCCTTGCATGTGAAATGACTTATCAATATGTCTGAGATCTCTACATGTAGAAATGACTTTTTGATATCTCTAAGATCTCTATATACACATTTTGACTTATCGATATCTCTGAGATCTCTATATGAGAAATTGACTTGTCGCTATCTCTAATTCTTCACATCATCATTTGATTTATCGATATCTCTGAGTTCTCTACATGCAGAAATGACTTGTCGATATCTCCGGTTCTCTATATTTTTGTTTGACTTGTCGATATCTCTGAGACTTCTCTATAAGCCATTTTGGACTTCTCTAAAAGTCATTCTGGACTTTTCAAATGACTTCTCGATATAACTTGATCTGTAACTTTTTGATATCTTGACTTTATTTTTTTTATAGAACAACTTTATTCAACTCCAAGCTTCTACATCTTTTCTTTGAGGCATGATCATGGCTTGATCTTCTTCTAGAGTTTATTCCTTAGCTTGAATCTATTCACAAAAAAATCCCCCAGTCTAATCTTCTAACCATTTTTATAGACTCATAAAACAAAATATAGAATATAGACTTAGATTATCATGCAACTTAATCTTAGGCTTGTTATTATACAAACATGTCTTGCACAATAATCTCCCCCAATTTGGATTAAGATTGCTTATCATAAATTCATTCGTGGTAACAAGACTAAACCCAAGCTACAATCAGATACATAAAAATTGACAGATTGATAAATACAAATTTTTATACATTGAGTAATTACAGCATCGAACATTACAAACATTAGATGAATTTTTCATAGCCTGGTTCTTTCCTAATGAAGTCCTTGAGATTTACTAGCACTTGAAGTTCTTTAATTATTTATGTCCCTCTTAAGGCTTCGAGCAATTTGAGCCATTCATCGAATGAGTAATTGTTGAGCTAACCAAACCTTAACCTTGAAAATTTGCTAACTTGAATGTTTAGGAAATGTCCATATTTTGAGATTTTACTCAGCCCCCTAGCCTTGAGTTCATTTGACTTTTGTTCAAAACTGCCTTTCCCTTTCCTCCCTCTCCTCCTTTATTCTTGCATGTCTTTCATTCCTTTATCACAGCCTCTCAGATATCACTGCCTTCTACATCCTTGTACTTGTATCCTTGTCCTTCATCAAGCTAATCACCCTCTTCAATTCTGTGGTTGAAAATGTTTCCATTACTTCCCTGCTAAGCGAAATGGAGGAACCATCCATATAGTAGATTCTGACTTCTGACAAAGAGACAATCCAAACTTTGACTATTTCTTCAGATAGTTGTTGGAAATAGTCATCATCTGTTATGCTCATGTTTAGAGGTAGAAAATTCTCTTGATTAAAGCAGTTCCAGTGATACCAACATCAGCTTTCATTTTCTTTGGTTTTCTCCCAACAGTCTTGAAGTGAGTTTTTATTTGGGGCTTAAATGAAGGTAGGTTTAAGATTTTCTTTAAAATGATAAGTCTGGATTTGATTGGTTTTTTTAGTAAGGAATTTGTAGTTTATTTGGATAGGAATTTAGGCATTTGAGGTTAGACTGATTGAGAGTTTGTGTGGCTTGCTTTGAAAGTCTGAGTTTGTTGGATTTGGGAGGCTTTAATATCTTGGACATTTTTCTTCTTAGTTTCCCCTTCTTCATTCTTTTTCTTTTTCATTCCATTATCCTTCCTTTCTTCCTTTTCTTTTCTATTCTTATACACCTTGCTTCAAGTTGCTTTAGAAAACTAACTTAGATTTGAGCCAGAAGATTTTTGCCCATCCTTCTTCTACTCATCACCATCCAAATCATCTTTAGTGTTAACTTGAGTTCTAGGCAACAGGTTATCAGCATTCCTCAAATATCTCCCCAATATCTTCACCATTTCTTCATCTACTACGGTCTTGATCTTCTTTGTTTTTAAATTGGTCTCTAAGGTCATTTTGAGCCTCAAGTTCCCCATGACAGTACTTTAGGATCATTAAATGTCTGCATATTTTAGTTGATGAACTGATATAGGTCACTCCCTCTCTAGGTTGGAGATAAGCTTCTGGAAAAGCGGCTAGTTGAGCCTTTTTGAGTTCATTTAGCAAGAGAGTGTCCTCTTGAATCACCCTATTAACCTTGTTGATTAGGATGTCCAGCTAAGATGCTCTTTTAGATATGAGATAATTGAGAGACACCTGCATATATCTATCCACACCTGATTCATTTATGTTTACAACAATCCTCCTCTCTTGAAAGTTCTCTCTTATCACCATTATCACCCTTAGAAAGTTAATATATATGTCCAAAGCCTTTTTGTATGTGAAGAAGTTATTTGTTAGAGAAACTCTGAGAGCCCTGACAATTCATAAAATTCTTTCTCCAAACAGGGTCCCTCGGCTACATTCTATAGTCTTTCTTCCCCAATATCAACTTGACTTTTTTGAACTGTGGCTTGGCTGGATGATTTTAGCAGTCTAGTATCTAGCTCCCCTTTAGTCTTGGTAGCAGGCAAGATTAGAGGAATAGGAATTTCAGGGCTAGCTGCTTCTGGAAATATCGAAAGAGGAATGTTTAAAGCTCCCATAATAGCTCCCAATGAGACAAAATTTTACATTTGTAGGTGTTTGTGGGAGTCTACAAGGGACTTCATATCTTGCTGTTGACTCCGCACCAAAGCTGTCAATTGGGTGACTTGAGTTGTCAAGAAATTATTTGAAGACTGTAGAGATGAGATTTGAGCTTGCAGGCTTTGGATTTTAGGTTTGTTGACGTAGACATAAGTTGGTGTGAGCTTCATGCTGCCAAAGGACCAATAGAATTATGTGTTAGTGTTTGTGCCCTAGAGACAACACTATGATGTTTTAGTTTAAGACATTAGGATTATTAATGTTTATGTTTTATCGGTTATTCCCTTTATAATTTATTAATCCTTAATTTACTGCGATATAAATGTTAGATTAATAAATGTCCTTGGAATATGATATGCAATTCTATATCTCTAAGTACGTGACTTAGAAATGAGATTATGATAATAGTATCAATATTCCTAAAGGTCCCTGGTCAAGTATTATTATTAAGGGACAATAATAATGCATTAAGACTGGTGTGTTTATTGACTGATGATCACATCTCATTAATCATATGTATGATGATACTAAAGTCAAAAACACAGGCATATGTATATGTACATGGCGCTGAATAGACTCAATGTGAGATTCTACATGTCTATTGTGTCATAAGTTATTCTCATAGTGATAATGATGTAATGGTCCTTAGAACTGAAGTCATTATATTTCTATACGAGAATTATTATACATTGATTCATTAAAAGTTATCCTTGACCGGGTAATGATAAAAGTGGATATTGGGTATATTATGAATCATATGAGAAATATGAATGATCTAGATGGGATTTAACCCTCCTATTTTAGGAGTGATATTATTGGCCTCTTGTGTGAGCTAGACTATGAAATGCGTGACCATGCTCAAATGTTGATTTTATATGATAGTCTACTCATTGATCAAAGAAACTTCGATTATACTATGATGAAGATGACACATTACATGTCTCTAGTTTAATCTATAATATTTGGTTATAGGGATTATATTACATTGTACATTATTCACGAAATGTTTAATCAATCACCGATTTAATTATTATTACTTGTGTAGCAATGATGTATTATTAGATGCCGCTCATTTTTTATGATTTTAAATTAGATTTAAAATTTGTTGCAAACAAAATAATAACCTATAGGGTCACACACTAAGAATGCTTGAAGGATATAAATTTAAATTGGATTTAAATTATATTAAAGTAATTCGAATTATTTATAATATTAATTAAGTATGACTTAATAAATTAATTAAATACTGATATTCGAATTTACTAATATTAAATATGAAATTCATTTTTTAAATAATTATGTGTGATTTATTATTATACAAATAGGAATTTTGAATTAATAATAACTCCTAATTAGTTAAGAGTTATAATTCTTATTATACTCTCTATATAATATCTCTTGTGTTGCTGATTTTGTATGCAAGACTTTTACTAAAATCCTAGCCACCAAGGGAGAAGATGGAGAGAGCAAGAAGAAACGAGTTTGTGCTAGTACACATTCAATCCTTGCGTTCAAGTATTAGTGTGGATACCGATAGAGTGTAGATCGTGAGAGCGGGATGCGTGGTGATTGAACAAGCTTTGGATCTCCATTAGTTAACCAATTTATAAAAATTCTTAAGGTAAACAATCTGATCTACGAATTATATATCTATTTTTTACATGGATCCTGCGGTGGGTTTCCAAATTCTGATTTTTCACGTTTTTAATTACTGTTTCTGTTGCATTTTTGTACTCGAAACCCTTCAATGGCATCAGAGCTACTTGCGAAAAGTGTTTAATTCGTTTATGTGTTTACTGGTTTTATGATGATAACATGTATACAATATTCCATGATTATTATTTATGCGATTTTGTATGTTTTACCTGTTGTTATGTTTATATATGTGTATGTATGTATATGTTTTGAATATACGATATTCATGAGAGTTGTATAGTCATATGATGATTATATAATTTGTATATATACTGATATATACATATTTTGTAGTTGTTCTTATTATAATAATCGTATTTGATACGATTCTAAATCGGATGTCGTAGATTTGCTGAAATCTGGGTTTGGTTTCTAAATTTTGGCAAACGAATACGTTATTTCATATGGAATCGAGCGTCTGAACGAAACTGATAGTTAAAGCTATCATCGACTAATCTATAAGGAATTTGACGTTGTTAAGACCTTGTAATCATCGATTTAATATTTTCAGAATTTGATTCTGATTTTTCTGATTTTTTTCATATTTTATTTTTATGATTAGATGTTGAGTGACATTTATGTCATTTTATAACGCTTCGTAAAGCTTTGAATTGGTGTTTTGTACTCAAGTTATTGGTGTTTTTAACGTGTTTTTGTAGTATTTTGCAAGTCAGGCATTTAATAGGAATTCAGGTGATCTGACATTGTTTTAATGCTAATATGGTGTTAGGATGGTGTCAAGAAGATTGCTCGTGAAAAGACCAACTCAAACCAGTAAGAAAAGAAGAATTCAGGATTTTCTTCAGAGAGTCAGCGCACCCATGCAGTAGTAGCGCGCGGCCGCGCCAAAATTGCAGAAGTACAGTGCGCCCGCGCTATTGAAACGCGCGGTCGCGCGTTTCACCGGGTCGAATTCCAGGAATCCTGTTTCTACTCTGATTTTGATCCGAAAGACTTCTAATCTGAATGGGCTGCTATATAAATATAAATTATGATCGTTTTTTATAATAAGATGTACCAGAGCTTAAAGAGAAGGCGTATTAAGACCGTAGAGCGTAAAGTATTCAACTCTCTTTATTCTCTTAGTTAATGTTCTTTAGTATAATCTCTTAGTCAAGCGTAGTTAAAATAACCTCAATTTGTTATTCGTCTTAACATTGGATAATAACCATACCATTGTTTGCATAAGTACATTGATTAAAATTAACCTAAACTAGTCCCAGTGAGAACGAACTAGAATTAATTCTATATTACTTGTGATCACGTATACTTGCATGAATATTAGCGCATGTTCTAGCCCTAACAAGTTTTTGGCGCCGCTACCGGGGACTTCGGTGTTAATATTTAGTTTATGTGTTTGTCATCATTGGTCGTTAAAGTTCAGTGACTCGGACATTGTTACTTACTAATTTCCTTGTAATGTTTTAAGTACTCTAAAGAGCGTGTATGCATACGCATTCTCGGTCTCATAAGAGAACACTGGATCAAGTTGAGGAAGAAGTTGTAGTAGCTAAGGAAGTTTTCGAGGAATTGTTTGTTGAGGAGAAAGTTGAAGAAGAAGCACTTATTAAATGGGAGAACCAGAAGCGAATCCGAAGGCTTTGATGGATTACTCTCAACCGAAGATTAATGATATTCAGTCTAGCATTGTCCGACTAGCCATCTCGGCTAACACCTTTGAGATCAAGTCACGCACGATTCGATGATACAGAACTCAGTTCAGTTTGGGGGTTCTCCGACAGAATACTCCAACATGCACATCAGAGATTTCATCGAGATCTGCGACACTTTCAAGTTCAATGGAGTTTCTGAAGATGCTATTAAGTTGAGCCTTTTCCCATGCTCTCTGCATGATAAAGCGAACTGTTGGCTACATTCTCTACCACCAGGGTCTATCACCAAATGGGAGGATCGTGCTCAAAAGTTCTTAACTAAATTATTTCCTATGGCGAAGACTGTTGCAATCAGAAATGCACTTACTCAATTCGCTCAGCAATCTGGAGAATCTTTATGTGAGGCTTGGGATCGCTACAAAGAGATGCTTATAAAGTATCCTCACCATGGGATGCCTGATTGGATGATCATTAACTACCTCTATAATGGTTTGGGTGTTACTTCTAGACCAATGCTTGATGCAGCATCAGGAGGAGCATTATGGGCAAAAAGCTATGATGAAGCTTATGAATTGATTGAACTAACGGCTGCTAATGGATACCAGAATCCTACTTAGAGACTATCTCAGGGAAAGGTAGCAGGAATTCGGGAGTTAGATACAACTACTGCTATAGCTGCTCAGCTTAAGGCTTTGATGATGAAGGGGGATTATTTGGCTAATTATGGAGTTAATCAGATCACTAGTGTCTGTGAGCTTTGTGCTGGTGCCCATGAGACAGAGTATTGTGTTATTTCTAGTGAATCAGCTCAGTTCATGAGCATCTTTCAGAGGTCGCAACAACTTGTGCCAGCCACCTATCATCCCAATAACCGCAATCATCCAAACTTTAGCTGGAGCAACACTCAGTATGCGGTTCAGCATCCTTATCAGCAATATCCAGTAAAGCAGTACAACCCCCTAGTTTTCAGCAACCGCAATATGCACCAAGACAATAACTCCAACTATAACAGTCTAATGAAAAATCCGAATTGGAGGAGTTGAGGCTCATGTGCAAGAGCCAAGCGGTTTCCAACAAGATCTTGGAAAATAAAATTGGACAGATTTCCAATGCCTTGCATAATCGTCAACCTGGTACACTCCCTAGTGACACTAAAGTGCCAGGAAAGAGGGAAGCTAAGGAGCAGGTAAAGGCAATTACATTGAGGTCTAGGATGGTTGCCAATCCCGAACACTCTCAAGTTTTGGATGAAGAAGCTGTGGCTAAGGAAGAAGTACAGAAGGAGGCTGAAGTGGAACCAAAGAAGACTATTGTTGAACATATTCCTCCTGAGGGTAATACAGGGGAGAAGCAGATATATTCTCCACCTCCTTTTCCTAAGAGACTGCAGAAGAAAAAGCTGGATAAGCAGTTTGAGAAGTTTCTGGAGGTGTTCAAGAAACTTCATATCCACATACCTTCGCTGAAGCTCTTTAACAGATGCCTAGTTATGCGATATTTATGAAAGTTATACTTTCTGATAAAGTGAAGCTTGATGACTTAGAGACCGTTGCTCTCACGGAGGAATGCAGTGTTGTGCTACAACAGAAGTTGCCTCTGAAGCTTAAAGATCCTGTAAGCTTCACTATTCCTTACACCATTGGAAAAGTTTCATTTGATAAATGCTTATGTGACTTGGGAGCTAGCATCAATCTGATGCCTTTGTCACTCTTCAAGAAGTTGGACTTACCTGATCCAAAGATGACCTATATGACCTTACACTTAGCCGATCGTTGTATTATATATCCACGAGGCATTGCGGAGGATGTCTTGGTCAAGGTGGACAAACTCATATTTCCTGCTAATTTTGTAATTCTTGATTTCAAGGAGGATAAAAAGATTCCCATAATCTTGAGAAGGCCATTCTTGGCTACAGGTCGAACCTTGATAGATGTGCAGAAGGGTGAGCTCACCATACGAGTGTTGGATCAGGATGTGACATTCAATGTGTTAAATACCATGGAATTCCCTATGGAAAATGAGGAGTGCTTAAAGGCGGAGTTGGTCGATTCTTTGGTTACTTCAGAACTTGATCAATTGCTAAGGTCTGATGCCTTAAAAAAGGCCTTGTTGGGGAATTGAGATATTGAAGATGATGAAGGTAATGAGTAGTTGCAATATCTTAATGCTTCTACCTGAAAGCGGAAGATGGATATGCCTTTTGAATCTTTTGGAATGGAGGAGCTAAGCAAATCTCCAAATTGCCTCAAGCCATCTATTGAGGAAGCTCCCACATTTGAGCTTAAACCATTTCCTGAACACTTAAGGTATGCTTTTTTTAGGTGATGCATCTACTTTACCTGTGATTATTGCATATGACCTTTCAGGTAGTGATGTGGAAAAATACTTAAGGATTCTGAGAGAGTTCAAATCGGAAATTGGATGGACTATAGCAGCTATTAAGGGAATCAGTCCTTCTTATTGCATGCATAAAATTCTACTAAAGGAAGGTAGCAAGCCTACTGTTGAGCAACAGAGAAGGCTCAATCCAATCATAAAAGAAGTTGTGAAGAAGGAAATTCTTAAGTGGCTAGATGCAGGGATCATCTATCCCACATCTGACAGTTCTTGGGTGAGTCCAGTTCAGTGTGTGTCGAAGAAAGAGTTATCACGGTTGTAGCTAATGAAAAGAATGAGCTCATTCCTACTCGAACAGTCACAGGGTGGAGAGTTTGCATGGACTACAAGAAGCTGAGCAAGGCCATGAGAAAGGATCACTTTCCTCTGCCTTTTATTGATCAGATGCTTGAAAGATTGGCTGGGCACGAGTACTACTGTATTTTGGATGGCTATTTGGGCTATAATCAGATTTGCATTCCTCCAGAAGATCAGGAAAAGACTACTTTCACTTGTCCATTTGGTACTTTTGCCTTCAGAAGATTTCTTTTGGTTTGTGTGGAGTACCTGCCATATTTCTGAGATGCATGATGTCTATCTTCTCTGACATGATTGGTCAGAATGTAGAGGTGTTCATGGATGACTTTTCTATGTTTGGCGATTCTTTTGATGATTGCTTGCAAAATCTTGGCACAGTTCTTAAAATGTGTGTTGAGACCAATCTGGTTCTCAACTGGAAAAAATGTCACATTATGGTATGATAGGGCATTATTCTTGGTCACAAGGTCTCTAGTAAAGGTCTTGAGGTGGACAAAGCCAATGTGGGGGTCATTGAAAATCTTCTTCCACCAATTTTTGTTAAGGGAGTTCGTAGTTGTTATGGATCAAAAACTAAAGTATAATAACTGTTGTATTTATTACTAGGGAACGTGAGCTTCGAGCTCGATTTGACTGCTCTTGTGTTTCGTGACTCAATCTGCCTTAACAAGATGCCTACGTACCTTGCTGATTGCCAATGATCAAGTCAAAAAATGTAGTTCTGATTTGTGGGGTGAAGCCCCTTATATACATATTGGGAGTCCTTGAATTGGACTTGGTATAGGAGACTTGGTAGTAAAGTCTCAGAATTAGAATGGACTTTGGAGTCCTAAATGATAGGAAACTGATTCCTTATCCGTCTAGGTCCCTTGGAGGCTAATCTGCAAGGATTTATGTCCTTATTGGGACTCTTTTTAATAGCTGATTTTTCCCTTATTAATTAATTACAAAATTAATTAATATTCAGGGTTTTGGGCCTTCTTTATTCCATCAGGCCTGATCTAGTCCATCTGGCCTGATCAATGTGTTAACCTTTTTGGTCTGAATGTCATACATCTTCTTATTGGGCCTTGTAGCCCAAATCATGTGTAATTAATGTGATATCTAATTACGTAATCAGGATTTATTTATTCCCTATCATTTGCCCCCCCCCCCAACTTTTGGGAAACCGTATAAGTTTTCGCAAAAGTTAAGTTCACTCATTCCCTTACAGGGTATTGTTTGTGTAAAGTGTGGAGCGACCTACACATTTACAACGATTTGCCTTGTACACGGCTTCAGGGTTATTTAAAAACTTCCCTATTATTTTCTGACCTTTTTCCCTCTTTTTAGGAATTTTCTGGTATTTTTAGGAATTTTCCCTTTACTTTCGAGATTTTCCAAATTTTCTGCAATTTTTTAAAATCATTTTCTAATTTTCAACCCTTTTTCGACCAGGATCCTAGTCGAATTTTGGACCAGCCTTTTAATCCTGGTCGAAGGATTTCGACTAGGTTCCATGACCTGGATTTCAACCTGGATCGTAGTCGAACCTTCGACCTGGATTTTGGTCGAAATTTATGTCCTTGTTTGATTCCTGGTCGAAGGATTTCGACTAGGTTCCACGACCTTGATTTCAACCAGGATCCTAGTCGAACCTTCAACCTGGATTTTTGTCGAGATTTCCGTCCTTATTTGATTCCTGTTCGCAGGGTTTCGACTAGGAATCACGACAAGGGTTTTGACCTGGATCCTAGGCGAGCCTATGACCTAGATCTTGGTCGAAGGTTTGGTCTCTTTTTGACTTTTGTTTGTAAGGTTTTGACTAGGAATCATAACCAGGGTGTCGACCTGGATCCTAGTCGAACCTACGACCTGGATCTTAGTCCTCCTTCTCAAAAAGTTTTGTGCTTGATTTATGACCAGAATTTTGACCTCAATCCTGGTCTTATTGATAAGTGCTTTTTCTGGCTTCTGTTTGAAAGAATTCAAACTGGATCCACGACTTCAACTTCGACCTCCATCCTGGTCTTTTTAACCCGTATCTTTCGGGCGCCTATTCGAATAGAATTTACGACCTCAAATTCAACCTCAATCCTGGTATTTTTAACCCGTATTTTTCGGGCGCCTGTTCGAAAGAATTCGAATAGGATTTATGACCTCAAATTCGACCTCAATCCTGGTCTTTATTGGGCTTTTCCTAATCCAACTTGGATTGGGCTTTGTTTGGGCCTTTACTTTTCCAAATCCTTTTTGGATTTGGGCCTCGTTTGGGCATTCACTTTTCCAAATCCTTTTAGGATTTGGGCCTTCACTTTTCCAAATCATTTTTGGATTTGGGCCTAAAGATATTCTGGAAGGTTCCATAATTTAATAACTCTAAAGATATTCTGGAACATTCCAGAATTTGGGCTTTTTCTTTTAGCTTTTAGCTTAATGGGCTTTTCTGCCTTTTCATCTTCCCTTTTCCGCCTATATAAAGGAGTAACTAGGGTCACTCATTTCTCACATTCTCATTTCTGAATTTCCTTCCTCTTTTCTTCTTCTAAAGATCTTAGAGAAAAAAAATTGTAGGTCGGAGTTTTTTTTGAGTCGCAAAACCTTCACTTAACAAGCCAAACCCGTTTTGTAGTGTTACTTCAGGTAAAATACCTTTCTCTCTTCTTTTCTTTTGCTCGTTTTTGCATAGCTTGTGTTTTAAAATTGTCTTCTTTTGTGCCCCTTTTTTCAGATGGCTGATAAGAGAATGACTTGTTTGGCCAAGATGAACGTGGCCAAAAAGTCCAGTGAGTTCCCCATTCGATCAAGGTACACTTCCTTGATCGATATGATCAACACCCGAGGGGATGAGTACCCGTCCGACGCGCATCTAGACACGCACGACCACATCAGTGTCTTCCGGGATCCAAAGGAGCTGGACAAGTTGAGTACTTGTTTCAAAATCAAGAAACCCTTCAAGCTGGTTCTTGCGGGTCCGACCGACAGGGCTTGTCAATGGAAGAATGACGCTCTATGTGTCTACAGGGACACTCTAAGGGCAGGTATTACACTCCCATTTCACCCATTTATCCCTGTTCTGCTAGCTGATGTGGGCATCAGCCTTTGCCAACTCCCTCCAAACTCTTGGAGGTTGATTCTTTGCTACTTGTCGCAATGCGCCAAGCACAACGTCCCTACCTCGGTTGCTGTGTTCAGGAAGATCTTTCAGTTCAAGAACAACCCCGACAAGCCGGGGTGGGTTTCCTTGAACCAACGGCCCACCATTCCCCACATAGTGAATGGGAAGTCCATCCCTGACAATAACTTGGGGTGCAAGAAGGATTTTCTGTACGTCCTTTGGGAGGGCGGTGATTGGGGCAGCCTCTTTCGTTCGTCTTTTGGGCTAGCTGTGGATGGGAGCCCGAATGATATAGTCTTATCTGAGGAGGAGACCAGAGCCTTCAACCTCCTTACTCAAGATAATGGGACTTTCCACTCTTGAGATCTTATCAGGGAGACCGTTCTTGTAGAACGTGGCCTTTCTCCCGTTCCTAAAAAAAGTATGTTTCCTTCCTTCTCTAGTTGTCTTCGTTTCTCTCACTTTTTACTTTGCTAATTTCTCAATTCACTTATCTTATTCGTTACAGTGGCTGAGAAGATTGAAGAGGCTACAAAGCCTGAAGACCTGAAAATGACCAGGATGAAATGCGCTGGGAAAGTCTTCAAGGACCCACGCCTGGGGGATCGCTTCCCAGAATTCCTCCGTTAGGCGAAGGAAACAAACGAGGAAGGCCCCAGATAACCTTTACGTACAAAACAAAAACCAGGGGCTTTCTTCCAACCCGCTTGGGGAATCCGGGGAAAGGATTCCATTGTTGGTAATACAGTGCTTGCCAAGGAATGGTCTATCTATTCCATTTCCCCTGTAGACTATCAAGATCTTGTCCTTCAACAGGACTGGAGGCTAATGAGCTTTTCGGAGCTCAGGCCTTGGCTACGGTACGTCTTTTTCTTTTGATATCTATAGCTTCCTGCCGTAATTTTTCTTGTTTCTTACTTTCCCTTTTTCTCTTGCAGCGAACGTCCACTTTCAAGGGGCAATTCACCAAGCCAAGGCTTGGAAAGTTGGTCTGGAAGACACAAACAAGAAGCTGGAGGAGGCTAACCAGCGTATAGAAGCTCTTGAAGCCCAACTTGCCTCCTCAACTTCTGATCTTGAAACAGCCAGGGCTGAGATTTTTATTCTAAAGGCTCAGAAAGACAAAGCCTTTGACGGCTGGATGGATACTCAAGAATTCAAGGATTTAATGGTAGAACACGATGCCCTCCTCCATCCAGTCAGTTATAAGGAAGGCTGGGACGCTGCTGTAGAGGCTATCCAGGACGAGTTTCATGAGGTCCTTGAACAATCTTCCTTCCCTTGCCCTGTGCAAGTCCCAGCACTTGGGGGCATCGCAGATAAACTCGCCAATCTGATTAAGGATGGTCCTTCAGTGTCCCCGGTAAGAGCGCCATCAGGAAGCCAGGGCCAAGGCCAAAAAAGGAAGGAGCTTGAATCCAGCTTTGAATAGGAGGAATCTTCTTCTGAGGAGGAGACCGAGCCTATTATAAAGAAGGCCAGGGTAGAAGAACCTCCAAAACCAGCATCCCCTGTGGCATCCAAAGCGTCCAAGGATAGTTCCAAGGAAACCTCTGCAGAGAATTCTGAAGAGACTTCCGAGGGACCGACTGAAGAGACGTCCGAGGAGACTTCGGATAGTGGTTCTGAAGAATCTGAGCCTTCTAAGGCCTAAGTTCTTTTCATTATTATGTATTTTTCTTTTTTAGACAATATCGAACTTTGTAATTGACTTTTTGCTATTTTCATTTGTATTGTCCAAGTATTATCGTGTTTTTTTTCTGAATTTTCAAATTCAAGTTTATACCTTGGTTTTATCCTTCACAATGTATCAAACCAATAGGCTAGATTAAGCTGAACACTTTTTATTATAACTTGGTATTCTTGATACCTTACATGAGATGGGTTCAACCCTGATAAAATCTAAACATATCTTCTATATAAAGATCCTAAGCAAGAAAAGCTTCAAGGTGCTTTTAAACCTACTTGTCACTCTGACAAGTGAGAATCATGCTTTAACTGTTCTACACATAGTAAACCTTCAGGTTTTGCGCATGCCAAGTTCTCGGGACTTTAAAGCCATCCATAGTTTCAAGCTTGTAGGTTCCTCTACCTTCAACACTCTTGACCTTGTATGGCCCTTCCCAATTTGGGGCAAGCTTCCCTTTCTGCCCTACACCAGAAGCTTCCACCTTCCTGAAGACTAAGTCACCCTGTTTGAAGAACCTTTCTTTAACCCTTAGGTTGTAGTAGAATGAAGCCTTTTTCTGATATTCCACTATCTTCGTATGTGCCTCATCTCGCACTTCATCAATTAGATCCAGGGCTAACCTTTGCCCTTCCTCATTTTTCTCAGCATTGAAAGCTTGAATCATAGGGGAGGAATATGATATCTCTATAGGAACAACTGCTTCTGCCCCATATGCTAAAATGAAGGGAGTTCCTCCAGTCGTGACTCTATAGGTAGTTTTATAGGCCCATAGTATTGAGAATATTTCATCCACCCGATTATTCCTCGACTTCTCGATCCTCTTCTTTAGTCCATCCAGGATTATCCGATTCCCAACTTCTGCTTGCCCATTGGCTTACGGGTGAGCCACAGAGGTGAATCATAATTCAATTTCATTCTCCTCACAATACTTCTTGAATTCTTCATTGTTGAACTGTGTTCCATTATTAGTGACCAGGATGCGAGGAATTCCATACCGGTATATGATATTTTCCCACAGGAATTGTGCAACCTGCTTAGTTGTGATTTTGGCCAAAGGCTTGGCTTCAATCCACTTAGTAAAATAATCAATGGCTACAATCAGGAACTTCCTTTGTGTCGTGGCCATGGGGAAAGGCCCAAGTATATCCATTCCCCACATAGAAAAGGGGATAGGTGAGTTGATGGAGGTCAGCATCTCGGGAGGTTGTCTAACGACAGGTGCATGCTTCTAGCAGCAGTCACATTTTTTCACATATTCTTTAGAATCGGACATCATTTCCGACCAATTAAAGCCTAAACGGGTTATCTTATGAGCTAGCGCTCTACCCCCCAAGTGTTGCCCACATATGCCTTCATGTACTTCTTCAAGAGCCAAGCGTGCCTCATCGGTCCTGAGATACCTTAAGTAAGGAACCACAAAAGATCTTTTATACAAAATCCCATCTATCAAAGAGTACCTTAGTGCTCGAACAGCCAACTTCCGTGCTTCAGTAGCATCGTTTGGCAACCATCCGGTTTGAATATGAGTCTTAATGGGATCTATCCATGACGTCCCCAGACCTATAGGAGCTACAAGCTTAACATCAATGCTCCGTGTCTTCAAAACGCGGAAGTATACACTTCCAGAACTTTCCTCTATCTCAGATGAAGCAAACTTTGATAATGCATCTGCCTTAGCATTTTCCTCCCTCGAAATGTGCTCAACATGGCGTTCATCGAATTGGGTCATCACAGCCCTTACTAGGCGGACATACTTAGACATCGTATCATCCTTTGCCTCAAACTCTCCCTTTACCTGGGATATGACCAGCTTCGAGTCTCCACAGACTTTTAAGTTATTGACTCTAAGTGTCCCTGCTAAGCCAATACCAGCTATCAGAGCATCATATTCTGGCTCATTGTTTGTGGTCGAGAAGTCTAACTTCATGGCATACTCAATCAAGAACCCATCAGGGATTTGTAAAACCAAACCTGCTCCACTTGAATTTGTTTTTTATGCTCCATCAAAATAGAGCACCCAATATTCTTTCTCCTTATCATCCTGTTCTTTGTCCCCCTTATCAACTTCATTGTCTTGAGGTATGGTATCTTCCTGCTCCACGACTTCTTGGTTGGGTATGGTACATTCCACCATGAAGTCAGCTAACGCCTGGGCTTTTATTACCGTTCATGGTTTATACTTGATGTCGAATTCTTCCAGCTCTATTGCCCTCTTGATCAACCTCCCACTAGCCTTGGGACTGTGAATAATATTTCTCAAGGGCTGATTTGTTAGCACTTCAATCTTATGAGCCTGAAAGTAAGGACGCAATTTTCTCGAAGCCATTACCAAGGCTAAAGCAAACTTCTCAATAGTTGAATAATTCAACTCAGCTCCATACAGAATTTTGCTGACAAAGTATACGGGTTTCTGGATTTTCAGTTCCTCCTTAACCAATACAGCGCTCAAGGCATTCTTTGAAACGGCCAAGTATAAGTATAAAACTTCATTCAAAGCTGGCTTGGCCAAAACGGGGCCTGAGCCATATACTTCTTTAATTCCTCAAATGCCTTCTAGCTTTCCTCACTCCATACAAAATCTTTGACCTTCTTTAAGGACTTGAAGAACGACAAGCACTTGTCCCCTGACTGGGAGATTAATCGTCCCAGCGCAGCTACCCTTCCTGTGAGCTTCTGAACATCTCTGATAGTTTTTGGTGGTTCCATATTCAGGATTGCCTTTATTTTATCGGGATTGGCCTCGATTCCTCTCTTGAAGACCATTAATCCTAAAAACTTTCCAGTCCCTACTCTGAAAGCACACTTCGTAGGATTTAACATCATCTTATGGTATCTCAGGACCTCGAAAGCTTCCCTCAAATGGGTTATATTGTCAGTTTTTACTAGACTCTTGACTAACATGTCATCAACATAGACTTCCATAGTCTTGCCAATAAGATCCTTAAAAAATTTATTTACCAACCTTTGATAGGTGGCTCCTGTATTCTTGAGACCAAATGCCATAACAAGATAACAATAAACACCAAAGTCAGTGATGAATGATACCTTTAGAATGTCGTCATTGTGCATCTTGATCTGATTGTATCCACTAAACCCATCCATAAAGCTCAACATCTCATGCCCAACAGTGGCATCTATCAAAGTATCAATCCTTGGTAATGGGAAACAGTCCTTAGAACAAGCATCATTCAGATCAGTGTAGTCCACACACCCTCCATTTTCCATTGGCCTTTTTTACCATTACAAGGTTTGCTAACCATTCCGTAAATTGAATCTCCTCAATGAAACCAGCCTCTAAGAGCTTCTCAACCTCCTATTTTATAGCTTCTTGCCTTTCTGGAACAAAAATTCTTTTCTTTTGCTTCACTGTCTTCTGATTTGGGTCCATATTCAGCTTGTGAGTAATTAGTTCCGGGTCTATGCCTGGCATATCAACTGCCGACCATGCAAACACGTCACTAGTTTCTTGCAAAAATTTCACCAACTTCCCTCTAAGGGGCTCCTCGAGTGTGGCTCCAATGAAAGTCACCTTCTCAGGATCCTCGGGGGCTAAAGGAATCGAAACCAAGTCTTCTGCTGGCTTTCCTCTTTTCTCATCATTCTCTCGGATATCCAGATCTTCAATAGGAAGAACCTTCCCCCCAACTTCATATGCCCTCAAAGAGGCCACATAGCAACTTCAAGCCATTTTTTGATCACCTCTCTCTTCTCCGATCCCATCCCGGGTGGAAAACTTTATAACTGAATGGTAGGAAGAAGGGACTGCCTTGAAGGCGTGTATCCCTGTTATTCCCATGATAGCGTTGTAAGTCGAACTAGCCTTCACCACCATAAAGTCCAACATTTGAGTTGCTTGCCTTGGTTCCTGTCCTATGGTTGTTGGCAACTTGATTATCTCTTCCACGGGGCACTCCACTCCCGCAAATCCATATATCGGCATGTCGGTTGGGGTCAATTGGGAGTCATTATATCCCATCCTTAAAAAGGTGTCATGGAGTAAGATATCCACTGAAGCACCATTATCCACAAGGACCCTCCTCACCGGGTTGTTCCCTATTATCGGGGTTATGACCAACGGGTCATCATGGTGAAATTTCACACCCTCCATATCAGAATCATCAAAAGACATTGTTACTCCTGTCCTGGCCCTCTTCGGGGCTTCCCCAATAATATGCATAACTTCTCGGGCATACACTTTCCTGGAGTTCTTGGATAATCCAGCAGCAGTTGGTCCTCCAAAAATTATGTTTATCACAGGCCCTCGGGGTCGCGGTCCTTCAAAGATTGTATTTATCACCGATCCCTTAGATTGGGGATTTTGCCCCTGATCTTCTTGATCTCTTCTTTGATCGTCAAAGTTTTTTCTCAAATTGTTGCTCCTGTCTCCTCCATCTCCAGTGTACTTGTTCAATCTCCCTTTTGTAATAAGGAACTCAATTTCATCTTTTAGTTGCCTACACTCATCAATGTCATGACCAACATCCTTGTGAAATCTACAATACTTGCTCTTATCTAACTTGGCAGGATCGGCCATCAAGGGCTTAGGCCAGCGAATATCTCGATCTTTCTCGATTTCCATTAAAATTTGGCTCCTTGGAGCATTCAGCTTAGCATACTCAGTGAATTTTTGTCCAGGTCCTCCTCTCTTCGGAGTTGAGTCAGGGTTTTGCTCAGTTCTTAGATACTTGTCCTTAGCGATGTATTCCAGATCGGTCTTCCGCTTCTTTCCTCCAACAGGATTGTTGCTCACGAATGTCTTCCTGATACTCTCTTCCACCTTGATGTACTTCCCCGCCCTATCCTGGAGCTGCAACATGCTTTCAGGGGGCGTTTGACCAAGGACATCTTGAAAAACTCATCCCTAGTTCCATGTTGCAGTACTATCATGGCTACCTTGTCATCAAGGTCCGGGACTTTTAAAGCTTCCTTCGTGAAATGATTTAGGTAGTCTCTTAAGGATTCCTTTGCTCCCTGCACAATGCTCATGAGGGATGCTGAACTTTTCTCATGCACTCTCCCACTGATGAAATGCTTAATAAAAGCCTGACTTAATTCTCTGAAGGACCCAATAGAGTTTGGGAGCAAACGACCATACCATCTTTGAGTCATACCCGACAGGGTTTGAGGAAAGGCCCGACACTTAATAGCGTCATTCACGGGCTGTAGCAACAGTGCATTAGAGAATGTCCTGACATGATTGGCGGGATCTCCAGTGTCATCATAAACTTTGATAGTGGGCATCTTGAACTTCCTTAAGGTATGGGCATTCATTATTTCTTCAGTGAATGGTGGTGTAGGATCATCAGGATCTGGAAGGGGAAGAAAATTGCTTGGATCAGCCCTTGGGATAACAGCCCTTCTCTGTGTTAGACCATCCAGGTCTATGATGGGGGAGGATTCCTCCCCCTCGAAGGTAGTGGGGGTCTGGTGTTCTGGTGCACCGCCAAGTCGCGCTTCGGCCTTTGAATCTCAGCTTCATGAGCCCTGATCCTTTCCTGCACTTCTTGGGAATTCGTCCCTTGGGTGCTCCTAGGATGTTGACGACCATCAGCCATCGGCTCTTTGCCAGCATGTGGGGCCACTTCATCATCTGAAGATTAGGAGTCTCTCTCAGTGTAAGGACCAGAAAATTCCTGATCCTCAGGGATAGGAGCCAAACCTTGTATATAGGGGGCGATCGCCCTCGTGCTTCACTCCGCCCAGCTTGTCCGCTTCCTCCAACCTCGGGGTAAAGGGGCATCCCATATGGGGGGTTAGTAGTCACAATAGTTGAATACTCATATCCAATGGGTCGAGAATTCACAGGTGCATGTAGTTGTTGAACTTGGGGATTCGTACCTTGAGTAGCCGAAGGAATCGTCCTTTGTGGCTGAGGTTGAGTTGCCCCTATTTTGGCTTTTCCTTGTGTGGTTACATAAGTTGAATGAGGAGGTACCTTCACGGTTGATGAAATCACTTGCGTTGTCCCCGCTGGTGTTCCTCCTTCAAGGGCTCTAATTATTCTCCGTGTTCTCGCCATGGTTGTTGTTGTGCTTTCCAACAGATAGCGTCAAATGTTATGGATCAAAAACTAAAGTATAATAATTGTCGTATTTATTACTAGGGAACGTGAGCTTCGAGGCTCGATTTGACTGCTCTTGTGTTTCGTGACTCAATCTGCCTTAACAAGATGCCTACGTACCTTGTTGATTGCCAAGGATCAAGTCAAAAAACGTAGTTCTGATTTGTGGGGTGAGGCCCCTTATATAGATACTGGGAGTCCTTGAATTGGACTTGGTATAGGAGACTTGGTAGTCAAGTCTCAGAATTAGAATGGACTTTGGAGTCCTAAATGGTAGGAAACTGATTCCTTATCCTTCTAGGTCCCTTGGAGGCTAATCTGCAAGGATTTATGTCCTTATTGGGACTCTTCTTAATAGCTGATTTTTCCCTTATTAATTAATTATGAAATTAATTAATATTCAGGGTTTTGGGCCTTCTTTGTTCCATCAGGCCTGATCTAGTCCATCAGGCCTGATCAATGTGTTAACATTTTTGGTATAAATGTCATACATCTTCTTATTGGGCCTTGTAGCCTAAATCATGTGTAATTAATGTAATATGTAATTACGTAATCAGGATTTATTTATTCCCTATCAGCAGCTTTCTTGGTCATGCGGGCTTTATAGGCGGTTCATCAAGGACTTTTCTAAATTCTCTAAACCCTTGTGCAATCTTCTGGAGAAGGATTTCCCGTTCAAGTTTGATGACGACTGCCTAGCTGCTCTTGAGTTTTTGAAGAAGAGTTTGATCACGGCACCTGTCATAACTGCACCTGATTGGAATGAACCTTTTGAGATGATGTGCGATGCAAGTGAATATACAGTTGGAGCAGTTCTTGGGCAGAGAAAGAACAACATATTTCATGTGGTCTACTATGCTAGTATAACCCTCAATGGTGCTCAACTGAATTATACTACTACTGCAAAAGAACTGTTAGTCATTGTCTATGGATTTAAGAAGTTTTGATGTTATTTGCTTGGGACGAAGGTGACAGTTTTCACTGATCACGCTGTGATTCGATATCTCATCTTGAAGAAGGACTCGAAACCTAGATTGATTAGATGGGTTCTTTTGCTTCAGGAATTTGAATTAGAGATTAAGGACAGAAAAGGTATTGAGAATCAAGTCGTTGATCATCTCTCTCTTTTGGAAGACCCGGGTGCAACTTCACAAGATAAGACATGATAAATCAGTCTTTTCCTGATGAGCTCTTGTTTGGGGTACAAGAAGAAAAATTGTGGTTTGCAGACATTGTGAACTACCTTGTGAGTAATATCAGGCCTCTAAACTTGTCTTATGCTCAAAGGAAGAAGTTTCTTCATGAGGTGAAGTGGTACATGTGGGATGATATATCTGTTTAGGCAAGGAGCTGACGAAATCATCAGGAGATGTATTCCGTATAGCGAAATGGGGGGGGGGGGATCTTGCGAGACTGTCATTCGACTATTTATGGAGGCCACTATGGTGGAGAGAAGACAACAGCTCGTGTCCTTCAAGCGGGATTCTTCTGGCCTACATTGTTTAAGGATGCGCATCACTTTGTTTTGAAGTATGATCGATGCCAGTGTTTGGGTAATATGTCCAAGAGGGATGAGATGCTTCTTAATGTGCTTCTCGAGGTTGAATTCTTTGATGTTTGGGGAATCGACTTTATGGGGCCGTTTGTCTCATCTTTCAATAATTAATATATCTTATTGGCGGTCGATTATATATCGAAATGGGTTGAAGTTAAGGCTTTGCCGACAAATGATGCGAAGATAGTGCTTAATTTTCTTCATAAGCAGATATTCATACGATTTGGGACTCCAAGAGTCATAATCAGTGATAAAGGATCGCATTTTTGCAATCGCAAGTTCATTGCTATGATGCAAAGGTATAATGTGAATCATCGCATTGCTACAGCCTACCATCCTCAGACTAATGGTCAAGCTGAGGTGTCTAATAGAGAGATCAAGCGTATTCTAGATAAAGTGGTGTGTCCATCAAGGAAGGATTGGTCTTTGAAGCTTGATGAAGCTGTTTGGGCGTATAGAATAGCATACAAGACTCCGTTAGGAATGTGGCCGTTTTAGTTAGTTTATGATAAGGGGTGTCATTTGCATGTGGAGCTCGAACCTAAAGCATATTGGGCTTTGAATAAGTTGAACCTTGATTTGGATGTAGCTGGTAAGAAAAGAATGTTTCAATTAAATGAACTCGATGAATTTCGGCTTCAAGCGTATGAAAATAACAAAATGTATAAGGAGAAAGTCAAGAGGTGGCACGAGAGGGGTCTGGTGCTTAAATCATTTGTGTTGGGGCAACAAGTTCTTCTGTTTAACTCTCGTCTCCGTCTTTTTCCTGGAAAATTGAAGTCGAGATGGTCCGGGCCTTTCATAATCAAAAACGTGTATCCACATGGAGCTGTGGAGATTTTTGAGAATGATCCAGGCCAAGGTTCAAAGTGAATGGTCAGAGGTTGAAGCACTACTATGGGTATACGGCAAATCGTGAGGTGGTTAGTGTCGTTCTATTGTCTATTTGATCTCGAGATTCTACGTCAAGACAACGTAAACCAAGCGCTTCTTGGGAGGCAACCCAAGTTTGTTGTACATTAGTAGATAGAGGAAGAAGGAAAAAAGGAGAAAACACAAAAAAATCAGAAAAATAGAAAAATTTAGTGCCAACTACAGTAGCACGGCGCACCCGTGCTGAGAAGCGGGGCGGCCGCGCTGAAAAGTAAGTAGCACGGCGCGCCCGCGCTAGCATGCGGGGCGGCCGCACTGGTTTTCCAGAAGCACAGCGCGCCCGTACTGCCAGGCGGGGCGGCCGCGCTGGGTCACTGAAGTTGAAAAAATATAAAGCAAAAAATTGGGGACTTCAATACAAATTCAATTTGTACCCGAATTTCCCTCCTACACATCCCATATTTCCCTCTCCAAATCAAACCCATTATTCCTATTATTCCCATAATCAATTCCCACTCCTTTTCCATAACTAATTCTCTTCTAATCTCCTATATATACATACACTTATACACAACTCCTCCATCACTTCGCAAACTCTCAAACATACAAATCTCTCCTACAAACTTCAATTCTCTCAAGCTTATTCAATCTCAATGCCACCAAAGAGACAACGAACCCAAGTTAGCAGCAGCACAACTGATTCTTCGAGTGCGGGTGGTATGAGTCCTAGGCTTTCAACTCCCGAGGCTGAGCGGATTATGTGAGGCTATTTTCGAAGCCTATAGCCAAGGAGCGTGATTTTCTGCCATCAGGAAAGATGGTAAGTTGTTGGAGATGATCATGGAGATGGGTGGGGTTACTTTTTGCGAGACACCTGCTGCTGTGCCCATGAGTATGGTGCATGAGTTCTATGCGAATGCTAAGGCGGAGAAGAACTTTTTCACGGTGGTTAGGGGGATGATGGTGGAGTATAGTGTTGAGGCTATTCGTAGAGTGATTGAGTAGCCCAAGAGGAGGCCAGAATAGGAGAATTGGAATGAGAAGACTCCGGAGGAGTTTAACTTGGATTTAATTATTGCTACCCTATGTGTTCCTGATACTCATTGGAAGTTCAAGAAGGGCACGAATGAGTATGCCACTTTCCCTGTATCGTGCATGAACAGGTTTGCACATGCATGGAATTCTTTTATTTGTGCTAACATCATGTCATCTTCTCACGTGCATGATGTTAATGTGGAGCGTGCACGTTTGTTATGGGGGATTCTTTAGGGAGACTATGTGGATCTCAGGATGGTGATTCATCATGGTATTCCGAGGTTCTTGTGAGGGAGTACTACGGGTTCTATACCCTATACGTCCATTGTAACGAAGCTGTGTATGGCAGTTGGAGTTCATTGGCCTGTACATGAGCAGCTGCAGCTTTCGAGGGCCCTGATTGATAGTTCGACGCTGTTAAATATGACGGAATGGTATGGCGGGAAGCCCGATCCTAAGGGACTTAGATATTCTTATGACCATCTGCCAGGTGGATGGCCAGCTCCTCAGGCATATGCTGGTGGCACAATGCAGGCGAGTAGGGCATCTTAGAGAGCTGAGTTGGAGAGACCGTTCCTTCAGGATCGCAGAAGCAGTAACAGGAGGAGGAAGCACAAGGCAGTGCTGGGATGAGTTCACCGCAGTGTAGGCGTTTGTTGAGGAGGATGGATGCGATGCATGACATCCATAGCCACTTTGCACATGACCTTACCCAGGCGTTGGGGAATGCATTCAGAACCACATGAGTTGACATCCAGTGGCCAGTATTCGGTGAGGATTCTATATATCCGCCTCCAAACACTCCTGACACTCCACTTCCTGAGGGTGATGACCCTGATTCTGAGTAGGTATGCCTGAATCCTTGTTATTACCTTCACTAAGGACAATGAATATTATAAGTTTGGGGGTAGTAGTTAAGGATTATGTGTTTTGTGTGAGTCTCATATAGTTTGCATATTCATGCTAATTTAGTTCATATAGTTGCATATTTGCCATGTGGTAGTTTTTTTTATTTATTTTTGTAATATATTTCATGCATTTGCATTATAACATGATCCTTATATGATTTTTCCGATTGATTAATGATATTGATGCTAATGTAGTGATGTCGTGCTTAGTGTTGTTAATTTTTATCGAGTTGATTTGCATGCTTGAGATAATTGTATTTCACCAAGTCTTACAGGTTGCTTGAGGGCTAGATCATGGTCATGGTTTATTTGTTTGTCAAGGTTTAATCGCTTATTTATATTTAGAATTTAGGATATTCTCTTAATGATAAAATAGCATGGAAATTTAAAAATTGAGAAAATTGGATTTCATTGCTAGTTGTTGTGGCTAGCTGTCAAAAGGCTAGTAGCCGGATCATTTTATATGAATAGTCTAGGGTTGAACGAGATGGAGTGAAACACACTCATTCAGAATTTTGAGAAAAGAAAATATGAAAAAAAGAAAAGAAAGAAAAAAAATATGTGTTTATGCATAATTGATCACGAGTGGGCTCTTTAATACTCGAGTTATAAAGTTCTTAGGGGACTTTGTGCCTAGATACCTAAGGCTTTTTATAATCTGGGAACCACTAACCTAACGCTCGCAACATGAGTATTATTGTATAAGTCTTTTGTGGACCTCACTCATTGCACAGTCAAATAAGCATATTTGTGTTGTTTTGTGTTGTGAATAGAAGCATGAATCCATGTAAAACTCCGATATAAGAGTTGAAGTGTTATAAGTTATTTTGAGTTTAGCTTTTATTCTATTTATTACCTTGCGATTGCCTTGATGAGTAGCGAGTCATGATTATTGATCTTGTTATGATAGTATATCTATAAGCATTTGCACACACGCACATTTCTAGCTTGTAAGTTGATTTGTGGGATTTGATTGATCTTTGTGTGAATAACTGCATTTATTGAGATGTTGCTTGTTGATTGGTTTAGTTATTCTATGGGGATCGTTGCATTCATATAGTTTTCATTCATGCATTTTTATTTCTTATTCTTTGAGTCTGTTTATGCTTGAGGACAATCATTGATTCAAGTTTGGGGGTATGTTGAGTGGCATTTATGTCATCTTATAACGCTTCATAAAGCTTTGAATTGGTGTTTTGTACTCAAGTTGTTGGTTTTTTTAACATGTTTTTGTAGTGTTTTGCATTTCAAGAATTTAACAGGAATTCAGGTGATCTCGCATTATTTTGATGCTAATATGGTGTTAGGATGGTGTCAAGAAGATTGCTCGTGAAAAGACCAACTCAAACCGGCAAGAAAAGAAGAATTCAAGATTTTCTCCAGAGAGTCAGTGCGCCCGCGCTGCAGTAGCACGCAACCGTGCCAGGATTGCAGAAGTACAGCGCGCCCGCGCATGGATTGCAGAATTACAGCGCGCCCACGCTAATGAAGCGCGCGCCCACCTCGGGTCGAATTCTAGGAATCCTGTTTCTACTATGATTTTGATCCGAAAGACTTCTAATTTGCAGGGACTGCTATATAAACATAACTTATGATCATTTTTCATAACAAGACGTACCAGAGCTTAAGGAGAAGGCGTAAGAAGACCGTAGAGTATAATACAACCAAGGTGAAGAGGATCTAGTTTATTTTTGTCATTCTTTATTTTAAGTTGTAACTTTGGATGCTAGTTTTCTTACTTGTGAACCTATACTCTTGTTTCGTACTTGGTTTATTATTTATTCAGTATAAAGACTACGTTTATTATACCATGCTTTCATCAGAACCCACGTTGATGATGAGTCCGGTTATGGGCTAATCATTATCGTGGGGTTCTAGAGGATTTATTTATGGATTTCTTTAGTTAGTTCATTTTGATGCCTTAGTGTGTGGTGATTATATGATATCTTAGTATTGGTTGAGCTTATTCGTCTTATGAGCATCGCGAACTTATAAGATAGCGTGTTAATCTCTAATGAAGCGAAAGTGAATTTAGGGGTTTAGAATTTGTCATGCTAGCATAGGTTCACGTATTTGATATGCATGATTCGTAGGTAATTTTAACCATCTTACTTACCCTATGTAATCCCGATAGATAACTTGTGCATTAAACTGTTATGTTGTCTAATTCTATAGGCATATAGGGTCTCAATATAATTGGTGTCTATTCAGCTTCTATCTCTTTTGTGGATGTCTGGTAGTATGGTAATCGTACAACAAAAGTTGGCATTTATCAGTTTCATGTTATCTTATTAGTGTCATCACCATTGCATGCTAAGGTTAAGAACGAAAAGGCTATTGAATGAAGTATTTAATGAAGTTGGAATCCCATATTTGTGTCATATAGTATTCAACTCTCTTTATTCTCTCAGTTAATATTCTTTAGTATAATCTCTTAGTCAAGCATAGTTAAAATAACCTCAATTTGTTATTCGTCTTAGCATTGGAGAATAACCATACCATTATTGCATAAATACATTGATTAAAATTAACCTAAACCAGTCCCTGTGGGAACGAACTAGAATTAATTCTATATTACTTGCGATCACGTATACTTGCGTGAATATTATCACGTGTTCTAGCCCTAACATTAGATAATGATGGGTATGGTATGTTAAGATCATATTATATGGTCTAACATGTCATTATGTGTTAATTGATCATGGTGGATGGTTATGGCTTATGACCTTGGGTTAATGGTTTTGGTTTTTTAAATACGGCTTGCATGTCATTTAATCTTATAATTTTTAAATCTCGAATGTAACTCGAGTTCTTATTGTAAGTACATTATAGTTTTTTTTATTTTTCATTCATATAATGTACATGAAGACATGAATATTTGAAGATCAAGAAAGGGTAATCTCACATGGAGACCATTCAAGGAAGCAATACAAGAAAGAAGACATGTAATAGTTAGCTTGTATTTATTTTTCACCTTAGATTGACCTAGATCTTTGTCATTGGCTTGATTAAGATCACATAGGATAAAGTCATAACCAACCACGTTTATTTATTGCACTTTACATATGTATGCGCTTATGATGAATGTATGTGTAGAGTAGTTTATAAAGATGCATGCTTAATTAGATTAAGGATGTATGCATTAGATACGACTGCCATGCCATGCTTGCTAAACAAGATAAAATCTGTAACGACTCAAGATTTTAAAATAAAAAAATGATTATGAGATTCTCGTGTTTATGAAACAAAGAATAAAATATAAATTTTCTTTGTTTCTGACATGGGGGGATTTTATAAAAAGCGAGTTCATTGAACTTATAAGGTTGTGGGTTTTAAGTGAGACCGTTATGACTCCCTCACTACCTGAAAATCAAATCACTGACGAATATTGATTTGAAGTATTTTATTCAAGGAAAAATTGGGAATCTCTTTATGATGGGATCATGATCGTTTTAAAATTAACAAAAACCTAAAGTTAATATTAAGTTGATCGGATGCCTTCCAATAAGTCTAACACGCTAACCCTAGATCGATAAGGAGTGGGTTCGCCAAAGTGAAGTACCCCCATCTATCGTGGGAGATGTGTTGAAGTATATTGATGCTTTTGACTATTGGGTTTGACAACTAAGTTACTACAATAGAATTGTGAACTTAGTGGCATAGAGTTTGGCAAGATTTATTAGATAAATATGAACAAATATTGTTCCGCCAAGCTATCCAAGAGTTATATAGTTGATATAATTGACAAATGTTGTCTACCTAAATAATCATGTTTTAGGAGAAAAGCCAAAGCTGACGTAACGCATGGTGAAATATGGATCTTAGCTCACTAGAAATGATATAGAAGATATTCTTTCCGAATTAATAGTTAGGGCTATTGATTTGATAAAAATAGTGGGAGGTATATATTGTGTATATATATATGAATAATCACTTGAATATAATTTAATGATCATCTGTAGACCAAGTCATTTTATGCACTTTAATATTGTAGATATCAAATGACAAATAACACAAATAACTTCTCTATGTAATAGTCCTTGAGAAGGACAAACTGACATGAAATAATTTCCTCAATTGACATGGGAACTTGAGGATTTTCCTCAGGTTCAAGGATGTCACTCAAAACCCTCCCTTATTTCTTCTAGCTGAGAATGAAACATGTGCTGAACAAAATGCTTACCAAAAGCAAATTTATTATGCAACTGATGTTTCATGTCTCATGCTTGTAATTATGAGTGTTAAGATTTAGAAGCAACAAGAGCATAATGATGCTTATGATATGATTGAGCACCTTCAAAGGATGTTTGAAGGATAGGCTCGTTAGAAAGATTTGATAATAATAAGGCACCATACTTTTGCATTAATGGGAGAATGAAATCTGGTTGGACCACATGTTCAAATTATGATAGGTGTATGTACCTTGATATTTCGGGTTTCAATAATAGTTTAGAGACTCATCTTGATTTGATCAAACAATCTTTGAACAACTTCTATTATTAGTTGTTAAGAACAAAAGGAATAAGATAGACAGAACACTCACTGAGTTGTTAAGTATGTTTAGAACTGCTGGAAATAACAAGGTAAAGGCATTAATTACGTCCATATTGATGATGTGCACATGGAATGCAAATGGGAAAGGAAAGTGGACATGTAAGGTGAAGATTTGATCTTATTCGGTGACAAACCAAAGTCCTATCCCAAAGTGCTTTTGAAGCCTGATAGTGGTGTTGCTAAAGGAGATGATTGTCATTTCTGCGGAAATAACTGGATAATTGGAAGTTAATTGTTGAGCTTGTTTGGAAGATATAAAGAAGAAGACTAGAAATGGTCAAGCTTCAGGTATCGGGTTAGAATTGGAGCAAAAGTTGTTGCTCTAGTTGAAGGAACTCGATACCTAATTTTGCCCATATGGGCGAGATTGAGAACTTGATAAATTGTTATTACGTGTCTACCTTTAGGGGATACATTAAATCAATTTCTCATCAGGACAAGAAAGGTTTTCATTTTAATTAAATAAACAATAATTGTTTATTCTATTTTAATGATAAGTCTTATAATATTGCACAATTAGTTAACAATTTATATGTTCTAAGATGACTCAAATAAAACATTAACTCTACCATTGTCGTTAAGCCATATTAATGAGAAACGCATTTTGAGTTACATATAGATGGATACTTGGATAAGTTTGATTTTGAATCATACGGAAGATGCGAACTTTGTCTCATTGGCAAAATGACTAAAGCTTCTTTTACCTGGGCAGGTGAAAGGGCCAACGAACGATTATGACTTATTCATAATGATATATGTGGTCGAATGCATATGATGGCAAGGGGTGGCTTATACTACTTCATAACATTTACTGATTATTTCAGTAGAAATGAATATGTGCTTCTTATGAAGAATAAATCTGATTCTTTTAAAATGTTCAAAGAATATATGGCTGAAGTAGAAAAACAAACAGAGGAAAGTATAAAAGTTCTACGATTAGATTGTGGAGGAGAATACTTAAGCCTTAATTTCAAGAGTTTCTTGAGGGAGTGTGATAGTGTATCATAACTTCCTCCTTCTGGAGCACCTCAATGGAATAGAGATTCTGAGAGGAGAAATCATACCTTGTTGGACATATGCGATTGATGATGAGTCAAGCGGGTCTTCTATTCAGTTTTTGGGGTTATGCCCTAGAAACGGCTGCATATACACTTAACCAAGTTCCGACTAAAACGGTTCAAAATACTCCGTATGAGATATAGATTGATAAATGTCATAGCATGTCATTTATGAAAATTTGGGGACGTAAAGCGTTTGTAAAACATTTAGCCTCTGACAGGCTTGGACCAAAATTAGATAGATGCTATTTTGTGGGATACCCAAGTGATAATAGGGTATAGTTTTTATAATCCTTCTGAGAACAAAGTGTTTGTTGCTCGGGCCGCTGTATTTCTTGAGGGAGAACTAATTTCTAAGAAAATCAGTGAGAGGATAATACATCTTGATGAAGATCGAGAACCACATGATAACATTGAACCAGAGTTGGAATAAGATCAGGATGTACATCAAAATTTTGAAAGTAATCATGTCCAAGAAACACAGGTTATTCATATATCTAGTAGGATTCCCTATGAACCCAGGAGAAATTATGAATTTCTTTTGACTCAAGATGATGATGTGATGCTTATGGATAATGATAAGCCTCTCACCTACCAAGATGCTATGAACAGTTCAGACTCTGAGAGATGGCTAGAGGCCATGAAGTCCAAGATGAAATCCATGTATCAAAATAAAGTATTGACTTTAGTTGATCCACTTGAAAGGGTAAAACCTATAGGTGCAAGTGGGTTTTCAAGAAGAAAACTAACATGGATGGTAAAGTACAGACCTATAAGACGTGACTAGTAGCAAAACGTTACAAATAAATTCATGGTATACACTATGATGATACTTTTTTCACCGCTACTATGGTCAAGTCCATCAGGATTTTGTTAACAATGGTTGCTTACTTTGACTATGAGATTTGGCAAATGGATGTGAAAACTGCTTTCTTATATGGAAGCCTTGAAGAGGATGTATATATGATACAACCTAAGGGCATTGTCTATCCAAAGTTTGCTAAGATAGTTTGTAAGTTGCTTCAATCTATTTATAGATTAAAGTAAGCCTCAAGGAGAATTAATATTCATTTTGATAAAATGGTCAAAGAGTTTGGCTTTATTCAAAACGAAGATGAACTATGTATTTGCAAGAAGGTTAGTGGGAGCCATGTGACATTCCTAGTATTATATGTAGATGATATATAAAACATATGGAATGACATACCTTTTCTACAGGTTGTTAAGACTTGGTTGATAAGTAGTTTCTCAATGAAAGATTTAGGTGATACTACCTATACATTAGGGATCAAGATCTATAGAGTTAGATTGAATAGATTAATCGACCTAGTCGGAGTACATACAATAATAAAGTATTACATCATTATATGATGCAAGAGATAAAGAAATGATATATTTCAATGTCTCATGGGATAGTAATATCAAAAGATAATTGTCCCCTAAATCATTAGATGATAAGAGCCATTTGAGAATGTTCCAGGTGCATCAACAATTGGATCTATAATGTGCACAATGATATGTATTTATCCTGATGTTGCGTATGCTTTGAACATGATGATCAGATACCAGTCTAATCCAGGTGAGGGTCACTGGATAATTTTCAAGAATATTCTTAAGTACTTAAAGGGGACTAAAGATTTATTTTTGGTGTATGGAGAAGATAAGGAACTGGTTGTAAAGGGTTACACTGATGCTAGTTTCTTAACCTAATTTCTGGATAGACGAGGATGATTATGTGTCTATGTCTGGTTTGTGTTTTGTCTAAATATAAGTTATGTTATCTAGAATGGTTCACAGCAAGAACATTGATGATTCTATAATGGAAGCCGAATATATTGATACTTTTGAAATAGCTAAGGAGACTATTTAGGCATGTCCCTAGTAAAATCACCTTATAAATGATATTAATGATCAAGGAGATATAAATGTAAAGTGCATAGTGATGATATTGTTGCAAACCCACTGACTAAGGCTTTTTCGCAGCAGAAGCATGATGGTCATACTAGTTCCATGAGTATTAGATACATGGGTGATTGGCTCTAGTGCAAGTGGGAGATTGTTAATGTTTGTGCCCTAGAGACAACACTATGATGTTTTAGTTTAAGTCATTAGGATTATTAATGTTTATGTTCTATTGATTATTGAAAGGCATATATCATAGCCTATTTGTTTATTCGAGGATTTAACTCAACTCAAATAAAGATGTAACAAGTAAATAGTGGTTCTATCGTCAGAGAGATCTCTCAAAGTAACATATGTCAAAGGATTAAGTAACATTGTTCATCTACAGACTTGAGGACTTAATTCACTGGAAGAAGCTCAAGAAATTGATCAAGCCTCAGTGATATAAATCAAGATTGTGGATTTAATCAAGTGACAGAGATCTCGTCAGGGTATCAATTAATTACAGGGATTTAATATGAAGATAATCAAGACATGAAGAAACATCACAGATGTTTGTCATTCATGAAGCAGACAGTACATCGAGTGTCAACATTGAAGTGGTGAAATGGATTCATAAGTTTCAGTGATTTTCAAAAGATTCTCAGAAGAGTGGTTGTTGTTCAAGATTAGTATTAATTCTCTATTAATTAATTAAGTCATATAATTTAATTAAGAAAATAAATTATATCTGCAAAGATTAATTTATTGATTAATTGAATTAATTGGTTAATTAATTCTGAATTAATATTATGCATTTTTCAAAAATGATTTTGAATTAATATTCAAAATTAAATCAGCAAGACAGATATTTGAACTGGTATGACAATTGGATTGTCATACCGAAAGTCTTTCCAAGTCTTTTTAGATTGTCTTGCCGATAGTCTTGCCAGTTCAATCAATAGTCCTACCGAAAGTTCTACCAGTTCAATCAATAGTCCTACCGAAAGTTCTACCAGCTAAAAGGATTGTCTTGCTGAGCTAAAAAGATTGTCTTGCCAATTAAATCAAGGGTTGATTTAATATAAAAGAACAGAAACTAAAGAACAAAGAATAGCATTGAATATCACAACAAACTGAAGAACATAGAACATCAGAGAACTTATTGCAATTTCTCAGGACATTAATTTCTAGTATTTATTGTTAAATCTAAACCACTAGAAATCCTTTTCTTGTTCTTGTGTAACTATCTAGCGGATCAAAATCCCTAGAACTTAATCTCAAATTGCTTTTAGCATTTGATCCTTTTTATTTCAAAAATAGAAAAAGTTCATGTCGAATTTATTCTAGATTTGAAATAATTTATTTGTGATTAATCCCTTGTAAACGATACCGTTGTTGTAACACCTTTCAAGTTTAATAATAGTTTTATTTAACTTGAATTTTGTTTCACATTTTACTCCGCATTTTATTCGATTAAATGGTATAGTTTGTATTCAACCCCCCTCTACAAACATATTGAGACCTAACAATTGGTATCAGAGCCTTCTGATTAACGAACAAATCAAGATCCTAGACTTTTGTGATTCTTCCACTCCTTGAATTTTTATTTACTCAAAAATTCATAATGACTATACAAAAAGTTAGAATCGTTAAAATTCCACTATTCGATAAAGAAAATTATGTTATGTGGAAGAAGAAGATGCTATTGTTTTTACAAGTTGCAAATCCCAAATATCTGGAAGTGTTAAAGAAGGGTCCAAAAATTCCGATGGTTATTGAACCAGAGGTAATAGAAAATGATGTTTGATAAGTGGCATTTTATACCACTTAGAACGTCTTATAATAGCTTAAATTGGTGCCTTGAAATCAAGTATTTTGTGTATTCGATGCGTTTTTCTAGTGTTTGTGCATTTCAGGGTATTAGTTGCATTTCGGGGGAGAATTCATCAATAATCAGCCTTGGCATGTGTCTAGCATTGCAAGAGGGAAGAGAGGAGCAGATTATAGCGAAGAAACGGAGCAAAATTAGACTATTTTCCAGTAGAGGTCTGAGCGCCCGCTCAGCTATGCTTAGCGGCCGCGCAGGAAGTTGAGCGCCCGCTCAGCTATGCTGAGCGGCCGCGCAGGGTCGAGAATTCAGAATATTTATTTTAGACTTCTATTTCTGTTTGGCTTCCAAATTCTATGTAATCTGAGTTTTATGGGACTCCTATACAAGTAGATTTCAGAGACGTTTCACGTGTGTTGGATCGTTGTATTAATTAAGGAGCGAAGGAGATAAGGAAGAAGACCGTTTTAGCACACCGCAACGAAGAGGAAGCATATTTTCTTGTGATTCTTTATTTCGTTATAACGTTGGATGCTAGTTTTCTTTGCTTTGAACCTATTACTCTTGTGACGTACTCTGGTTTAATATAATTAGTTTAGTTATTATTCTTTTGTGATTATTTATCATGTTTTCATATGAACCCATGATGACGATGAGTGCTAACATGGGCTAATCGTGATCATGGGGTCGTAACGGATTTACTATGGAATTCTTTAGTTAGTTGTTTAATACCTTAGTGTGTGATGATTATATGATATCTAGTATTGGTTCTGCGTATTCGTCTTATGTGTGTCGCGAACATATAAGATAGCGTGTTAATCTCTTGTGAAGCGACGGTGGATCTTGAGATTTAGAACTTGCCATGCTAGCATAGGTTCATGTACGATGTTGCATGATTAGTGGGTAACTCTAACCGTTTTATTCGCCCTGTGTAATCAAAAAGAATAACTTGTTCTTAAATCATTATGTTGTCAATTTCTGTAGGCATATAGGGACTCAACATAATTGATGACTATTCAACTTCTATCTTAATTATGGATGTTTGGTAGAATGATATTAGTACAATGAAAGTTGGCTTTTATCAGTTTCGTGTTATTCGATTAATATTATCATTGTTGCATGTTAAGGATAATAACAATGACTATTGAAGGAAGTAGTAATGAAGTTGTGATCTCATGAGTGTTTTAATATTGTTAATTCGAAGTGTTAATTAAGTGGTTAATTTTAGTAGTTAATTGTAGTTAATAATTATTTAATCAAATCTAAGTGTTATTGTCTTAACATTGAGAAGTAATCATACATTGGTGAGTGAGCTTAATTGAACATAATTAGTCTGAGTCTTTGTGGGAACCAACTAGAAAGTATTTTATATTACTTGTGAACGCGTATACTTGCGTGAATATTAGCGCGTGTTTTCGTCCTAACAAGTTTTTGGCGCCGCTGCCGGGGACTCGGCGTATTTGTTTAGTTTATGTACTTACCATCATTGGTCGTTAGGACTCAATGATTAAGACGTGTTACTTATTGTTTTCGGTTGTGTTTCAGGTACTTTAGCGAGCGTTTATGCAAACTCATTCTCGTACTCGCAAGAGGACTTTAGATACAGCTGAGGAGATAGACGAAGTTCTTGATATTCTGGAGAAGATAGATTTTGAAGATTCGGATTCAGGAAGTGAGCAGAAAGAGCCAGTAATCATGGGTGATCGTATTGTTCCGGCAGATCCAGCTCTTATGGACTTTTCTCGGCCTAAAATTGATGACATTCAGTCAAGCATTCTTCATCCGGCTATCCAAGCTAACACCTTTGAAATCAAGCTGGGCACTATTCAGATGGTGCAGAACTTTGTTTCTTTCGGAGGAGCTGTGACTGAAGACCCCAACATGCACATAAGGAATTTTGTCGAGATATGCAGTACTTTCAAATATAATGGTGTGACTGATGAGGCTATCAAGCTGAGGCTTTTCCCATTCTCACTGAGGGATAAAGCTAAGGATTGGTTACATTCTGAACCAGCTGGGTCCATCACTACTTGGCAAGATCTTGCGCAAAAGCTTCTGGTAAAGTTTTATTCAATGGCAAAGACTGCTGCTATGAGGAGTGCTCTTACTCAGTTTGCGCAGCAACCTACAGAATCTATGTGCGAAGCTTGGGAGCGCTACAAGGAAATATTGAGAAAGTGTCCACATCATGGAATGCCCGATTGGATGGTGATCACTGGTTTCTATAATGGTTTGGGGGCCCAATCTCGGCCTATGCTCGATGCAGCAGCTGGAGGCGCCTTGTGGGCCAAAAGCTATACTGAGGCTTATAATCTTATTGAGACTATGGCTGCAAATGAGCATCAAAACCCAACTCAAAGGATGATGCATGGGAAGGTAGCAGGTATTCTGGAAGTCGATGCAGCCACCGCTATTGCAGCGCAGCTCCAAGCGCTGTCTATGAAGGTCGATTCTCTAGCTACCTATGGAGTCAATCAAATAGATGTGGTCTGTGAGCTTTGTGCAGGTTCTCATGCTACGGATCAGTGTTCTCTTATTAATAAATCTGTTCAGTATGGGAACAATTATCAGCGACAACAGCAGCCTATGCCAGCTACTTATTATCCTAACAACAGAAATCATCCAAATTTCAGCTAGAGTAATAATCAAAATGCTATTCAGCCACCATATCAGCAAGGTGTGAGTAAACAGTTCAATCCACCTGGATTCCAACAACCACAGCAGTATGCTCAAAGGCAATCATATCCTCAACAGGGAGGTGCAGCTGCACCCACTAGTGCTGATTTTGAGGAACTTAAGCTATTGTGCAAGAGTCAGGCGGTGTCGATCAAGACCTTGGAAAATCAAATTGGTCAAATAGCCAATGCAGTGCTCAATCGTCAACCTGGCACGCTTCCCAGTGACACAGAAGTGCCAGGCAGGAAGGAAGCCAAAGAGCAAGTCAAGGCTATTACCTTAAGGTCTGGGAAAGTTGTTGATGCTGAAAAGGCAAAAGAAAGAGAAGCTGAAGTTGGAGATGAAGAAGCTAAGCATAAGGAGAAAGCGGCGGAACCAAGGAAGACTACTGTTGAACACAATCTGCCTGAGGGTAATACAGGGGAGAAACAGCTCTATCCTCCACCACCTTTCCCTAAGAAATTGCAACAATAAAAGCTGTATAAGCAGTTCGGTAAGTTTCTGGAGGTGTTCAAGAAACTTCACATCAATATACCTTTCGCTGAGGCTCTGGAGCAAATGCCTAGTTATGCGAAGTTTATGAAGAGTATTCTTTCAAGGAAGGTGAAACTGGATGACCTTGAGACCGTTGCTCTAACGGAAGAATGCTGCAACAAAAGTTACCTTCAAAGCTTAAAGATCCAGGTAGCTTCACCATTCCTTGCACCATTGGCAAGTTGTCTTTTGACAAGTGCCTTTGCAATTTGGGAGCAAGCATCAATCTGATGCCGTTGTCGATCTTTAAAAAGTTGGATTTACCTGATCCAAAGCCCACCTACATGTCTCTACAATTGGCTGATCGTTCTATTACTTACCCAAGGGGCATAGTGGAGGATGTGCTAGTCAAGGTGGATAAGCTCTTCTTTCCTGTAGACTTTGTTATTCTGGATTTTGAGGAAGATAAGAAGATTCCCATAATCTTGGGAAGACCTTTCTTGGCTACTGGTCGTACCTTGATAGATGTGCAGAAAGGTGAACTTACTATGCGGGTGCAGGATTAGGATGTGACCTTCAATGTATTCAAAGCAATGAAATTCCCTATAGAAGATGAGGAGTGCTTAAAAGTGGATGTGATTGATTCTGCGGTTACTTCAGAACTCGATCATATGCTAATATCTGATGCATTAGAAAAGGCCTTAGTGGGGGATTTTGACAGTGATGAGGAGGATGGCAACGAGCAATTACAATATCTTAATGCTCCTCCCAGGAGGCAAAAGCTGGACATGCCGTTTGAATGTCTTGGTACTTCTGACCTCAAAAATGCTGAAGGAAAGCTCAAACCATCAACTGAGGAAGCACCCACCTTGGAGCTTAAGCCATTGCCTGAACACTTGAGGTATGCTTTTTTAGGTGATGCATCTACATTACCTGTTATTATTGCATCTGACCTTTCAGGTAGTGAGGAGGACAAACTCTTAAGGATTTTGAGAGAATTCAAATCGGCTATTGGATGGACCATAGCAGACATCAAAGGGATCAACCCTTCATATTGCATGCATAAGATTCTGCTAGAGGAGGGTAGTAAGCCAACTGTTGAGCAACAACACAGACTTAATCCTATCATGAAAGAGGTGGTGAAGAAAGAAATTCTAAAGTGGTTGGATGCAGGAATCATTTATCCTATTTCTGACAGTTCTTGGGTGAGCCCCGTGCAATGTGTGCCTAAGAAAGGAGGTATCACTGTGGTAGCAAATGAGAAGAACGAGCTCATCCCCACTCGAACAGTCACGGGATGGAGAGTATGCATGGATTACCGAAAGTTGAACAAGGCCACGAGGAAGGATCACTTCCCTCTTCCGTTTATTGATCAGATGCTTGACAAGTTGGCTGGTCATGAGTATTATTGTCTTGTGGATGGCTACTCGGGGTATAATTAGATTTGTATTGCACCAGAGGATCAAGAAAAGACTACCTTCACTTGTCCATTCGGCACGTTTGCTTTTCGCAGAGTTTCGTTTGGGTTATGTGGCGCACCGGCCACTTTTCAGAGATTTATGATGGCTATATTCTCTGACATGATTGGAAATAATGTCGAGGTGTTCATGGATAACTTTTCCTTCTTTGGACATTCGTATGATGAATGTTTGAATAATTTTCGTGTTGTGCTCAAAAGGTGTGTGGAAACTAATTTGGTGCTTAATTGGGAAAAATGTCATTTTATGGGGCGTGAAGGCATTATTCTTGGGCATAAGGTCTCTATCAAGGGTCTTGAGGTGGACAAAGCCAAGGTGGGAGTCATTGAAAATCTTCCACCACCTATTTCTGTGAAAGGAATCCGTAGTTTTCTTGGTCATACGGGTTTTTATCGGCATTTCATCAAGGACTTTTCGAAGATATCTAAGCCGCTGTGCAACTTGCTTGAGAAGGATGTGCCTTTCAAATTTGATGATGAATGTTTGACGGCATTCGAGACTCTTATGAAGAGTTTAATCACTGCACCAGTTATTACAGCATCGGATTGGACAGAGCCTTTTGAGATGATGTGTGATGCGAGTGATTATGCGGTAGACGCAGTTCTTGGGCAGCGCAAGAATAATCTCTTGCATGTGGTCTACTATGCTAGCAAGAACTTAAATGGGGCCAAAATGAACTACACCACTACTGAGAAGGAGCTCTTGGCTATAGTCTTTGGTTTCGAGAAATTTTGATCTTATCTGCTTGGGACAAAAGTTACAGTATTCACTGATTATGTGGCCATTCGCTATTTGGTTTCCAAGAAGGATTCGAAGCCGAGACTCATTCGTTGGGTGCTCTTACTACAGGAATTTGAGTTAGAGATCAAGGATCAAAAAGGTACTGAGAATCAAGTAGCTGACCATCTCTCTAGATTGGAGAATCCCGAGTCTACTTCACATGATAAGACATTGATCAACGAATCTTTTCCGGATGAGCAGTTGTTCGCAGTTCAGGAGGAAGAGCCATGGTTCCCATATATTGTGAATTATCTCGTCAGCAATATAATGCCTCCTAATTTGACCACAGCTCAAAAGAAGAAGTTTCTGCATGAGGTAAAGTGGTATATGTGGGATGAACCGTATTTGTTCAGACAGGGAGCTGACCAGATCATCAGGAGATGTATCCCATTCTATGAGACGGAGGGGATATTACGAGACTGCCACTCCACAGTTTATGGTGGACACTATGGTGGTGAGAAGACGGCAACTCATATTCTGCAAACAGGTTTTTTCTGGCCTACTTTGTTTAAGGATGCTCATCAGTTTGTTTTAAGATGTGATCGTTGCCAAAGAGTGGAAAATTTGACGAGAAAGGATGAGATGTCGTTAAATGTTATGCTTGAAGTCGAGGTCTTTGATGTTTGGGGAATCGATTTCATGGGGCCTTTTGTCTCATCCTGCAACAATTAGTACATATTGCTGGCAGTCGATTATGTCTCAAAATGGGTAGAAGTCAAAGCTCTACCGACAAATGATGCAAAGGCAGTGTTGAATTTTCTTCATAAGCAGATTTTCACAAGGTTTGGAACGCCATGAGTAATCATAAGTGATAAAGGGTCGCATTTCTGCAACCGTAAGTTCACTTCTATGATGCAGCGTTATAATGTGAATCATCGAGTTACTACTGCCTATCATCCGCAAACAAATAGTCAAGAGGAAGTGTCTAACAGAGAGATCAAGCGCATTCTAGAGAAGGTTGTTTATCTATCAAGGAAGGATAGGTCTTTAAAGCTCGATGAAGCTGTTTGGGCTTACAGAACAGCATACAAAACTTCACTTGGTATGTCCCCGTTTCAACTGGTGTATGGTAAGGGATGTCATTTACCGGCGGAGCTTGAGCATAAGGCCTATTGGGCGTTGAAAAAGTTGAACCTGGATCTAGATGCAGCTGGAAAGAAGCGAATGCTTCAGTTTAATGAACTTGATGAATTTCGACTCCAAGCGTATGGGAACAACAAAATGTACAAGGAAAAGGTGAAGAGGTGGCACGATAGGAAGCTACATCCTAAGTTATTCGTGTCGGGGTAACAAGTTCTCTTATTCAACTCTCGTCTCCGACTTTTTCCTGGGAAGTTGAAATCAAGGTGGTCTGGACCTTTTATTGTCAAAACTGTGTTTCCACACGGAACGGTGGAGATTTTTGAGAATGATCCAGACCAAGCATTCAAGGTTAATGGTCAGCGTTTGAAGCACTACTATGGGGACACGGCAAACCGAGAAGTGGTTAGTGCCGTTTTATTGACAACTTGAGGAAGGTACGCAACGTCAAGCTAATGACAAAAAGAAGCGCTGTGTGGGAGGCAACCCATGACTTGTTGTTACAGAAACCCTTAGAAGTTAATAACTTATCCAAAACCACAAAAAAAAATCAGAAAAACGGGACCAGAAAAAAATTCCAGTAGCCCCCTGAGCGCCCGCTCAGCTCTGCTGAGCGACCGCTCAAGGGTCGGCTGGGAGAATAAAAATTTAGTCCATAAAAAAAATCAGAAAATACAAAAACAAATTACAGCCCATAAAACCCACGACTATTCCCCATTATCCCATAATTTTACACCTTAAACCCACTCCTAATCAAATTCTACCCTAATCCATACCCTATATATACATACACCTATCCCATATATCTCCCATACACTTTCTACACTTCAACTCTCTCCCAAACACAAAAACACAATTCTCCAGCACTTTTATTCAAATTCGATGGCACCCAAGAGAGCAAGGACTATTGATAGCAGCAGCACAGTCCCTACTGCTGATTCTTCGAGGGTTACTGCTGCGAGGCCTCATTTGAATGATAGGGCTGCTGAGGAGGAGTACACTAGGCTTCTGGGGAAGCCGTTTCTGAAGAAGAGGGGATTTTTACCATCGGGGAGGGATGGTGAGTTGCTGCCTATGATTGTTGAGAAGGGGTGGATAGCTTTTTGTGAGTCGCCTGAAGCAGTGCCTATGAGCGTGGTTCGCGAGTTTTATGCGAACGCGAAGGCTGAGAAGAATGGGTTTTCTGTGGTCCGGGGGATGACGGTTGATTATCACCCAGCGACGATTCGCCAGGTGATTGGGCAGAGACAGAGGAAGCCCACGGATGAGAACTGGAATGAGAAGACTGCTGAGGATTTTGACTTGGATTTAATTTATGCTACTCTCTGTAGGCCGGGCACTGTATGGACTTTCAAGACTAGAACTAATGAGTTTCGTCACTTTCCGGCGATCGCGATGAACAGGTATGCCCGTGCATGGAATGTGTTTATTTGTGCTAATATTCTGCCTTCTTCGCATGCACATGAGGTCATAATTGAGAGAGCACAGTTGTTGTGGGGAATTTTGAATGAGGAGTACTATGTGGACCTTGGTGAGTTCATCTACCAAGGAATTCTGAAGTTTTTGAGGGGAGCTAAGCACATGAACATCCCTTATGCATCCACGGTTACTAAGTTTTGCCGAGCAGTGGGAGTTCAGTGGCCGTGTCATGAGCAGTTGTTGGCCGCTCCTATTAATTCCGGGACTCTGAATGCGATGCAGGAGTGGACCGGTGGTGAGCTCGAGGAGCATGGGTTGGGTTATCGTCTTCCAAGAGGGCATCCAGCACGAGGTGCTAATATGGCGAGGCCGAGGCGTGATGTGGCTGGTTCTTCTAGAGCTCAGGAGGGTGCTGGGATGGCTGATGCCCAATATAGGAGGCTGTCACGGAGGATGGATGCTATGTACGAGACGCAGAGCAGGTTTGCTCAGGAGCTCACCCTTGCGCTAGGGACTGCTTTTCGAGGCCTTGGAGCTGACATCCAGTGGCCAATTTTTGGTGATGACTCTGCATATCCGCCTCCTGATACACCACCCACTGAGGGTGATGATGATGATGACTCCGAGTAGATATACCCTGTGTTCCTTTCTACTACCTTCACTGGGGACAGTGAAGATTTTAAGTTTGGGGGTGGTAGTTAAGGAATATTTTGTGTATGTGTCATATAGTTGCATATTCATGATAATTTAGTTCATATAATTGCAGCATTTTTACCATATAGTTTTTTTTATTTATAGCTTTATTTGTTTATCATGTCATGTAGCTCATGCATATACCATGATCCCTTTTGCGATGATTTGCCAACTGATTTGTGATGTCGATGCGAGTGTAGTGATGGCGTTAAAGTAATGTTGAGTCGTGTAGGTTGATATGCATGCTAGAAACACTTGTATTTTCAATAAGTCTTAGAGAATGCGTAAGGACTAGGTGGTTGTTATGGTCTGATTGTTTTCGAGGTTAATCTATTTATTATGCTTAGAATTTTATAATAGGTTCTTAGTGATAAAAGACATGAAAAGAAAAAAATGGAGTAAAAAATGGAGTAACTATTCACTGAATAGGTTCTTGGTATTCTAAGCAGTGAATTCATATTATCCGGATAGTCGCGATATGCTGAGAAGTATCCCTCACGATGTAGAATAAATGTGATTAATTAATTAATCATATTTAATAAATTAGAATTTATATAAATAATGATAAAATAGTTTTATTATTATTATTTATTTCTACTATCGGCTTAATATTGAACCTACAGGGTCACACCATAAAAAGAGAATGATTTAATGGTGGAGGAATTAATTGATAATGGCTAATAATTATTTATTTATGAAATAAATAATAATTGGAAAATTTAATAATTGATTAAATGAGATTTAATTGATTATAAATTAATTAAGAAAAGTTCTTAATATTATTAATTAAGAATTTAATTTTTGGAAATTAAATCAAGAGAGAGAATTATTTCTAAAGTGTTTAGAAAAAGGATTAATAATTGAAAGGTGTTTTAATTATTAATGAGAATAATAAATGGGATAATAATAATAATATTTATGGGAAAATTTCAGCTGAAAATTTTGCCTATAAATATACTATTATAAACCCTATTTTTATTCTAACCCCAATTTTTATAAAAACCTAATTCTCTCTACCTCCTCCTCCTCCTTAACGTCGTTTTCTTGGTGGATACCGTGGAGTGCTTCACGTTTGAGAAGCAGCTGCTAAGGATCTCCGAACTTTGCTTTTGGATCGCATATTAAAGGTTAGTAATCGATCCCTACGTTTCTACCACGATTTATATGCTTTTAATTGGATTTTATGTGTGTAAAAGTGTTTTACCATGCCTCCGCTACGATTAAAATCCAACAATGGTATCAGAGCATAGGTTGTATGCATATAGATCTGTGGTAAAAATTTCAAAATTTTATGTGCTTGTATGAATTAATTATGATTTTTACAAGTTATATCATGAATTAATTTTTTCTGATGAGAAATCGTTTCTCAGAATAATTTTGAATGTTGATCTGGGTTCTACAATTGTTGTAGATCGTCTGGGTATTTTTTTCATAATTTTATGATGTATAGATTTTTTATTATGAATTTTTGAAGTTCTTGTAATTAAATTCGTAATTAAATAAGTATATATATATGATATTGTAAGTATGTATATATATATTTGTATTCAACTGCATCTGCTGTGGTTGCTGTTGTTGAATGGCACGGAAAGAAAGAAGACAGTCAGGTATGGTGGCACGCTAATCGAGGATAGCGGCGGCGAATTATAGAAGGGCGCAGGACCGCGCGTCTGCCATGCGCGCGTGGGGTTCACGCGCTTCAGGCCCACGCGCGGCGCGTGTCAGCCACGCGCTGGTCAAAGGTCAGACGGATGCTGACGTCATGCTGACGTCATCAGATGACGTCATGCTGATGTCAGCACAGGGTTTCGGGCGCGTGAGACGTGTATGCGCGTGGGGGTGCGTGGACGGGAGTCTGACACGCGCCTGTCAGCGCATGTGCGCGTGGGGGCGCGTGGGAGACCTTCTTTCGGCGCGTGCGGGCGCGTGGCAGCTCAGAATAGGGCGATTTTGGTGTCGTTGGATTCGTCTTTTCGAGACGCTTCTAATGGTATATTATATGATGTTTTATGAAATTTTTTCGAACTGTTTATAGCTAACAGAAGTGTTTTAAAGCTGTTTTTGATCGTTTGAATTGCTTTTAAGTGCTTCACGTGATACATAGAGATGTATATTGCTTAAACTAATATACTAGATGATATAACATGCCTACCTTGATGTTTATTCATGTTTATATATGTGATAGATGCTTAGTTTATCATGCGATGATAGATTTAGGTGAACTTAAATGAACATAAGGCGTTTGTTAGACAACCTAGTATAGTGAAATTGTTTCATAACCTTAATAACAATATTATGAATACAATCATGAGATTCTTGTGTTTATGAAACACGTAATTGAATATGAATTTTCGATATGAGAGAAAGGATGATTCTGTCAATAACAGATTTCTATCTGTAAGAAAGGGTTATTAAGTGACGCCTCTTGACAATGCTCCACCCGATCTGGGAATCATCTGATTATCGATTATTGATTTGGAATATTTAATTTAAAAGGAAGAATCTCTTTATAATATGATTATGATTGTAACGTATATAATCCCTCTAAAATTAAATAATATCAAGTAGTAATTGGCCAATGACACAACGGGCATGTGTCGGTCATAGCCTTCCAACATGATAGAAAGTAGTTCATATTTTTAAATCATTGTCGTTTCGTGCCACAGCCGATGGCTTTGATTTCGAAATAAGAAATACTTGTCTATTACATAGAGATGTGTACATTGAATAAGAATCTAAAGGTCGTTACGTGCCACAGCCGTGGGCCTTTGGGGACTGATTCAATTGTACGGAATGTTGGGTTAGACTTGACTTAGAATATTGAGTTTGTCGTGCCACAGCTGTGACTCAATTATTCAAGAGGCTAAAGTTTGAATAGGGAATAACATTAGATGTAATTGACAAGAGTTGTCTGCCTATTGAACATTACATGGCGTTTCGTACCACAGCCGGGGTTGTGTAATGGAATGTAGGATTCCTATTCCCACTAGCATTATGAATGCTTAATTTTTCACGTAGGGGGTTGAATAAATTAGGTAAACTAGTGGGAGCCACTTATGAATAAAGACCCGATTCATATAGTGTTTTTAAAATGAAATCGAATATTTGCTAAGTGTTGTTATGTGTTTATCATTTACAGATTTACAATATACATTATGTCTTCTGCACTATCACTCAAGAGCATACTAGATGCTCACAAGTTGACTGGTCCTAATTATGCTGACTGGCTTCGAAACTTGAGAATTGTTCTGAGGATTGAGAAGCTAATACGTGATTGACTCACCTAAGCCTACTGAACCTGCTAGTGATGCACATAATGATGAACATGTTGTGTATCGTAGGTGGATAGATGATGCAAATGTTGCTCAATGCATCATGCTAGCTTCCATGAACATTGAGCTACAGAAGCAACATGAGCATATGGATGCTCACACTATCCTCATGCATCTACAAGAGTTGTATGATGTGGCAGGGAGGATAGCTCGATATGAGATATCGAAGGAGTTGTTCGGTTATAGGATGTTTGAGGAATCATCTGTGAATGACCATGTACTTAAGATGATCAATTTGATTGAAAGTCTTAGACAACTTGGTTTTGCCATGGATGGGGAGCTGAGCCAAGACTTGGTCTTGCAATCGCTTCCGAGTTCGTTCTCGCAGTTTGTTGTGAACTTTCACATGAATAAGTTGGATGTCAGCCTGCCTGAACTCCACAACATGTTGAAGACTGCGAAATCAAATTTTCCCCCTAAGAAGAGTTCTGTTCTTCTAATTGGTGAAGGTTTCAATCCTAAGAAAAGGAAGAGGAACTGTTCCAAGAAGAAGAAAGTAGGTGAAGAAAAGCCGGTTCCATCAAAAGCTGAAGACCCCAAGAGCAAAGTTGTTTGCTTTCACTGTAACAAGGTGGGGCACTGGAAGAGGAACTGCAAGGTTTACCTTGCAGAATTGAAGAAGAAGAAGGGTAGTGAGACTGCCGCTTTTGATTCAGGTATGTTCATGATAGAAGTGAATATGTCATTAAGCCAAATTTCTACTTGGATATTAAATACTGCCTGTGGTTCTCATATCTGCAATTTGTTGCAGGGACTAAGGAGAAGTAGGACTCTTGAGGAAGAGGAGGTGATTCTACTGATGGGAAATGGAGCAAGAGTTGCTGTTGAAGATGTAGAATCATTTCATTTACATATGCCTACGGGCAAGACTATTGTTTTAAATAATTGTTATTTTGTTCCCTCGATTGTGAGGAATATTATTTCCATGTTAGACTTGGCTGAATTTTCATTTATTATTGAGAATAATGAATGTTCTATTCTTAGAGATAATATTCTTTATGGACGTGTTACTTTAAATAATGGTCTGTATGTATATGACATAGAGCATGATTTACTTCAGATTGAACAAACTAATAAAAGAAAAGGGATGATGAAAATCTCACTTTATTGTGGCACTGTAGCCTCCATTTAGTGGACATGGAGAGAGGGCTGCAGATTTGCTAGGATTGGTACACACAAATGTATGTGGACCAATGTATACGCAAGCCATGGGTGGATTATCATACTTCATTACTTTCATAGATGATAGATCTGGATTCGGATATGTGTTTGATGAAACACAAGTTTGAGGCCTTTGAAAAGTTCAAAGAATATAAGTATGAAGTGGAGAAACAAACTAAACAAAGTATTATAATTCTTCGATTAGATCGAGGTGGTGAATACTTGAATGGAGAGTATCTGGATTATCTCAAAGTAAATGGTATAGTCTCCCAGTGGACGCCTCCAGATTGGTATCTGAAAGGAGAAATCGAACTTTGTTAGATATAGTTCGGTCCATGATGAGCTATGCAAATCTTCCAATATTCCTATGGGGTTACGCATTGGAAACCTCAGCATATTTACTGAATAAGGTGCTTTCCAAATCTGTTCCTCAAACTCCGTATGAGATATGGAAAGAAAGGAAACCGAGTCTTAAACACGTTAAGATTTGGGGATGTCCAGCTTATGTCAAGAAAGTTGACCCAAATAAGCTGAAATATTGATCCGTAAAATGTAGTTTTGTGGGATATCCTAAAGAGACTTTAGGGTATTACTTTTACACCGATCATCGGGTGTTTGTCTCCAGACATGCTACCTTCTTGGAAAAGGAGTTTATCCTTGAAGGAAACAGTGGGAGCAAAATTTGAACTTGATGAAGTTCAAGAAGCACAAACTACTACGGATCAAGTGGAAACCCCTGTTCTGACTGAACAACCTTTTGTGGAACAGCCCATTCATAGGTCAGGGAGAGTGTCTCACCAACCTGAGAGGTAATATGGCCTTGTCATTGAGAATGACAATGAGTTATCGATCATTGATGATGACGACCCTGTGACCTATAATGAGGCTATGAGTAGTGTTGACTTAGGGAAATGGCATAGTGCCATGAAATCCAGAATGAAATCTATGTAAACGGGATACGAAAGAATGATTAGAGCAGATGGCCAGGTGGAACCTATAAGGCCAGGCTTGTGGCAAAAGGATTCAAATAAAGGCAATGTATTGACTTTGATGAAACTTTTTGCATAGAATTACGCATAGTAAATGGTAAGCAAGTTATTGAATTAGATAGGCTTGAAATGAGATCCATGCCTTGAATTTAATCGGGACATGGTAGGGTAGAAGGAGTTTATTGTACGGTAACTATTCACTGAATAGGTTCTTGGTATTCTAAGCAGTGAATTCATATTATCCGGATAGTCGCGATATGCTGAGAAGTATCCCTCACGATGTAGAATAAATGTGATTAATTAATTAATCATATTTAATAAATTAGAGAATTTATATAAATAATGATAAAATAGTTTTATTATTATTTATTTCTACTACCGGCTTAATATTGAACCTACAGGGTCACACCATAAAAAGAGAATGATTTAATGGTGGAGGAATTAATTGATAATGGCTAATAATTATTTATTTATGAAATAAATAATTAATTGACAAATTTAATAATTGATTAAATAATATTTAATTGATTATAAATTAATTAAGAAAAGTTCTTAATATTATTAATTAAGAATTTAATTTTTGGAAATTAAATCAAGAGAGAGAATTATTTCTAAAGTGTTTAGAAAAAGGATTAATAATTAAAAAGTGTTTTAATTATTAATGAGAATAATAAATGGGATAATAATAATAATATTTATGGGAAAATTTCAGCTGAAAATTTTGCCTATAAATATACTATTATAAACCCTATTTTTATTCTAACCCCAATTTTTATAAAAACCTAATTCTCTCCACCTCCTCCTCCTCCTTAACGTCGTTTTCTTGGTGAATACCGGTGTAGTGCTTCACGTTTGAGGACCAGCTGCTAAGGATCTCCGAACGTTGCTTTTGGATCGTATATTAAAGGTTAGTAATCGATCCCTACATTTCTACCACGATTTACATGCTTTTATTTGGATTTTATGTGTGTAAAAGTGTTTTACCATGCCTCCGCTGCGATTAAAATCCAACAGTATGTTGGTTGGTTTGGTCGTAGTAAGGGGGATCGCTGCATTTCATATAGATTGCATTCATGCATGTTTTTACTTTGTTTTTGAGTCTGTGACGCTTGAGGACAAGCGTCGATTTAAGTTTGGGGGTGTGATAAGTGGCATTTTATACCACTTAGAACGTCTTATAATAGCTTAAATTGGTGTCTTGAAATCAAGTATTTTGTGTATTTGATGCATTTTTCTAGTATTTGTGCATTTCAGGGTATTAGTTGTATTTCGGGGGAGAATTCATCAATAATCAGCCTTGGCATGTGTCTAGCATTGCTAGAGGGAAGATAGGAGCAGATTACAGCGAAGAAACGGAGCAAAATCAGAGTATTTTCCAGTAGAGGTCTGAGCGCCCGCTCAGCTATGCTGAGCGGCCGCGCAGGGTTGAGAATTCAGAATATTTATTTTAGACTTCTATTTCTGTTTGGCTTCCAACTTCTATGTAATCTGAGTTTTATGGGACTCCTATACAAGTAGATTTCAGAGACGTTTCACGTGTGTTGGATCGTTGTATTAATCAAGGAGCGAAGGAGATAAGGAAGAAGACCGTTTTAGCACACCGCAACGAAGAGGAAGCATATTTTCTTGTGATTCTTTATTTCGTTGTAACGTTGGATGCTAGTTTTCTTTGCTTTGAACCTATTACTCTTGTGACGTACTCTGGTTTAATATAATTAGTTTAGTTATTATTCTTTTGTGATTATTTATCATGTTTTCATATGAACCCATGATGACGATGAGTGCTAACATGGGCTAATCGTGATCATGGGGTCGTAACGGATTTACTATGGAATTATTTAGTTTGTTGTTTAATACCTTAGTGTGTGATGATTGTATGATATCTAGTATTGGTTGTGCGTATTCGTCTTATGTGCATCGCGAACATATAAGATAGGGTGTTAATCTCTTGTGAAGCGACAGTGGATCTTGAGATTTAGAACTTGCCATGCTAGCATAGGTTCATGTACGATGTTGCATGATTAGTGGGTAACTCTAACCGTTTTATTTGCCCTGTGTAATCAAAAGGAATAACTTGTTCTTAAATCATTATGTTGTCAATTTCTGTAGGCATATAGGGACTCAACATAATTGATGAATATTCAACTTCTATCTTAATTGTGGATGTTTGGTAGAATGATATTAGTACAATGAAAGTTGGCTTTTATTTCGTGTTATTCGATTAATATCATCATTGTTGCATGCTAAGGGTAATAACAATGACTATTGAAGGAAGTAGTAATGAAGTTGTGATCTCATGAGTGTTTTAATATTGTTAATTCGAAGTGTTAATTAAGTGGTTAATTTTAGTAGTTAATTGTAGTTAATAATTAGTTAATCAAATCTAAGTTTTATTGTCTTAACATTGAGAAGTAATCATACATTGGTGAGTGAGCTTAATTGAACATAATTAGTCTGAGTCTCTGTGGGAACGAACTAGAAAGTATTCTATATTACTTGCGAACACGTATACTTGCGCGAATATTAGCGCGTGTTTTCGCCCTAACAATGCTGTGATTACCAAAGCTAGAACCTATGTAAAGAATCCTGAGGATTTTTCTCCTACTGAAAAAGAAGAAGCCTCCTTGGATGCTAGCCTTCAATTAATTTTAGTTGATTCCCTTGATGAATAGTCATGTGATGAACTGTAAAGATTCCAAACACATCTGGGAAACTATTGAGGTGATTAATTAAGGCACAGAGGAAGTTAGGGAAACAAATTAGAGATCCTAACCTCTGACTATGAACATTTTAAATCCAATCCAGGAGAAGGAATCACTGAAGTGTTTGAGAGGTACAATGCATTGATCAACAACCTGAACATAAATGGTAAACATTATTCAATCAGGGAGGTCAACAAAAAGTTCCTTTTAACACTGCCAACTCATCTCGAACATAGAATCATTGCCATAAGAGAAGCAAGAGATCTGAGTGAGATTTCTTTGGAAAGGCTTCATGGTGTGTTAAAAACCTATGAGTTGGAGCAGATTCAGCAGAAGGAAGTCTACGGGAAAGGAAGAGTGGTCAGTACGTCTACTACTCTAGTAGCTGAAGAACAACAACAACAACCACAACAACAACAACAATCTCAACAGTCAGAGAGAATGGTACAGTCTTCCAAGGCTGAAGAAAATGTGATAGTAGCAGAATTTGATCCTCCTACTACAAATCAATCAGGAGATGATTTTTACTCCTTGGAAGAACTGGAGCAATTGAAAGATGAGTCAATGGCCCTGATTGTCAAGAGATTCTCCAATGTCAGATTCAAGAGGAATCCCAAGTTCAAGTACAAGTCCAACTACAACAGATTCCAGAAAGGTGGATCTTCATCCTCTAACACCAGTAGTGGTGGGTACAAAACATGGATGGTTGATCGAAGCACCATTCGATGCTTTAACTGCAATGAGTTGGGACACTTTGCCACAGAATGCAGGAAGCCAAAACAAGTTAGGAAGAACACCTATGATTCTAATCAGAAGAGTAAATCTGAAAGGGCTTACCTGGCAAAGGGAAGAAGCTGGGATGATACTGACAGTGAAGATGAAGAAGTTGGGAATCTTGTTCTTATGGCTAGTGATGCAAACACCTCATCGTCAAGAAAAGAGGTAAAATTTACTGATGTTGAATTAGTTTATCATCTAGGAGGCTCCTTAGATTGTGCTCGACGTGAAAATGAAATGTTAACTCAAGAAATCAAAGACCTTGAGAAAGAGGTCAATGAATTAAGACTTGTGCACATTAATCAAGACAAATTAAAAGAGCAAGTATCTTTTCTGGAGAATAGAGTTGAATGTTATAGACAACTCGAAACTATTCTCAAAGACAAGATCACCGGTCTTGAGACTAAGGTTAAAGCCTACTTTAATTCTTGTTCGAAGTCTAAAAAGTTTTACAATAAGCAAGCTGTTAATCAAACATCTGGAATAGGTTTTGATTATAATGTTGCTATTGGAAAATTAGGCATAAACTCCCCTACTCATGTCTGTGCTAAAGGTAGGGAAGTACCAGATGTGCTTAAGGGTGTTGATGAACCCCTCTATAAAGAATCAATTCCTGAACCATTTGATGAGACCTCATTTATTATTTAAGAAGAAATTCATGCTGAAGATCTTGCTAATGAGAAAGTTATTTCCAAGTCAAGTGTGTCAAAGGTTCCAGTCAAAGTTGTGAAAGCAAATGAGACTAACTCAGACACACATGAGTTGGATAACAAAAATGCCATGTCTACCATGCACAAGTTGCCTATTGTTAATCCCTCTCATAAAGCATGTGGTGTTCCTGATTGTATGTCTTGTGCTTTTAATTTGATGTATGCTTATTTTAATGGTAAGCATGTTTCTAATGATAAGACTACTCCTCGTCACCATGTGAATAATGGGAAGTATGATAGGTCTAAGACTGCTAGTCCTTCTAAAGCTAGAAAGGAGACATTTGTGCCTAAGCCTAAACAGAAATTTGTCAAGTCTGTTTACAAGGTCAAATGTCCAGTCATTGAGAAAGTTGAGAACATTAAAGTTAAGAATGATGTTTTGCCTGATAAAGGCCAATTTTACAAGTATGTCGGACCCAACCAAGCTTGGGTTCCGAAGAAGGTCTAATCCATTTGTATTGCAGGGCATTAAACAGGTGCAACTGGTAGTGTGGATTCTTGACAGCGGATCGTCAAGACATATGACCGGAGATAGAGCCCTGCTATCAAATGTGGTTGAGAAAGCTGGCCCTGTGGTTACCTTTGGAGATAACAGCAAAGGTCTGACTGAGGGATATGGCTATTTGCAAGCTGGTAATGTTATCATTGAAAATGTGTATGTTGTGCAAGGACTTGAACACAATCTGCTTAGTATTAGTCAGTTCTGTGACAACGACTACAATGTTTTATTCGACAAGCTGAAGTGTCAGATTCTGCACAAGAAAAGTGAAAAACCCTCATTGATGGGAATCCGGAAAGGAAATCTGTTCATAGCTGACATGAACTCTGGAAGCAATCCTGAAGTCAATTGTTTCTATACAAAGGCATCGTCAGATGAGAGTTGGTTATGGCACAAGAGACTTTCTCATCTCAATTTCAAAACAATGAATTCTCTTGTCAAAAGAGAATTGGTCAGAGGTCTGCCTCAGCTGGAATTCTCCCCAGAAGGACTGTATGAGGCTTGCCAGAAAGGAAAGTCAAAGAAAGCAAGTCACAGAGGCACTGATACATCCTCCATAACTGGTGTTCTGCAATTATTGCACATGGATTTATTTGGACCAGTTAATGTTCTTTCGATGTCAAAGAAGTGTTACTGTCTTGTGATAGTTGATGACTATTCCAAGTATACGTGGGTTTTATTCCTTCACTCTAAGGATGAAACACCACAAGTTGTGATTGATCATATCAAGTTGATCGAGTTAGATTCAAATGTCCCTATTAGAGCAATAAGGTCAGATAATGGAACAGAATTCAAGAATTCACTTCTCAATGGATTATGTACAGACAAAGGGATTACCAGACAATTTTCAGCTCCTAGAACCCCTCAGCAAAATGGAGTGGTTGTTAGTCCCTTAATAATATAGCAAGAATTACAGAAGGGGGGTTGAATGGAATTCTTGAACCTTTTTCTCGAAATAAAAATGTTCAACTCGATTATAGATATATTTGTTTTGATTAGCACAATGCGGAATGTAAACTTAATTGAATCAAAACATAAGTAATTAAAAACAAGAGTCTTTAAAAACCTTCTGGTGGATTTAAACAATTCCACCAGAGATATATATAATATATCGAGAGGACTCTGTGTGCAGAAATGGTCACAGCTGCTTACAAATGGAACTACTGAGAATACAGGAAATGCTAAGGATTCTGCTTACAAAGATTTCTCTGTTTTTGTGTTTTTCAGCTATCTCAGTTGTTTTTCTATTTGCTACTCTCTTGGTTTATATAATACCAAGATTACAAAGTCAAAAAGACTGAACAAATATAAAATCTAACAGTCTTAAGCTTTACTGCTTTTTGTCCTCTATTACCCAGTTAATGGGCTTCCACAGTGTGTTTGTATACATCTCGACGGCTATGTGTCAGCTTTCACTGTTCAACTGCTGTTTGAATTCTTCATATGATCATCCGTCGACTTTCAGAACATCCGTTGATGATTTAATTGATCATCCGTCGGCTGCTATATTAAACATCCATTGATAGTCATTTGATCATCCGTCGATGGCTTTGTTAATCATCCGTCGGTAGCTATTTTGGCACTTGACTCTATATCACTTATGCAGAATTACAAGACATCATTTATGTACAATTATTCAACCTATTCTGTATATCTAGTAAAAATTAACATGACTTATATGCTACTACAGATTCTATACAAAGGTGCATACATAAATGTGCTACAAACTTATTATTACATAAGCTACTGACTCGATGGATAATAAGTTAATCATCCGTCGGGACTATAATGAGTTATCCGTCGGGACTATAATTCTTATCCGTCGAGTGCTACATAATTTCACTAAGTAAAATCTACTTAGATGTTTTGTTTATAAAATCATCAAGTACACAACATATGCACAACAATCTCCCCCAATTTATGTCTACTGGAATTGTAGCCATAAATTAAGAGATACTTGATGATAACAAAACATCCTGAACATATATCTTTAAAGATAAGTAGATAAAACTGAAAGTGCATCAATTAATTAAAATGAACAAGGTTTGGCTCACAGTCAATTCAAGATGCTCCTCTAGCCTGAGCAGATTTTTCTAGTTCCTTGAAGGTCTGGATCTTCTTCCAAGCTTTCTGTTATTTTCTTCAATTTGATTCTGGAGCTGCCGGTCGAATTCTAGTTCATCAGATTCTGAGAGATCTAGCTTTTCTTGCATTTCCAAGAGAGTCTCATTGCTAGAGATACTCAATTGGTCTTCTAATCTGAAGAATCTTCTTACACCCTTGTCATCCATGAATTTCATCAGCCAGTAGGGCCTTAGATGCATTCTTCTCCATGTGTATGGGATGATTAGAGTCTTTGGGAGTGCATCTTTAGCTCTAACACTCCTCAGCTCTTCAATCTTCTTCAATACTAGTCTTCTTGCAGTTACATTGAACCCAAAGTTTTTCTTAAAGGATGAATAGACTTTAATCAGCACAACTTGGCTTTCTTGAAGAATCCTGTGAAGTGGCCATTGAATCTCCCTTCCTCCTTTGTACTTGAACACCAACCTTTCAGGTAGGTTTCTGTATGCATCAATTGCCCTTACTTCATCCAGTTCATCCAGAGAAAGATTTAGATCTGAAAATTCTTTGATGTCACACAAGTATAAGTAGTCTCCCCTATTGACCTTGGGTTGAGCTTTAACTACTGACTTGGATTTGAGAGGTGACAGCTTCACTTTCTTGACTGCCCTTGACTTTGTCCTTTTTGGTTTGCTAAGGATTGGTAAGTTAAAGTCAGGAATTGGTATTTTATCCCACTTTATTGGCTCATCCTTTGGCACAATAGGTTCACCATGTATGTTCCTGTAGGGATCCACCACCCTTATGTCTTCAAATACCACAGAGGGCTTTGATGCTTGAGTTGTAGCTGGAGTGGATTCCTTAGGAAATTGATCTTCCAATTCCTTGTCAACAACATCCAGTTTCCTTTTTGTTCGTCTAGCCAATTCTTTCTTCCTTGGGGATTTCTTCTGTTCTTCAATTTTCTTCTTTGATTCAGCAGCTTCAGATGGTTGAGAGGGAATTTGTGGAGAACAGTTTACAGCCTGTAGCTTGGCCAAGATAGCAATCTGTTCTTTCTTTTGTTTAGACTTCTTTGCATCTAGAGCAGCTTGCATCTTTTCCTGCTTTAATCTGGCTTTTTCTTCTTTCTTTGCTTGAGCAAATTATGGATGTCCAGCTACCACACAAATTTCCTTTCCATTTCTGAATATCTTAGCAATTCTCCTTTTTGAAGCTGAATCAGCTGGATCTTTATAGAAGACAATAGATCTTGATAGAAGCTTCTTTTCATCAGGCTTGGGTGTCTCATACACAGTGTCCATAGGGTTCTTCCAAGATGATTTTAGATAATTTGCCCTTGGTTTAAGAATTATTTCAGCCTTTGTAGACTTGATGCATGAAGATTGTCCTTTTTCCAGATAGTTCATGCTCATCTCATTCACACTGATTGGCTTGACATGAGAGTGATGGATGGCTGACTGAACTGGCTCCTTGACTAGTTCAAACTTTTTCTGTATCTCCTCATCAATCTTATTCCAGTTGATCAAACTCAACTTTCCTTTTTCAGCAACTTTCAAATTTATTGTTGCTGCTTTAATTAGATCTATACCATCTGCAACTGTTGGCTTGGAGACTGTAATTGAAGGTACAATTACTTTATTGATTTGTACTTGAAGTTTCTCCCCCTCAGTTGGTCCTTTCTCCCCCTTACTTGATTCTCTCTCCCCCTTTTTGTTATCATCAAGTTGAGGAGTTAGGCCTTGTGCTTTAGCCAGTTGCATGAGAAGATTTGTCTGAGTCTGTTGATTTTGAAGAAGGATAACCACTGAATTCTCAATAACTTGAACTCTATTTTCCAGCTTGGCTAGCTTCTTTTCAGAGTCTGATTCTCTCCTCAATCTTAGTAGTAGATCTTGCATGGTACCATATGGCATTACTGAATCCAGCTTCTCAAAATTGTATATCTTCAAGTCAGCTATATCTCTTTTTAGTTCATCCACACTCATATTCTGTCTTAAGTGCTGGATCTTCATGAGATGTAGAGAGTCTAGGTGAGCTTGAAGAAAAGCCTTGGTACCAGCATCTGAAGTTTCCTGAAGGGCCTTTTGAATAGCCATCACTTGCTTAACCAAAGACACATCAAATTGTCCTGGTGTATATTTCTTTGTCCATGCCCATCCAGGTAAATTTAAAACAGAACTTGGGACTTCATCTCCCCCTAAGTTCATGCTTCCATTCAAAGAAATAGAGTCATCATCATTAGAATTTACTCCAAATTCTTCAGATGGCTCACCAGCTTGAGAAGGCATCCTATTGACAGCAGCTTTATCTCTTTGAAGAGATTTTGAGGTGTGTACTAGATTCAAGGTCTGTTCTGCCTCCACATTGCCCTGAGCAGCCAACAATTGATAGGCTGACACATGATGAGTAAAAGTGTCAGCATCCAAGGAAATGTTATCAATTTCAGCTTTGTAATGTTGCTGAAATTGTCTTCCCTTTTCAGCATCATCCACAATCATTGACTCACTAGCAATGGATGGATCCACCCTTATTTCTCCTGTACCTTCCTTTCTCTCATAATCTCTCTTTTGTTGCATCAGGGTCTTACCCTGGCTCTGGTGAGGTGAGTGTACCCAAACCTAGACACACCACAGTTTCCCAACAAACTATGGTGCATAATAAGGAAATTAGTAGAACTCTAGTTTCTTCCTCCCAAAAGGATGCTACTTTTGAAACAAGCTCCCAACCAAGAGCACAGGACAAAAGGGATAGGGACACAGATTCACCCCAAACTTATACAAGAAAGAAGAAAGCTAGAAAACTTGGGGATGCACAGGGATCACACACAGTGCAAACTGCGGCTAAAGACTCAGTCACTACACCATCTCAAATTCAGCTTGATGTGGCTCCAATAAATGTGGAGTCACAGCCAAAATCTTTAATAATAGAAGCACCAAACACACAAAACTCTCCCACCAATTCTCTGGATGTGGATATGATTCACACATCAATCCCAGATTCTCCTTCTTTAACTCTGTTAGAGAAGCCAAAATTCAGTGCAAGTGAGCATCATCTTCTAGATGATTTGTTGGCTCACTTGCCAATTCTTTCAGGAACTGTTGAGACTTCTGTGCCTAAATTATCATCAATTTACACAAAGTCCACAATAGTTTCAACTCCAAACTCTATCATTTTCTCTATTCTGGTGGATATTGTTCATCTGTCGGCCAGTGATTGTATCCCGACGTATGTGCCTAATAGCAGTCATCCATCGACTATCCTAACTACTACCCCTATGGATGTTCCTCATCTGTCGGTACTCACTATACAAGCTGATTTTTCAACAATTGTTACAAGTGTATATGAGTTAGTAGTTGTACAATCACTTCTAGGATTGAGGGAAGGGAGTGAACAGAGTGAGAGGCCGAGTTGCTCTTAGGAAAAAAGGAGAGGAAAAGAGAGAAATTATGCAGGCTATTTCTTCCATCTTAGCAAAAGTGAGGGGAGTTCCACCTTAGTAGGTGAAGGTGAGGGTGTGAGGGTGGTGAGCTAAGGGGAGCCCTTGATGCAAGAAAATAGAGAAAATGAGAGAAATCAGGTATTGAAATTTGGGAAGAGCCCATTGTGAGTGAGTTAATGGATGTCAATGAGGCTGAAAAGAAATAACTAATTCAGCAATTTGGAGGGAGTAACGTGATAGTTAGTAGGTGCCAAAATATTTCACTGATTATCCTAACTCTCGTCATTATACATCTGAGGATGATCCCACCTCTTCTTCTTCGTAATTCCATGTTTCAAATAGTTTCTCTTCCATCATCATTTTAAAATCGCTTACTAACTTGACTTTTGCACGTATATCTGTCATTCCGGTGTTTTACCTCGAAGTCCTTACTCAGAAATATTCCAAAAACATTTGTTAAGATGATAGTTTCCTGCTACACACATCTGTTAATAACTATAAGTGGCCAGTTCCCCCTGGGAACGGATCAAAGAGATCTCTTAGGGATCTCAATGCAGTCCATAAGTTCAGTGGCATGTGTGTGTAATTGAACATACGTTACCGAATATATTAGAGGTCTACGAGTATATATACGTAGCCTCTGACATCATATCTATCGAAGACTTCCGCTTTAGACTCACTGGTCTATCCTTTTTAAAAGATTCTAAGATCGAACTATCGCTCATTGTAATCTTACGCCATCCAATTATAGTCATGCCATCAATTCTCGATGCTCTCGATCAATGAGGTAAACCATCATAATCTTACATGTTAAGCACACTAATAATATGATGTAGTGTAGTCATCTTAAATTAACATTCTTATATTATATTCAAATTTTCCTTAATTGAAAATATCCTTAAGGGTATATTGGACACTATCTCTGGTCGATTCGTGATTAATACAATATTCACATCCTCCTTGGTTAAATGACACATTTAACTAGTTTGGGTCAATAACCTCAACTGTATATTAATAATTAGACTTCATGGTTCTCACATGTGATGCCCCCTCATGGGCAACCTATAAAGAACTACGAGTAACAAGGCTTGTGTTATCAAAATTTACATATGGTGTTGGTAATATCGTCTTTACCATAAATGCCCCGGAGACTCAGCTCCGAGTTCTACATCCACATCCTTGCCAAATCATATATGATTATAATTTTTCTTCTCATCATTCTGATAATATCTAGTGGTTCTATTTGTCATACTTTAATACCTCAAATATACATTTAATCTAACATACACATTGAGGCTACATCCGGTAGTCCAATGATGAACTCTATATGAGCTCTTACAAAATCTCACATCTAGACAGATTCCTAACACTCTCATCTCTAAGTACTATAACTTATTGCTCTGATACCATTTCTATAACGCCCCAAATCCGGGGTCAGGAATCTGGGTCGTCACGCCATCCTTCACTCATGTATAACCTGTATAGATTCAATAATCCAACAGACCCCAATCTCATGCACACACACACACAAGTTATAGCCTTAGAAATGATGTACAAAATGTAATCTTCTTTTATTACACTCAAATGTACTTTACAGGATCTCAAACAATTATTCATAACCTCTACATGAAGTTACAATAATTATGACTGATATCTTATACCTATATGATACTCTTGCCCACCTGAGACAAAGCTGCTAGGGATTCTCCCCATGACTGCAAGCGACTAAGTCCCACACCGGCATACTGGTTATCTGTTGTGTTGTGTCATTTAAAAGAAAGCAAGAGTGAGCTATAATGCCCAGCATAATAATGTACAGTATGAAATGACTGTATGATAAACTCAAGTAAAACGTCATATATGATAAATATGTTTTATTTAAAAAATAGTTTTCCTTGGTGATACACACCTTCTTTTGAAAACGATTCTTTGGTGGATTTATTATCCTGCAAATACCTTAATGATAACCCAGCACCTAGGCTTGGGTTACGGTATTGCATCACAATTCCAATTGGAAGAATATGACATTCGTTGGAGCCACCGCATACGATGATCAGTCGTACTATAGAAATAGTAACCTTTTCTACTAGTAGAAGGACGACACCTTCGTATCCCGGTTATCACCCTTGCCGCATACGGGCTATGTGTCTTCATTTCGGGTATACACACACTTCGCAGGTCCTTAGGTACATATAGTACCGTCTCCTACGGTACCGACAGTCTATCCAATACACGAAGTACTTGGATCTTACCCCTCCCTTGTCCTTTAGGAAATCCTATCATATATTTGGAATCATCAAACTATATCGAAGTTCCCCAAGCGTTTTGCTTGTTGATAGGCACAACTTTACCTCATATATATAGATGTACTTCCGAAAGTTTTCGGAGGAAGTACTAAGGATGTGAGTTGACCGTTGTCAACAGATAAGTAAATAAAGGGGAGTTTCTTTTGAAACTATATTCAAAATATTTAAAATAAATCGAGATAATATTCTCCGATGATCTGAAATTATTCGAATGATTTCCCGAAAATCAGAAAGTATTTTACATCAGGTTTTATGATTTTTAAATCATAAATAAATCCTTTAACAAATAATAAATAATTAAATATTAATCAATAAATAATTAATCCTCGAATGAGTTTACTTTAAAAGAATATTTAAAATAATATTCCTCAACTAATTTATGTCTACGTAATTTAATAATCTTTAATGTTTAATCCTGTTTAAAATAAATAATCATTGGAGTATACTTCTCCCATAATAAATGAATAGGTATATAATATTTATTATTCGAACAATAAAATATAGTTGAGAGAATACAATCTTTGGAAATCATTTTAATAAAAGTTCGAGGTATTTAATATTTTGCAAGTGGACATCTAGTCCCTTGGAATAAAATAAGTACGGATTTTTAATGGTCCAAAACATCTCCGGGATGATTCCCGAGTTTATACTTTAAAAAAACTGACCGACTCTCAGTCCCTTCTTCATGGATATCCAATAGGTACGGTATGGCTGCGGGATATCGATACCTATATTTACGGTATGGCTGCGGGATACCGGTGTTGTTTCATGACTGATCATCAGGAACAACATAGTGCATAATTGTGTTTGATTAAATTGTTGCTTAAATTTTAAAGTTTATATCAGCTTGGACTCTTACTCAGATATTGTTATTGTTGTTCACTTACAAACTTTATATTACTTGCTGAGCATCTTTTCGCTCATACTTGTTTGTTAATCTAATCTTTCAGCTAAACCGGAGCAGGCTTGAGTTCTAGGTTTGATTAGAGGTGAAGCGCTTGTAAATAGTTTGGTGTGTTTTCCAGGTAGATAGTTTGGGACGCTTGAATAGTATAAAGGTTTGTAATGAAATTTGAATAAGTTGTAAAACTAATTAGACTTATGGTTTGTAATAACAGTTGGTTTGTAATAGTGCATGTTTCATACTATAACTTGTGATCGATCTAGTGCAGGTAAAAGGGGTCATTTTTGTTATATTATTCCGCTGTGATTATTTTATTTTGGTTTATTGGCTAGTGACCCCCAAATCTAGACCCCGGGTTTGGAGGGCGTCACAGGTTGGTATATGGTCACTGAAACAGGCGTAGGATTATCATAGATGAGTCATAGGAAGATCACATAAGATAGGTGCGTGTAGTTTAGCTCTTATAGGGTTAAATTTAGGTTATTGGGCTGGGTTATAGTTAAGTTATTTAGGTTCTCTATTTTGCATTTAGCTTTCAGCCTTGTGTCACTACCCTGCTATTTTATTGGTTTAGTCGAGATTTCAAGCAAGGATTTAAAAGGTTTGGATAATTCTTCGTAAATTTTTCTTTGTGTTGTTATTCTCAAGATAATAAGTAGGATTATGTGATAATCATGTCGCTTGTGTTAATATGGTAGCAAGTTTATGATATTTTGAGAAGAGATAATGTTTGAAACAGAAGCAACAGCAACAGCAGCAACAAGCAGCAGCACCACCTACAGTGACTTTTAAGCAGTTTCAAGCTGTGAAGCCACCTAAGTTCAAGGGAAGTGCTGATCCCGTGGAAGCCAATGCATGGCTCAAGGAAATGGAGAAGGCTTTTGAATTAGTTGGAGCAGGAACTGAATAGAAGACTAAGTTTGCAAGCTACTTTCTAAAGGGCGAGACGAACTATTGGTGGGAATCCACACGAGCATTGGAAGGAGGTGAGTTTATAACTTGGGAGAGATTCACAGAGTTGTTCCTGGAGAAGTATTTCCCGAGGTATATGAAGAACCAAATGGAGATCAAATTTTTGAACCTGACCCAAGGTGATCTTACCGTGGCTGAGTACGAAGCTATGTTTACTGAGATAGCAAGGTTCGTGCCAGACCAGGTTGATACAGATGAAAAGAAAGCTAGAAGATTTGAACAGGGATTAAAATTTTGGATTCAAAATAGGGTGGCCATGTTCGAATTGACTTCATATGTGGCAGTGGTTCAGAAAGCAATGGTGATATGTCTCAGAAAGGAAAGGATGGGAAGAAAAAGAAGATAGAAACCTCAGATGGAGGTCAGCAGCAAGGTAATTTTCAGGGTCATTTCAACAAAAGGCCGGGATTTCAGGGTAATAGGAATGTGGGATCCAAGAGATCACAATCAGGAAATGAAGGACAAGACAACCGTTTTCAGAATTCAAATCAGCAGAGGCCCAATCGTCCACCAATGCCAGATTGCAAGTTTTGTGGCAGAAAACATTTTGGGATTTGCAAAGCTAATTCTGTGTGTTACAAGTGCAATATGAAGGGACATCATGCATATGAGTGCCGCAATCAGATGCCAGAAGTTACATGTTTCCGATGCGGGAAGATAGGTCATTACGCCAACAACTATAAAGAGCAAGCTCAAGGTGCAAATATACCACAGATCACAGGACCATCCTCTCAGGGTGTGCCAAGGATTGAGGGGGCACCAGCAAAGAATCAACCAAAGGCCAGGACATTCAATATGACTATGAAGGATGCTGTTCAGAGTTCAAACGTGGTTGCAGGTATGCTTCCAGTCAACTCCGTAGGTGCTAAAGTTTTATTTGATTCTGGAGCTACAAGGTCATTTATTTCTCAAGATTTTGTCGATAAACTGCAGTGCGAAGTTAAGTTGTTAGAACAAGCATTAATGATAGAGTTAGCTAATAAGGACCAAGTTTCTGTCAACCGACTTTGCCCGAGGTGTGATATTGAGATAGGAGGATATCATTTCCATGCCAACTTGATACCTTTTAAGTTGGGAGAATTTAATGTTATCTTAGGAATGGATTGTTTGTCAGAAAATAATGCTCAGATTAATTGTAAGAATAGGAAAGTAAGACTTTAGACCTTGGATAGAAAAAAGAAAATAATATTTTGAGGAAATAAGCAAGAGAAGAAGTTCTTAACGATCGCTCAAGTAAAGAAGTTATTGCGTCAGAATTGCGAAGCATATTTGGCCCATGTGATAGACACCAGCAAAGAAGTTCCAGCACTAGAAGCGATTCCAATTGTCAATGAATTTCCAGATGTCTTTCCAGATGAACTACCAGGATTACCTCCCGACAGAGAAATTGAGTTTGCAATTGACTTAGCACCCGGAACAGAACCAGTTTCTAAAGCTCCGTACCGGATGGCACCAGTGGAGATGAAAGAATTGGCAACTCAACTGCAAGATCTTTTGGAAAAAGGAGTTATAAGACCCAGTATATCCCCGTAGGGCGCACCAGTACTATTTGTTAAGAAAAAGGACGGGAGTATGCGACTGTGTATTGACTATCGAAAACTGAATAAGCTTACTATTAAGAACAAGTACTCGTTGCCGAGGATCGATGATTTGCTTGACCAATTGAGAGGCGTTGCATGGTTTTCTAAGATAGATTTAAGGTCTGGATATCATCAACTGAAGATCAAGCCTGAGGACATTCCAAAGACTGCATTCAGAACCAGATATGGGCATTATGAGTTTCTAGTGATGGCATTTGGATTAACCAATGCACCAGCAGCTTTTATGGATCTGATGAATCGAGTATTTAAGAAGTATTTGGATAAATTCGTGATCATGTTCATAGACGACATTTTGATCTATTCTAAAACAGAAGAAGAGCATGCAGAGCATTTGAGGATAGTTTTGGAGATACTGCGACAGGAGAAATTGTACGCAAAGTTTCCAAATGTGAATTTTGGTTAAAAGAAGTACGATTTCTTGGGCACGTGATTAGCAATAAAGGAGTGGAAGTGGATCCAGCAAAGATTGAAGCCATAATCAACTTGGAGAGACCAAAAACACCAATGGAAGTAAGAAGTTTCATGGGATTAGCAGGTTACTATAGAAGATTCGTGCAAGATTTTGCAAAGATAGCTACGCCATTGACAAAGCTCACCAGGAAGAACCAGAAATTTGAATGGGACGAGAAGTGCGAAGAAAGTTTCCAAGAATTAAAGAATAGATTAGTATCTTCACCAGTGCTAGTCTTACCCGATGATCAAGGAAATTTTGTGATTTACAGTGACGCATCGTACAAAGGATTGTGATGTGTTTTGATGCAGCATGACAAGGTAATAGACAGTTGAAACCACATGAAGAGAAGTATCCAACGCATGATCTAGAATTGGCAGCTATAGTATTTGCATTGAAGATTTGGAGGCATCATCTTTATGGGGAAAAGTACGAGATCTACACGGACCACAAGAGTTTGAAGTATATCTTCACCCAGAAGGAATTGAACATGAGGTAGAGAAGATGGCTAGAACTAAGCAAGGACTATGATTGTACTATCAACTATCATCCAGGCAAAGCAAATGTGGTGGCCGACGCTCTGAGCAGAAAAGAAAGGTTAAACATGATAATTTCATCCGAGGAATTAATCAGGGAATTTGAGAAGCTGGAAATAGAGGTCAGTATCCCAAGTATGTCTACAGATGTATTGTGTGCAATGTCTTTCTACCAGAATTATTAGAGAAAATAAGAAGATGTCAGGAAGAAGTTATGAGCCATGAACGAGACAGTTTGACAGGAGAAGAGATAGGGAGTCAAAAGGATGATAAAGGAATTTTAAGATTTTCTTCCAGAATATGGATACCCAACGTAGCCGAGCTGAAAGATGAAATTCTTCGAGATGCTCACAACTCCAAATATTCAATTCATCCTGGGAGTACGAAGATGTACAAAGATTTAAAAGAAAACTTTTTGTGGCCAAGCATGAAGAAGGAAATTGCAGAATGGGTAAGTAAGTGTTACACTTGCCAGCGAGTCAAAGCGGAACATCAAAGGCCCAGTGGACTGATACAACCATTGGACATTCTAGAATGGAAGTGGGAACATATCGCGATGGATTTTGTAGTTGGATTACCGAGGACCAGGGCAAATCATGATGCTATTTGGGTTATTATCGACAGATTAACAAATTCAGCACATTTTCTTCCTATCAACGAAAGATTCTCAATGGATAAATTGGTACGGTTATATCTTAAGGAAATTATGACACGACATGGAGTTCCAGTATCCATAGTTTCAGACAGAGATCCTCGATTTAATTCAAGATTTTGGAGAAGTTTTCAAGATTGTCTCGGAACGAAGCTGAACATGAGTACCGTGTATCATCCGCAGATAAACGGTTAAAGTGAAAGGACGATTAAGACTATTGAAGATATGATAAGGGTATGTGCGCTAGATTTTGAAGGGAGTTGGGACGAACATTTGCCATTGGTTGAATTCTCCTACAACAACAGTTATCATGCCAACATTGGAATGCCGCCTTATAAAGCTTTATATGGGGGAAGATGCAGATCTCCAATATGCTGGGAAGAAGTTAGTGAGAGAAAGATTTTGGGTCCAGAATTAATCCAGCAAACGAAAGAGAAAATAGAACTCATTCGGAAACGATTAGTAGCAGCTCAAGATCGTCAACGCAAATATGCTGATCCTGCTAGAAAGTATATGGAATTTGAAGTTGGTGAAGCAGTGTTATTGAAGGTTTCGCCTTGGAAAGGTTTATCAAGATTTGGAAAGAAAGGAAAGCTAAGTCCGCGTTATATTGGCCCTTTTGAAATTTTGAAGCGTGTGAGAAAGGTTGCTTATGAGTTAGCATTACCACCTCACATGTAATATATCCATAACGTGTTCCACGTGTCAATGTTAAAGCGCTATTTGCTTGATTCGAACCATGTGATAGAATATGAGCCAATCGAGATTCAGCCAGATTTGTCTTTTATAGAGCAACCAGTGCAGATTTTAGATAAGAAAGAAAGAGTGCTTAGGAATAAATTTGTATCTTTAGTGCGAGTCTTGTGGAGGAATCCCAAGGTTGAAGAGTCGACTTGGGAGTTGGAAAGCGAAATGCGATTCAAGTATCCTCATTTGTTTTCCTAGGCTGATTCTGAGGACAGAATCCTGTTAAGGGGGGAAGGATGTAATATCCGAGAAAATTATGTGGATATTATATGTCAAATAAATAAATATTATGTGTTTTATAAATTTAAAGTAATTATTGTCATGATATTAGATGTTACAGTTGTTATGTGTGTTTTTGTGCGGGCTAGAAATTTTTTTTGATTGATTAAAATGTGTTTAAACTGCAATTATATGAATCGATATGCAATTCGAACTCGTATTTATTTGCATATTTATTAAGGTACTCGTTTTATTTCATTTTACACGTGTTTCAATGCATTTTATGTGTTATCGGGCTTTTCTGGTAATTTAGGGATCGTTTTTGTTTTTAAAAAATCAACGGACCGGGACCCCACCGGGACGAAAAACCCCACAAAATCCGTGTTTTCATTTTTATAAAATTATTCGTATTTCAAATACCCTTTATTTTTTTATTTTTTGAATTATTCACAATTTTCGGGGAATTTTAACTTTAATTTTGTATTTTATCGTTTTTAAATTTATTCCCCGTAATTATTATTTTGGGGCCCTAATTATTATAATTAAGGGATAAAAACACCCATAATTTATTTTGGGGATATTAATTTATGTACATATATAATAGCTTATCAGATTAACAGATTTATTTTATTTTTATAAAAATTCATAGAAAAAAATAGATATAGTAAAAGAAAATCAAGAACAAGTGGGGGTATTCTTGAGGGCAGAGATTAAAATCCAAAGTTGAAGGTGATTCCGGGATCCATTTGTAATGCTCGAGTAGTCGATTTGAAGCTCTCGTCAAGCTCTACCTGTTGATACCAATACCTTAAACCGAGGTTAATCCTTCTCTAAATTTGTTTTTTTATTTTTTTATTATTTAAATTCGGTTTGATCATAGGACGATTGTTTGATGTTTTTGTCAATTGATTATTGTTTCTAAAGTTCTAAGCTATGATTTAGTGTTTTATTTTGTTAATTTTGGTAAAGAATCTATGAAGCTCGAGGTCATGAGTTTAGCAATTTTTTTGATTCAAATTTTGTGGATTGTTTCTATGTTTTGATGCGTATAAAGTACATGAATAGATTATGAGTGATTCCAGCTTTGATTTGAGACCAGAATGGTTGAATTTGGTTTGAAAACAAATGAATTCCGTTTTTCCGATGTGTTCATCGGAAAACTAAAGCTTTTGGCCGGAGTATAGGGTTACAGCGGCGTGTGTGGCCGTGGCTGTGTTTTCTTGGTTGCTGGAGAGGTGTTGAATGGATTCGAGGGGAAAAATCGGAGAAAGGAAGTCGATTTAGGTGGCTGTTAAACCGCCGGAGTCCGGCGAAGACCGCCGGAATCTGGGGATTTCCCAGAAACCGGTCGATGTTCTTCCCGACCCGGTTGGATTCTTCTAACCCGGTTGTGACCCGGTCTTTTGACCCGGGTTCAATCTGTTTTCCCCATCTGCAAATCCAAAAACCTGTTTTTGGTATTATATTTTTAGAATTTATTTTAAAATCATTTTCTTATTTCCAAAAATCACTTATTTTATATTTAAAAAATCATTTACGTATTATTTTAAATACAAAAAATTATTTTCTTAATTATTTTAAATTCCTAAAATTATTTTCTTTACTTATTTTCAAAAATACAATTTGATTTAATTATTTATAATTCATTTTAGTTAATTATTATGAATTTAATTAATTGATTAAAAATCAATTAATCAATTAATTTTATTTATAAATAGTTAAATAAATATAAATTATTTATAATTAATTCAAATAATTCCTAAAAATTATTTTTTAGGTTTTAAAAATTATATTTTGGTATTCAAAAATCAACTAATATTATTATTAATTGATTTAAATCTATTTATTTCTTATTTTATTCATAATAATTAAACCGTTCGTCCGTTTAATACGAAACGAACGCGTACAGACTTAGAAAAATATTGCGCTTCTAATAAAAATACTTTTGAGTCCTAATTTATTTTATATTGCAATATCATTTGATTTGAGTATCAGTTTGAGTCGGTATTTGATCGATAAATGCTAATATTGACCTAATTTTCATTTTGAACGCACTGAGACGTATCTTTTAATTATCTGACTTATGTGTTACGTGAAATATGTGATTATGTGTTATAAGAATGTCATGATTATGTGTTACATGATATGCATGCTATCTGTTACAGTTTTAAAATGCCATGCTAGTTATAAACGATCGGGTAGCTGTTAAGACATATAGTTACGTCGATTGAGTTGGGTTCTGTCAATTAAGATAGTTCTTTTGTTTATAGAATCGAGTAGCAAATAGTGTGGTCAAGTGCTAGACGAAGTTGATAGCCAGCAGTTATAAGCCAGGGTTTTAGTGAAAAGTTATTGATCATACCAGGCAAGTATTCTCCCCTATTCTAAATTCAGAATAGCTTATTGTTTTACATATTCAAGTATAAGAACTATTTATAAATACTCTGATAGCACATTGAATATCAATACTCCTATATTTATTGACATTCTCGTATTCTAGCAATCATTCTGCTAGAACCAATCTTTTGATTCGATAGATAGTGAATAACTATACTATCCGGATATACTCTATACAGTGAAACTTTGAATTGAGATTAGCGAATAACTAATTGTTCTAGTTACTTCGCCATCAGTTGTTGAGATAACTCCGGACCATGTGACATGGGGAGTTGAATAGATAAGGATGTCATTAATCCGACTCCTTTAATCAAAATTATTTTATGAATTGATTCTTGGTTAGCGTAAGAGGCCGAGGCACCGGTCCAGCGTGAGTTATTATACGAAAGTGTAATATCTTACTAGGCGAATATATGCCTTCTTCATGGATATCCAATAGGTACGGTATGGCTGCGGGATATCAATACCTATATTTACGGTATGGCTGCGGGATACCGGTTTTGTTTCGTGACTGATCATCAGGAACAACATAGTGCATAATTGTGTTTGATTAAATTGTCGCTTAAACTTTAAAGTTTATATCAGCTTGGACTCTTACTCAGATATTGTTATTGTTGTTCACTTACAAACTTTATATTACTTGCTGAGCATCTTTTCGCTCACACTTGTTTGTTAATCTAATCTTTCAGCTAAACCGGAGCAGGCTTGAGTTCTAGGTTTGATTAGAGGTCAAGCGCTTGTAAATAGTCTGGTGTGTTTTCCAGGTAGATAGTTTGGGACGCTTGAATAGTATAAAGGTTTGTAATGAAATTTGAATAAGTTGTAAAACTAATTAGACTTATGGTTTGTAATAACAGTTGGTTTGTAATAGTTCATGTTTCATATTATAACCTGTGATCGATCCAGTGCACGTAAAAGGGGTCATATTTATTATATTATTCCGCTGTGATTATTTTATTTTGGTTTATTGGCTAGTGACCCCCAAATCTAGACCCCGGGTTTGGAGGGCGTCACATGTCTGTTGGGTGGCAACCCTGGTAAGTTCTCTGGAAATACATCCTCGAATTTATTTACTATGGGTGTGTCCTGTATGTTAGGAACTTCCTTCTTGGTATCTACCACATAAGCCAAATAGGCCTCGTTACCTTTCCTTAACAATCTTTTTGCCTGTAACATGGTTAGAAATTTCTGGGTCTGTCGTTGACCTCTAAACACTACTTCTTTTCCATTTTGCACTCTTATCTTTACCCTCTTCCATTTAAAATCTATTTGAACTCCATTACTAGATAACCAATCCATTTCTAAGATTACATCAAATTCTCCTAATGCAAATGGGATTAGGTCAACTTCGAAGACTCTTCCTTCTAATTTCAACTTGCATTTAGGGTGTACTTGATTCACAAGAATTATTTCTTTGTTTACTATTTCCATGTGTAATATCTCACATAAGGGTATGACGTTAAGTTTTAACTTTTTAGAAAAATCTTGAGATATAAATGACTTGGTTGCTCCAGAATCAAATAGGACATTTGCATGTTCGGAATTTAACAAAAGGGTACCTGCTATCACGTCAGTGTTCTGGACAGCATCCTGAACAGTCATGTTGAAGGTCCTAGCAGCTGGGGGTCGGGTGGATGCAGCTATGCTCATCCCTGAGACTGGGGGCTTCAATGTCAGGAAATCCTTTCTTATGTGTCCTACGTTCCCACATTGGAAACACGTCACATTGGGCCGGGTGCAGTTGTTGGCAAGGTGTTCGGGTTGGTCACACTTGTAACATTTCAGAGGGGCTCTCACCTGGGTGCACACTCTAAGGTGTCTTCTCCAACATGTCTGACATTCGGGTATTGGGGCACGGGGTTGGCTCTGAAATGTTGCCCTGGATTGTCCGCTGCCCTGACCAACACTCTCACTTGGGGCCTTTCTGAATTCGGGGCCTCGTGCAGGTTGGGACACCACTCCTCTGACGAACCTGCTTGGAAGGCTCCTGTTCCTGGTTCCTACTCCTCCTCCTCCACCTTGGCCTCCTATCTTCCTCTTCCAATTTTCCTTTTCCTTCACACTCTGCTCACTTCCAGCTTCAACAATCGAGGCTTTCTTCACTAAGGTGGCATAATCTATCAGCTCTAGTACTGCCACTCGTTTTTGAATCCACTGTTTTAGACCAAGCTAAAACCTTCGTGTTTTCTTCTCTTTGGTATTCACGAACTCATGTATAAATCGTGATAGCTCACTAAACTTGGCCTCATACGCTGCCACAATCATCTTATCCTGTTTCAACTCTAGAAACTTAATCTCCATCTGGGTTTCCATAAACCTAGGGAAATACTTTTTTAAGAACATTCGAGTAAATCTATCCCATGTAATCACATCATCAGTCTCTAAGTTTTGTTTGAACTCTCACCAGTAATTAGCTTCTCCTTTCAGCATGTAAGAAGTGAAAATAGTCTTGTGTCATTCCTCTACACCTAGTATCTCGAAGGACTTTTCTATCTCTTTGAGCCAAGCCCGTGCTTCAACGGGGTCGGCAGATCCTAGAAACTCTGGGGGTTTGAGGGATTTGAAGGCCCTGAAGGCAGTGGTTGTAGTCTGTTGGGAAGTATGCGGCTATGGTGGAATAGGCTGTTGGTTTAAATTTGCTCTTAACAGTTCCATAAACTCATTCATGGGGTTCCCTCCCTAAAGGGTATCCTCAGCCTCTTCTTCTACATATTCTTCCTCATCATATTCATTATATTCTAGGTTGTCTTCACTTTCTTCATTCACTACAGGGTCAAGTTCATTCCGTTGTTGGTTAACAGATTCTGTGGGTTGTGCCTTGGTTCCTCTTCTACGGGGTGTCATTGTTCTGATAATGAAAATTGTCAATATAGTTGCAATTATTTACAGTTGGATTAATTTATTCATATGTAAGCATGTCATCTATTATCTAGCATGTTTTTATTAGGTGCAATAATATGGAAATCCATTTCTAAATAAGTGCTAGATATATATACCATAAGGTCTCCCAATTATATCTTGGGGATAAAACAACTAACTGAGTCATACATGGTCTGATTATAATACATCATTACTTGTCCTGAATACTGAAATGCAAATACATAAGCCGTGTACCCTGAAGGGCTAGGAATGCTATCTACTACTAGCTATCCTATCCAAATTGGTGACAAGTCACCCAGCCTTCTTCAAGTTCCATAATTAGTCACTAGTCCCTCAGTCACTGTCACTGCGTGTGAGGTCACGCACCCTCCTCATCGCTCCTGCCAACATCAGCTCTGCGTCAACTACCGAGATGTATCCTCCAATCGCCGTCATTCTCATCTGAACCCGGGTATGGAGCTCGATCCCATCAATCTCTCTGCGGGCTATGGCTGGGGAAGCAGCTCTGAAGTCCCTTGGGTATCCTAGTCTGATGGCTTTCTCAGCTTTCAGTGCCTGGTGTAACTCTATAATGCGGGCAGATGCCACAGTGATCTCAGCGTTAAGCTGAGCCACCATCCAGTCGTGTACAGCTACATGTATGGTCGCCGGGGGTGGTAGAGGTGAGTCTGGGTCACTAGAGGATATGTCATAAGCCTCGTAGATCTGTGCATCCATCCCATCCTCCTCATCATCAACAGTATAGGGCAAAGGGCTCTGCATCCCTAGGTGTAGTGTAGGAGAGCAAATAGTAGGGATAGGGTACATCTCTACATCCCTCCATCCTAAGTCATCTCCCTGGGGCATCTCAACGTCATCAGCTATGAGGACAGGAAGGTCAGTCTCCTCCTCGGGGCATCCTCAGTAGGGTCATCATCTGAGTCATCGATGGGTGGGTCCTCCGGCTCGGGAGTAGGGTCACGCTCAGGAACCATAACATCATCAACATGGTCAACCTCCCTCGTAGGCTCCACTAGTACTTGACACAATAGGCAAGGTGTCACTAACTTAGAGTCAGAATTCCCTTAAGGGTTAAAACTATCAAGACTACCCGTGTAGCCCGACGATGAACTCGACTTGAGCTCTAATTGATTATTTCATTATTCCTATGTCTACGTATTTTATATCCTATCGTTTCCAAGATTTTATAACCTAAGGCTCTGATACCATTTCTGTGGCGCCCCAAAATCCGGGGTCAGGAATCTCGGAGGCCATGCCATCTAAACCACTACAAACCACATACCTCATACCACAATATATAAATACTCACACTTTACGACCCCACACTTATCACACACACACATACAGGTTATTGTCTTGGAAATGAACCATTCATAACTAGAGTAAATCAAACCACAAAGTGATAATTATTATAACCCAAAAGTAATTAAGTCTTATCGGGGAGTAACCTTTAAGTAAGGCTAGTCCATCGACCAAATATACGTTTCTTATTTATTACCTTACATAAGTCATACTTATAAATAAGCCGAACTAAAAATATCTGAAAACCAATCCAGCTTATTCGGACTACCTGCGGTACAACACCAAACAACCTACAAAACAGCTGGCCATTTCCTACCCGTTTCCTGGCTGTGGTTCTCATGGTAGGCATCTTGATTCACTGTTGTTTTGTGTCAATTTAAGAAAACAAGTGTGAGCTATAATGCTCAGCATAATAATGTACAGTATGAAAATGACTGTATGATAAACTTACGTAAAATATCATATATGATAATTACATTTTATTCGAAAATAGTTTTCCTTGGTGATACGTACAGTTTCCTTTCGATTTATCCCTTGTAGCCGTTACCCGAATTCGCGCAAGTGTGTCCCTTTTATGAAAACAATCCTTTAGTGGATTTTATTAACTTGCGAATACTTTAATAGTAAACAAGGCATATAGGCTTGGGTTACGGTATTGCATCATAATTCCAATTGGAAGAATAGGACACTCGTTGGAGCCATCGCATACGATGATCAGTCGTAATACGATAATAGTAACCTTTTCTACTAGTAGAAGGACGACACATTCGTATCTCGGTTATCACCCTAGCCGCATTCGGGCTATGTGTCCCATTTTGGGTATACACATGCTTCACAAGTTCCTGATTACACAGAGTACCTTCTCCTGCGGTACCTTTGGTAGTCCATCTAGCACACATAGTACCAAAGTCTACCCCTCCCTTGTCCTTTAAAAAAATTCTATCATATCTCGAGAACTCGAACCACATCGAAGTTCCCCCAAGCGTTTTGCTTGTTGATAGAAACAACTTATCTTATTGGGGTATATATATATGTATATACGTACTTCCGAAATCTTCGGAGGAAGTACTAAGGATGTGAGTTGATGGTTGTCAACAGATAATTAAATAAGGGGGGAATTTCTCCTTGAAACTATATTCATAATATTAAAATAAGTCGGGATAATATTCTCCGACGATCTGAAATTATTCGAATGATTTTCGAAAATCAGAAAGTATTTTAAATCAGGTTCTATGATTTTTAAATCATAAATAAACCCTTTAATAAATAATAAATAATTAAATGATAATCGATAAATAATTAAACCTCGAAGGAGTTTACTTTTAAAAGAATAAAAATAATATTCCTCAACTAATTTATGTTTACGTAATATAATAATCTTTTACATTTAATCGAGTTTGAAATAAATATTCACTAGAGAATACTTCCTCCATAATAAGTAAATAGTTAATAAATATTTCTTAATCGAACGATAAAGTATAGTTGAGAGAATACGATCTTTGGAAATCGTTTTAATAAAAGTTCGAGGTATTTAATATTTCGTAAGTGGACATTGAGTCCTTCAAATCGTACTACTATGGACTTTTAATTGTCCTAATAATATCACCGGAATGATTCCTGAGTTTTCATTTTAAAATCCCAATCGACTCTCGGTCTTATAATTATACGTTACGCTTAAAGCATAATTAAATATTTTACGATATATACTTATCGTACAACATCGCTACATTCTGCGAAAATTCAATTACTATGTATCATGGCAAGCATGGTATTTATGCAATGATAATAAAACAATCCTTTCACAACACAACAGTAAATGGAGTTGGGTTCGTAAACTTGCCTGGGTATCTTGAGGTGGAGGATGCTCTAGGTTCCGTTCGAAAATCTATAATCATAAACACAAGTCGTTTCTTTAGGTCCCGTTCAAATTTACAGCTACCCGCACTCATGCGCTAATTATTATGAACCCTCTAAACTTATATTACCCTTATTACTTCTTTAAGTCCTTATTCACATTATGGTCACTTCCTTTTTCTAAGTATCTTAAGTTCATTTTCATTTTCGCCGTCTACTCCGCTTATGGATTCTACGGTTTTTAATCGCGCGATCTTGGCTCCGATATTTTTATAAAATTAAAAAATAATTATATCCACTTGAAATTTTAATGACAGTTAGGAAACTCAAAATACTACTCTCTGTAAAAATTTCATTATTTATGAACATTATTAAGTCGATCCTTTATATTTTCAAAGTTCGTAATTCATAGCAGTTTTTGTCACGTAAAACACTTTTAGTAAAACGGCCATAACTTTTGATCTGTAAATTGGAATCAAGCAATTGAAGTGCCTAAACGATCCTTATAATATAGTCTATCATAATCAAGGGTTATTTTTCAAGAAACTATAGTTTACATCTTTGGGACTTTCTGCAGAAACTTAAAGTTATGTTTTGTTCGTTTTATCGAGATTACGGTTACGATCGGAGTTTCGTTTATGCCTTATATCTTTATACTACCACCAAAAATAAACATATAATCATTACCACACTAACTCCTCTCAAGAACAACATGCTCTTGAGGCAACAATAATCAACCTTAAATCTACTTAGCTAAACATCAAGATTTCAACAATACCACCACTAAAACTAGGTTTACAACTACATACTAAAAGGATCTTGAACTTAAATCTTAAATAAGTTTGGGTCAAATATTTTTACCTTTCTTGAGAGATTGAGATGTGTTCTTGATGATGGTGAAGTCTTGGGAGTGCTTAGTATGGTTTTTGGAACCTAAAACAACCATCAAAATTAAGAAACCAAAGAAGAGTTACTATTTATACTATTCATTATCAACTTTCTTGATTTTATTTCACCCATCAAACCTTGATAAAAAGAGCTCAAAGATTTATCTTACCATATTTGATTGTTAGGAAGCTTGAGAATTAATGGTAGGATTTATCCATGGCTAGAGCTTGAAGATTTGAAATTAGTTTCTTTGTTTTATGGTGAAGGGCCGAATGGAGCTAATGAAGAAATGGGGAGAGAGTTTTTTGTGTTTGCTTCTTGGAATGATGCAAGTGATAGCTTGTGATATCTTATATTGGTTTTTTATTCTCTAGTTTAGATCCTAGGATTTTATTCTTGTTGCAAATCTTGGGGACAAATCTAACTAGGCTTCCTAGTTTACAAGCTAAGCCACTTGTTTAGCTCTTTTAGCTTACTATTTGATAGCCTCGGTTGATCATCTTACACCTTAGCTCACTATTTAATAAAGTAACCATGGTTACTTTCTTATCATGGTTAGTTAGTGTGTTATGTTTATTTAATCGTTTACGCGTTCGCTCGATCGCTTAAACGTTTTCGTAATACTTCCTCGTAAATGGTTCGCGACGTAATTCCTTTCGTATTTATTTCTCATGTTTTGAATTATCATACTTGGATATAAATTCGTAGGGTTTTAAATTCATAATTATATTGTGATTCCCGTAATTCTCGATGATTCGTAAATATGGTCGTTTTTGAAAGTTCATTTTCTTCGAAAACTAATAGCGTTTACATACACTCATTTGGTACGTATAATCATAATATCAACCCCGAAACTCATTTTCTCATGCACTACATAGTGTGAGATAAAAAGCTTTTCCCCATCTGTCAGGATTACTATTCATTAAACATTTTACAAGGTCTCAAAAATTTGAGTTATTAAAATCGAGTTTGGTCATCCGTCGGTATATTGTTTGTTAATAAAATCAATTATTTTTCTGGAGTATTTTATAACCCAACGGATAATTGTTTTATCCTCATCCGTCGAATTGTCTCAATCTTAGCCGACGGAATTCTAGACATTATCCATCGAGTATACTTACAGTTTGTAAGCATAACACGACGGATAATTGAAAGAATTTTTACAGTTTATTTATTTTCAAACGGCTATTTTGGGCAATTTTAATTGGTTACTTTATTTCACTTTAATATTTTTGTCAGTTTATTTATGAGATAGAATAAACGCATAATTCATTTTTATTCTACTTTTTTTATCATTCTCAAGAATCAATTGCTCTAACTTCTTTTTTCCTCAAAAGCAAATACTCTCTCTGCAAATTTTAAATCTTTAGCAATGGCACCAGTAGTCAAAATCATGTCCCAGTCTGGATTTATCTATGAAAAGAACAACTTCACAGCTCTTGTGAACAAGGAGATTCAACAGTCTGGAGATTATCACAAAATGATGGATTTTTTGAAAGGCTGTAACTCAACTATGCGATGCTGGAATCTCCCACAATCTACTGTGAGGTTGTAGAGGAGACATGGATAACTGCTGTGTACAGCTCTACTAACAAAACCATAACTTTCACTCTCAAAGGTAAGCAGTTTTGCATTAATAGTGATATTATCAAAGCATGCTTTAAAATTCCAATTAACACTCCATTGTTCCATACACTGATGATGATATAGTTACCATGCTTAATTCTATGGGCTATACACTTTCTACTTCTAAGTTAAGTGAAATTAGGTGGTTAGGTCTTAGAAAAGAATGGAGCTATATGTGTGATGTGGTCACTAAGGTATTTTCTGGTAAGATTAGCAATTTTGACTTTGTTAACATCTCCATGCTTAACATGCTTTACATGCTAGTTACTGATAAGTACTTTAACTTCAATGATTTAATCATATTTGAGTTAGTTTTTAAGTTAGGAGAACTCAATAAGAGAGGTAAAAGTGTCTATTATGCTAGATTCTTTATAATGCTTGCTAACCATCTTATTGAGGACATTGCAATTGAGAACCCAACCAACAAGCTGAATTGTTGTGTTCAAGAAAGAAGAATTATTGCAGATCTTAATAGAGCAAATCACCACAAAGAGGTGCCCCTCTTCTATTTTCCAGTCATGGAGGGACCTCAGGTAAGTGAGGTAAGCACCACTGTCTCCACTCTTCCAACCTCACATATTTCTTTGCCTTCTAGTGTAGCTATGACATCTGTATCAATGACCCAACAGATGCCTACCCAAGCTACCAAACCAACAATTTCAAATTCCAAATCTAAGAAAGCCCTCTCTGGTTTCTCTCAAAAGAAACCAGTTGCAAAATCTACTAAACACAAAGAGGGTAGTATGAAGGTGAGTAAGCAAGGTGAGGGTCGGGGTGAAAATCAAAGAAACCCTAAGGATAAGGCTGGTGAGATTAGTGTTCCTAAGCCTAGCCACACCACAGTTTCCCAACAAACTGTGGTTGTTAATAAGGAAATTAGCTCATTTCTAGTTTCATCCTCCCAAAAGGATGTTACTATTGAAACAAGCTCCCAACCAGGAGCAAAAGGCCAAGAGGGTTAGGGACACTAGTTCACCACAGACTTATGCTAGAAAGAAAAGATCAAAAACCCTTGGGGATGCACAGGGAATATACACAGTGTAAACTGGAGCTAAAGACCCAGTCACAGCATCATCTCAAAGTCATATTGATTTGGCTCCAATAAATATGGAGTCACAGCCAAAATCTTTAATAATTGCAGCACCTAAAACACTAAATTCACCCACACACTCATTGGATGTTGACATGATCAATACATCACTTACAAATCCTTCATCTTTAACTCTATTAGAGAAACCAAAAATTCAAGAAAGTGAGCATCATCTTTTAGATGATTTGTTGGCTCACTTTCCAATTCTATCTGAGTTTATTGAGACATCTGTGCCCAAATTTTCATCAATCTGCACAGAGTCTACAATAGTTTCCACTCCAAACTCATTCATTTCTTCTATCCCGGTGGATATCATTCATCCGTCGAGTAGTGATTATATCCCGACGGATGTGCCTCACAACAGTCATCCGTCGGCTAGTCAAACTACTACCCCGATGGATATTCCTCATCCGTCAGGAGTCTCTGCACAACTTCAAATTTCTTCAATTATCACAAGTGAAGAGGACTTAGTAGTAGTACAATCACTCTTAGGACTGAGGGAAGGGAGTGAACTGAGTGAGAGGCTGGGTTGCTCCCAGGAAATAGGAGAGAATATGAGTGAACAAATGCAGTCCATTTCTTCAGGACTGACAAAAGTGAGTGAGAGGAGTCCCACCTTAGATGGTGAAGGTGAGGGTGTGAGGCTGAAAGAATGCTTACTATGATGATATAGACTATGGCACTGGTGAATCTGAAGATCTTTTTGGATATGATGATAGTGAAGAGCCCATGGACATAGGGGGAGCAGCAGGCACCAGCTCTAGATCTGGACTGCCATCTTGGGCATTCTCCAATGAATGTGATCTTCAACATTTCAAGATCACTCTCATCCATCAAATCTAGGAAACACATAATGCTCTTCAATCTACAACAGATGATGGCACCAGAATGCTCTTATAGGCACATCTCAATTCTCTACATATACATCAAATCCAAGGCTTTAAACACAATCAGGATGTCACTTCTATCAAAATTGATATTGATCAAGTGAAGAAGGATATTTCTGAAAGATTGGATGATAAACTTCCAGAAGCAACAATGCTTCTCTCACAGCTATACATCTACATCAAGCACAAAAAACTCAACTGCTGCAACAGCTAGTAGCTGCACAATCTTCTTCCTCCACTTTACTTGATGATAACAAAAAGGGGGAGAAATCATTATCTCAAGTCAGTCAAGCAGAGCCATCTAGTGAGGGGGAGAAAGTGGTAAATGTACAAATCAGCCAAGTAATTGTTCCAGAAATTACTTTGCCAAAGCCACCAGTACTGGACAACATTAATATGATCCAAATAGAAGCTGCTAACCTTGAGTCAAAGTCAATTCCTAAGATGCTTGATGTTGCAGCTGTGGAGAAGGAACTAGATGATAAATGGAGAAAGATAGATGCAAAAATTCAACAAAAGTTTGGGCCAATTCAGAAATCAGACAAAGTCTTCAAACATCACTCTAAAGTCAAGTAGATTTCTGTGAATAAAATGAGTATGAATTATCTGGAAAAGGCCAAACATCTTGTATCAAATCTCCAAAAGCAAATCTTATCACGAAGCCTAAAAGAAACTACTCTAAGTTTTCAGACAAGAATCCTATGGATACTATGTATGAAACACCTAGGCCAGATGAGAAGAAGCTGTTGGCTAGGTCAATTGCATTTTATAAAGATCCATCCGATTCAGCACATAAAAGAATATTAGCCGAGATTTAAAGAAATAGTAAGGAAATTTGTGTGGTGGAGGGACACCCTATGTTTGTGGAAGATAAAAAGGAAGAGAAGGAAAAAATCAAGAAAGAAAATAAGCAAGTTGCTCTGGATGCTAAGAAGCTTAAACAAAAGAAGAACCAAGCTGCTATCTTGGCCAAACTTCAAGCTGTAAAGACCTCAACAGAGATTTCTGCACAACCATCTGTAATTGCTGAACCTCAAGATCAGAAAGTGCAAGATGTACCACAACAAAGAAGAAGATTCTGGTACAAGCTCCCCTCCAAAGAAAATTGGACTTTAGTGATGAAGAAATGGAAGACTATATTCCTAAAAAGTCTAGAACTTCAACTCAGACATCAAAACCCTCAATGGTATTTAAAGAATTCTAGGTGGTGGATCCAACTAGGAATATTCATGGTGAGCCTATAATTCCAAAGGATGAGCCTGTAGACTGGGATAGTTTGCCAATTCCTGAGGTGAATTTTCCTATCTTCAACAAGCCAAAGAAGACAAAGACTAGAGCAATCAAGAAAGTGAAGCCTGTGACTCTCAGATCCAAGACCCTAACCAAATCTCAACCCAAAGTCAACAAGGAAGATCTGTTATACATCTGTGACATCAAGGATTTCTCTGAAATAAACATCTACTTGGAAGAATTGGAAGAAGTAAGAGGGATTAATTCTTACAGACATCTTCCTGAAAGGCTAGTGTTCAAATACAAGGAGGAAAAGAGATCACATGGCCACTTCACATAATTCTTCAAGAAAGCCAATCTATACTGATAAAGGTCTATTCATCCTTCAAGAAGAACTTTGGATTCAATGTGACTGCAATGAGGATAGTCCTAAAGAAAATAGAGGAGCTAAGGAGCAATAGAGCAAAAGATGCACTTCCAAAAACTCTGTCTATTCTCTTTACAGGAAAGAGAGTGCATTTGAGGCCTTATTGGCTGATGGAATTCATGGATGATACGGGAGTTAGAAGATTCTTCAGACTGGATGACCAACTGAGTATCTCTAGCAATGAGACTCTTTTGGAAATGCAAGAGATGTTGGATTTATCTGAAGCTGATGAACTTGAATTCCACTAACAACTTCAAAATTAGATAGAAGAAAACAGCAGGAGGCTTGGGAAGAAATCCAGACAACCAAGGAAATAAACTTATCTGCTCAGACTAGATGAACACCTTGATAATGATTGTGAGCAACTTCTTTGTACATTTTGCCTTGTTCAATTTTTAGTAAATTTTGTAGCACTTATCATTTTTATCTAATATTTTTATTCTGTATCTTTAGGGTATTTTGTTATCATCAAGTTTCTCTTAATTTATGGCTACAATTTCAGTAGACATAAATTGGGGGAGATTATTAGGAATATGTTGTGAACTTGATGATAAGTTAAACAAAACACCTTAGTAGATTTAACTTAGTGAACTTTGTAGCATTCGACAGATGTTCAATTATAGTCCCGACGAATGATTTAATATATGACGTCCACCGGGTGAGTAGCTTATGTAATAATAAGATCTATAGCACATTTATGCAAACAACTCTGTGTAGATTCTGTAGGAGCATATGAGTCATGTGGACTACTAGTGGATATGCAGAATAGGTTGATTAAATTGTAAATATGAGATGTCTTGTAATTCTTTATAAGTGAAATGGAGTAAAGTGACAAATAGCTACCCGACGGATGATCAACAAAGCTACCCAACGGATGATCAACAAAGCTACCCGACAGATGATAAGCATGTACCCGGTGGATGATCAAATTCAAATATCTGTTGACAGTGAAAACACAGTCACATGCATCGAGTGTTTGCAAAAGGAATGTGGTAGCATGTTAAGTAGGGTTTTGAGAACAAAAAAGCATTACCATTTCCATGCAATTGTGAAGATATTCAAAGATGCTGGAATAGAGTAGTGAAGCAACATGAAGTTAGACTAGATATGTTTTATTTTATTATCATGTCTTATTGTCATGTAAACTTGGTGATATATAAACCAAGTGTAGCTAGTAGAAAAAGCTGTACTTGTCAAGAATTTCTCTGTAGTTTGTTTGTTCTACTTGTAAGCGGATGTGAACTATTCAAGCTTCACAACGTTCCCATTCAATATAAATATATATCTCTGGTGGATACTTTCAAATCCACCAGAAAGTTTTAAAAGATTGTGTTTTTATTACTTTATGTTTTGATTTATATAACTCTTTCATTCCGCACTCTGCAAATCAAACACTCATATATTTATCGAGTTAGAACTGTTTTAAAATCTTTAAAAAGTTGCCAGAATTACATTCAACCCCACTTCTGTAATTCTTGTTGTATTGTTAGGGAATAACATACACTATACACGAACTATTTCTCATCAATTTGCGTACCCTCATCTCTTCGCACAAACCCTATTTTTTGAATGTCTAACACTGAGTCTACTTCTTCATTCTCTGCGATTAAGTATGTGTTTAATCACATGACTTTTCCGGCTACAAACTTTAAAGCCCCTTTGCATGAAATTGATATTTCTGAGGTTTTCAGAGTAATTTAGGATTTTTTAGCCCAATGTGATATTGGGTATGTTCTCCCTGCTCCTTCTACAATTTATTTTAAACAGACTATGCAAAATTGGGAGAATTCAACTGTTGATGCTGAGAAAAGGGTCATTCTATTCAATTACAAAAATTAGGAATATGAGATCAATGTAACTATAGTTGAGGCAGCTTTGAAATTTCTTGCGTTGAATGGCAGGATTCAAGTTGTGACTCCTACTGCAACACTCTTTGATTAAGTTAGAGAAATTGGTGATAGCTTTGATTTCAATAAGGCTCGGGAGATGTTCAGAACAAAGCTCAGGAAAGAATGGAATTTCTACTTTGATTGTATAAGCAGAGCTTTTCTGAATAAGGTATCTAACTTTGATGCCCTTTCATTATCGTCACTACAGATAGGTTACTCCTTGATATATTGTCATGTTTTTTATAATGGTAACACTATTATGTAATTCCAGATAGCTCGATATAGTGATAAAGCTGGCGGTGTTGGTTATACTAGGTTTTTATAATTGATTTTTGCTTATCTTTTACCTGGTGAAAGTTTTGAATAAAATGAACTTTTGATGATCTTTCAAATCAATTTTAAATTTCTGACTGATTTAGCAAAAAGGAAAGATACCTTCCGGAGAGGAACAGTTTTACCACGAGAATTTTGGATGTTTTTATCTACCAAAATGCCTCACAAATATAATTTTCTAAATCCTGACACTGTTGAATAGGGCACATCCAACCATATTCCTGACCAAAGTGTTTATTTTGCAAGGTATTTAACTAAGCTTCTTGATGATTAGATATAGATTTCCTATAAGTTTAAGCTCTTGATTCCATGCCAATATTTTCTAAGAATTCATCAAAAGCGATAATGAATAATACTTTTTTAAGAACTAACCGGCGAGGAATTCATCCATCTAGTAGTAGAGAAAGTGACTTGATTGATATCTTTTCCTGATCAGCAAGGTATCGGGTTTATGCCAAAGTTTTCCTCCTTCCAAAATCATTGGATATTACAACTCTATTTATACTTTTCATAACAGAGGTTTTCAAGGAGTGTATGATTGATATATATATATATATATATATATATCGGGACTTAATAGAGTATCTCATAACTTCATTTCTTTTAAATTATATTTCAAAGATTAGTTTTATACAAGTTTTATCTTGTAGCTTCTTCTATGTGAAGAACTTTTGGAAACTTAATATACTTTGAACAATGATAGTTCAAATAGTTTTTATAAAAAGGTACAAGTACATTGGAGTATTTTGTAACTTCATCTTTTTAACCTTATATCTAGTAAGTAATTATCTTACACTTGATAAAGATTTTCAGTAAGTTATCGATTTAGATACTTGCATTATTGATTAAACTATATATTATCTTGCGACCTGTAATGCTCACTCTTGCTTCATTTTTTCATCACACAATAACAGTTAGGAAGGATGGCCAGACTCAAGCAGACCCAGCGCAAGAGTGTGGGAAGCATCCCGCGTCTACCCGTTGATATCTTAGCCGCCATTGCTGCAGAGGTAGATCTATCTATAGTTTATGTTTTTAACTTTTGGGAATTAAATTATGTATAATTATAACTTGTGTTGGATAATGGCAAAGAACTGTAAACTTATTAAGTAATCATTTTGGGTTTGTAATTACTTTTAACTTATGGATTTTAACGACTTTTACTTATTTCAGTTTCATTTCTGAGACTATAACGTGTTGTGGAGTGTGTGTTATTGTGGGGTCACAACATGCAGTTATTTATTTTTAATTTAAATTAAGTGATATTAATGGAAAGAAAGTCCGTGACAATCCGGATTCCCGACCCCGGATCTGGGGGGTATTACAGAAATGGTATCAGAGCTAAGCGTTATAAACCTCAGAGATGATGCAATTATATAATAATAAATTCACAAAAATAATAAGAATTCTTTTGAAGTTCATAGTCGGGCTACTTAAAATAGCGCTGACAGTTAAAACGCTTACGGGAACGATTATAAACATCATGATAGTAACTTAGATCGCTTAATATGTAGGAGCACAAGTTCGAGGATCCAGAGATGTTTGAGCAGGAGCACGATGAGGCATTGTTACATGCTGAGGTTCAGGTTGAGCCTGATGAGGATGTTGCTGAGGAGGAGGACCCCTCGGAGGATACAGAGCCCCTTGTTTATGAGGAGACTGATGAGGAGGATCCAATGGAGGACACTGGGCCACTTATTGATGTCGATGATGAGGAGGACCCCTCGGAGGAGACCGGGCCAGTTATTATCAAGATTTCTGATGATGAGGACCCGAAGGAGGTCCCAAATGATGAGGATGTTGAGACCCCTATTGAGGAGCTGGTTTATGCTATTATGGAGTACACTGGTACCCATATACCCCCACTCCTTATGGTCAGAGCCCCTACCCCTCCACCACTACCCTTGAGTCCTTATGATGATAGCTCCGAGACTCTTACTCCAGAGCCCATGCAGACTGAGGATGCACACCTAGAAGACCCAGATTCCCCACCCCTCGACCCTGCACATAAGTAGTCCTTCTTGGTTCATGGCTTTGTTCACAAAAGACTAATTTCACGGTTAGCCGTTGCTGAGGCCAGGAGGGAGCTAGAGGCAGAGAGAGCTCAGAGGCGTGCACCTATTCCCGAGGCGGGAGTTGTCATTCCATGATCCGCGAGGCGTGAATTGACCAAGATCGATCTTATGGCTCACGCGAGGATCCGAGGACTTCATGGAGAGAAACATGGCAGGATATCCGAGAGGCAGACTAATTACTTTCTTCTTGTTAACAGAAGTTACAGATATAGAATTTGATGATTAAAAAAGAACAGTGTTCAACGATTGATTTGTATTTTCCTTTTTAGCTGTAGATCCAAGGTTAACTTCTTTGAGATCTACTCTCAGTTTATGATAGCTTGTCATCACTTTCATATTACTAAAAATGCAATCAAATTTATCATATAATGAATAGGGATCTTTAGCCTTTGCTTCATTGTATTTGCATGCTCCCACTTTTGGCTCACTAACAGCCTTTTTACAAAGGTGAGTTAGGTGATTAGTTGAGCCACACTTTTGACATTATTTCCTGGGAGCATCTACAACAAATGCAAAGTTATTGCTCTTATTCATTCCAATTTTCCTATTCATTTTATTCTTCTTCTTCTCTTCATTCTCAGTCTTGATTTCCTTGATGGGTGTCTTAGAAACTTGATTGACAATGGGCTTCTTCTCAATTTTAGTGGTTGGAGTTGTTTCTGCATTTATCTTTTCACTGTCTTCATCTGCAAGTTCTTGCTTGATGACCAACTCAACCTCACTGAAATTAACCTCACATGCCTTGAACAAAGGTGCATCTACTTTTCTCAGCATAACCGGGACATCTTGATCTGTAATTGCCTTACCTTTGTCACCTTCATTTTTTTTGTTACTGTTCAAGGTATCATAGTCCAAACCAATATCTATATTAGCACATGGTTTGTTCTTCTCATGGTATTGTCCAACCAACTGAGATGCATTTATAAAAGACTTCAATTTCACCTCATTGTTTTCAAATTTTTCCTTCAACACAACTTCAATTTTACTTGCACACTTGAGCTTATTTTTCTTGTATTTCTTTTCTTGCTTAACAGTTTCAATTATTTCTTTTCAATCTCAAGCTTCTCCTTAATCTTTAAAAGTCTACTAACTTCTTCAGTAGCTGCCACCATGCTTGTGTGGATATGAAACATCTCCACACTCATCTTTTCAACAGTTTTTTTATATTGGCTTATGTCACACCCCAAATCAATAACACATACACACTAAATAAATGTGAACCATAATTATATTACAAGCTTATAAGTCCAAAAGATAATAATAATACTGTTACGGATTAAAAACTAGGGTATATGATTACTGTATTTATTACTAAGGAACGTGAGCTTCGAGGCTCGATTTGACTGCTCTTGTATTTTGTGACTCAATCTGCCTTAATAAGATGCCTACGTACCTTGCTGATTGCCAAGAATCAAGTCAAAAAATGTAATTCTGATTTGTGGGGTGAGGCCCCTTATATAGATGTTGGGAGTCCTTGAATTGGACTTGGTATAGGAGATTTGGTGGTCAAATCTCTGAATTAGAATGGACTTTGGAGTCCTAGGAAGTAGGAAGCTGATTCCTTATCCCTTGAGGTTCCTTGGAGGCCAATCTACAAGGATTTATATCCCCACCAGGACTCATCTTAATAGCTGTTTTTCTCCCTTATTAATTAATTACGAAATTAATTAATATTCAGGGTTTTGGGCCTTCTTTGTTCCATCAGGCCTGATCTGGTCCATCAGGCCTGATCAATGTGTTAACCTTTTTGGTCTGAATGTCATACATCTTTTTATTGGGTCTTGTAGCCCAAATCATGTGTAATTACTATAATATTTAATTACGTAATCAGGATTTATTTATTCTCTATCATTTGCCCCCCAACTTTTGGGAAACCATAAAAGATTTCACAAAAGTTAAGTTCATTCATTCCCTTACAGGGTATTGTTTTGAGTAAAGTGTGGAGCGACCTACACATTTACAACGATTTACCTTTATCCCAATTACTTAGGAATTATTTTAATTTTCAGGAATTTTCCCCTTAATTCTGGGATTTTTCCTTAATTTCCAGGAATTTTTCCCTTAATTTTCTGGATTTTCACTAAATTATGGGATTTATCCTTAATTTCCAGGATTTTTTCCCTTAATTTTCTGGATTCCCTCAATTCTGGGATTTATCCTTAATTTTCAGGAATTTTTCCCTTAATTCCGGAATTTTTCCTTAATTTTCAAGAATTTTTCCTCATTTTCTGAAAATATTAATATTTTTCAGAAAATTTTTAAGGAATTTCCTTATTTTCTGAAAATACTTAGGAATTCCAGGATATAAAATTCTTTTTCAGAAAACATTTTTCCTTCTTTTTTTTACACCTGGTTCGACCAGGAATCATGTTCAACCAAAATCCTGGTCGAATTAGCCTCTATTGTGCCCTGGTCGACAAGATTTCGAGGAGGATTCTTTCGATCAGAAATCCTGGTCGAATTTTGGCCAGGATTTTCATATATATATATATATATATATATATATATATATTTTTGAGCAGGAAATTTTCGGTCAGGATTTTCGATCAGAATTCCTTGTTTTGACCGAATTAGCTTCCCTTGCCTGCCCTGATCGAAGCCATTTCGACCTCAAGAGTTTCGACCAGGATTTCTATATCATTTCTGGTCGAATAGGTTCAAATTCTGGTCGAAATAACCCTTTTCTTCAACCCTGGTCGCAGCCATTTCGACCTCAACTTATTTGACTAGGAATACAATGTAAGTCTTGATCGAATTAGGTCCGGAATTTGGCATATATATTTTTTGTAACTCCAAATATTTGATTTGGGCCCTAAATCTGGGCTGGATTTCTTCTAACTCGAATTTGGGCTCATGATTTGGGCCTGGATTCTTTTGGGCCAACCCTTTAGTGGGTTCTAACTTGGGCCCATTTCTTCAACTGGGCTTTGTATTTTGGAAAACATTTGGGCCTCAAGCTGGGCTTTTATTTTGGGCCTTGATTTTGGTCATCCCACTCAATTTTTGGCCCTTTCTCTGGGCTTTGAGCCTGGGCTAGTTTATATTTTTCCAACCTGGGCCTTTTGCTCAGGCTTATTCTTAATTGGGCCTTTTTCTGAACTGGGCTTTTTGTACCCTCATGCCCAATAATTCTTGGGCTGGTCCCCCATTTCTAAGCCAAATTTTCAGAACCTTCTGGAATTTTCGAGGTTTTTATGGAATTTTTTCAAATGTTTTTGCATTTTTCCAGAAAGTTTCCCAAAATTCTTCCAATACTTTATAGAGCATTCCAGAATATTCCTGACTTTGGGCCCAAATGGGCTTTTCTAGGCCCAATTTCCCTTTTCTCTTCCTATATAAGGGTGGGAGGAGTGTGTTTTCATTCACACTCACCACTCTCCACTTCACATTTCTCTTCTCAAACACTCTAACCTTCTCCTCTCTCAACTCTCGTCCCTTAGAAGCTTTCCCGGCAACTTCTTTAGCCTTTTCCGACCTTATTTTCTATTCAAGGTTTTCAGGTCCTTCCAAGCTTCATCAATGGCTTACAAGAATTCCGAGAGAGCGGCCAAAATAGCCTCGGCTTCAAAACGAGGTAAGCGTGTTGAAATCCGTTCTTCTTACATGTCTCTAATAGATACAATCAACACTAGGGGGGATGAATATCCCTCCACTACACATCTTGATTCTTTTAATCATTGCAACACTTGGCACAACATAGATTATGATAAGTTAAATACACGTTATAATGTTCTTCCTCCTCTTAGATTAGTTCCAGTTTCTGGTGGTGACCGTCCTGCCACTGGAAACCCGATACTCTTTTTATTTACACAGATGCCCTTAATGCTGGGCTTAGGTTTCCTTTTCATCCCTTCTTTCCTCACCTTCTAGCTGATCTACAAATAAACCCATGTCAGCTTCCTCCAAAAGCTTGGAGGAACATTTTATGTTTTATGGTTTGCTGACTTAGGGAAGGTTTTCCCTATCCATAGCTGTTTTTAGGAAAGTTTTTCAATGTTACAATAGTTCTTCTGGTAATTGTGGTTGGGTCTATGTTAAACAAAGGCCCAAGTGTAAGCATATCTTTAACAGTGCCTCCATTCCTGACAATAACCGAAATTGGAGGAATAGTTTCATCGGGTTAAGGTGGGAGAATGGTGACTGGGGCACCCTCTTCAGATCTTCCTACGGGAAGGTTAGTGATGGTAGCCTCAAATCCATTCACTTAACCCCCCAAGGAAACTATCATTTATAATGAGCTTACTCAGGATGACAGTACTACTACCAGCTGGACTATTTTAGAGGAGTTTTTCCTCATCCATGTGGGGCTATCCTCTGTTTCTCAACAGGGTATTTTTCTTCCCTTCTCTATTTTATTTCATTTCATGCATTATTGACACCACTTATTTTGTTTTTTATCTTGTTTTGCAGCTGCTAAGGAGATCAACGAGGATAATGTGCCTCCCGTTGAGGAGACTGCCAAGATGAAGAAGGTTCGGTTTGCGGGCATGGACACTCGAGGAAAGGCCACGGAGCCTATCTTCTTACGGAAAGACAAGGAGCCCAGGGGGAGGCTTCAGCTGAGGGAGCCGAGGCCCCTAGTGCTCCTATTACTGCTGCTCCTGCCCCTGTTGCTACGGGCGCCTTTCAGCCTCTTTGGGGATTCTGCCGAGGGGATACCGTGGTTGGATCCACGAAGTACGCCTGGGATTGGTCTTACCACGGCGTAACTCCCAAGGACTTCACCGATGTGGTGGCTACTCCTGACTTGGAGAGGATCAAGCTCATGGGAGCTCAGTCCTTAGCCTCGGTATGATTACTTCTTGGAATTTATATTTCTTACTTGTAGCATTCACTTGCCTTACACCTTTGTTTATTGTTTCATTTCAGTCTAACGCCTATTTTCAAGGCGCTGTGAGGCAGGCCGAATCATGGAAGAGGGCCTCTGACAAAGCTGATAATGCCCTCAGGAGGCAACAGAAGAAGTATGCCGCTTTGGAGCGGAAGCTGAAGCGTAAGGAGGAGGAGCTCGGGGAGTCTAAAGCTGAGATGGTGGTGCTACGGGCTGAGAAAGATAAGGCGATTGATAACTATCTGGACTCGGAGGAGTTTACTCAGTCCAATAGGGTGAGGGATGACTCAGTCTTCCCTGGGTTTTTTAGGACTGGCTGGGACACGACCCTTGGGACTGTGAATGAGGCCTACCCTGGTATTAACCTGACGGACTATATCTGCCCTGATGATGAGGCTTTACTGTAGAGGTTTCGTACCCGAGTAGTTGTCTCGGATCATATACCCCAGGACCCGCTTCTTCCTCCTCCCAAGTCATCTTCGAGGCCTGCTGCAGATGATAGCTCTTCCTCCTCCGGGATGACCGAGACCTTCAGCGAGAGCGGAGGAGATGATGATGTGGATGCCGAGGGCACCTCAGCTTCTTAGAGCTTTTCCAGCCCTGCGTGGCTTATTTACTTTATCTTATTTTTGAGACTTTGTTTATCAAACTTTGTAATATTATTTGATCTATTTCTATTTATTTGATTTTATGCTTGCATTTCATGTACTTAGTTTACTTGCCTTGCCATAGAGATTCAAACATATTTCGAAAACTTTCTGAACTTCATAAATAATTGGGATTCATCCCTTAAATAAGTCTTAATCAACCTCAAAATAAAGCTAAAACATGTAAATCCTAAGTAAGCAAAGCTTGAAGGTGCTTTTCAACCTACTTGTCACCTTGACACGTGAGAATCATGTTCAATTGCTTCACACATAATAAACCTTCAGGTTTTGTGCATGCCAAGTTCCCGGGACTTCAAAACCATCCATAGTCTCCAGCTTGTAGGTTCCTCTACCTTGAACACTCTTGACCTTGTATGGCCCTTCCCAATTTGGGGCAAGCTTCCATTTCTGCCCTACACCAGAAGCTTCCACCTTCCTCAAGACTAAGTCACCCTATTTGAAGAACCTTTCTTTAACCCTTAGGTTGTAGTAGAAAGAAGCCTTTTTCTGATACTCCACTATCTTCGCATGTGCCTCATCTCGCACTTCATCAATTAGATCCAAGGCTAATATTTGCCCTTCCTCATTCTCCTCAGCATTAAAAGCTTGAATCTTGGGAGAGGAATATGATATCTCTACAGGAACAACTGCTTCTGCCCCATATGCTAACATGAAGGGAGTTTCTCCAGTCGTGACTCTACAAGTAGTCCTATAGGCCCATAGTATTGGGAGTATTTCATCTACCCAGTTATTCCTCGACTTCTCGATCCTCTTCTTTAGCCCATCCAGGATTATTCGATTCACCACTTCTGCTTGCCCATTGGCTTGCGGGTGAGCCACAGAGGTGAACCGTAACTCAATTTTGTTCTCTTCACAATACTTCTTGAATTCCTCGTTGTTGAATTGTGTTCCATTGTCAGTGACTAGGATGCGGGGAATTCCATACCGGCACATGATATTTTCCCACAGGAATTGTGCAACCTGCTTAGTTGTGATTTTGGCCAAGGGCTTGGCTTCAATCCACTTGGTAAAATAATCGATGGCTACAATCAAAAACTTCATTGGTGTCGTGGCCATGGGGAAAGGCCCAAGTATATCCATTCCCCACATAGCAAAGGGGATGGGTGAGTTGATAGAGGTCAGCATCTCGGGGGTTTGTCTAACGACAGGTGCATGCTTTTGATAGCGGTCACACTTCTTTACATATTCTTTGGCATCAGCCATCATTTCTGGCCAATAGAAGCCTAAACAGGTTATCTTATGAGGTAATGCTCTGCCCCCCAAGTGTTGCCCATAAATACCTTCATGTACTTCTTCAAGAGCCAAACGTGCCTCATCGGGCCTGAGACACCTTAAGTAAGAAACTACAAAAGATCTTTTATACAAAATCCCATCTATCAAAGAATATCTTAGTGCTTGAACAGCCAACTTCTGTGCTTCAGTAGCATCGTTTGGCAACCATCCGGTTTGAATATGAGTCTTAATGGGATCTATCCATGAAGTCCCCAGTCCTAGAGGAGCTACAAGCTTAACATCAATACTCCATGTCTTTAGAACGCGGAAGTACACACTTTCTGAACTTTCCTCTATCTCAGATGAAGCAAACTTTGATAATGCATCTGCCTTAGCATTTTCCTCCCTCGGAATGTGCTCAACATGGCATTCATCGAATTGGGTCATCACAGCCCTTACTAGGCGGACATATTTAGCCATCGTATCATCCCTTGCCTCAAACTCTCCCTTTACCTGGGATATAAACAACTTTGAGTCTCCACAGACCTTCAAGCTCTTGACTCTCAGTGTCCCTGCTAGGCCGAGGCCAGCTATCAGAGCTTCACATTTTGCCTCATTGTTCGTGGTCGGGAAGTCTAACTTCATGGCATACTCAATCAAGAACCCATTAGGGCTTTGTAAAACCAAACCTGCTCCACTTGAATTTGTTTTTGATGCTTCATGAAAATAGAGAACCCAATATTCTTTCTCCTTATCATCCTTTTCTTTGTCCCCCTTATCAACTTCTTTGTCTTGAGGTATGGTATCTTCCTCCCCCCCGACTTCTTGGTTGGGTATGGTACATTCCACCATGAAGTCAGCCAATGCCTGGGCTTTTATTGTCATTCGTGGCTTATACTTGATGTCGAATTCTCCCAGCTCTATTTCCCACTTGATCAACCTCCCACTAACCTTGGGACTATGAATGATATTTCTCAGGGGCTGATTTGTTAGCACCTCAATTTGATGAGCCTGAAAGTAAGGACGTAACTTTCTTGAAGCCATCACCAAAGCTAAATCAAATTTCTCAATAGTTAAATAATTCAACTGAGCTCCATGCAGAATTTTTCTGACATAATATACGGGTTTCTGGATTTTCAGTTCCTCCTTAACCAATACAGCGCTCAAGGCACTCTCTGAAACGGCCTAGTACAAGTATAAGACTTCATTCAAAGCTGGCTTGGCCAACAACGGGGCCTGGGCCATATATTTCTTTAATTCCTCTAATGCCTTCTGGCTTTCCTTACTCCATACAAAATCCTTAACCTTCTTTAAGGACTTGAAGAATGACAAACACTTGTCCCCAGACTTTGAGATGAATCGACCCAATGCAGCAACCCTTCCGGTGAGCTTTTGAACATCTTTGATAGATTTTGGGGGCTCCATGTCCAGGATTGCTTTTATTTTATCAGGATTGGCTTCGATTCCTCTTTTGGAGACCATCAATCCCAAAAACATTCCAGACCCTACTCCGAAAGCACAATTCGTAGGATTTAACATCATCTTATGATATCTCAGGACCTCAAAAGCTTCCCTCAAATCGGTTATATGGTCAATATTCACTAGACTCTTGACTAACATGTCATCAACATAAACTTCCATGGTCTTGCCAATAAGATCCTTAAAAATTTTATTTACCAACCTTTGATAGGTGGCTCCTGCATTCTTGAGACCAAATGCCATAACAAGATAACAATAAACACCAAAGTCAGTGATGAATGATACCTTTGGGATATCTCCCTTATGCGTCTTGATCTGATTGTATCCACTAAATCCATCCATGAAGCTCAGCATCTCATGCCCAGCAGTGGCATCTATCAAAGTATCTATCTTTGGCAACGGGAAACAGTCCTTAGGGCATACGTCATTCAGATCAGTGAAGTCCGCACACATCCTCCATTTTCCATTGGCCTTCTTCACCATTACAGGGTTTGCTAACCATTCTGGAAATTGTATCTCCTCGATGAAACCAGCCTCTAAGAGCTTCTCTACTTCCTGTTTTATAGCTTTTTGCTTCTCTGGAGCAAAACTTCTTTTCTTTTGCTTCACTGTCTTCCGATTTGGATCCACATTTAGCTTGTGAGTAATCAGTTCCGGGTCTATGCCTGGCATATCAGCTACTAACCATGCAAACACATCACTATTTTCTTGCAGAAATTTCACCAACTTCCCTCTAAGGGGCTCCTCTAGTGTGGCTCCAACGAAAGTCGCCTTCTCAGGATCCTCGGGAGCTAAGGGTATTGAAACCAAGTCTTCTGCTGGCTTCCCTTTTTTCTCATCATTTTCTCGGATATCCAGATCTTCAATAGGTAGAACTTGCCCCCCAACTCCATCTGCCCTCAAAGAGGCTACATAACAACTTCTAGCCATTTTTTTATCTCCTCTCTCTTCTCCAATCCCATTCCGGGCGGGAAACTGCATAACTGAATGATAGGAAGAAGGGACTGCCTTGAAGGCATGTATCCCTGTTCTCCCCATGATAGCATTATAAGTTGAACTAGCCTTTACCATCATAAAGTCCAACATTTGTGTTGCTTTCCTTGGTTCCTGACCTATGGTGGTTGGAAACTTGATTATCCCTTCCATGGGGCACTCTACTCCCGCACTAAGTCAAGAAAATATTTTATTTTTAATGATTTATAACATGGATGCCGGGAAAGATTTGGTATTATTTTAATGGGATTGTAACAAGAGAAATTAAGTTCACTAATGAGGTTCACTTTAGGGAATTTGGTAGAGAGTTTATAGTATTCACGATCTATTGGATAAAGAATGTTTTGATGGTAAGGTACTAACAAGGTTAAGGGTTATTAACGGTAGTATCTGAATTGGTTAATGACATGGTGATTATCACGACTAAACATTCACGAAAAAGTATGTATACTTGGAACAATTATAAGCATAAGGAGGTAAGTAACTTTCCAATAATTATAAGCATAAGAAAGTTGTAACTTTCCTTCCAATAGTTCTAAGATTATTCAATTCAAGTAAAAAATACACATAACTTAATCGCATGCAATTAAAAAAAATACACATAACTTAATCGCATGCAATTCAAGTAATCCACATAGTCACATAATCACATAACGGCATGACATATACTACTAGTTATTTATACTATAATATCACCTAAATACCTAAGCACATATGCAAGTAACACATAAGGACTATTATTGACCTTAAATTAACCCTAAAGATGATGTGCAACACTCGGAATCTTCTCCTCTAAGACCTAATTACAATGAACACCACTAAGGTTTTCCTAAGACCACTCGAAGGGTGCTCTCGGGTTTCTTGGTGGAAATGGGGTGTCTCCACCTTGGGCCTTCACTCCAATTCACTTCCTACAGGTTTTTAAGACTCTAAACTAACTTCTAAAGTTGGTGAGACTCAAAGGCCTCACTCCTTTAGGCTTACAAAAATCAATACTCACACTAAGGTTCCTACTAGCACCAGTTTGCACGTCCTGTGCTCCTTGGCTGAAATCTCAACTTCTACCTGGGGCATTCTAACAAAACCAATTCCCATGGATTCTTAAGACCTAAACCTAACTTTTATACTTTGTTTCAGGCCAAGGCCTCACCTGGGCCTCTCTAGGCCTCTGCCTAAAGTCAACACTATCAAGCCTCCCTCGCAAACACTCTGCTCTATTTTTACTCACATAAACCTCACTTTTCTCACTCAATTTTTAATTCTAATGGTTTTTTAAACTTCTTAAGGATATAATATACTTATTTAATCCAAGCCCCGTGAAGGCCTAGCTTATGGCATGGTTAAGGTCAACCAAAGTTCAAGCTTATGCAATTCTGCCCTGTTCTGAGTTACTCTCGGAAATGTGTGTGTGCACCTACCTAAATGCAAGTTTTTCAACGAATCAAAGCCACTGGATTCAAGTAAAACTCAATTCCTAACTCCAGTAAACTCAGACCTATCAAGGCCTTACCAAAACTCACCTAAATCAGGCTATAATTATGGTGAAAAATTATGCTACAAAGTGCCTAGTGTACCGCCTTCCACCTTAACTCCCATATCAACACCAAAACTAACATGTAAGCCCACAAATCTATCCTAAATTGTACACAACCCTATTAACTATCATTCTATGGAAAAATTTGAGCATAAACCTAGCCTTAAAAGCCAGTTACCAAGGCAAAACAGAGAGCATAGCAGAGCAGATTTTAATTATGAAATTTTAAGCAAATATTCATACCAAAAACACATGGTATTAACTTGATGGATATAGAATTTGATCATAATTCGTCAAGGTACATAGAATACTAGCATTTTAGAGCAAGAACCGTGCAATGCATTGCATAAAAACTCAAATTTATATCACATATTACATTTATCGGATATACTACTTATTCTACAACATGCAAGTATAACTTCAACTTTTTAACGTAAAAATCATGGCATGCAAAGATGGAAACTTGGTAAAATACATCTTATAAGATCATAAGTTCTTCTAAAAGTCACATGCAAAGTCTCTTTCTTCTTGAAAATAAACAAAACTATCACACAAACAACAAAAATCTATTAGGCTCCTTGGGAGTCATTGCTGAATGCTTGAGGCCAAGATTATGGCTTGAAAATGAAAGCAAAACACTTCATCAAGTCCATATCTTGCTGAAGTTCTATGAGCCACATTAGGTTCAACTCTAGATTCACAAGTATCAAAGTTAAACCCTTGGCTTTAGCCATATGCAACTAAGAAACTAACCTCAAATGAAGATGTAACATTAGGTGTAAATGTCCCTTGCTTAGATGAGTTGAAAGGTATTAAGAAAATGAATAAATGAGGAAGAAAAATTAGAGGGGTGGGGAGGGTTTAGGTTCTTCCGAGAGAGGGTAGAGAGAAGAGAGAGTTGAGTGATGTGGTGGTGAATAAAAATGAGGTGAAATGAGTGCTTTAGTTTGTTTTTGTCTCATTCAAATGGTAGTGGAGTTTGAGTTTACTATTTTATCCTTCAACCACTAATAACAAGCTTTTTCATGCAAGATTTTATTGGTCATTTGTTTGGTCAAATGGAGTTAGTGGAGGGTGAAAGGAAGGTCTTACCCTTGATCTCTATTTGGGCGGAAGTTGCATGCAAGGGCACACTTATAATTCGATAATTCTTAAAAGTATAATTAAAAAGAATGTCTTTTAGTAGTTAAAATATAAATCCATAAATCACAAAATTAATACCATAAATACTATGAGATTTTAAAAGTTTAATAAATTATTTTCAAAAATTTCGAACAAAAAGAATTTATATTAAAAATAGTTTTTCTAATAATATCATACTAATAAATCATGAAACACATAATTAACACATTAAAATCACACAAGCAATTGTAAATAAATTGACTCTACTCCACAATATAAGAATATAATTTATCCGTCTACTCGCAACTTATTCAAATATCACTAAATCGCGAGAATCTCAATTATTACTTAATCGCGTAGTAGCAACTAATCAAATCGCGCTACTTATTTAATCGCGTAACGAAAATCTTACTCGCATAGAAAAGCCATACGCTTAAAAATATTCCAGCAACATTCGCAATGCCATACGATAAAATTATACACAATATATAATAAATTCACATAGTCGGCCTTATAACACAGAATATTTATGAATAAATACATCGCACTTATAAAACAACTCAAATATTTACTGGTTGTCACAACTTATATTTAAATCAATGATAGTTAGAATTGGTATCTCTGATTTTGATGAGGATGATTCTCCTTGCTCAAGAGCCATGAGTGTATAATTTCTAAATTCTTCATTATCATCATCTTCATCAGAGTGTCATCCCAACTCGTGCCTTCAGCTTGTAAGCCTTTCCCTATCATTTCTTCAAGGGAGCTTCATACTTTGATTTTAATTCCAGATAGGCTATACCCTTCTTCACTTTCTTTGGCTTCCTGCACTCAGTTGCATAGTGGCCCAACTCATCACAGTTAAAGCACCTTATTTTTTATCAGTCAATAGATCCAGTTTTGTAGCCACCTTTTCTAGCTGAGTTAAACTGAGTTTTTGGTTTCCAGTTGTTCCTATTTGAGGACCGTCCCTTGTTCTTGAAAACCCTTAAAATTTTAACCCTGATGTTAGAGAATTTTCTAGCCAGGTAAGCCATTGATTTATCCATCTCATCTAGCTCATCAAGGGTGTATTATTCATCTTCCTCTAGCTCCAAAATAACTTCTTTATGAGGTCCCTTGTTCTTTTGCTCAACAGCATGAATGACTGGAATTTGAGCATTTTGTTCATCTTCACTTTCTTCGCTGTCATTGATCATTAAGGCACTGAATCCATCAACTACATGTTTTTGGTTTTGCTTCAATGACTTCCTCTATAACATCTCAAGATCATATGTTTTCAAAATTCCATACAAGACTTCCAGTGCCATTCTGCTCAAGTCTCTTCCTTCTCTAATAGCTGATATTTTTTGTTCAAGGTGATCAGGAAGTGTGAGCAAAAAATTCAGTTTTACCTCCTCAACTTCATAATACTTATCATGAAGTTACAAGTCATTTATCAACTTATTAAACCTCTCAAAAACTTCAGTAATCCCTTCCTTAGGTCTAGCCATGAAACCCTGTTTTTCCCAAAAAATCTAACTACAGAAATACAGAAGGGGGTTGAATGTAATTTTGGTTTCTTTTGGAAATTAAAAACTTCTTACAGGTATAAATATGACAATGTTTGAATAAGCTAATTGCGGATAAGAAATATTCAAGTATTCAAACACAAAGTAAATAAACAAGGATGTTTAAAACTTTCTGGTGGATTGTTATTTCCACCATATATATATATATATATATATATATATATATGTAGAAGATCTATGTGCTGCAAAAGAATACAACTGCTTACAAGAGTTATTACAAATTGAACTAGAGAGTTCTTAAAGATACAGCTTACTAATGTTCTTTTGTTCTTATCTGTGTTAATTGTGTCAATCTCTCTTTTTAACGCTTGCTACTCTTGGTTTATATATCACCAAGTTACATGTGTAGTAAGAAAAAACATAAGTCTATTATCTAGGTCTAATCACATGTTTCTTATTTTCTCTGTCCAATGCAATCCAGATAGATATGGCATCTTTGAACGTCCCTGTTTTGCATGGAAATGGAAATGCTTCTTGATCTTCATAATCCATATTACAGGCTGCCACACTCCTTTTGTATACAATCAACCCATGTGACTGTCAAGTCACTATCAACCCCAATTTAATTTGTTATCCGTCGAGACTCTGTTGATTATCCGCCGAGACTCTGTTGGATCGTCCATTGATTGGGACTTGGGTCATCCGTCGAAGCCTTGTAGAAACATCCGTTGAAAGTATTTCTATAGCAGTTGATTCAATTTCACTTATGCAAAAATACAATGCATCTAATGATTACAATTGGCCAACCTATTTTGCATATCATTCTAGTAACCAACATGACTTAAAAATATCCTACAACTTCTAATTCTCTAAGACATTAGGGTTGACAGGAATGTGCTACAAAAACTTATTTAAACTTAAGCTATTATTTCAACGGATGACAGAGTAAGATTATCCGTTAAAAGCTACAATTACACTTAATTAAATCTACTAAGGTGTTTTGGTAAAATATCATCAACCCTACAACATATTCCTAACAAACCCTCATACTGAGACACCGGTATTCTCTTTTCATTAGATCTTATTTCCTCTGTACCCTCAAATAAAATTTAAATCTTCTCCCAAATATGTTTGGCTGTGTCACAGTTGACAATATTGTTGTACATAACATTGTTAAGTGACTCTATCAATATTAGTTGCAGGTCACTGTCCAGAGAAAATTTTTCCTTTTCAGGCTCTGTGTATTTTGAGGGGTCTTTAGGGGCAAAATGAGCTGGTATTTAGAGGGGTCTCTAAATGGTCCTCATCTTCTCCTATAGGATAGCTACTAGCTCCATTTTATGAGATTGAGACATCTTTCTTCCATATATGTCAAACCCCTCTTTCTAGTGCCAAATAATATTGGGAGAAATTTGTAACAACACGAATCGGGAGGTTGTTGAAATCACAGAGAAAATTATGTTGATTTGAAGTTGTTTTCACGACGAACGTGAAGAACACGAGATAAAAATTGATGGATGTTGTAGCTGATCTTGTTCAATAATTCTTAGAACCGGAAGAGGAATAGTATTTATTCTCTCTTATTTCAACTGTTGATCATCCGTAAACAAGAGGCCCACGTAATAGTGACAAGTTATTAGATATTGAATGCAACACAGAGGGGGGTGAATGTGTTTCTTGGATTTTTAGCCTTTTTAAGATTATTTGGATTATATGTGAACAAGCACAATGTTTTCAAAGCTCACTTAATTTGTATTAATTAAGTTGGTCTTGATACAAATTCTATGTTCTTAAGAAAATAAGAATTCAGCTTCTATCTTGAGAGAATACAAGAAATCTAGATCTGTTTGTTACTTGTGAACTAAGGACCCGTGCATGCTTTATAGATTAGCAGTCTGGGTTTACAAGACTAACACTAAAATGTACTAAACTACTTTCTAAAGCAACCTTTTCCTATTTTTATTTCTAGCTTAGCAAATCTATGAAGAATCTTACAGGTCTGTGACCATCCTTTGTCCAATTAATCTTGACCCTTGATCTTGTATTCTTCCAGCTGCTTTGTACATGTTAGGAGCAATTGATGATATCAAACAGAACTATCAGAAGCATCTGTAGATGGTAATTACTAACATCGACGGATGATGGTAATAAGCATCAACAGATAATGATTACAAGCATCGACGAATGATGATGATATCGACGGATGTTGATATTCGACGTACAACGATATCAACGATGAAGATGTAAATGAATGATGAAATCAGTATTTGTCACATCAAATGATCTTTGAAGAGGAAAAGGAAATAGGAACTCAAGTGGGTGGAGGACTTTATCTCAGAAGCAATTGTATAGGTTTCCTTGTTGTTAATAGAATAGGGATCCTTATACATTGGTAGATGTGTTTTATATAAAGCACAAATTAGGTTCATGCTATAAGCATTGCGATATTGTTATATCTTTCGCATAACCTAGCAGCTCTCAAGGATATTTGTTCATCTTTTTGAGAGGGTACTTGTGTAAAAAGTTTTTATAAGATTGACATAAAAGCTGTTGATTCCGTTGAAGCTTTGTCTAGTTGATTATATTAACTGTATTCACCCCTACAGTTGATTAAGGGCCTAACAATTGATATCAGAGCTTGTTGTTAATGTACAAACAGTTTAAGATCTGAAGATTGATCAACCATGAAAGACAAAGGAGAAGAAGAAACACAGAATCTGGATCAGAAGCCACAACCCCCAGCCACATCACAGATAAGCAGCAACATGAGTAGGTATGAAGCAATCAAAGTTCCCATCCTGAAAGTGCATAAATATCCAACCTGGAAAGTTAGGATGGCCATGTGGTTGGAAGCCACAGATCCTGAATACTTAAGCAGGATCTATGATGGTCCTCATAAACCAATGAAGGTAGTTGTTTTGATTGCAGGAGAACCAGAGAAGATGATAGACAAAGACATGAAGGACTATACTCCTGAAGATATCTTGTCTATCACGAAGGATGCTAAGGTTAGACATATCATGTACAGTAGTCTTGATAGTGTTATGTCCAATAGAGTCATTGGATGTAAAATAGCAAAAAAAATATGGGACGCTTTAGATGTAAAGTGTCGAGGTACAACTGCTATCAAGAAGAACAAGAGGACAATACTTACTCAAGAATATGAGCACTTTGACTTAAGGGACAATGAATCCATATCTGAGATTTATGGCAGATTTCAGAAGTTGCTGAATGACTTATCTCTTTTCAACAAGGAATATGATTTGGAGGACTCAAAATTAAATTTCCTACTTGCTCTTTCTAAAAAGTGGGACTTTAAAGTCACATCAATCAGGGATAACTATCAACTTGACATCACACCTCTAGATGAGATCTATGGAGTTCTGAAAACTCATGAACTAAAGATGAAGCAAAGGAGAAAGAGGAAAGGATCAAAAGCTAGACCAGTTGCACTCAAAGTTGAAGAGAAGCCAAAGGATAAAGCTAGAAAGAAAACTACTCCAAAGGGAAAGTCATGATTTATAAGTCAGATACTGAATCATCAAATTCTGATGATGACTCAAATCTTGATACTGAATCAGATATTGATAGTGATCATAACAGCAATGAAGATATGGATCAAATGGTTGTCCTACTGGTTAAAAGTTTTAGGAAGATGGTCTACAGAAACTTCAAGAAAGGGAGAAGATTTTCCAAAAGAGGTTCCAGTTCCTCAAACTCTGATAAGAGGAACAACAGAAGAGATACTGATTGGAAGGAAGCTAGATCTGGAAAACCTGACAAGTCAAACGAGAGATGTTACAACTATGATGGACTTGGACACTTTGCAGGTGAATGCAGAAAACCCAGAGCTGAGAAGAAATAAGCTTTGATATCAAAGAAGAGAAACTGAGATGATTCATCAGACTCAGATGATGGGATCAATTATGTTCTCATGAAAAATGCTATTGCTGAGGTCGACAATGCTGAATTAAAGGTACCTCATTCTACTCCTGCATTTGATACTGATGATACCAATGAATTAAGATTATTTCTTAAGACTCTGCATGTTAGTTTTAGGGATCAAACCTTAGAGAACAATGGAATCAAGAGTAAATAAATTGTGCTTAAGGAAAGGAATGATTACCTAGAAACTGAGTTGCTTTCCATGCTAAAAATTCAAAAAGAAAGAGATAATGTTGTTTATGTTAAAGAAAAATTGTTAGAAAAACATGCTTATCTAGAAAAGGAGATAGCTAAAGAAAGAGAAGTCATCAAACTTTGGACTAAATCAGAAAAGACAACTCAGGAAGTCTTAGAAAAGGATTGTTGGGGATCAGGATTAGGATATTCAGCTAGATTTAATTCTGATAAGAAAAGTGGAAAAGAAACTGAGAAAATAGAACCAATAAAAACTGATAGCGTTGTCAAATTGAACAAGGTTCAAATAAAGACCATTAAGTGTAATCCTAGTGCTAATTCTGTTAAGTCAATTCATGAGGAAGGTACTACCTCAACACCCATATCAAACTTACTTACTGAAAAGAGAGAAAAAGTTCACACAAACTCCGTAAATATTGGTTCAATGACTCAGAAACAGCTTAAGCAAAAGCTAAAGGATTTACACATGAAAGACAAGAGGAAAAAGTCTAGGAAAAATAGGAATGGCAATGTAGGTGTTAATAAGAATGGAAACTATGTAACCCTAGAAAGACTTGTTCAGACTGTGGTAGCACTAATAATCTTGCTAATTCTTACAAGAAGAATAAAGAGATAAAAGTTGTTCCTTCTAAATTAAAGTTTAGGAATAGAACATCTAGATATAAACCGCAGAATCCGTGTTTTCATTGTGACAGTATTTGGAACTCTATTTATACATGTAAAGAGTATAACAGTTTGTATTTTGATTTTTATAAACTGAAACCCTCTTTAGTTTAATTTACAAACTCAAAATTAAACCCGCTAGTATAACTTCGAAAAGAAGTATACTAGTCCCAACTATACAATACACAACTATAATATAATATAAACAACTTTACATAATAGAACTTATACTAGTAAGCAAACCCTGGACCATACTGATCTTGCTAACTCTTGCAAGAAGAATAAAAAGATAAATGTTGTTTCTTCCAAATCAGAGTTTAGGAATAAAATGGTTAGAAATAAACCACAAAGTCCTTGTTTTCATTATGGAAGTGTTTGGAACTCTATTTATACATGTAAAGAGTATCACAATTTCTATTATGATTATTATAAACTGAAACCCTCTTTAATTAAAGCAAAATCTATTTATGCGTGTATAAATACTAATAGTAAGAATGTTAACATAAACTCTGATATGAAGTCTTCTGTTACATATGTTAACAAACTTAAAAATGCCAAAGGATGCAAGCAAGTATGGATCCTTAAAAACACTAACTGATTCAAATTAATGATAGCAGGGTGATAGGAGGAATGCTCTAGTCTTGGATAGTGGATGCTCAGGACATATGACTGGTTATAAATCACTGCTATCAGAATTTGAGGAGAAGGCTGGCCCAAGCGTTTCTTATGGAAATGGAAACTTAGGAAAAATCTTGGGATATGGCAAAATTAAAGTTGGAAATGTCATCATTGAAAATGTAGCTCTAGTTGCAAGACTCAAGCATAATCTGATCAGTGCGAGTCAAATCTATGACGGAGGTTACCATGTCATTTTTTATAAGGAGAATTGTGAAATTGTCAGTAAGTCTGATGTCAAGATCACATTGACTGGTGTGAGACATGGTAGTTTGTATGAATCTAGGGTCTCCACAAGAACTGATAATTCAGAAGTTTGTCTACTAAGAAGAGCATCTATGGAAGACAGCCGGAACTGGCATAAAAGACTTTCTCACCTCAACTTCAATAATATCAATGAACTTGTGAGGAAAGATCTTGTAAGAGGATTGCCCAATGCAGTGTTTAATCCTGATGGATTATGTGATTCATGCCAGAAAGACAAACAAAGAAAGACATCTTTCAAGAGTAAAACTGAATCCTCAATTCTTGAACCATATCATCTACTTCATGTTGATCTCTTTGGTCCAGTGAATGTTATGTCAATGTCCAAGAAGAGGTATGCACTTTTGATTGTTGATGAATATACAAGATACACATGGGTGTATTTTCTGCACACCAAGGATGAAACTCCATCCATTCTTCTTGATCATGTGAGGGAGCTGGAGAAAGGATCAACATATAAAGTGAAGATCATCAGAAGTGATAATGGAACTGAATTTAAGAATAGCTCTATGGAAGAGTTCTATAAACTCAAGGAGATAAAACAAGAGTTTTCTGCTCCTAGAACTCCACAACAAAATGGAGTTGTTGAAAGAAAGAATAGAACTCTGATAAAAGCTGCAAGAACCATGTTAGAAGAAGCAAGATTGCCTACCTACTTCTGGGCTGAGGCTGTGCAAACTACTTGCTTTACACAAAATGCAACATTGATCAATAAGCATGGAAATACACCATTTGTGATGGTCAAAGGAAAGAAGCCAAATTTGAAATACTTTCATATATTTGGTTGTAAGTGTTTTGTTCTCAAAACTCATCCGGAGCAGTTAACCAAGTTTGATCTGAAAGCTTATGAAAGAATATTCGTAGGATATCCATTGACTACAAAAGCCTACAGAGTTTACAATCTGAGAACAAGAATAGTCATGGAGTCTATACATGTATCTTTTGATGACAAGAAGATAACAGGTCTAGAAGATGCAGATGATCATGACAAGTTGAGATTTGAAAATAAAGTACCTTACGCTGAACTTTTAAATTGTGACTCCGATACATTAAGTCCTGATATCACTCAAATCTCTGAGGTTCCACAGAATAGTGGAAATTCTTCTAACACTGAAGCATATGTTGAGGGGGAGCAACATGACACAAATCCAGAGACTACTGCAAGTGAGTCAGCTCAAGACACATCAGTAAAAAGATCATCAGACTCATCTTCCTGAAACTATGATTAGTCAAATACTGATAACCATGGGAACACTGATTAAGGGGGGCATCAGGAAACAACAGTGGTACTATTCAAAGGGATAACAAAGAATTCATGGATCATGGGGAGGTTCTTCTTCTAGAAGTCAACTTCCATCAGCAAGAAAATGGTTTAAGTCACACACACCTGACTTGATCATTGGAAAATCTAACGGTGGTGTAAGAACAAGGAAATGCACTCTGAATGAACGTCTCTACCATTCTTTTCTATCTCAAACTGAACCTAAAAAGGTTGAAAAAGTTTTATAAGATGTTGACTGGGTCACAGCAATGCAAGAGGAACTCGATGAATTTGAAAGGAACAAAGTCTGGACTCTTGTGCCAAGACCAAAGAACAGATCTGTAGTTGGCACAAAGTGGGTGTTCAGAAACAAAACTGACAGTGAGGGAATTGTTACAAGGAACAAAGCAAGACTGGTTGCAAAGGGTTACTCACAACAGGAAGGCATTGATTATGATGATACCTTTGCTCTAGTTGCAAGGCAAGAGGCAATAAGAATTTTTCTTGCCTATGCTGCTCACAAGAAGTTTAAGGTGTTCCAAATGGATGTGAAGAGTGCATTCTTAAATGGAGAACTTGAAGAGGGAGTTTATGTTGAACATCCTCCAGGGTTCATTGATCCAAAGTATCCAGATCATGTCTACTTACTGGATAAAGCACTTTATGGATTGAAGCAAGCTCCAAGGGACTGATATGAAACACTTGCTCTATTTCTGCTAGAGAGTGGTTTCACAAGAGGTACAATTGATAAAACTCTCTTTTATAAATACCATGGTAATGACTTGTTATTAGTACAGATATATCTTGATGATATCATTTTTGGATCTACTAATGACAAACTCTGTGAGAGATTTGCAAAACTAATGCAGTCTGGGTATCAAAGAGTATGATGGGAGAATTGAGTTACTTTCTTGGGTTACAAGTCAAACAGGCTGATGAAGGAATCTTCATTAATCAATCTAAATACACCAGGAACTTACTCAAAAGATTTGGAATGCAAGATTGTTCAACTGCATCAATTTTATGGCTATTGCAACTAAGTTAGATTTAAATACTGGTTCTTCAATAGATATAACTTACTATAGAGGTATGATTGGCTCACTCCTATATCTGACTGCTAGTAGACCTGATATCATGTATGCTACTCATCTCTGTGCAAGATTCCAAACTGACCCTAGAGAACCTCATCTATAAGCTGTAAAAAGAATTTTCATGTATCTTAAAGGCACCATAAATCTAGGATTATGGTATCCTAGAGATTCGGACTTTAAGCTAATTGGATATTCAGATGCTGATTTTGCAGGATGCAAAATAGACAGGAAAAGTACTTCTGGAAGCTGCCGATTTCTTGGAGGCGGATTGGTTTCTTGGTACAGCAAGAAACAAAAGTCAATTTCCACTTCAACTGCAGAAGCTGAATACATTGCTGTAGGAATATGTTGTGCTAAGATTCTATGGATGAAGAATCAATTACTAGATTATGGGTTAGACTATTCTTCTATTCCTATATATTATGATTATCAAAGTGCTATAGCAATGACAGGAAATCCAGTGCAGCATTCAATAACTAAGCACATCAGTATCAGATACCATTTCATAAGGGCATGTGGAAGCTGGTACAATGGAATTGGTCTTTGTTCCAACAGATCAGCAAGTAGCAGATATATTCACCAAGCCTCTCTGTGAAGCCACATTCACAAGATTGGTGAATTAATTGGGAATGATTTCAGGGCAGTTCTCAAACTCTGATAACTAAGTATGCTGATATTTTTGAAGTATGGTATCTTATTATTTGTCAGTACTTGTTAGATACTGATTCTTATACTAAATGCTTGATACCATGATAACATACAAAATGTGCTAAATGATCTTATATGAAAATTGCATGTTGAACAGCTGATTATGCTTATAAACTCTGTTATTAGTTAAACTTGTTTTGACTAATAGTTTATATTAGTAGTTGTTATATCCTGATATTTGTGATTACTTATTGTTAATGGTCAAACCTTGATTGACTGTTTGTGATGGGAATAATATTTAAATCAGCATTGTAATTACAAGGTTGAAATTAGCCTCAGATGGGAAATTTTTCATGGTTACACGTGTTTACTGTTGAGAAAGATTTGGAACATGTTCATTTAATGCTTAACCTAATTCTTGGGAACTGTGCATACAGTAACACACGTTTACATGATTACTTTTTAAGTTAATCGTATGTTGCCACATGTCCTATTAAACTGAACGTGACTAAATTAGTGGGGAAAAGTATTATATAAAATCAATTTTTGATTCTAGATGATAGTTTGCTTATTTGTGTTATTATCTCTCCGCTACTTTACCCTTCTCAATATCGTAAACTCTGAAACCGTAACTACAGTTCATAAATTCTTCTTGAAAAATTAACCAATGCTTCACCTGCTACTTCTAAACCATTTGATTATGATGGCGCCAAGTTTGTGACTAACAACTATTCAGCTATCTTGTCTAACAACAACGTGAAAGTTGATTTTCACATTTTTCAGGACTTTCTTAGATCCAGTGAGATTGGGTTTTCTCTCAAAGCTCCACCCACAATCTCTGGTGACCAGGTGCTTGCAATCTGGAGAACTGGCGTATTTGATGATGGAGGAGCTAATGGATCTCCAAGCCTTGTTTTTGAATTTGATAATACAACAAGGATAATAACTCCTCAAACTGTATGAGATACATTACAGTTGCCTACTCATACCTCCTACTCAAGTTTGGTAGGAGATACTGAGATGAGGAGATTCTTTACTGAGATTGGTTATGACAAGGATTTGAAGAACCTTGGTCTAGTTAAAAATGAATGGGCTAAGGAAGGAATGGAATTTCTTCTTTGATTGCATCATAATCACAAAGGCGTTCAACAACAAATCCTCAATTTTTGTTGCCTTGCCCATTATGACACAACAGATAGGGTACTCTATAATTCATGGCTCACATTATGATTATGGTAGAGTAGTTCTATCTTTTATTGGTGATAGGATAAATGTTGATAGAAATATAGTATACTATGCTAGATTCTATCAGTTGATTTTCAATGCTTGTTTTCCTAATACCCCCATCCTCTCTAATCAAATAGTATATGTGTTTAAGGTGACAAAAAGGGCTTTTTCTGACTTAATTTCACAAGATAAAAAGCGGTTGCATTTAGCACCTTTAATGTTACCTTTAGTTGCAAGAAACTTGCGTTTAGCAAGACTTCCCGAGAATTATGGTTTGCTTAACAGTCAAAGTGCTAAGCTGCAGGAAATAACCATTGGAAACCCCCATGTAGCTCACCTCAGCACAACAACTCAAACACTAAAACCATCTCAAACAGAAGCCACCTCAAGTGTCTCTCAAAAGAAACCTGTTGTAAAAAGACAGAAAGACTTGATACAAAAAGATACAAATCCTGATGTAGCTAAGTCAACACTCGAAGCATCTCAAGTTCCTCATTCTTCAAAACCTTCAGAAATTGTAAAGAGAAAACTTGTACTTGCTGGATTAGAATCAGATTTAGATGAGGATAATGCTACCTTATCTTCCAGATTTCCAAACCTTTTGTCTGATTCTTCTCCAAAATTAGTTATTTCATCAACTAGAAAAAACACAACTGCTGATTCTTATACAAATTTCAGACCAAAGAGAAGAAGATTGGTCAAAACTTATTACAACTAGCACTTGCTCAAGCTTAAACAGAAAATTGCTAAGGAGACTCAGAGTGTATCAAATCTAAATCCTGATATTCAGTCTACTGCTGAGGTGCTTGTAGAACTATCTGAAACTTCAGTCATGCAATATCACAAGAGAGCAAGGGAAATCTCTCATGAGCAAGTAGAAGCTAGTGTCAAGAGGCTGCAAGGAAAATGACTTTTTTCTGGATCAAGCATACAAGAACATGTATCTCAAAAGGGTACAACAGTTACATCTTCTGATTCAATCACACAAGAACCTGAACCTCAAAGTGGTGTAGCAGATATTGAAGCATAAGAGCCTCTGATTGAACCTACTCGGGAGTATATTACTGTTATTGTGGAGAAGAGGACACATGAACCTGGTTGTCAAATTCATCTAGCAACTCCTAATTCTCCAGCTACACAAGAACCATTGCATCAAAGTTATAATGCAAGCCTTACTCCTGTTGTAGTGACTTTTATTATTGATGCTGAAGGCAAAGTTCATCCATCTCAAAGGTCTACTGATATTCTATTAGTACCACAATTGAATGTTCGCATGGAATCTGCATCTTCAGATTCATAAGGTATAAATACTGGTATTAATTTATCAACATTTATTTTAAATACTAATTTAGTTCTTTCAGCATTTATAGTATACTTTTCATAATATAAATCTTGTTGATATGATTATATTTAAACCTTACTTAAGGACGACCTCTAGTTGTATGATCACAGATCACCCTTCTTTAGCCACCTCTTATTTCTGTAGGACAATCTTTCTGAGCCTTTTTATGTGAGATGAATGAAAAGATTGAGAGAAAAATAGAATTTAAGAGATGCAGGATCCTTCCTGGCAAAAGGAGAGGTAGATGAGAGATATGATTTAGTAATCCTTGTGAGGAAGCTCTAACTATTAAAAGTCATGAGATGTGTGGTGTGAGGAGTAGTGAGACTACTTTAAAAGAGTAAAGAGATTATGTTTTATTTGCTATATATTTACAGATGCTCAGAGTACTAAAGGAACAGATGCTGAACAGCAGTCTGTTGAATCTCAGGAAAACTCTGATGTATCAAAGGCTATTAATCTCCCTGCAAGTCTAAGTAATGATACTTTCTTACAGTCTATACATTCTACTATTCCACCATATGAGATAATCCCAATTTTTATTGAAAAATAGTCCATTCATAAATATTCATCCATTTCAGAATCACCACAGCATTCTACAGGACTTGAACTTCTGGAAGTTAATCTTGATGCTCTAATTCATTTATCCATAATATTTGAAGATGTGGAGAAGACTGATGAAGGTGTTGAAGCTTCGGAAGCCACATGATCAATTTCTCATTCTATTCTGTATTCTAAAGCTTATAAAAAAGTTCAAAAATTAGTGCAAGATCCAGCTGCTATTGAAGAATCTAATGATGGTAAAGAAACTCTTGTATCTAATGTTGTGTTAGATCTTGAGACTGATCTTTTCTTTCCTAAAGATATGCCTATGCATGTGAGACAACATAAAATAAAAGAGTTAGATGATAAGAAGAAGCAGGATTATTCTGATAATATCTGGAATGCTTATTGGAAAGATAATACATATCCTATTTCCAGAACACGTGCAATTGAACATCTAGAAACAACAGAACAGAAGATTACAAATCCTGATGTACTGAATCATCTGAAAGCATCTACTTTAGTTGTCAGATCATTATATACAGCTCATGAAGCAACAACTACTCAAATTAATTAGATTAAAGAATCATTGATTGCTTTAAAGTTGCTTACTCATCAGGAAATTCAGAAACAAATTTTACCAAAAGTTACCAGACAATCTGCAATTGAAGTCAGTCAAGCTAGATTGTAAGCTCATCAAGCTCAAATGTCTGATCAACTTACTGAAGTAAAGAATTCAATGGAGCTGATTCTTTCCCCACTGCTTGGTGATGATGCCAAAAAGGGGAAGAAAATTGATAAATATAAATACAAACAGTTGTCATTGATAGGCATTACGATATTGTTATATCTTTCGCATAACCTAGCAGCTCTCAAGGATATTTGTTCATCTTTTCGAGAGAGTACTTGTGTAATAAGTTTTTATAATATTGATATAAAAACTGTTGATTCTGTTGACGCTTTGTCTAGTTGATTATATTAACTGTATTCACCCCCTCTACAGTTGATTGAAGGCCTAACATAACACTTTTCAATCTAGTTAATAGATCGTTTATTGACTGATAATCTTGAATCTTGAACTTGTCTGCATTCTGAATTTGAGAAGTATGCCGAGATCTCCAGTTCGTTTAATAGAGAAATGATCTCGATAAATATAATAACTTATCGAGATCTATGAGTTCTCTATAGGTATACTTGACTTGTCGAGGTCTCTAGATCCATGCATGTGCAATGACTTATCAATATGTCTGAGATCTCTACATGTAGATATGACTTGTCAGTATCTCTGAGATCTCTATATACACATTTTGACTTATTTATATCTCTGAGATCTTTAAATGAGAAATTGACTTGTCGATATCTCCAATTCTTCACATCTTCATTTGACTTGTCGATATCTCTGATTTCTCTACATGCATAAATGACTTGTCGATATTTCTGAGACTTCTCTATAAGCCATTTTGGACTTCTCTACAAGTCATTCTGGACTTCTCTAATGACTTCTCAATATAACTTGATTTGTGACTTGTCAATATCTTGACTTAGAACATTTTTCATTGAACATCTTTATTCAACTCCAAGCTTCTATATCTTTTCTTTGAGGCATGATCATGGCTTGATCTTCTTCTAGAGTTTATTCCTTAGCTTGAATATGTTCACGAAAAAATCCCTTATTCTAATCTTTTAACCATTTTTACAGACTCAATAAATACAATACATAATACAGACTTAGAGTATCATACAACTTAATCTTAGGGTTGTCAATGTGACTTACTCTTATTATTGTACAGGCATGTCTTGCACAACACAAGTCATTTAGTAACTTCCGAAATTTATCATAGATTTCAGTCAAGGACTCATCATTCTTTCAGTCGAAGTGTTCATACTCCTGAGTGAGTATTGTCCTTCTGTTCTTCTTGATAGCAGTAGTGCATTAACACTTGACCTCCATAGTGTCACAAGTTTCCTTTGCATTTTTGCATCCAATCATCCTATTGGACATAACACTATCCAGACTATTATGCAAAAGGTGTCTAACTTTTGCATCTTTCATAATTGATCATAGATCCTCAGGAGTATAGTCCTTTTTATCTTTGTTAACCATATTTTCTTCTTGACCAAGGATAGAAACAACCAGCTTCATGGTCCTGTGAGGTCCATCATAAATCTTGTTCAGATCTTCAGGATCTGTTACTTCCAGACACATGGCCATCTTGACTTTCCAGATTGGGTATTTATGAATCTTCAAGATTGGAACCTTGATAGCCTCATATATGCTCATGTTATTGCTAATTTGGTTTGTGGCTGGTGGTGGGGAATTTTATTGAGTTTCTTTTTCTGCCAATAATGATTATTTTGTGGATCTTAAACTATTTGTGTATCAACAGTGTAATATCCCGTATTTTCAGGAATTATTATTATTATTTGAATGATTTATGTGATTATTTCAATTTGAAGTTATAAAATGATGAAAATTTTATTCCTGATGATGTGGTTGTGTCTTTTTATGGCTTAATGTATTAATTGATGTGATGCATCGATCCCTATTATTATTGTGAAAGTATTTAATTACTTTTACTATTTTCAAAAGTTTGATTTAAAAGCCGATCATTTTATTGACATCGGTAAATTTAGTTCATTTTACAAGTCGGTGATCGAGTGGATAATTTTATCCGCGTTAAAAGTATATTCGGTTTTTATTCAGGTTCGCCCTTGTAGCGGGTAAATCATGAAAATATTTAAAAAAATATTATTTTACAACTATTTTGTTACATGTTAAATGAATAACTATGTGTTTATTATTATTTAAAATGTTGTTGGCCATGATTTAACATGAGGTGAAGTTGTATGTGGTCCCGTAAGGACCAGGGTATTTTTCGGATACTCGTTACGTGTTAAAAATGCATTTATATGAAATTATACGCAATTTGGATGCGTGTCAAAGTGTATTTATTACGCGGTACATGTTCTATCTCGATCTGTGTGCATTTACATATAATATATGTGTTTTCAGGTTTTATTATTAATTTAGAAAATATTTCGATTTCTAAAAAATTATCGGACTGGGCCCCTACCGGGATGTCAAAGCCAACAAAAATCGTATTTTCATTTTTATAAAATCGTGGGACTTTAAATATTTTGTATTTTTGGAATATTCATAATTTTTGGAAAATTTTGACATAAATTTTATACATATATTTGATTAAAAATTATTCCCCACTAATTGTTAATTTTAGGATAATTATTTTTATTAAATGATATAATTAGGCCCCAAATAATTATAGGGATTTTTCTAATTATAAATAGGATTTTTATTAACAAAATTATTATTAAAAAATTAGATTTTTATTTTTATTTTTTTAGAAAATAGAAAAATTCTCTAAAATATGTTCTTGGTGTTCTTAAGTGTTCTTGAAGATTAAAGCTCAATTTGAAGGTGATAGGGAGAATATGAGTAACTATTTTGAAGCTCTCGAGCTGTTCTTGCTTAATCCATCATCAAAAATCATCAAATGATTGGTAAAACTTCAATTCAAATTTTAGGGTTCATATTAAAATTTGGGAGCTTGTATAATGATTTTTGGCTTGTTTTGATGCCATGATTAGCTTTATATGATTGTTTACAATCGATTCATTGTATTTCATGTTCGTTCCATTGCCGGATGGTTATATCAAGTTTAAGGTTTTATTTATTTAGATTTTCGATTTTTGCTGATTTATAAGTAATGGTTGTTGTTGTAAGTGATTGTATTGGATTGTATATGATTAAGCTTCGATTTCATGTATGGATCGTTGAGTTTGGTTAAATATTAGTCGAGTAGTTGTTCTAGCCGGAAATGATAAGAAAACACCTTATACAAAGGATCATTCAATTAGCAGATAAAATGATAAGTGCTGTAATTTTATTGAAAGTTGATAAAAGAAAGTTCATAAAAATCTCACAATCTTTGTTGAAGGTGCTCCTTTATTCTGAGCAAATTAATCATTTCTCCTTGAGTCTCTAGTCTTCTTTCCCAGCTTTTCATTGTTCTCTTCTATCTGGTATTTCAGTTGCATGTAGAACTCAGATTCATCTTCATTAGATTGATCTAGCATCTCCTGCATTTCCTTGAGAGTTTCATTGCTTGATATCTTTAGCTGGTCTTCTAATCTGAAAAATCTTCTGGTATTCTGTTCATCCTTGAACTCCATCACCCAATATGGCCTCAAGTGCACTTTACTTCCAGTATAAGGAATAGTTAAGACTCTTGGTAGTGCACTTGGGTCTCTCCAGCTTTATCTTATTTGTTCAATTGTATTGAGTATCTCCTTTTTGGCCACCATGGTGAATCCAAAAATTTTCTTGATTCTAGAGAATACTTTTACTAAGATAGAGTAGCCTTCATTGAGAATCCTATGAAGAGGCCAAGTAAATCCTTTCCACCCTTGTACCTGAACACTAATCTTTCTGGGAGTCTGTTGTGGGCATCAATTGATCTCACTTCATCTAGCTCATCCAAGTAAAGATTAATGTCTGAAAACTCCTTTATGTCACAAATAAAGAGTTGATCTCCTTTGTTGATTGTTGGCTTGGGTTTAGATAAGGTTTTGGATTGAAATGGGATAGACTTGACTGGCTTTCTTGGTATGTTCTTTCTTCTTTTCGAAGTGGTTGGTGTTGGGATGTTCAACTCAGGAATAGGTAGGCTTTCCCAGTCTATTGGTTCATCCTTGGGAATGATTGGCTCACTATAAAATTTCACACCAGGATAGACCTTGATTTCAACTTGCTCCATTATGGGCATCGTTGGTTGATTTATCGTAGTAGACTGAGTTGTCTTTGGTTCTTCCTTTTCTTCTTCAAATACCAGCTTCCTTTTGGCTCTTTCCTTCCTATATCCCTTTCATGATTTATGCTTTGGTTCCTCCAGCTTCTCAGTTTTAGTTAAGGTAGCAGGCTTCTCACTTTCTGACTTAGTGGCAAGCTTTTCAGCTTGTTTCTTAGCTTCTAAGAAAGCTTGCATTTTCTGATACTTGAGCCTCAATTTTTCTTCTTTCTTGGCTTCTCCAAATTGAAGATGTCCATCCACCACACAAATTAGTTTTCCATGCCTGTAGATCTTTTCTATTCTTTTCTTCAAGACTGAGTCTCTTGGATCTTTGTGATTTGCAATGGAGTGACCAGGCAGCTTCCTTTCATCGGGTTGAGGAGTTGCATAGACTAGGTCCAATAGATTTTTGCTTGATTGTTTTGATGAGTGATTCTTGGGCTTCAAAATCACAGTGGCATTTTGATGTCTTCTAGATAAGGTTTGACCCCTTTCCATGTTCCCCAACCTCATTTCACTTATTGGAATTTGTCTCAATTGAGTGAAGTGCTTCACAGATTTTTCTTGATTTTCAAGTGGACCAAATACCTTTTCAATTTTCTCATTAATTTTCTGCCTTTGTTCTTTCAGCTTGAGTTCAGCTGCTTCTATGTTGATTAGATCAATACTATCTAACACTGGTGGCTTTGAGAAGATAATGGGTGGAACGGTTACCTTACTAACTTGTACATGAACATCCTTATCCCCCTTTTTGTTATCATCTAGTAAAGCAGGGTTGGAAGTGTGAGCAGCCACCAGTTGTCATGGAAGTTGAGTTTGTTGATTTGAAAGAATTTGAGCAACTGAGTTCTCCACTTTTGACAGTCTGGAACCCAAATCCTCAACTTTCCAATTCAAGTCATAATTTTTTCTGAGAATTTGGTTCAAGCTAGTCATTGTAGAATCAGGCAATTTGGCATCCAATCTCTTATATATATCCTCCTTGACTTGAGCAATATCATGCTTCAGTACATCTACAGTTTGATTAAGTTGGAGAGCTTAAATTTTGTGCAACTATAGGGCCTCTAGATAGGCTTGTAGAAGTCTTTTGGTACTGGCATTGTTGGTGGCTTGAATGGAAGCTTGAGTTTGATGAATAAGTTTGAACAAGGTGGATTTGAAGTGATGATAGTTGTAATCCTTTGTAAACATCCAATCTGGTGTTTCTGCTTCTCCCCCTATGTTCCTGCCAACCTCTTCAGCATTCTCTCCAAGAGAGTCATCACCAATAAAACCACCAGAGGCACTAGAAGGATAGTCAAAATCATCACAAACTGTTGAAGGTAGAGAATTGAGTGCATCATTTTCCCTTAGCATAGAAGTTGTAGTGTGCACCAAGTTTAGAGTCCTCTTAGCATTCTCATTGCCTTGTCCAGCTAGAATTTGATATGCTGGAACAAGATGAGTAAATGTCTCAGCATCAAAAGAGACGAAATCTAAAAAAGCTTGATATTCTTGCTGAAATGGTTGCTCTTTTTCTGCATCATTGACATCCCTTAACTCACTAGCAATGGGATCTTCCCATTCTGTTGTACCTTCTTTTCTTTCATTATTTCTCTTTTCTTGCATCAAGGGCTCCCCATGGCTTCCCACCCTCACACCCTCATCTTCACCATCTAAGGTGGGACTCTTCTCACTCACTTTTGCCATGCTGGAAGAAATAGCATGCATTTGTCCGCTCTTTTCTTCTCCTTTTTCCAGAGAGCAACTTAGCCTCTCACTCAAGTCACTCCCTTCCCTCAATCCTAAGAGTGATTGAATAACCACTAAATCATCTACACTAGTAACATGTTGTGAAGCTTATCCATCGAGGGACAATCACTGGTCGACAGATGAAGAATATCCATCGAGAGAGTAGAAATGATAGAGTTATGAGTTGAAACTACTGTAGAATCTGTGGTGATTGATTTGAGATTATGCACAGATTTCTCAGTAGCTTTAGAAAGAAATGGCAAGTGAACCAACAAATCATCAGTAAGATGATGCTCACTTGCTTTAGATTTGGGCTCTTCCATGAGTTTCAAAGATGGAGAATCAGAAATTGATGTGTTTATCATGTCCAAATCCAGTGATTTTGTGGGAGAATTGTGTGTGTGAGATGTTTCAATTGTGAGAGATTTTGGCTGTGACTCCACATTTATTGGAGCCACATCAACCTGAATTTGTGATGGTGCAATAACTGAGTCTTCGACTGCAGTTCGCACTGTGTGTGCACCCTGTGACTCCCCCATTGGTTTAGATTTCTTCTTTCTGATATAAGTTTGTGGTTGGTCTATGTCCCTTCCCCTTTTGGCATGTGCTCTTGGTTGAGAGCTTGTTTCAATAGTCACATCCTTTTGGGAGGATGTAACTAGCAATGAGCTTATTTCCTTATTCAGCACTATATTCTGTTGAGATACTGCAATGTGGCTGGTTTGGGTCACACTACCTCACTCTCCTTATTCTTAGGGATTCTTTGATTTTTACCCTGTCCCTTGCTTTGGTAGTTTTTAAAACTAGTTTCTTTTGAGAGGAACTAGAGTGGGGTTTCTATGACTTGAATTTTGAAATTTTGGATTTTGTGGCTTGGGTAGGCACCTGTTTGGTCACTGTCATAGATGTCATAGCCACAGTAGTTTGCAAAGAAACTTAAGGTTGGGAAATAGTAGAGAGAGAAACAGTTACCTCACTTACTTGAGGTGCCTCCATCATTGGCAGATAGTTGAGAGGCACTTCGCAATGGAGATTGTTCCTGTTAAGATCAGCAAGTACCCTCTTTTCTTGGACCCAACAATTAAGCTTATTTTTTGGATTCTCAATCAAGAGGTCCTTAAACACATGATTTGCTAGCATCGTAATAAACCTAGCATAGTATATGTTCTTTGACCTCTTTTTAATGTCTCCTAACTTATACCCTAGTTCAAACATGACAGAATTACTGAAATTAAAGTACTTGTCACTTAAAAGCATGTAAAGTATATTAACCATATAGTAAGTAACTGCATCAAAATTGCTAATCTTATCAGAAAATAATTTTATAAAAGAGTCACAGAGAAAGCTCCATTCTTTTCTAAGACCCATTCTTCTAACCTCACCTAATTTGGCAGGATTGAGAGAATAACCCATAGACACAAGCATGTGCTCACATTTGTGTCTGTGTGTGGAATATTTATATTGTTTTCAGGCAAGTGAAAGCATACTTATATTTCAGAAAGAAGGCAATGGTCTTATCTTTAGAGTTGTACACATCAGTAGTCCAAATCTCCTCCAAAACTTTACAGTAGATAACTGGAGATTCAAGCATTGCATAACTTAGTTTAAAACTTCGAATGAAGTCCATCATCTTGTGATAGTCCTCAGAAGCGGTAATGTATTTGTTCACCAGTGCCACGAAGATTTTCTTCTCATAAACAAATCCAGATTGAGACGTGATTTTGACTATAGGTGCCATTGTTGTGATTGAAAGTAGTTACAGAGAAAAGGGTTTTTTGTTTTGGAGACGAAGAGAGTAAAAATTGTTATGAGAAAGATAAAGGTAAAATGAAAAATGAAGGGGGGATTTTATACTTTCTCATAAATAAACAAGTAAAAATTGAAAATCATAATAAAGTACCCAATGAAAATTTCCCAAAATAGCCGTTTAAAAACATGAAGTAAACTGTAGAAATTCTAGAGATTATTTATCGACATAAACTTACATATTGTAAGTAAATTCGATGGATAAGGTAAAGAATTAATGGCTATCATTAAAGCAATTCAACGGATATAGATCAAACAGATATTCATCATGATATAAAGTACCCAGAAAAATATTTGATTTTCAACAGATAATGAAATTCAATGAATATTTACTTTCAACGGATAATGAACATTCTTCGAGATGTAAATTTTGACTTGGACAAAATTTCATCTTTTTAGGAAAAATCATGTTTGAATTTGGATGCATTACAAGTTTCTTAGACATCAAAAGAACTTAGGAATAATTAAGCATACCTAACTAACTTACCAACCTGGTGAAAGTTGACTCATCAAGTGGCTTGGTAAAGATGTTTGAGAGTTGCTACTCAATTGGAACAAAATGAAGTTCTACAGTACCATTCATGACATGTTCTCAAATGAATTGGTACTTAATGTCAATGTGTTTGGTCCTTGAATGATGCACAGGATTTTCAGTAATAGCAATGGCACTAGTGTTGTCAAAGAAAATTGGAATCTTGTCCACCTGTAGACCATAGTCCAATAGTTGATTCTTCATCCATAAAATCTGTGCACAACAGCTACGAGCCATAATATATTCATCCTCGGTTGTGGATGTAGAAACTGAGTTTTGTTTCTTACTAAACCAGGATACTAGCTTGTTTGCTAGAAATTGACAAGTTCATGTTGTACTTTTTCTATCAATTTTACAACCTGCATAATCTGCATCTAAATAACCAATTAGATCAAAACCAGAATCGCTAGGATACCAAATGCCAAGTTTTGGTGTTACTTTGAGATATCTGAAAATTCTCTTAATAGCTACTAAATGGGATTTTCTAGGATCGGCTTGAAATATAGCAGAAAGACAAGTAGCAAATATTATATTTGACCTACTGGCTGTTAAATATAAAATTGAGCCAACCATGCTTCTATAACTTGAAATGTCCATAGAGTTTTCAGTAGTGTTCAATTCAAGTTTAGTGGCAGTGGTCATGGGAGTTTTTGTAGATGTGCAATCCATTAAGTCAAACTTCTTTAAAAGATCATAAATATATTTGGTTTGACTAATAAATATTCCATCACTGACTTGCTTAACTTGTAAACCAAGAAAGTTAGTTCTCCCATTATGCTCATTTCATATTTACTTTGCATCAATTTAAAAAACTCTTTGCAAAGTTTCTCATCTGTAGAACAAAATATAATATCATCTAAATAAATCTAAATAAGTATACTAGAGTCATTAACATTCCTAAAGAAAAGAGTTTTGTCAATAGTACCTCTTGTGAAATGGTTTTCTAAAAGGAACTTTAACAAAGTGTCATACCAGGCTCTAGGTGCTTGCTTCAATCCATAAAGTTCTTTCAAAAGATAGTAGACATAATCTGGAAAGTTGGGGTCTTCAAAACCAAGAGGCTTGTTATTTCCTAACAATACAACAAGAATTACAGAAGGGGGTTGTATGTAATTCTGACTACTTTTTCAAATTTAAAGAATGTTCTAACTTGATAAATATAACAGTGTTTGATTAGCAATGGTGCGGAATAAAAGAGTGATAGAAATCAAAACACTAAGTAATAAAAATACAAGCTTTTAAAACTTTATGGTGGATTTGAAAGTATCCACCAGATATATATATATATATATCAAATTGAGAACTCTGTGAAGTTTTGAATAGCTCATAACTGCTTACAAGTTTGAGCAACTAAACTACAGAGAAATGCTTATAGAATACAACTTGATATATTTCTCTGAAAATAAGCTTACTTAGTTAATTGTTCTACTTGCTACACTTCGTTTATATATCACCAAGTTTACATGACAATAAGACAAGATAATAAAACAAAACATATCTAGTCTAACTCCATGCTACTTCACTACTATATTCCAGCATCTTTGAATATCTTCACAATTGCATGGAAATGGTATTGCTTCTTTGTTCTTGAAATCCTACTTCACAGGCTGCCACATTCCTATTGCATACACCCAACGCATGTGACTATGTTGTCACTGTCAATAGCTATTTGAATTTGAACATCCGTCGGGACTTTGCTGATCATCCGTCGAGAGATTTTGTTGATCATCCGTCGGGAGCCTTTTCTGTTACTTGACTCCATTTCATTTATACAGAATTACAAGACAGTTTATATTTACAATTAGTCACCCTATTCTGTATATCCAATAGTAGTCAACATGACTCATATACTCCTACAGAATCTACACAAAAATGTGGTACATAACTTATTTATCACATAAGCTACTCAATCGATGGATGTTAATCTGTCATCCGTCCGGACTGTAAAGTTCATCCGTCGGGACTATATTAGATCATCCGTCGAGTGCTACAAAATTTACTAAGTTAAATCTGCTAAGGTGTTTTGTTTAACTTATCATCAAGTTCACAATATATTCCTAACAAGGCTGACTAAGATAGACTTCCTCCTCCAAATCTCCATTCAGAAATGCACTGTGTGTGTTCCCTGTGCATCCCCAAAGGTTTTAGATCTTTTCTTTCTGGCATTAGTCTGTGGTGAAGTTCTGTCCCTAACCCTCTTGGCCTGTGCTCCTGGTTGGGAGCTTGTTTCAATAGTAACATCCTTTTGGGAGAATGAAACTAGAATTGAGCTGATTTTCTTAATAACAACCACAGTTTGTTGGGAAACTGTGGTGTGGCTAGGCTTGGGTACACTAATCTCAACAGCCTTGTCCTTAAGGTTTCTTTGATTTTCACCCTGTCCCTCACCTAACTCAGTCTCCTTCACACTCCCCTCTTTATGTTTGGTAGTCTTTGGAACTGGTTTCTTTTGAGAGAAACCAGAGGGGGCTTTCTTAGCTTTGGATTTTGAAGTTGTTGTTTTGGTAGCTTGGGTAGGCATCTGTTGGGTCATTAACATAAATGTCATAGCTACACTTGAAGCCAAAGAAATTTATGAGGTTGGAAGAGCAGAGACAGTGGTGCTTACCTCACTTACATGAGGTCCCCCCATGATTGGAAAGTAGAAGAGGGGCACCTCTTTGTGGTGATTTGCTCTGTTGAGATCTGCAATGATTCTCCTTTCTTGAACCTAATAATTCAGTTTGTTGGTTGGGTTCTCAACAACAATATTATCAATAAGATGGTTAGCAAGCATCATAAAGAATCTGGCATAATAGATACTTTTACCTCTCTTATTGAGCTCCCCTAACTTATAACCTAACTCAAACATGATCATGTCACTGAAGTTAAAGTACTTATCAGTAACTAGCATATAATGCATGTTAAGCATGGCAATGTTAATAGAATCAAAATTACTCACTTTACCAGAAAATATCTTAGTTACCACATCACACAGATAGCTCCATTCCTTTCTAAGACCTAGCCTCCTAATCTCACTTAACTTAGAAGTAGAAAGTGCATAGCCCATAGAATTAAGCATGGTAACTAAATTAGCATCAGTGTGTGGAATAGTACTAGTGTTATCTGGAATTTTAAAGCATAATTTGATAATGTTACTATTAATGCAGAACTGCTTACCTTTGAGAGTGAAAGTTATGGTGTTGTTAGTAGAATGATACACAGCTGTTGTCCATATCTCCTCTGCAACCTCACAGTAGATTGTGGGTGATTCCATCATAGCATAACTGAGTTTTCATTCCTTCACGAAGTCCATCATTCTGTGAAAATCTCCAGATTGTGGAATCTCCTTGTTCACAAGAGCTATGAAGTTCTTTTCATATATGAACCCAGACTGGGACATGATTTTGACTACCGGTGCCATTGTTAAAGTATGGAAATTTGCAGAGAGAGTATTTGCTTTGGAGAAGAGAGGATTTAGAGCAATTGATTTGAGAATGATAAAAGAATAGAAAAAAAATGAATTCTGCTTTTATACTATCTCAGAAATAAACTGTCAAAAATAATAAAGTGAAATAACGTAGCCAATCAAATAGCCCAAAATAGTCGTTTAAAATAAATAAACTGTCAAAATTCTGTCAATTATCCATCGTGTTATACTTACAAACTGTAAGTATACCCGATGGATAATGTTCAGAGTTTTAACGGCTAAGATTTGGATAATTTGAAGGATGAGAATAAAACAATTATCCGTCGGGTTATAAAATAATCCATAAAAGTAATTGATTTTTATTAATAAATGCTATTCCGAGGGATGATCCAACTCGATGGATAATGAGCATCCGTCGGGATATAAATTTTGACTTAGCCAAAATTTCAACCAAAACAGAAAAATCAATTAAATTTCTGGCTGCATTATAACTTGCAAAAATATCTGAAATGATTCAAGAATAATTAAGCATACATAACTCACTTACCAACCTTGAAAAGGTGGATTCATCAAGTGTCTTGGTAAAGATATCTGCAAGGTGCTTTTCACTTGAAACAAAATAAAGTTCCACAGTACCATTCATCACATGTTCCCTAATGAAGTGGTACTTGATGTCTATGTGCTTTGTTCTTGAATGTTGTACTGGATTTTCAGTGATGGCAATTGCACTTGTTATCACAGAAAATGGGAATTCTATCGACTTGTAGACCATAGTCCAACAATTGGTTTTTCATCCACAAAATATGTGCAAAGCAACTACCAGCAGCAATATATTCAGCTTCAGCAGTAGAAGTAAAAACTGAATTTTGCATTTTACTAAACCAGGACACAAGCTTGTTCCCTAGAAATTGACAGGTTCATGTTGTACTTTTTTTATCTATTTTACAACCTGCATAATCTGCATCTGAATAACTAGTTAGATCAGAACCAGAATCTCTAGGGTACCAAATGCCAAGTTTTGGTGTTCCCTTGAGATATCTAAAAATTCTCTTTATAGCTACTAAGTGAGATTCTCTAGGATCATCCTGAAATCTAGCACAAAGACAAGTAACAAGCATTATATCTGGCCTACTGGCTGTTAAGTACAGAAGTTAGCCAACCACGCCCCTATAGCTTGAAATATCCACATACTTTTCAGTAGTGTTTAATTTAAGTTTAGTTGTAGTGGCCATGGGAGTTTTTGCAGATGTGCAATCCATTAGACCTGAAGAAAATTTAGAGTTGGCTTCCTATTCTTGAACAATTGGTAGGGTCTCATGCACTTTGCTTGATTAACCAAAGATATATTCTGAGTGTAGCAGACAGTATTCATAGCTTCAGCCCAAAAATATGTTGGTAACTTTGACTCTTCAAGCATTGTTCTTGTAGCTTCAATAAGAGATATATTCTTCCTTTCCACTACTCCATTTTATTGTGGAGTTCTTGCTACAGAAAATTCATGCATAATCCCATTCTCTTCACAAAATGATCTCATCACAAAATTTTTAAACTCAGTTCCATTGTCACTCCTGATTCTTCTCACTTTAAAGTCAGGATTATTGTTGACTTGCCTTATGTGATTGATGATGATTTCACTAGTTTCATCTTTAGACTTTAGAAAATATGTCCAAGAGAACTTTGAGAAATCATCTACAATTACTAGGCAATATCTTTTTCTTGAGATGGACAACACATTGAATGGTCCAAATAAATCCATGTGCAACAGTTGCAAAGGTTCTTCAATTGTTCAATCAAGCTTCTTTCTGAATGATGCTTTGATCTGCTTTTCTTTCTGGCAGGCATCATACAATCCATCCTTAGTAAACTCCACTTGAGGAATACCTCTAACCAGTTCTTTCTTGACAAGCTCATTCATGGTCTTAAAGTTTAGATGGGACAGCTTCTAGTGCCATAGCCAACTTTCATCTTAACTTGCTTTACTGAGAAGACAAGTGACTGATTCTGCATTTGATGAGTTGAAGTCAGCTAGGTACACATTTCCTTTTCTCACTCCAGTGAGAACCACTTTGTTGCTCTTTATGTTTATCACAACACAGGCTTCTGAATTGAAAGTAACTAAGTTGCCCTTATCAAAAAGCTGGCCGATGCTCAACAAATTATGCTTGAGACTATTCACTAGGGCAACCTCTTCAATGATGACATTATCCTTTAAAATCAAACCATATCCCACAGTATAACCTTTGTTGTCATCTCCAAAAGTAATACTTGGGCCAGCTCTTTCCTTGAACTCAGTGAACATGGTAAAATCTCCAGTCATGTGCCTTGAGCAACCACTATCCAAATACCAAAGATTCTTTTTGTTTCCCTGCACACATCAAAACAAAATCAAGTTGATTTTGGTACCCAAGTTTCCTTGGGTCCTGCCTTTTAAGCTTTCTTCTTTGGTTTCTTAGGTTTGATCTCATTTGACTTGGGAATTTCTTATTCATCTTTAGTCATCTGAGTTGGACCTTTGAAACTAGTCATTAAAATAGAATTAACATGCACATTTTGATTAACAGGAAAAGGCATGCTATTTCCAAACATGTTATTCCAGTAAGGCATGCTAAATGGCATTTAAGGTATACTAAATGCAACATAATAAGGATTAGGTGCAAATGGCATGTTAGTAAATTATGCATTCATATTCTGAGTAGACATAGCATTCATAGGCATGGTAGGCATGGCAGTCATGTTGGGAAAATAAGAGGGTGCAGACATGGAATTAGGCATAGTAAGTTTGCAATTAACAGAAAAATGATTAACACTACCACACTTAACACAGATTTTTCTTGGTGCATATTTATCAGGTGTGTAGTTATTATGTTTTTTAATTCCTACTTTCCCATTTCTATTGTTCTTCTTAGATTTTGTTTTAACCTCAATCTTTTCTAATCTGTCATTCAATTGCTTGATAGACATATGACCAACATTGACTTTCTTTTCCTTCCTGACTTGACTTAATTCTCCTGGAATAAATTCTTAGAAACAGATCCATATTTCTCGTTAAACTTAGCTAGCTTAGCTTTGTTAACTGGTTTACTTATAGCCGACGGATGTGGCTCCTTGTCACTCGACGGATAATCCTTTTGATTATCCGACAGATGATTTTCAATATCCATCGAGTCCACATCTTTCAGCAATGCTTCAACCAAATTGGACTCATGCTTCTCTTTACTCTTCTTCCAGGTTGCATCAGAAAAGGACTCAATGCCTTGAACTTTAGTGATTTGAGCAAGAACATCTCTGGATGATTTCCACGCCTTAATCACTTCTTGTTCTCGTTCAAGCTACTTCTTTAAAATCTCTTCTTTCTTCAAGGACTCAGTTAATTCATCTTTAGCAATCTTACACTCAATTCTCAATTTCTCAAATTCAATAAACTGAGACTCTAGCACATTATTCCTCTCACTTAAAAACAAATTGTTTTCTTTAATTTTAGCATTTTCCTTAGTGAGGGACTTAAGTGTAACACGTAATTGATATAATTATATGGACATATCATTTATTGCATCATTACACTCAGCTTTAGATAAATGTGCTAGGTTAGTGGTGATTACCTGATTGCTTGAAGAACTTGTTTCTGTTTCATCATATTTGGCCATTTGGGCTAGATTGACATAGCTTGTTTCTTCATCTTCATCTAATCCATCTGCAGCCCAGTCATTCTCCTGTGTGATAAAAGACCTTTCCTTTTGTTTGAGCAACTCAAAGTATTTCTTTTTATAATCAACAGGCTCAAACTTCTTTTTGTTGGAATCAGACTTTCTACATTCACTAGCAAAATGACCCGCCAAGCCACATTTGAAACACTTGAATTTTGACTTATCAACCATGTTTCTGTTTGGCTTGGCTGCTCCAAAATTCTTTTTGAATTTGAGCTTGGCAAATCTTCTGGATAAGAATGATAGATGTTCATCAATGTCATCCATGTCATCTTGGCTCAATTGATCTTCATTTTCAGCTACTAGCCCTTTAACCTTGCTTTCACAGACCTTTGATGTAGACTCAACAGCTTCTACCTTCATTTCTTTCTCATTCTCTAACTCAGCAACCAGTGCTATGGATCCTCCTTTCTTCCTTCCTTTCACCATCCTCTCATTTTGCTCTATTTCAAGCTCATAGGTTTTCCGGATGCCATACAGTCTCTCCAAGGTGAACTCCTTGTAATCCTGTGGATTTCTTAATGAGACTGTCATTGGCTTCCACTCTTTTGGAAGAGATCTAAGGAACTTAAGGTTAGAGTCTTTTGTTTGATAGACTCTTCCATGCAACTTCGGAGCATTTAGTAGCTTTTGAAATCTACTAAAAATATCAGTGAGAGACTCACTTTCTTCACAGTGGAAATGCTCATATTGCTGAATCAGTAGATGCATCTTATTCTCCCTTACTTGCTCAGTACCATCACAAATAATCTGGATTGTGTCCCAAAACTCCTTGGCTGTTTTAAAATTCATGATGTTATTAAATATATCACCATCAACTCCATTGAACAATATATTCATGGCCTTCTTATCCTTCCTGACTTGCTTAATATCAGGATCTGACCATTCCTACATAGGTTTTGGAACAGATGGCTCATTTCCAGTTGCAGCTCTCATTGGTACATGAGGACCTCTCTCTCTATGAAGTCCACGGAAGCCTCATCTTGAGAAAGAAGACGTAAGTGCATCTTCACCTTCCAGTGGTGATAGTTGTCTTTGTCCAGAAATGGAATCTTTACTCCAGCATCATTTTTGTTCATCTTGTTCTTTGTTGTGATCTTTATACTCTTTGTTCTTCAAGAGCTTGCTCTAATACCAATTTTTATTCCCTAACAATACAACAAGAATTACAGAAGGGGGGTTGGATGTAATTCTGGCTACATTTTCAAATTTAAAGAATGTTCTAACTTGATAAATATAACAGTGTTTGATTAGCAATGGTGCTGAATAAAAGAGTGATAGGAATCAAAACACTAAGTAATAAAAACATAAGTTTTTAAAACTGTCTGGTGGATTTGAAAGTATCCACTAGATATATATCAAATTGAGAAGTCTGTGAAGCTTTGAATAGCTCTCAGCTGCTTACAAATTTGAACAACTAAACTACAGAGAAATGCTTACAGAATACAGCTTGATATATTTCTTTGAAAATAAGCTTGCTTAGTTAATTGTTCTACTTTCTACACTTGATTTATATATCACCAAGTTTACATGACAATAAGACAATATAATAAAAAAACATATCTAGTCTAACTCCATGCTACTTCACTACTCTATTCCAGCATCTTTGAATATCTTCATAATTGCATGGAAATGGTATTGCTTCTTTGTTCTCAAAATCATGCTTAACAGGCTGCCACATTCCTTTTGCAAACACCCAACGCATGTGACTGTGTTATCACTGTCAACATCTATTTGAATTTGATCATTTGTCGGTACTTTGCTGATCATCCGTCGGGAGCTTTTGTTGATCATCCATCGGGAGTCTTTGTGAACCATCCGTCGGGAGCCTTTTCTGTCACTTGACTCCATTTCATTTATACAGAATCACAAGAAATCTTATATTTACAATTAGTCTCTCTATTCTGTATATCCACTAGTAGTCAACATGACTCATATACTCCTCCAGAATCTACACAATGTTGCTTGCATAAATGTGCTACAGAACTTATTTGTTACATAAGATACTCACTCGATGGATGTTAATCTGTCATCCGTCGGGACTGTAAAGTTCATCCGTCGGGACTATATTAGATCATTCGTCGAGTGCTACAAAATTCACTAAGTTAAATCTACTAAGGTGTTTTGTTTAACTTATTATCAAGTTCACAACATATTCCTAACAAGGCTGACTAACATAGACTTCCTCTTCCAAATCTCCATTCAGAAATGCATTCTTAACATCCATTTAATAGACCTTGAAATTGGCATGGGTTGCATAGGCTAGAAAGATTTTGATGGATTCAAGTCTTGCAACAGGAGCAAAGGTCTCATCAAAATATATTCCTTCTTTTTGACAATATCCCTTAGCAACCAATATAGCTTTGTACCTGAATACTATGCCATTTTCATCCATCTTGTTTCTAAATACCCGTTTGGTGTTAATAGGATTCTTGCCTTTAGGTTTGGGTACTAGCTTCCATACTTTATTCCTCTCAAATTGGTTTAGCTCCACCTGCATAGCTAAAACCTAATCAGGATCCAACAAAACTTCTTCTACCTTTTTTGGCTCTTCCTAAGAAAGAAAGCTGATGTATAGACATTCTTCGTGAGTGGTTTACCTTATATGCACTATTGAATATGCATCACCAATAATTAGTTCAAATGGATGATCTCTAGTCCATTTCCTTTGTTGTGGTAGATTAGTTCTAGATGAAGAGGTCTCAAAGTTGTCTTGATGTGTGACTGAGTTTTGATCAAAAGAAACTCCCCCCGAGTTTGTGGATCTTTGACTTGAAGTTGGGGTCCTTTCTGTGTGTCATCTATATAGACTTTCAACTCTCATTGATGGTTCAACGGATATTGAGTTTTACCTTTCAACGGATGACGCAGTTTGTCTTTCAATGGATGATGCACCTAGTCTTTCGACGGGTGTGGAATTATGTGCTTCATTTGTTGCTGACTTTTCTGCATTTTCCTTAGAGGTTATTTCTTGATCACTTTCATCATCACTATCATCACAGTTCATCTCAACATTGTCAAATTTGAGACTTTCATTGAAACCTTCATCTTGCAGTCCTTCAATCTTCTTATCATCAAACACAACATGTACAGATTCCATAAAAATATTGGTTCTGATATTGTAGACTCTCTATGCTTTTCCAACTACATACCCAACAAAAATACCTTCATCTACTTTGGCATCAAACTTTTTATGTTGCTCAGTTTGATTCCTTAGAATATATCATTTCCAGCTAAAGACATGAAGAAAGTTCAGTGTTGGCTTCCTGTTCTTGAACAATTGATAGGGAGTCATGCATTTTTCTTGATTGACCAAAGAAACATTCAGAGTGTAGCATGTAGTATTTACAGCTTCTACCCAAAAGTAAGTTGGTACTTTGATTCTTCTAGCATTGTCCTTGCACCTTTAATAAGAGATCTATTCTTTCTTTCCACCACACTATTTTGTTGTGGAGTCCTTGCTGCTGAAAACTCATGCATGATCCCATTTTCTTCACAAAACAACCTCATTACAAAATTCTTAGACTCAGTTCCATTGTCACTCCTGATTCTTCTTACTTTGAGATCAGGATGATTATTGACTTGCCTTATATGATTGATAATGATTTCACTAGATTCATCTTTAGAATTGAGGAAATATGTCCTAGTGAACTTTGAGCAATCATCCACAATCACTAGACAATATCTTTTCTTTGAGATTGACAACACATTGACTGGTCCAAATAAATCCATGTGCAATAGTTACAGTGGTTCTTCAATTGTAGATTCAAGGAAGAATGATACCTGGATTTGTTTTCCTTTCTGATAGGCATCACACAGTCCATCCTTTGAGAACTCAACTTGAGGGATTCCTCTTACAAGATCTTTCTTGACTAATTTATTCATAGTCTTGAAGTTCAGATGGGATAATTTCTTGTGCCACAGCCAACTTTCATCTTGACTTGCTTTGTTGAAAATACAAGTAATAGAATTTGCACTTGATGAGTTTGAAGTCAGCTAGATACATATTTCCTTTTCTCAGTCTAGTGAGAACCACTTTGTTGTTCTTTTTGTTTGTAACAACACAGGCTTCTGAATTGAATGTTACTGAGTTGCCCTTGTCACATAGCTAGCTGACACTCAAAAGATGGTATTTGAGTCCATCCACTAGAGAAACTTCTTTAATGATGACATTGTCTTTAGAAATCAAGCCATATCCCACAGTATACCCTTTGTTGTCATCTCCAAAAGTAATAATTGGGCCAACTCTCTCCTTAAACTCAGTGAGCAGGGTGGAATCTCCAATCTTGTGCCTTGAGAAACCACTATCCAGATACCAAATATTCCTTTTGTTTCCCTGCACACATCAAAATCAAATCAAGTTGATTTTGGTACCCAAGTTTCCTTGGGTCATGCCTTGTTAGCCTTCTTTTTAGGTTTCTTAGGCTTGTCCTTATTTTAATTAGGTGATTGAGAATCAACCTTGCTCATTAGAGTAGGGCTTTGAAAACCATTCATGATTGCAGAATTATCATGCACAATTAGGTTAACATGAAATGGCATATTATTTACAAACATGTTATTCCTGTATGGCATGATAAGTGGCATTTGAGGCATAGTGAATGCAACATAGTAAGGATTTTAGGCAAATGACATATTAGAAAATTCTGCATTCTAATTTTGTACAGGCATAACATTCACAGGCAATGTGGATATGTTGGGAAATGAGGGAAGTGCAGACATGGGTGCAGGCATAGCAGATTTGTAATTAACAGACAAATGATTAACACTACCAAACTTAACATAGATTTTTCTAGGTGCATATTTATCAGGTGTGTAGTAATTATGTTTGTTAATTCCTACTTTCCTATTCCTATTATTTTTCTTTTTGAACTCTACCTTAACCTCAATTTTCTCCAATTTGTCATTCAGTTGCTTCATTGACAGATGCCCCCACATTAACTCTTTTGTTTTCCTTGATTTGACTTGATTCTCCTGTAACAAAGTTTTTGGAAACTAATCCATATTTCTTATTGAGTTTAGATATCTTGGCTTTGCTAATTGATTTTCTTTCATTTGACGGATGCGGTTCCTTGTCTTTCAATGGATAATCTTCATTATCCGTTGAATCCACATCCGTTAAAAATCCTTCTACCAAAACATGATCTAGTTTTTCCTTGCTCTTTTTCCAGGATTCTTCACCGAATGATTCTATACCTTGAACTTTAGAAATTTGGGTATGTACATCTCTTGATGACTTCCAATCCTTGATTACCTCTTGCTCTCGTTCAAGCCGCTTTCTCAAAATCTCTTATTTCTTCAAAGATTCAGTCAGTTCCTCTTTAGAAATTTTACACTTTATCTTCAGTTTCTCAAACTCAACAAATTGAATTTCTAGAAATGTATTTCTTTCACTTAAAAACAGATTATTTTCTTTTATTTTTGTGTTTTCTTTAGTGAGTGATTTAAGTGTAACACGTAAGTGATATATTCTGTTGACATGTCATTTATAGCATCATTACACTCATCTTTAGAAAGGTGTGCTAGATTAGTAGTAATTACCTGATTGTTTGAAGAACTGAACTCTGTTTTATCTGATTTGGCCATTAGAGCTAGATTGACATAGCTTGTTTCTTCATCTTCATGTACCCCATCAGTTGCCCAGTTATTTTCTTGAGTCAGGAAAGCCCTTTCCTTTTTTTTCTCAGTTCAAAGTACTTCTTTTTGTAATCTACAGGCTCAAACTTCTTTTTTCTCAGAATCAGGCTTTCTGCATTCAATTGCAAAATGACCACTCAAGCCACATTTGAAACATTTGGATTTATCCATCATGATTCTATTTGGCTTGGCTGCTCCAAAATTCTTTTTAAATTTGATCTTGGAAAACCTTCTTGATAAGAAACCTAGATGTTCATCTATATCCTCTATTTCATCCTAACTGAGATGATCTTCATGCTCGGCTACTAACCCTTTTCCTTTGCCTTCACAAACCCTGGAGTTTGGTGCAGATTCCACAGCTTCAACCTTTATTATATTCACTCTCTCTTGTTCAGCTACCAAAGCTATAGATCCTCCCTTCTTCTTTCCTTACTCTATATGCTCATCTTGTTCCAACTCAAGCTCATAAGTTTTTAGAATGCCATACAGTCTCTCCAAGGTAACCTCCTTGTAATCTTAAGAATTGCTGAGAGAGACAGTCATAGGATTTCATTCTTTTAGTAGAGATATAAGGAATTTCAGGTTTGAATCTTTTGTCTGATAGACTCTTCCATGTAGCTTCAGTGTATTTAGTAGTTTTTGAAATCTACTAAAAATGTCACTCAAAGATTCACTGTCTTCACAATGAAAGTGCTCATACTGCTGGATTAGAAGTTGCATCTTATTTTCCCTCACTTGTTCAGTTCCATCACATATGATTAGAATTGTGTCCCAAATTTCTTTAGCGATTTTACAATTGATGACATTGTCAAACATATCTCCATCAAGACCATTGAACAAAATGTTGATAACCTTCTTGTCTTTGTGCACTTGTTCAATGTCTTAATCTGTCCATTCTGATTGTGGCTTTGGAATACTTTGCTCATTGCCTACAGGTCCTTCAGTATCTGTACCAGCTCTTTCAGGAACATGAGGGCCTTTCTCAATGGAATCATCATACCTTTCATCTTGAGAGAGGAGATGTAGGTGCATTTTCACCTTACAGTGGTGATAGTTGTCTATATCTAGAAACGGGATCTTCACTCCAATATCCTTCCTACTCATGTTGTTAGTTGTTTTGATCTTTAAACTCTTAGTGTGTTAAGAGCTTGCTCTGATACCAATTGTTATTTCCAAATAATCTAACTACAGAATTACAGAAGGGGGTTGAATGGAATTCTGGTTTCTTTTGGAAATTAAAAACTTTTTACAGAAATAAATATGACAATGTTTGAATAAGCTAATTACGGATAAGAAATATTCAAGTATTCAAATACAAAGTATATAAACAAAGATGTTTAAAACTTTCTGGTGGATTGTTATTTCCACCAGAGATATATATAAATGTAGAAGATCTCTGTGATGCAAAATCACACAGCTGCTTACAAGAGTTCTTATCGGGATCGTCATTTTTTACTTCTTTACACACTGTTATGGCCACCTACAGATTCCCGAGTAGATAAGGAATGTTTAGGTGTATAAAACAGTGGTTTTTGGCTTTGTTTTGGTCGAAACCGGACATCGACCGGAGCTTTGGAGCTCGCCGGAATCTGCAAAAATTTTGACAAGTTCTTCAAGTTTTCGGTCATCTTCTTCATTGATTACCTTTCGTTTATTTTTTGCCCTAACTGTATTTCAGAAAACTGTTTATGCATTTTTATTCTAAAAATAACATCCAAAAATATATTTTTTATTTGATAAATTGATTTATAATTCAAAATTTATTTGGTTAATTATTTTAAATAATTAACTGGATTATTTTAATTCCAGAAAATTATTTTCTCTTATTAATTTCAAAAATCATAATTTGATTATATTGTTTAAAAATTATTTTGATTAATTATTTATGTTTTAATTATTTGATTAATTCATTTAATCAATTAATTTTATTATAAATAGTTAAATGAAATATAATTATTTATAATCAAGCCAAATAATATTTTAAAATTAATTTTGAGCTTTTAAGAATATATAAAGTTATTGAATAATCAATTAATATTATTATTGATTGAATTATTCTTATTTTATTCCTAGTAATCATTTGTTCGTTTAATACGAAACGAATGCGTCTAGACTCAGAAAAATATTCTACTTCAATTAAGAATACTTTCAAGATATCAATTCTTTTATATCGAAAGGTCGCTCATTTGTAAATGTTTCTGAGTCGCGTATTAACTGAAAAGTCATTTTTTGACCCGATTAAGTTTAAAAATACGGAGACCTACATTTTGACGAAACGAGTAATCTGTTATATGAACTATGCGATACGTGAATTATGTATTTATGTGCTATGTGAATTACATGCGTACGTGGGTCAAGATTCTTGTGTTTGATTGTTTTAATTATGTGTAGGTTATCGTTTGGGTAGACGGTAGAGTTTTGACGCACAGTTCGTCGATTAATTATCGTTTAAGCGATTAAAGTGTATCTTTTAATTATAGATGCGGATCGTTCGATACGGTCAGGACCAGACAAAATTGATGAAGGTTAATATTGTATAGTATTGAATATTGGGTTTGCAGCATGTCTGGCTAACAACTGCATGAGCGGAAGATCAGAAATTAGCGAAATAAAAGATGGTGATGTCATGAGAATTCAGAATGAGAGATTCTGTTAATGCGAGTTTGCTTAACTGCTAAAAATCAAAGGCAATTTTTAATACCCTAATCTAATTTCGGAATAGTTAAATGCTTTACATATCAATATATTATATTCAGATCTTCGGATATTCTATGTTGAGAACAGTTAAGTGTTTTTACCTATCCAAATGCTAGATGTATAAATGTTTTAGAATTTGAGAAAAATGATTTCATTTTAAAAGTATTCCTGATCATTTGAAATGGGGGAATTAAATTATTTAGGATGTCGACTGATTAGGCTCCTTTCATAAATTAATTTAAGATTGGATGGTTACTGGTTACAGCTTAAGTGGCTGAGACACTAGTCTAGCGCAAGCTATTATATGAAAATTTAATATCTTGCAAGGCGAATATATGCCTTTTGGATGTTCTATATTTATGTTATGGTTGCGGGATACCGATATTATTTTGGGACTGAACATCAGGAACATCATAGTGTATAATTGGTTTCAATCTAAATTGTCGTTGTTATCTAAATTGCTATATTATTTTTATAATCATATAATATTTGATTTATCAAGTGTTTTCATTTTGGATAAAATATGATATGCATTTTTGATTCAATTTATGATTGATGTTAATATTTAATTTGTTGTTAATATCAAAAATTGGTATTGATATATATGATTAATGTTGACTTCTAATTCAGTACTGGTATGTTGTGAGGATTTACGATTAGTATTGATATCTAATTTAATATCGACATCAAACTGAATATTAATGTCAAGAGTGGGATTTTGAATAAGGTTTGATTCAGTCCATAATTACTGTTTCATATTATTGTTTACACTATTCCTATAAACACTGTTTTATAATTTTTTATTCTTAATGAAATTCAAATTATTGTTGAAGTATTTTTGATCAAAAATATCAAAAGGATTTTGAATATAGTTGAGGAAACAATTACTGGATTCCTTAACTGAATTTTCTAGTTCAGCAATTATGATTTGAAATATTTTGCTCTATTGCAGATGTTGGTTTTATATCAAAAGACCATATATATGTTATAGTGAACTTGCTGAGCATTTCTTTCGCTCATACTTTCCTGTTTTAAATCTTACCTTCCAGTGAAAGGTAGATTTGCGATGTTTAGCCGCATAATTCGAGAAAAGTAAGGAAGAAGCTTTTGAAAATGGTTGGTCCAGGGTTGCAGAACTAGTGTAAGTATGAATGTATAAAGTTGTTTCATGTTTATATCAGTTATGTTATTAAATCCCTTGGGTCTAGTATAATTTTTTTCGAAGTTATTGTAGCGAGTTTAGTTTTAAGATTTGCAATTGTTAAAAAAAGTTTTAATGAAAAGTGAAATTTTATTTATGGAATTTGGAATTCTTATTTCTAGAACTGTAAGATTTGAATTTGAAAAGTCAAAGTTTTATGTAATAACCCCAATTTTTGGAATTTTTGAAACCCTTATGAATAGTGTTTTACTGATTATGCTGAATAAGAAAAAACTTTTCATACCACACTATGTAGGGGTTCTTTTCTTGATCTTCTGAGATATTATTAGTACTCTATGTAGTATATAAGTGTATGTAAAGATCGTCAGAATCCAAATCCGAACACTTTGATTTTTCCCGGAAATCTACCAGATACAGAAAGAATTGAGTATAAGGTAACATGATAAAAAGGATTGAAATTCAAGGATTTTAAGAGAGAATCATAAATGGAATATAAAATATTGAGAAAGGTTTAGGGGAAGCCCAAGTAATAAGATCCCGGATATGATCCCTCGAACGATAAACGCGAACGAAAGTTAAGCGAACCGTACAACAAATAAGCGACCAAGAAACAAGCTTGTACAAGAAGCCAAGGATTGTGACATCATCAAACCACAAGACAAAGACATGTGGCAAATGGATGAAAGATCATCAATTCCTAATGAAATGGATGTAAATTAGAAAGGTGACATAAGCATGACAAGTGAGATTGTTTTGTTGGTTGATTTGTAGCTAAGCATTATTTACCATGGTAAATTCTAAACTAACCAAGCTAACAAAACACCACACAAATACACCAAGCAAGCAAAAAAATTCATTTCCTCTCTTTTCTTCATGAAGCTCTCGGCTTCTTTCTTAGAAAAAGGGAAGTCCAAGCTCCTCCACTTGCTAATTTACAAGGTAATTATCCTAGCTTCTCCTAGTTAAGTTACATACTTCCTAGGAATCTTAGCTTCAAAATCCTTTTCTAGCATTTCCTATGAATCATTCAAGAAGATGGTGAATAGTACTTTCTTGAAATTAATTTTTGTGTTCTTGATTTCTTTGAAAGATCAAGCTTGTAGGAGGTTAGATTAGGGCTTCCCTGGGCATTCCAAGGATCTTTCATGGATTAAAAGCTTCAAGGAAGGTATAACTCTTCATGATCTTAGTCTTAAGTTTTGTTGTTTGGATTTCCTAATGTTTAGATGAATAAGTTGAGATATTGAGTTATGGTTTAATGATATTGTATTGTGTTGAATGATGGTGGAATGGTGATGATTGTGGGTTGTTTGTGAATTGAAATGGAGTTGTACGAAATTGGTAATCGCGTAAACATAGTCGTCGTAATATCCGATTATCCTAGACTGTTTTTGTTCATAACATCAGGACCCGTGAACTCACTGTTAGGTTTTTACCATTGCCATTATTAGATAGTTCATGTTACGAGCTTCGGTTTGATATGTGGTTCGTTTGAATCTGATGTACGGTTTAGGAGAAACGACCGTTTTAAGTAACGGCGTTTCGCGACTGAACCATTATCCCTCGCCTTACTTTGAAACCTTGGTTAAGGACTTTAAATGACTAATTGGGGTATGAAACAATTATGTTAAGTGGATTAGGCAGTTGGTAAAATACTCGCGAAAGAATCGCCTTAAAACCCTTAATGGTTAATTTATTAAAAATGGTGGAGCCGAGGGTACTCGAACGACATATGTGATTTGTTAAGCGTAGAAATGACCATAAGCAAACGTTAGGGTTCAATTAGTTAAAGTCTAGTTTCTTAAGCGACCGTGGTTTAATTCCGGCTTATGTTGTAGTTCATAGGTTACCGGACCCACTCTAAGCTTAAGTCTATCCCGGAGCACTCAGGCAAGTTTTCTACCCGTTATACTGTTGTTGTGATGTATACATATGTATATGCATTATCTTGTGATAGATGCATGATGGTTAATTAGCAAATCTTGCGATATATTGGAGCATGTGATATGGTATATATGCATGTCTATTTCGTAATCTTGATATATATATCTGTTGATTCAAAAGCTTATAGTTGCATAATACCTATGCTAGAGATAAGCAGTAATTGTGTATACCCTTAATATAGGGGACCTAAAGGTGGACATTTTTCTAAAAATCGGGAGTCGATGTTCCCAAGTATATTATATATATTTATATATATATTGATAGAGTTTTCAAAACTATGAATTGAATAAGGTTTATTCGATAACTTTATTTTATTAATGAATATTACTTTGAATATTCATTCGAGGACTTATGACTCGGTTTATTTATTTAATGAATATTACTTTGAATATTCATTCGAGGACTTATGACTCGGTTTATTTATTTAATGAATATTACTTTGAATATTCATTTGAGGACTTATGACTCGGTTTATTTATTTAATGAATATTACTTTGAATATTCATTCGAGGACTTATGACTCGGTTTATTTATTTAATGAATATTACTTTGAATATTCATTCGAGGACTTATGACTCCGTTTATTTTATTTAATGAATATTATTTTTAATATTCATTCGAGGACTTATGACTCCGATTATTTATTAAATAATATTCTTTATTTTATTAAAGAATAATATTTCGATAATCAAACTTATTTTCGATTATTCAAATAAAGATAGTACTTTCGTATAAGTATATCTTTGGTTATTTAATATTCATTTCAAGTATGAGTTTTAAAACTTCTACTTCAATTATTTTTATAAAGATTATCCTTTATGGGAATATTATTTAATAATAATATTCAGATATTTTCTAATATATCGGGACTGATTTACTTCATTAAATCAGTATTACTCCAAACATTCTTGAAAATGTTTTCGAGTCTTCAAAATGATTTTAAAAGTTAGAGCGGATCTCCAAACTCATTTTTATATTTAAGATCCTCCTTTCAAAGGGGATTTAAATACTCGCTCAAAACTTGAGGGATCCGGCTCTGTGGTGTATTTTATATTCACAACGAGGTTGTTGTTTTGACAAATGAATTGATTACTTACCCAACGTTCGGGAAGTAAGTCCATCTATTGAGTCGGCATAAGCAACATGGGCTCAGTGGGCGTCCATGAAAGTGTAAGTGGCTCAGTGGGAGTCCATCAAATGCGTAAGTGGCTGAGTGGCAATCCAGCATAAGGTCCTATTATGGCCAGGGTGATGACCATTGGGGAATTCGTCCATCTACTAGTAGAAAAGGTTACTTATTGGTATCTTTGCCTGATCAGCAATATATCAGGTTTATGCCAAGGTTTTCTCCTTTCCAAATTCATTGGATATTACAACTCTGTTTATAATTTTCATAACAGAGGTTTTCAAGGAGTGTATAAAATGTATATATATAGGTGTATATATATATCGAGACTTAATGAAGTATCTCATAACTTCATTATTTATAATGATATTTCAAGGATTGAATCTATTCAAATCTTATCTTGTAGTCTCATCTATGTGATGAACTTTTGAAACGAATTATACCTTGAACGGTGGTAGTTCAAGTAGTATTCGGAGAAGATATAAGTATATTGGAGTATCTTGTAACTTCATCTTTTAAACTTATATCTAGTAAATGATTATCTTATGCATGTCAAAGATTTTCAGAAAAACGTTGAGACAAGGTTAGATATATGAGATCACCTTGCAACGATTTTTTTATACAATTATAAACTGGAACTCTGTGTATGTTATACATGTCAGAGGACTTCAAGGATTGTGAAAAGTATATATATGTTTATGTATATATATATATATACTGAATATTTTACGACTTGGTCGCGTTAAGATATCAGCTTGGTTCATTTCTTTATGGCCAAGACTTTCATGAGTACTATGAGAATGCTCATATATTGTTAATTATTATACATATTATTTTGGTGGGCTTGTTGCTCACCCTTGCTTTCTTCTTTCATCACACAAAAACATATAGAAAAGATGAACAAGACCAGGCTTCCAATTCGCAAGCGGTCGTTCGGCAGCTTTCTGGAAGCGTTGATGCCGCTATAGCTGAGGTAGAAATTACCAATAGGCTAGGCTTTCAACTTCTGATGTACCAGACTTATGTATCTATATGAATTGTAATAATGGCAAAGAAATGTAAATTTATTCAGAAACCCTTTTAAGGTGTAACGGTTTATAACTGTGGAATAAAATGACTTGTGTTATCTTTGGCATTCATCTCTGAGACTATAACTTGTGGTGTGTGTGTATATTATGGGGTCACAGTACTCAGTAGTTGGTTGACTGTTAAGATTAAGAATTAATAAGGGAAATGGAACTCGTGACAACCCGAATTCTCGACCCCGGATTTGGGGGTGTTACAGAAATGGTATCAGAGCTAAGCGTTATAAACCTCAGAGATGATATGACGTTAAGATAATAAGTTCACTAAGATAATAAGAACTCTTTCCAAGTTCATAGTCGGGCTACCTAACGTAGTACTGACAGTTAAAACCCTTATGGGAACCCTTATAAATATCATGATAGAGGCGTAGTTCGTTATCATATATAGTAGCGGGACTCCGAACCCTAAAGGACCGGATGATATTCATATTGATTGGGGATCGGATTGTGGATCCAATGGAACACCCTATTGAGGGACCGGATGATATTCATATTGAGGATGTAGCGGTTGAGGATGTTGTCCCAGAAGGGATTGTAGTTGAGAAGGATCTCGTGGAGGATCCTAACAAGACTAAAGAGATGACCGCTGAGGAATTGATAACCATGGTTAGGGCGACTACCAGAGGTAGGATTGGCCGGTCACTGCCGGAGGTTCGTTCAAGTTTGTAAAGATAGTAGCCCCTTTAACGCGGCTTACTTGTAAGACTGAGAAGTTCGAATGGACAGAGAAATGCGAGAACAACTTTTAAGAACTGAAGCAAAGGTTGGTGACGTCCCCTATGTTGGCGTTGCCGGATGGAAAATGAGATTTTGTGAAGTGTAGTGACGCTTCGCATAAGGAATTAGGGTGCTTCTTATACAGCACAGCAAGGTAATCGCGTACGCGTCAAAACAATTAAGGGAATATAAAATTCGATATCCCCACCCATGAGCTTGGGCTTGTGGCAATAGTTTTGCCCTAAAGATTGGAGGCACTACTTGTATGGAGAGAAGTGCGAGATTTACACAAGCCAAAAGTGCTCTAGTACATTTTCACGCAGAAAGAGCTCAACATGCGCCAAATGAGGTGGTTAGAGCTAATCAAGGATTACGATTATGAGATTCTTTATCATACAGGGAAAGCCAAAATGGTGGCTAATGCCCTTAGTAGAAAGGAGAAACTCAAGATGATATTCTCTCTAAGAGAGTTGATAAGAGATTTTGAGAAAATGGAAATAGAAGTGAACGCAACCGGAGCCGGTACCGAAAAGCTGTTTGAGATCGCTATGCGGTCTGAATTATTAGAAAATTTAATATTGTGCCAAGAAAAAGTGATGAATGAAGGCAGAGAGTCAATGACTGGAGAAGAGATCCATACCGAGAAAGATGATAAGGGGATAGTGAGGTGTTCCTACAGAATTTGGGTTCTAAAAGTTCAAGAGCTTAAGGATGAGAACTTAGATGAGAGCCATAGTTTGAGGAATAAGATTTAGGGCAAACCCTGAATGTGATAGTCAGGGAGGTTGCCATCAAGAAAGAAAGAACCCATAACATAATAGAGTGGAAAACAAGGTTTTTAACATATAAGATAACCCCGATTATGGGAGAAGGTTGAAACGTTTCATACTGAGAAAACAGAAGTCGAAAAAGATAGGGAGAACCAGGATGGTACTCCTATTGGGAAATTCATGGACCTGTCTAAACAGAACTTATACTTTTATTCCCAACCACCACCTTGAGGAAACAATGCAGTGAGAAATTCTTTCAGGACCTTTAAGTCGCTAAGCTCTCAGAGTTCCAAGGAACAAGCTGACCTAGCCGGGGCAAGAGCCTGGCTAAAGGAAATAGAGAATTGATTTTATATTCTAAATGATTGATGAAGCGCAAAATACTATTTTTGTCACTTACCCTCCTAAGAGAGAGGCCACCCGCTGGTGAAAGGCCAAGAAAGGCACGGAGCCAGAGGTTATGATAAACTGATTAAAGTTCAGTCAATTGTTTTCGGGAAAGTAATTCCCAATGATAAGGAGATAGTGTAAAAGCTTTGGAGCCAGAACAAAAGCGGACGAATATGATGAATTATGAATCTAAGATTGTAAAAGTTGTCAAGATTCGTCTGGAGGACAAGAATCCCAGAACGACGTGATGTTTGAAGTCAATGATTAGTGGGTACGTGAAATGATTGTAATAGAAAGGAAAATAAAAAGAAACTGAAGTGGAAAGGAGCATAAAGGCAATAGAGTTTGAGGAATGATAAGGGAGTCGGGTATGAGGAAACCCTAAAGACTCGTAGCAATAGAAATAGAAAAGTATGTAATCGTCAGGATGAGGGTGATTCACCATGAGTTAAAATTGATGGTTGAAAGCATAAGATATACATATATTTTATCCCCTGTAAGTTGGGAGGATTCGAGGAAACTTGGAGATAGTTCGAAGGATAAATAATGAGACGCAGATAGACTGAGGAGACAAGAAAGTAAGAAATTAGGAAAATGGGATGAAGGAAGAGACCTTCAAGAATATGAAGTGTAAGACCTGTGGCTTGATACCCTGAAAGGGAGACACCAGGTATGAGAGATATCCCAACATTGAGATGACTGTTGAGATAAACAACAAGAGTAAATAAGGAATTATTAAGAAGAAGTTCACGTTGAACACGACCAATATCTTCTAGGACATCCCTGTTGTCATTACCAAATTAGGAAAGAAAAGCGGGTAACCATTGTTATCTTCTGAAGGCCATATGTGTTGACCTCAGTTTGAATAAGGATGCTATTGTGAAATTGGTATAGACTATCTGGGTGGGAATGATTGAATAAGACACCCTTATCAGGGATATATGACTTGATTTATCCATGGAAGGATGCATGTACCTTTTTAAAGGTGGAACTAAGGATAGAACATATGTAACTTAGAATGAATCCTATGGGAATGCATAAAGGTTGGCATTTCACCCTTAATAAGGATAGTATGAGTTTTGACAGTATAAATTGGAAAGGATTAAGGTAACAACAACCTTTGAGGATCAATGGAGAAATTTTTCAGAAGTATATAGACAATGATTCTGGTATTAGTAAATGGTATCTTGATATGCCCTGTGCCTAGGGTGTACATGATGAAGGATTTAAGGATAACCTTAGGGGTTTTACAAGGAGAAAGGTAATATTCAAAGTTCTCAAGAATAGAAATTTTGATAAAGGAAATGTGACGTAATTATAATAATGCCAAGTGGGGCACGTGTTAAACCACGAGAAAGTATGGATCGAACCAGTAAAGGTCGAAATTGTTCAGGGCAATTAGGACCTAAGATAAAAGATGTCCTAAGTATGATCGAGAGTCAGTCGTGACAATGATTAACCTCTAAAGACTGAGGCAATAACTTATGGAAAAATGGTGATATTTTTTTTTACTCATCATATTTTAAGGAAAACATCTTCACACAAGCAGTGATTGGAAATGAGGTAGAAAATTTAGAGAAGGTGGTTAAAATGACATTGATTGTAAGGAAATATTACTATCAGGAAGGGCCAAAGAGGTGGCCGACACTTTAAGTGTAAGAAGACAATTATCGGCGCTCGTGCCAGAAGAATACAATGATAATGGTTAAAGCCGTGAAGATTGTATTATGATTTGAAAGATTGACATTCCTTCTGATGACTGTGTAATACCCAACTGTAATAGTAGTTTGGTAAAGGTTTAATTCGTATAATCGCCATGAGCGGGCTATCTATCTTAGAGGGTCATATCTTAAGATAAGCCTGGACCATGTTACGAAAGGACTAAATGAACCTTTGAGCTTCATGTCTCCTAATAAAGACATATGGTTAATAATGATATTAACCTGCTATCGTTGCTTTCATTGAAACTTTTCTGCAATTTTATCTGCTTCATGTCATATGTACGTCAAGTTCAGGAGTGTTCTTCATGAATCATGAACGGTGATCATGTTACCTCCTTAGAAGAATTCGATACGATAAGTATGGACTCCGTATGGTTAGCTATTAAGACTTCATGGAAAACGAATGACTACAGTAGGTCAACGATGGACCACGGTAATGCAGGAATGATTCTACGAGTAATGAGCCGATTACTTACAACCGTGAGAGTTGTATTGGAATGGATGTTGAGATTGAGTACCACTAATCGGGTCGTGGTAGTGTATAAGTTATCATTGATAGACTAATTAAGTAGAGTATCTACCTATTGAATATTTATTCCCTCTTATGAAAAGAGAGTCGTATTACTATATGAGGAAGGTTGCGGTGCAAGCATAGAATTCTAGTAACGATGATGTCTAGAATGAAATCCCAGATTCGATTTTCGATGTCGAGGGAGTTTCAAAGGTGATTGTTTATAAGCTTGAGCAAGAACATGGGTCCATAGAATGATGGACAGAATATCAAAAATATTTAGGCAGGTGAAATACGATGTTATAATACCTGATGTTGATATATATACGAATATGTTTTGTTGTCCTATGTTAAACCTCTATAGTTCAGAGGTAGATTCCAAGCCAAATATTTTGTGGCAGTATATTTTATATATATACAATTCTCTTCAGTTCGTTCTTTTCTCTTCTTTTTATTTCATATAAGCTGAGAAGAACAACCCTTCCAGAAGGGGAGGTATTGCCGAATGACTATCTATCTGTGTGATAGAAGCCTAGTAGGATACCATCTATTGTTTAATTGCTTGTCAAATACTAAAGGCTGACCACCTTCTGTACTAACTATGCAATGTAACAAGTGTTCATGATCATAGTGATCTCTCAATAAATTCTTTTACTTCTATATGAAGGACCAAGCTTTCGAAGATGGAGGCAGCTAGAGAGGAAGTGGTACCAAGTATGGTGGTATTCCGATTCTAACGCGTTCGTGATACTAAGGTTGACGCGATTATTAAAAGGTTATAGAACACTAACGAGCAAAAGTGTAATCAGTATAAAATTTGGTACGGAAGATAGTAACAATTACGAACTGGAAAAGAGTGGGTATTGAGAAGCAGAAGCTGTAGATCTAGATGAGATAATGAGAGTCTGTACAATAGACTTGAAAGAAATTTGGAATGATCACTTAACGCTGATTAAGTTTTCTTAAGATAATCGATCGTATGTCAGTATCGAGGTATCGCCTTATGAGATCCTTGAGGGAAGACAATGTCGATCTCCCTTATGTTAGGATGAAGTTGTAGAACGCAAGATGCTCGGACCCGCAATAGTCCAAGGGACCAGGGTAATAATAGATCTAATCAGAGGACGACTGGTATTAGCCGAAGATGGACACACGAAGTATGTGGATTTGACACGAAATGACCAAGAGTAGGAAGTAGGGGACCTAGTGTTGTTATAGGTATTCCTTTGGAAAGGATGGATGTGGTTCGGAAAGAAAGGAAAGCTAAGCTCACGAATTGTTGGACCCTTGGAGGTATTAAGATGTATTGGGAAGTTAGCATATGAGCTATCCCTACCCCCGAACATGTAGCAAGTTAATAACATGTTCCACGTATCAATGTTAAGGAAGTGTAATTCGGATACCAGACAAATAGGGGCATATGAGCGCATAGACAAGTAACCAGACGTAACCTACATGGAGCAACCAGGAAGGGTTATAGATCCAAAAATGGACAAGTGCTTAGGAGAAGAGTTATCAAACTAGTCAGAGTTTGATGGTAGAACCACAATGTGGGAAAATTACGTAAGAGTTAGAAAGTGCAATGCTAAGAAAGTATCCCTACTCATTTTCTATCTGATTCCGGGACGGAATCCTTTTAAGGAGGGGAGACTGTAATAACCCTAATTTTTGGAATTTTTGAAACCCTTATGAATAGTATTTTGCTGATTATGCTGAATAAGAAAAAACTTTTCATACCACACTATGTAGGGGTTCTTTTATTGATCTTCTGAGATATTATTAGTACTCTATGTGATATATAAGTGTATGTAAAGATCGTCAGAATCCAAATCCGAACACTTTGATTTTTCCCGGAAATCTACCAGATACAGAAAGAATTGAGTATAAGGTAACATGATAAAAAGGATTTAAATTCAAGGATTTTAAGAGAGGATCATAAATGGAATATAAAATATTGATAAAGGTTTAGGGGAAGCCCAAGTAATAAGATTCCGGATATGATCCCTCGAACGATAAACGCGAACGAAAGTTAAGTGAACCGTAAAACAAATAAGCGACCAAGAGACAAGCTTGTACAAGAAGCCAAGGATTGTGACATCATCAAACCACAAGATAAAGACATGTGGCAAATGGATGACATAAGAAAGGTGACATAAGCATGACAAGTGAGATTGTTTTGTTGGTTGATTTGTAGCCAAGCATTATTTACAATGGTAAATTCTAAACTAACCAAGCTAACAAAACACCACACAAATACACCAAGCAAGCAAAAAAATTCATTTCCTCTCTTTTCTTCATGAAGCTCTCGGCTTCTTTCTTAGAAAAAGGGAAGTCCAAGCTCCTCCACTTGCTAATTTACAAGGTAATTATCCTAGCTTCTCCTAGTTAAGTTACATACTTCCTAGGAATCTTAGCTTCAAAATCCTTTCCTAGCATTTCCTATAAATCATTCAAGAAGATGGTGAATAGTACTTTTTTGAAATTAATTTTTGTGTACTTGATTTCTTTGAAAGATCAAGCTTGTAGGAGGTTAGATTAAGGCTTCCATGGGCATTCCAAGGATCTTTCATGGATTAAAAGCTTCAAGGAAGGTATAACTCTTCATGATCTTAGTCTTAAGTTTTGTTGTTTGGATTTCCTAATGTTTAGATGAATAAGTTGAGATATTGAGTTATGGTTGAATGATATTGTATTGTGTTGAATGATGGTGGAATGGTGATGATTGTGGGTTGTTTGTGAATTGAATTGGAGTTGTACGAAATTGGTAATCGCGTAAAAATAGCCGTCGTAATGTTCGATTATCCTAGACTGTTTTTGTTCATAACATCAGGACCCGTGAACTCACTGTTAGGTTTTGACCATTGCCATTATTAGATAGTTCATGTTACGAGCTTCGTTTTGATATGTGGTTCGTTTGAATCCGATGTACGGTTTAGGAGAAACGACCGTTTTAAGTAACGGCGTTTTGCGATCGAACCATTACCCCTCGCCTTACTTTGAAATCTTGGTTAAGGACTTTAAATGACTAATTGGGGTATGAATCAATTATGTTAAGTGGATTAGGCAGTTGTTAAGGTACTCGCGAAAGAATTGCCTTAAAACCCTTAATGGTTAATTTATTAAAAATAGTGGAGCCGAGGGTACTCGAACGACTAATGTGATTTGTTAAGCGTAGAAATGACCATAAGCAAACATTAGGGTTCAATTGGTTAAAGTCTAGTTTCTTAATCGACCGTGGTTTAATTCCGGCTTATGTTGTTGTTCATAGGTTACCGGACCCACTCTAAGCTTAAGTCTACCCCGGAGCACTCAGGCAAGTTTTCTACCCGTTATACTGTTGTTGTGATGTATACATATGTATATGCATTATCTTGTGATAGATGCATGATGGTTAATTATCAAATCTTGCGATATATTGGAGCATGTGATATGGTATATATGCATGTCTGTTTCGTAATCTTGATATATATCTGTTGATTCAAATGCTTATAGTTGCATAATACCTATGCTAGAGATAAGCAGTAATTGTGTATATCCTTAGTATAGGGGACCCAAAGGTGGACATTTTTCTAAAAACCGGGAGTCGATGTTCCCGAGTATATTATATATATTTATATATATATATATATTGATAGAGTTTTCAAAACTATGAATCGAATAAGGTTTATTCGATAACTTTATTTTATTAATGAATATTACTTTGAATATTCATTCAAGGACTTATGACTCGGTTTATTTATTTAATGAATATTACTTTGAATATTCATTCGAGGACTTATCACTCGGTTTATTTATTTAATGAATATTACTTTGAATATTCATTCGAGGACTTATGACTCGGTTTATTTATTTAATGAATATTACTTTGAATATTCATTCGAGGACTTATGACTCGGTTTATTTATTTAATGAATATTACTTTGAATATTCATTCGAGGACTTATGACTCGATTTATTTATTTAATGAATATTACTTTGAATATTCATTCGAGGACTTATGACTCGGTTTATTTATTTAATGAATATTACTTTGAATATTCATTCGAGGACTTATGACTCGGTTTATTTATTTAATGAATATTACTTTGAATATTCATTCGAGGACTTATGACTCGTTTTATTTATTTAATGAATATTACTTTGAATATTCATTCGAGGACTTATGACTCGGATTATTTATTTAATGAATATTACTTTGAATATTCATTCGAGGACTTATGACTCCGTTTATTTTATTTAATGAATATTATTTTTAATATTCATTCGAGGACTTATGACTCCGATTATTTATTAAATAATATTCTTTATGTTATTAAAGAATAATGTTTCGATAATCAAACTTATTTTCGATTATTCAAATAAAGATAGTACTTTCGTATAAGTATATCTTTGGTTATTTAATATTCATTTCAAGTATGAGTTTTAAAACTTAACTTCAATTATTTTTATAAAGATTATCCTTTATGGGAATATTATTTAATAATAATATTCGGATATTTTCTAATATATCGGGACTGATTTACTTCATTAAATCAGTATTACTCCAAATATTCTTGAAAATGTTTTCGAGTCTTCAAAATGATTTTAAAAGTTAGAGCGGATCCCAAAACTCATTTTTATATTTAAGATCCTCCTTTCAAAGGGGATTTAAATACTCGCTCAAAACCTGAGGGATCCGGCTCTGTGGTTTATTTTATATTCACAACGAGGTTGTTGTTTTGACAAATGAATTGATTACTTACCCAACGTTCGGGAAGTAAGTCCATCTATTGAGTCGGCATAAGCAACATGGGCTCAGTGGTCGTCCATGAAAGTGTAAGTGGCTCAGTGGGAGTCCATCAAATGCGTAAGTGGCTGAGTGGTAATCCAGCATAAGGTCCTATTGCGGCCAGGGTGATGACCATTGGGGAATCCGTCCATCTACTAGTAGAAAAGGTTACTTATTGGTATCTTTGCCTGATCAACAAGATATCAGGTTTATGCCAAGGTTTTCTCCTTTCCAAATTCATTGGATATTACAACTCTGTTTATAATTTTCATAACAGAGGTTTTCAAGGAGTGTATGAAATATATATATATATAGGTGTATATATATATCGGGACTTAATAAAGTATCTCGTAACTTCATTATTTATAATGATATTGCAAGGATTGAATCTATTCAAATCTTATCTTGTAATCTCATCTATGTGATGAACTTTTGAAACGAATTATACCTTGAACGGTGGTAGTTCAAGTAGTATTCGGAGAAGATATAAGTATATTGGAGTATCTTGTAACTTCATCTTTTAAACTTATATCTAGTAAATGATTATCTTATGCATGTCAAAGATTTTCAGAAAAACGTTGAGACAAGGTTAGATATATGAGATCACCTTGCAACGATATTTTTATACAATTATAAACTGGAACTCTGTGTATGTTATACATATCAGAGGACTTCGAGGATTGTGAAAAGTATATATATGTATATATATATACTGAATATTTTGCGACTTGGTCGCGTTAAGATATTAGCTTGGTTCATTTCTTCTTGGCCAAGACTTTCATGAGTACTATGAGAATGCTCATATATTGTTAATTATTATACATATTATTTTGGTGGGCTTGTTGCTCACCCTTGCTTTCTTCTTTCATCACACAACAACATATAAAAAACATGAACAAGACCAAGCTTCCAATTCGCAAGCGGTTAGGAAACGTTCCGCAACTTTCTGGTAGCGTTGATGCCGCTGTAGCTGAGGTAGAAATTACCAATAGGCTAAGCTTTCAACTTTTGATGTACCAGACTTATGTATCTATATGAATTGTAATAATGGCAAAGAAATGTAAATTTATTCAGAAACCCTTTTAAGGTGTAATAGTTTATAACTGTGGAATAAAATGACTTGTGTTATCTTTGGCATTCATCTCTGAGACTATAACTTGTGGTGTGTGTGTGTGTATATTGTGGGGTCACAGTACTTAGTAGTTGGTTGACTGTTAAGATTAAGAATTGATAAGGGAAATGGAACTCGTGACAACCCGAATGCCCGACCCCGAATTTGGGGGTGTTACATTTTAATTAATACGACGGAAGCCTAGCTAATCGTCCTAGCCAGTTGTTATGGGCCAAACCGATTGAGCTGGCCATTTTCTTAGCCGGTTGATAATATTGCTTGATATGGACTATTATTATTTTTTCTTGTACCATTTCCAATCCAATTTTTTTCACAATGCATTATATATGCAAGATTAATCGTTGATGAAATATTCAAAGAATGATTTAATTGAGACCTAACTAGGTCGCCCACTCGAATAAGGATTATATCCGCTTTTCTAAAAAATTTGTTCATAAAATATTTTATTCTTTCATTTATATAACGAATATCTATTTAAAGTCATAAAATGATTGAAGAACAATATACTTCCTTATTTGTTAATTATCGGATATAATTCCTTCTTTCAAAGTAGCATCATTTTGAAACCTTAATGGTTAACCTTTGGTTGATGATTTTATTTAAGGTTTCTTTCATTATTCGAAAAGAAAGGTATTCTTTCAATGGGGAAATCTTATAAGTATCATTCGTATGATGTTATTATTCAGCAATCATTGCTTCAAGGGATATTCTTTATTATATAAAATTCTATGGACATGGAAGGATAATCCTTGTTGTATTCTTCCTTCCAAGTTATAAATCTTTTGAATGTTGCGACTCTTTTATTCAGAGCTCATTATTTCTTCAGATATTAGATTTTGAAATCTTGTTAAGATTGTCTAAATTTCATCGATATCATGAAAATCATTTTTCCAAGGCTAATTGCCTTCCGAACAAAGAGAGGTACAGTTGAGAACCAATTATTGTATTATAAGATTAAAGACTCAGTGCTAAGATGGTGCAATAGGAGCATCGTGATGAGTAAGTTGTTTTAAAAAGGAAATACCATATTTAATTATTATCATAAGGATCTTTAACATGGTTATAGAAGGACGATAATATAGGTACAACGTGATTAGTGAGGTACGCTTCTATGAAACATTATCGGGATAGGTACTAATGAATTCGGGAAAGACCAAGCATGTATGAATTCGAGGAATAGGATTTTGAAAAAGTGAATGTAAGATTAGTAACAACCCCGTGTTAGCAATACCTGACAAAAAAAAGGATTTTGTGTGAAGTATAATGACATAACTATGCGGCTTAATGACCGTGACATAAGGTGTTCTAATAATGATCTAGGATAATTGCAATAAGGTTCGCGCTGAAAGGGACAAAGAATTTACTTATGAGGAAATTTTAGAATTTTTTTCTCTCTTATACTGAACACGAGATAGAGGCTATGGCCAAATTGATCAAGGGATATGATTGAGATATCTATTATCATTAAGGAAAGGCCAATATGGTGGCGAATACTTTAAGCTGGAAAAGATATATTGAGGATGACAACTCTCAGAACAACTGATGAGAAGGATCGTATGAAGAGAACCCTTTATTACTTAACAAGAAGACTTAAAGATGCCTAAAAATGTAAAAAGATATTAGTCATGAACGAATATGAAAGAGATGTCATTCATTAGGCAAGCCAATACTCGACATGGCTGAAAGTGAAAACGGAAAGGCGAGGACTAATATTTTGGCGATTGCGGCTTGTAAATGATCTGAATGGGAGTAAGAGTTTATTATAATAAATTCTGGAGGATGATTATCGGTAACCAAGTAATCCATCATGCTATTTTATGATTTCGAGTAATAGGTTAAATAAGACCGCTTATGTTATTATACAAATGATAAATCTCCGCTCTATAAAAATTTTATGAACGCAGAAGAGATAATTGGTGATAGAGAGACCCCGTGATATCGCGCTACGTAAGGACCCAAGAATTAATTTCACAACTGGATTATTTCCCAAGATATTTCACGAGAAGGGACGAACAGAGGCACGACTTAGAGTTCTCAAATCAACAAGTAGAATGAGAGGACTGTCCTGAGAATTGAAGACACGTCTAGAGGCTTACTTTTTTTTTGAAAGGGTTAAGGGAATCGCCTATCATTGACAAGAAATTTGTGTAGATGTACTTACCATGCGAGCATACGAAAAATAGTCGTCGATATCTCTTATGAAGGACAACATGGAAGAACGAATGATATTATGGTTAGAGCTGACTGAGGGCAATGAATATCGCACAAGCCCTTTAAAGGCCACTGGTAGCAGTTCCCAACAAATGGGAATACATCTAAGGTGCTAGCAAGAATAACGAACATGATCCGGAAGGTATCGTAGTACTATAAATATTATATGGGGAATGATTAAAGAAGTCTGACCAATAGCGGAAGCTGAGCGTTCCACGATTCTAAAACTTATCAATCAATTACGTATGAAATGGTGCTTCCTTTAAGATGGCTACGGGACCCGACGTGCCTTACGTTACTACGGGAAGAAATGTTTAATCTGATTCTAAACGTAAAACAGGAGACGAGCGTATAGAAATGCAATGAGAACTTCTTACATAAAATAATCGACAGAGATGATGCCCCGAAATGAGCAAATGTTAAGAAACGAAACTCTAGCACTAGTAAGAGTGATGGAGGGGGAAATGAATAAGTTGAAGGAGCATTCCAAACACTAGAAGATGCGCTTGTTAGTGTATACTGAAAATATTTATTTGAAGTATGTACATTTATTTCTGGCCAGTTTATTTGAGAATTATTTGAATGTTTACATGTTGTCTAATATTCTATATTGTGAACAATCTAGTATCAAATGGGATACAGAATATTAGATTGTTAAATACGGTTATATAATATAATAAGGTTCACAACACAGGTGGTGTTGGACAATCTACTGGTATGGCTGTAGTATTATTTAGATTAGTTTATATTGACTAATAAATAATACTAGTATACTTTGTGTATATTGAACAGGATCAAATTTAGAATTGTTCCCTTAATACTGATTAAGAAGGAGAACTAAGATTCTATGTTATTATTAATGCTTAGGTTCTTAATCCGGAAATAGTAATTAACACGTGTATATTATTTACATGCTTTGATTTATATATGAAATAATTCTTTTGAATTATATCATTATATTTTGGGTGATGGAATTATATATATGGTGGATATTATTTATTGAAGGAATCCATGTCCTGATAATATTCGGGTTAATGATGTCCCCTTGAAAGCTCAAAAAGATTTAATTATGTGAAACCCTGCAGGTGGAATTTATTCTGGCATAATTAAATAAAGGTTGAGTGGATGATCAAGGATAAAAGATATTAATTAAATAAATTATCAGTAATTTATTTAATTAATGGACATATGATATTTTAAATATGGGGAATTTAATAAGCAAATAATATTGGAACCGAATTAATTAAATTACGGTATTAGGAAAGGTAGTGCAAATATTAATTCTTTAGTGGATTGAATTAATATTTAATTACATTGGGCTAGGCTCAAGATGTAATTAGAAGGTCCAACCTAATTATCCATGGTCCCTATTGTAGCCTATATATATTCTTATTCTCTTCTTGCTTGGGATTGTGTGAAAACATATTGTAGCCACCAAGGAGCAAGAAGAGAGGATAACTTGAGAAGACGGAGGCCACACTTCGCTCAAGCGAATTTGGGAATACAATAGAAGAGCGTGGAATCAACCATTAACAAGGTAATCCTCTTTTCGTAATCTTTATCATAAAACGTAGTAACACCCTAAGTCCATGGTTCCCAACAACTGGTATCAAGAACCTGGTAATGGGTTCTACGTTTTATGATATAATGTCCATGTCGTAATTATATATGCGTGTATATAGTGTTTTGCTTGTATTGGTTTTGATGCAGGTTGTTAATCCACTATTATGGCCATGTATATTTTAATTTTGTGTTTGGATCCCACGTGGTTTAATCGTGATTAATTTTTGTTTTGGTTTCCACGTGGTTTAATCGTGGTTGTAATTTACACGAGGGTTGATCGTGTTAGAATAGATTTTACAAAATTAGTTTTGTATTAGATCTATTTTTTTTGTAATTATTCCGGGTATTTTTTAATAGTTATGTGCGATCGGAAATCAATTCCGGTAGTTTTTTGTTCCGCTGTGCGATTACAAGGGGCTGCTGTTGATGTTTGGATCGAACAAAATCAAAACAAAACTCACAGAAAAGCAACAGGCGCGCGCTGCGGCAGCTGGGTCAGCTGGGGCTGCTGGGGCCGCTGCGGCAGCTGGGGCTGCTGGGGCTGCTGGGGGCTGCTGGGGCTGCTGGGGCTGCTGGGGGCGTCGGGGCGCGCTTGGGGCAGATTTTTTTTAGAGCTGGATTTTTTTTTCAAGGGCCATAATAGTGGAAAATTTATTTTAATTTTTTCCATTAAATTTTTAATTATTGTTTTAATTTATTGATTATGTGTGTCGTTAATTATGTGTGTAATTCCTTTAAAATTGCATGTTTAACTTAATTAGGACGACATGGACATAAATTTTATTTATTGCTTTAATTAAATGTTATATGTTGCTAAAATTATGTGTGTATTTTGAATGCATGATTAGACATAATTATAACAACATAGGGCCCCATTTAATTTTAAAATTCCTCAATTTTAATAAAAAAAATCTAAGTGGGAGAGGGAATTAATATGAAATTAAATCCCATGGTCTCCATTATTGGTTGTAGGTAATTTAACATAAAGACGAATATAAATTATATATACGTCACCCATCGTGACATGTAATTTATGGTGTCTAGAATGTTATAGAAATTACTAGAACAAACTTCTTAAATTAATAAATTTGAAAGGAATAAATACGGATTTTCTTTATTTCTGATTTGGGGCGATTTTGTCAAAAACGGGTTCATCAAACTTGTAAGGCTGTGGGTTTTAAGCGAGACCGATGTGACTCCTCCACTACCTGGAAATCAAACCATTGATGAATATTGAATTGAAGTATTCTATTCAAGGAAAAATTACGAATATTGGAAGGTATACACGCCACCCATCGTGGCGTACCATGTTCCATAGATTTCGAATAATTTAAGATTTGATGATGGTATACACTTAGCTATGAAAAATAATATAGTCCACCCCAACGTGGCATATTGTTTAGTAATAGGACCGAAGTAACATTTAAACAAAATTAGGTGGTATACATGTCACACATCGTGGCGTACCAGAAGCTTATGGTGATAGATGTTAGTGCATTAAATTTTAATAATTTAGATCTTAATAATTAATGCACCCTTATTTATGTGATGTTTTTATGCATGATTCTCAGGATAAAATGGGCTTTAATCCACTATTCACCATACTTAAGGATAACAAACTTACCGGACCTAACTATATTGAATGGAAACAAAATTTGGACATTGTGTTGACTGCTGAGGAGTACAAGTTTTGCACTTATGAACCCAAGCCTGAACAGCCTGCTGCTGATGCTCCTGAAGATGAGAAAGAGTATTACAAATGGTGGATTAAGGCTGATGAGATGTCGTGATGTTACATTCTGGCAGTAATGTCGGGTGTTTTGCAGCAACAGCATCAGTCTATGGCCACTGCTTCAGATATGCTCTTTAATCTCAAGGAACTTTTTGGAGATTAGAATAGGGCTGCTAGGCAAGTAGCCATGAAGGCTTTAATGAACACTCAGATGGCTGAAGGCACACCTGTAAGGGATCATGTTCTCAAGATGATGTCGCATCTGAATGAGATAGAGATCTTTGGTGCTGAACTTGACGGGGAAACCCAGATTGACATTATCCTTATGAGCTTGTCCAAGAGTTTTGAGCAGTTCCGCTTGAATTACAACATGAACAAGAGGCAGTATAGTCTCGCAGAACTGCTGACAGAACTTCAGGCAGCTGAAGGATTATTTCGGCAGAGTGTTCAAGTGAATGTGGCTGAGAAAGGTTCTTCCTCTAAGCCGAAAGGTATTAAGAAGAAGAAAAAGGCTCAGACACAGAAAGCTGTGAAGGCAGTGGGAGTTCAGGGTGGTGTGAAAAAGCCTAAGGGAAAGTGCTTCAGATGCAAACAGTCAGGTCACTGGAAACAGGATTGTCCTCTTCCTAAGAAGATAAATAATACTGGTATGTCTCTTTCTCTAGTTACAGAAACATTTATAGCGGCTATATCTACGAGCACTTGTTATGTAGATACAGGAGCCACTGATCATGTTTGTAATTCTATGCAGGGGTTCCAACTATCCAGAATGCTTAGAGATGGTGAGATATATGTGTTCATGGGAGATGCTACGAAAGTAGCAGTAGTTGCAGTAGGAATTATTCATTTATCTTTTGGTTCTGATAGGATTTTGGTTTTGAACAATTGTCTTTATGTACCTTCTTTTAGAAGGAATTTAATTTCGGTTTCTAAACTTGCTTTGGATGGTTGTAATGTTTGTTTGGATCATAATGTTTCTATTATGATGAATAAATGAATTATATGTTCTGGTACATTGCAAGACAATTTGTATATAATTAATCCTAGTCAACCTGCACTGCAACTGCAATTTAGGGAATTGAACAACACATCTGCTAACTCTACTAAAAGAAAGGAACCTTCTAGTTTGAACCAAACATATCTTTGGCACTTGAGATTAGGTCATATTAACTTGAGGAGGATTCAAAGACTGGTAGTAGACGGGCATTTAAGCTCATTGGCAGTGGAGCCATTTCCAGTTTGTGAATCCTGCTTGGAAGGTAAAATGACTAATAGGCCTTTCAAGGTAAAAGGGAATAGAGCCAAACAACTGTTAGAATTGGTTGACTCTGATTTATGTGGACCCATGAATATCCAAGCAAGAGGTGGTTATGAATATTTCGTCACTTTCATTGATGATTATTCTAGATATGGGTACGTTTATTTGTTGCACCGTAAGTCTGAGTGCTTTGATAAGTTCAAAGAGTACAAAGCTAAAACGGAGAAGCGACTTAATAAAAGTATCAAGTCACTACGATCAGATCGTGGTGGAGAATACTTGCTTGGAGAATTTAGGGAATATTTATCAGAAAATGGGATAGAATCCCAGTTAACTGCACCAGGCACACCCCAGCAGAACAGTGTAGCAGAGAGAAGGAATCGGACTCTTTTAGAGAGTGTTAGATCGATGATGAGTTATTCGGATTTACCCAAGTCATTTTGGGGACATGCCTTAGAGACAGCAGCTTATCTTCTGAACTTAGTACCTTCTAAGTCGGTTCCTAAAACCCCCTTAAAATTATGGACCGGGGATAAACCGAGTCTAAGACATATTCGAATATGGGGTTGTCCAGAACATGTGCTGAACAAGAACGCGACTAAGTTAGACTCTCGTACAGAAGTAAGGTTGTTTGTAGGCTACCCCATGGGGACGAAAGGATATTTATTTTATAGTCCGAAGAATTGGGATGTCATTGTTAGCACCAATGCAAGATTCTTAGAGGAGGAATATATAATGAATCACAAACCCATGAGTAGTGTCATTTTAGAGGAACTAGTGGGAGGGACAAATAATACCCATGAAGCTGTAGTACATGTAGAACAACCACAACATAATGTACAACCTGTCACTAATACCGTACCAGTGCCTCGTCGTAGTGGGAGGGTTGTTCAACAGCCTGATAGATTCATGTTTTTGGGCGAGTCTTCAGACTTGGTCTCTGGTGAACATGATGATGATCCCCGTACATACGAAGAGGCAGCACAAGACAAAGATGCAGATCTTTGGCAAAAGGCGATGGAATCTGAGATAGAATCAATGTATTCTAATCAGGTCTGGGAGCTCGTGGAACCACCCAAAGGTATAAAACCTATTGGATGTAAGTGGATCTACAAGAAAAAGAGGGGATTAGATAAAAAGGTGAAAGCCTGGAAAGCAAGACTTGTTGCGAAAGGGTATACTCAGAAAGAAGGTATCGATTATGAGGAAACCTTTTCACCGGTAGTCATGCTTAAGTCAATCCGTATTCTTTTATCTATAGCAGCTCATCTCGATAATGAGATTTGGCAAATGGATGTCAAGACAGCTTTTCTTAATGGAAGTCTTGAAGAAACCATCTATATGTAGCAACCAAAAGGATTCATTAAGGAAGGCCAAGAGCATCTGGTATGTAAGCTTAAGAGGTCTATTTATGGACTTAAACAAGCTTCTAGAGACTAGAATATTCGTTTTGATCAGGCAGTCCAGTCATATGGATTTGATCAAAGTCCAAGCGAATCGTGCGTGTATAAGAGAAGTGAAGGTAATGTAGTGGTTTTTCTAGTACTATATGTAGATGATATTTTACTCATTGGAAACAATGTTGAGATGTTGTCATCAGTAAAGGCATGGTTGTTCAAACAATTTGACATGAAGGACTTAGGTGAAGCGGCATACATCCTTGGGATCAAAGTTATAAGGGATCGCAAGAAAAGGATGTTGGCTTTATCTCAAGAGCCCTACATTGATAAAGTATTAGCTCGTTTTAACATGCAGAACTCCAAGAAAGGTTTTTTACCTTTTAAGCATGGAGTTGCTCTATCTAAGAACAAGTGTCCTTCGACACCTAAGGATATAGAGAGCATGAAAGTAGTTCCTTAAGCTTCAGCATGTGGAAGCTTAATGTATGCTATGTTATGTACGAGGCCTGACATCTGCTTTGTTGTAGGCATGGTTAGTAGATATCAGTCGAACCCAGGTCAGGAACATTGGAGTGCAGTAAAAACTATACTCAAGTACCTGAGAAGGACTAAGGAGTATATGTTAATTTACAAGGCCTCAGATCTATTTCCTTTGGGATATACTGATTCAGATTTCCAATCAGATAGGGATAAGAGGAAATCAACCTCGGGATATGTTTTTACTTTGGGAGGTGGAGCCGTTATATGGAGGAGTGTAAAGCAGAAATGCATTGCAGACTCCACCATGGAGGTCGAGTACGTGGCGGCCTCTGAGGCTGCCAAGGAGGCTGTATGGTTCAGGAACTTCCTTTTGGACTTAGATGTGGTACCTAATTTGCCTAGGAGCTTGACGGTGTATTGTGATAACACTGGTGATGTGGCAAATTCAAAGGAACCGCGAGACCACAAAGCAGCTAAATATATTGAACGTAAGTATCATCTCATACGAGGAATCGTAAAGCGAGGGGATATAGTTGTGGCTCACATATCATCAGAAGACAACCGAGCAGATCCTTTCACAAAGAGCTTGCCAACCAAGGTTTTTGACAAGCATGTGGAAGCGATAGGAGTCAGATGGATGGATACATAGATTTTTATGTAATAGTGGATTAAATAAACACTGATGTACACATAGAATATTTTGAGTATAATGGGAGATTGTTAGTGTATACTGAAAATATTTATTTGAAGTATGTACATTTATTTCTGGCCAGTTTATTTGAGAATCATTTGAATGTTTACATGTTGTCTAATATTATATATTGTGAACAATCTAGTATCAAATGGGATACAGAATATTAGATTGTTAAATACGGTTATATAATATAATAAGGTTCACAGCACAGGTGGTGTTGGACAATCCACTGGTATGGCTGTAGTATTATTTAGATTAGTTTATATTGTCTAATAAATAATACTAGTATACTTTGTGTATATTGAACAGGATCAAATTTAGAATTGTTCCCTTAATACTGATTAAGAAGGAGAACTAAGATTCTATGTTATTATTAATGCTTAGGTTCTTAATCCGGAAATAGTAATTGACACGTGTATATTATTTACATGCTTTGATTTATATATGAAATAATTCTTTTGAATTATATCATTATATTTTGGGTGATGGAATTATATACATGGTGGATATTATTTATTGAAGGAATCCATGTCCTGATAATATTCGGGTTAATGATGTCCCCTTGAAAGCTCAAAAAGATTTAATTATGTGAAACCCTACAGGTGGAATTTATTCTGGCATAATTAAATAAAGGTTGAGTGGATGATCAAGGATAAAAGATATTAATTAAATAAATTATCAGTAATTTATTTAATTAATGGACATATGATATTTTAAACATGGGGAATTTAATAAGCAAATAATATTGGAACCGAATTAATTAAATTACGGTATTAGGAAAGGTAGTGCAAATATTAATTCTTTAGTGGATTGAATTAATATTTAATTACATTGGGCTAGGCTCAAGATGTAATTAGAAGGCCCAACCTAATTATCCATGGTCCCTATTGTAGCCTATATATATTCTTATTCTCTTCTTGCTTGGGATTGTGTGAAAACATATTGTAGCCACCAAGGAGCAAGAAGAGAGGATAACTTGAGAAGACGGAGGCCACACTTCGCTCAAGGGAATTTGGGAATACAATAGAAGAGCGTGGAATCAACCATTAACAAGGTAATCCTCTTTTCGTAATCTTTATCGTAAAACATAGTAACACCCTAAGTTCGTGGTTCCCAACAGCGCTAATAGTCCATATTATAGTTTTTTAAGGAAGATGAAGTGACTAATTGACGTTAATTGAATTATTGACAATAACGAGTTATCATGCGGGCATTGGAACGGCTACAAAGCTTTGTAAGGAAGAAAGAATCGTTCTCCCTTAGATTGGGAAGAAGTTGGTAAGCGGAGGAAACTTGGACTATAGTTGAGTCAACAGACCAAAGGAATTCCTAGAACTTATCAGAACCCGGCTAGTGCCAGCCCAGGATGAACAATAGAGATATGCAGACCAGAACTATAAAGACAGAAAGTACGAAGTAACAGAAAAAATACTGTTGAAAGTGCCTCCCGGGGAGGGAGTGATGAGATTCGAAAGGTAAGGAAATGTTGAAACCAAAATTTATTGGACCAGTTGAAAACTTTAAAAGGCTAAGAAAGTTGTCTTATAAGTTAACACCATCGTCAAACAGTCGTCAAATTTATAACTACCACTAATCGATGTTTCAAACAAGTAATAAATTATAATAGCTTTTTATATTTCTGATAAAAACTGTTACAAAATCCTCTCAAGAAATACTGATATTCTTGAGAGCTGCTAGGTCGAATGATACTTAAGATCGATTCACTAAGTGATGACCTAAACTGTGTTTATATACTACACAGCTACAACAAATCAATCTAAGATATGTATTATCAAAAGCTAACTGAAACTAATACATATCTTTAACTAAGTTGATAAAGTCCTATAACTCAGACGTAAAAGATATTTACTCCATATTACAAGGAACATAACAAATCCTTTAAGCAGAATGGCTTCAAATACTGATGACATCCAAATGTTGATGATGTATTAAATTATGATGATACATCAGATACTGATGACACCCGAACAGCCAAATCCTGAGCTTCTTCTGATCATTGAGAATTCAATATATAACAATCTCCCCCAATTTATGCTTAATGTAATGAAGCACAAATTCCATTCTCAATGAAGCCAAAACCAATCTACAAAATGTACAAGGAGTAAAGTATACTTCAGTGTCTTCAGATAATTGACAGTTGTTCCCCGAAAGTTTTTTAATCTTTCTTCCTCCTTGTCTCGTAGGACTTTAACAAGCTTTTTCTTCAACTCTCTCTTCTCTTCAGTGTCTTCTCCAAGCTGATAGATAGCTAATGTTAGTCCCTTAACAATATAGCAAGAATTACAGAAGGGGGGGTTGAATGGAATTCTTGAACCTTTTTCTTGAAATAAAAATGTTCAACTCGATTATGAATATATTTGTTTTGATTAGCACAATGCGGAATGTAAACTTGAATGAATCAAAACATAAGTAGTTAAAAACAAGAGTCTTTAAAAACTTTCTGGTGGATTTAAATAATTCCACCAGAGATATATTTAATATATCGAGAGGACTCTGTGTGCAGAAATGCTCACAGCTGCTTATACAAAATAGAACTACTAAGAACACAGGAAATGCTAAAGATAGTGCTTACAAAGATTTCTCTGTGTTTGTTTCTTAGCTCTCTTAGTTGTTTTTCTATTTGCTACTCTCTTGGTTTATATATTACCAAGATTACAAAGTCAAAAGTACTGAACAAATATAAAATCTAACATTCTTGATCTTTGCTGCTTTTCGTCCTCTATTACCCAGTTAATGGGCTTCCACAGTGTGTTTGTATCCAACTCAACGGCTGTGTGTCAGCTTTCACTGTTCAACTGATGTTTGAATTCTTGATATGATCATCCGTCGACTTTCAGATCATCCGTCGATGACATGATTGATCATACGTCGACTGCTATGTTAAACATCCGTTGATAGTCATTTGATCATCCGTCGAAGCTTTGTTAATCATCCGTTGGTAGCTATTTTGACACTTGACTTCATTTCACTTATACAGAATTACAAGACATTGCTTATGTACAGTTAATCAACCTATTCTGCATATCTAGTTAAAGTCAACATGACTTATATGCTACTCCAGATTCTATACAAAGGTGCATACAACACTGTGCTACAAACTTATTATTACATAAGCTACTCACTCGATGGATAATTGTTTAATCATCCGTCGGGACTATAATGAGTTATCCGTCGGGACTATAATTCTTATCCGTCGAGTGCTACATTATATCACTAAGTAAAATCTACTTAGATGTTTTGTTTAGGTAATCATCAAGTACACAACATATTCACAACAATCTCCCCCAATTTATGTCTACTGGAATTATAGCCATAAATTAAGAGATACTTGATGATAACAAAACATCCTAAACATATACCTTTAAAGATAAGTAGATAAAACTGAAAGTGCTTCAATTTAAACAAAAATGTACAAGGTTTGGCTCACAGTCAGTTCAAGATGCTCCTCTAGTCTGAGCAGATTTTTCTAGATTCTTGAAGGTCTGGATCTTCTTCCAAGCTTTCTGTTGTTTTCTTCAATTTGATTCTGGAGCTGTTTGTGGAATTCTAATTCATCAGATTCTGAGAGATCTAACATTTCTTACATTTCCAAGAGAGTCTCATTGCTAGAGATACTCAATTGGTCTTCTAATCTGAAGAATCTTCTCACACCCTTGTCATCCTTCAATTCCATCAGCCAGTAGGGCCTTAGATGCACTCTTCTCCCTGTGTATGGGATGATAAGAGTTTTGGGTTGTGCATCTTTGGCTCTAACACTCCTTAGTTCTTCAATCTTCTTCAATACTAATCTTCTTGCAGTTACATTGAACCCAAAGTTTTTCTTGAAGGATGAGTAGACTTTGATCAACACAGCTTGGCTTTCTTGAAGTATCCTATGAAGAGGCCACTGAATCTCCCTTCCCCCTTTGTATTTGAACACCAACCTTTCAGGTATTTCTGTATGCATCAATTGCCCTTACCTCATCCAGCTCCTCCAGATAGAGGTTTAGATCTGAGAATTATTTGATGTCACACAAGTACAAGTAGTCTCCCCTGTTGACCTTGGGTTGAGCTTTGACTATTGACTTGGATTTGAGAGGTGACAGCTTCACTTTCTTGACTGCCCTTGATTTTGTCCTTCTTGGCTTAGTAAGAATTGGCAAGTTGAAGTCAGGAATTGTTAATTTATCCCACTCTATTGGCTCATCCTTTGGCACAATAGGCTCTCCATGTATGTTCTTGTAGGGGTCCACCACCCTTATGTCTTCAAACACCACAGAGGGCTTTGATGCTTGAGTTTCAACTTGAGTGGATTCCTTTGGAAATTGATCTTCCAATTCCTTGTCAACAACATCCAACTTTCTTTTTGTTCTTTTAGCCAGTTCTTTCTTTCTTGGGGATTTCTTCTGTTTTTCAATCTTCTTCTCTGATTCAGTAGCTTGAGATGGTTGAGAGGAAATTTGTTGAGAAGAATTCACAGCCTGTAGCTTGGCCAAGATAGCAAACTGTTCTTTCTTTTGTTTAGACTTCTTTACATCTAGAGCAGTTTGCCTCTTTTCCTGCTTCAATCTGGCTTTTTCTTCTTCCTTTGCATGAGCAAATTGTGGATGTCCAGCTACCACACAAATTTCCTTCCCATTTCTGAATATCTTTGCAATTCTCTTTCTTGAGGCTGAATCAGCCGGATCTTTGTAGAGGAGAATAGATCTTGACAGAAGCTTCTTTTCATCAGGTTTAGGTGTCTCATACACAGAATCCATAGGGTTCTTTAAAGATAACTTTGGATAGTTTGCCCTTGGTTTAAGAATTATCTCAGGCTTTATAGACTTGATGCAGGAAGATTGTCCTTTCTCCAGATAGTTCATGCTCATCTCATTCACATTGATTGGCTTGACATGAGAGTGATGGATGGCTGACTGATCTGGTTCCTTGACTAATTGAAACTTTTTCTGTATTTCCTCATCAATCTTTTTCCAGTTGATCAGAGTCAACTCTTCTTTATCAGCATCTTTCAAATTTGCTGCTGCTGCATTTATAAGATCTATACCATCTACAACTGGTGGCTTGGAGATTGTAATTGAAGGTACAATTACTTTGCTGATTTGAACTTGAAGTTTCTCCCCCTCAGTTGGTCCTTTCTCCCCCTTACTTGATTCTCTCTCCCCCTTTTTATTATCATCAAGTGGAGGAGTTAGGCCTTGTGCTTTAGCCAGTTGCATAAGAAGATTTGTCTGAGTCTGTTGATTTTGAAGAAGTAGAGCCACTGAATTCTCAATAACCTGAACTCTGTTCTCCAGCTTGGCTATCTTCTTGTCAGAATCTGATTCTCTTCTCAACCTTAGTAATAGATCATGCATGGTACCATATGGCATTATTGAATCCAGCTTCTCAGAGTTATATGTCTTTAAGTCAGCTATCTCCTTTTTCAATTCATCCACACTGAGATTTTGTCTTGAGTGTTGGATATTCATTAAATGCAAAGAGTCTAGGTGAGCTTGAAGAACAACCTTGGTACCAGCATCTGAAGCTTCCTGAAGGGCCTGCTGAATAGCTATTACTTGTTTTACCAAAGACACCTCAAATTGCCCTGGTGAAAATTCCTTTGCCCATGCCCATTTAGGTAAACTGAAAGCAGAACTTGGGCCTTCAGCTCCCCCTAAGTTCATGCTTCCATCCAAAGAACCAGAGTCATCATCATCAGAATTTGCTCCAAATTCTTCAGATGGCTCTCCAGCTTGAGAAGGCATTCTGTTCACAGCAGCTTTATCTCTTTGAAGAGATTCTGTGGTGTGCACTAAATTCAAAGTCTGCTCTGCCTCCACATTGCCCTGAGCAGCCAACAGTTGATAGGCTGAAACAGGGTGAGTAAAAGTGTCAGCATCTAAGGAAATGTTATCAATAACAGCTTTGTAATGTTGCTGAAATTGTCTTTCCTTTTCAGCATCATCCACAATCATTGACTCACTAGCAATGGCTGGTTCCATCCTTATTTCTCCAGTACCTGCCTTTCTCTCATATTCTCTCTTTTGTTGCATCAGGGTCTCACCCTGGCTCCCCACCCTCACACCTTCACCTTCACCTACTAAGGTGGGACTCCTCTCACTCACTTTTGCCAATCCTGAATGAATGGATTGCTGAGATTCACTCTTTTCCTCTCCTTTTGCCTGGGAGCAACCCAGCCTCTCACTCAATGCACTCTCCTCTCTCAGTCCTAAGAGTGATTGTATTACCACCAAATCTTCTGCACTTGAAATTATTGAAGTTTGAAGTTGTGCAGAGACACTCGACGGATAAGTGATATCCGTCGGGTGAGTGGTAAAGCTATCTGACGGATAACTGCTGTTAAGCTTATCCGTCGGGATACAATCACTACTCGACGGATGAGCAATATCCATCGAGAGAGTAGAAATAAATGAGGTGGGAAGAGAAACTATTGTTGACTCTGTGTTGATTGAAGTTATTTGAGGCACAGATGTCACAATAGAATCAGAAAGAATTGGCAAGTGAGCCAACAAATCACCTAAAAGATGATGCTCACTTGCACTAGATTTTGGCTTCCCCAACCGAGTTAAAGAAGGGGAATCAGGAATTGAAGTGTTTATCATGTCCACTTCCAGTGAGTTAGTTGGTGAGTATTGTGTTTCTGTGGCTTCTATTATGAGAGATTTTGGCTGTGACTCCACATTTATTGGAGCCACATCAATCTGAATTTGAGAAGGTGCAGGGACTGTGTCTTTAGCATCAGTTTGCACTAAGTGTGTGCCCTGTGCATCCCCAGTTGTTTTGGATTTCTTCTTTCTAGTGTAAGTTTGGTGTGAGCTTGTGTCCCTAACCCTCTTGGCATGTGCTCTTGGATGAGAGCTTTGTTCAATAGCCACATCCTTTTGGGAAGATGCAGCTAGAAGTGAGCTTTTGTCCTTTTTAAGCACTACAGTTTGTTGGGAAACTGCAGTGTGGCTAGGCTGGGATTCACTCAACTCTCCAACCTTATCCTTGGGGTTTCTTTGATGTTCACCCCTTCCCTCACCTATCTTGCCCTCCTTCACACTCCCCTCTTTGGTTTTGGTAGATTTTTGAACTGGTACCTTTTGAGAGATACCAGAGGGGGTTTTCTTTGATTTGGATTTAGAAATTGTAGTTGTTTTGGCAGATTTGGTAGGAAACTGTTTGGTCATTGTCACAGTTGCCATAGCTATGCCTGAAGTCAAAGAAACAGAAGAGATTGGAATAGTTGAGGGTCTGGATGAACTTACCTCACTTACCTGAGGTGTCAGCATTACAGGAAAATAGAACATTGGCACATCCTTGTGATGGTTGGCTCTGTTCAAGTGTGCAATGATTCTTCTCTCTTGAACCTAACAAGCTAATTTGTTGTTTGGGTTCTCAAGTTCAATCTCTTGACAAAGATGGTTAGCCAAAAGCATAAAAAATCTAGCATAGTAAATATTCTTTCCTCTTTTGGCTAAGTCACCTATGACCAGGAACTATTTACCGATCTTTGTGGATTATTAATTACCAGTTAGTAATCCTATGACTAGGAACTATTTAAGTTTAGATTTATCATCTTTTTAGGTCTCACTATTATGATCTCATCATAATCCATAAAAAGCTTTACTCTAAACTATGGTATATCTTATTTAAACACTTAAATAGATAAAGCCCGTAATAAAAACAAAAAAATCTTTTATTAATATCAATGAAATCAAAACAGATTACATAAAAGTTATTCCTAAATCCTCATACGTGATTGGACTTAGGACATATCTCTTTCAATCTCCCACTTGTACTAAAGCCAATCACTCTGGTATCTAATACCCATCTTGTCTTTATGACGATCAAAGTGACTTTCAGAAAGTGGCTTTATGAGTGGGTCTGCTATGTTGTTATGTGTGTCAACTATCTTTCAATACAATACAAGAAATGTTACCGCGCTCCCACTAACCCTTTTGTAGACACATGGTTTATCTAAGTTTTTGATAAAACCAAACTCTTTGATTGTCTCATCAAAACGGATATTCCATCTACGAGAAGCTTGCTTTAAACCACATATGGTTCGCATCAGCTTACACACTAGGTTTTCATTTCCCTTGGAAAGAAAACCATCTGGCCATTTTCCAGATCTCATAGTCGTAGTAAGCAGCAATCGCAAGCAAAATCCGAATTGATTTTAACAGGGCTACAGGTAAAAGGTTTCATCAAAGTCAATCCATTGCCTTCGTTTGAATCCTTTTGCCACAAGCCTGGATTTAAAGGTCTCCACCTGGCCATCTGCTCTAATCTTTCTTTTGTATACCGTATACATAGATTCCATTTCAGATTTCATGGCACTTTGCCATTTCTCTGAGTCAACACTACTCATAGCCTCATTATAGGTCATAGGGTCGTCATCATCAATGATTGACAACTCATTGTCATTCTCAATGACAAGGCCATAATACCTCTCAGGTTGGCGAGGCACTCTCCCTGACCTACGAATGGGTTGTTCCACAGAAGGTTGTTCAGTCTGAACAGGTGTTTCCACTTGATTCGTAGTAATTTGTGCTTCTTGAACTTCATCAAGTTCAATTTTGCTCCCACTGTTTCCTTCAAGGATAAACTGCTTTTCCAAGAAAGTAGCATGTCTGGAGAAAAACACCCTATGATCGGTGTAAAAGTAATACCCTAAAGTCTCTTTAGGATATCCCACAAAACTACATTTTACGGATCGAGATTCCAGCTTATCTGGGTCAACTTTCTTGACATAAGTTGGACATCCCCAAATCTTAACGTGTTTAAGACTCGGTTTCCTTTCTTTCCATATCTCATATAGAGTTTTAGGGACAAATTTGGAAGGCACCTTATTCAGTAAATATGCTGAGATTTCCAATGCATAACCCCATAAGAATATTGGAAGATTCGCATAGCTCATCATGGACTGAACCATGTCTAACAAAGTTCGATTTCTCCTTTCAGATACCAATCTGGAAGAGTCCACTGGGAGACTATACCCTTTTCTTTGAGATAGTCCAGAAACTCTCCATTCAAGTATTCACCACCTCGATCTGATCGAAGAGTTATAATACCATTTTGGTTTGTTTCTCCACTTCATACTTATACTCTTTGAACTTTTCAAAGGCATCAGACTTGTGTTTCATCAAACACATATCCGAATCTAGATCTATCATCTATGAAAGTAATGAAGTATGAAAATCCACCCATGGCTTGCGTAGACATTGGTCCTCATACATCTGTGTGTACCAATCCTAGAAAATCTGCAGCCCTCTCTCCATGTCCACTAAATGGAGATTTGGTCATTTTACCCAATATACAAGACTCGCATGTAGGATATGATTCAAAATTAAAAAAGGGTCAAGTAACCCTTCCTTATGCAATGTCCGCAGTCTATTTTCACTAATATGACCAAGTCTGCAGTGCCAAAAGAAAGTGAGATTTTCATCATCCCTTTTCTTTTATTAGTTTGTTCAATCGGAAGTAAATTATGTCACATACATACAGACCATTATTTAAAATACCACGTCAATAAAGAATATTATCTCTAAGGATAGAACATTCATTATTCTTAATAATAAAATGAAAAACCATCCAAATCCAACATAGGAATAGAAATAATATTCCTTACAATCGAGGAAAAAAAAATAACAATTATTTCAAACAATAGTCTTGCCCGTAGTCATATGTAAATGAAATGATCCTACATCTTCAGCAGCAACTCTTGCTCCATTCCCCATCAGTAGAATCACCTCCTCTTCCTCAAGAGTCCTACTTCTCCTTAGTCCTTGCAACGAATTGCAGATGTAAGAACCACAGGCGGTATCTAATACCCAAGTAGAAATTTGACTTAATGACATATTCATTTCTATCATGAACATACCTGAATTAGAAGCGGTAGTCTCACTCCCCTTCTTTTTCTTCAACTCTGCAAGGTAAACCTTGCAGTTCCTCTTCCAGTGCCCCACCTTGTTACGGTGAAAGCAAACAACTTTGCTCTTGGGGTCTTCAGCTTTTGGTGGAACCGGCTTTTCTTCACCTACTTTCTTCTTCTTGGAAGGGTTCTTTTTCCTTTTCTTAGGATTGGAACCTTCACCAATTAGAAGAACAGAGCTCTTCTTAGGGGAAAATTCGATTCCGCAGTCTTCAACATGTTGTGGAGCTCAGCCAGGCTGACATCCAGCTTATTCATGTGAAAGTTCACAACAAACTGCAAAAACGAACCCGGAAGTGATTGCAAGACCAAGTCTTGGCTCAGCTCCCCATCCATGGCAAAACCAAGTTGTCTAAGACGTTCAATCAAATTGATCATCTTAAGTACATGGTCATTCACGGATGATCCCTCAGACATCCTATAATCGAATAGCTCCTTCGATATCTCACATCGAGCTGTCCTCCCTGCCACATCATACAACTCTTGTAGATGCATAAGGATAGTGTGAGCATCCATATGCTCATACTGCTTCTGTAGCTCAATGTTCATGGAAGCTAGCATGATGCATTGAGTAACATTTGCATCATCTATCCACTTACGATACACAACATGTACATCATTATGTGCATCGTTAGCAGGTTCAGTAGGCTTAGGTGAGTAAAGCACATATTCCAGCTTCTCCACCCTGAGAACAATTTTCAAGTTTCGAAGCCAGTCAGCAAAATTAGGACCAGTCAACTTGTGAGCATCTAGTATACTCCGGAGTGATAGTGTAGAAGACATAACGAATATAGTAAATCTGTAAATGATAAACACATAACAACACTTAGCAAATATTCAATTTTATTTCAAAACACTATATGAATTGGGTCTTTATTCATAAGTGGCTCCCACTAGTTTATCTAATTTATACACCCCCTAAGTGAAAATTAGGCATCCATATTGCTAGTGGGAATAGGGATCCTACATTCCATTACACAACCTCGGCTGTAGCACGAAACGTCATGTGATGTTCAATAGGCAGACAACTCTTGTCAATTACATCTTATGTTATTCCCTAATATAATTTTAGCCTTTTGAATAATTGAGTCACGGCTGTAGCACGACAAACTCAATATTCTAAGTCAAGTCTAACCCAACATTTCGTACAATTGAATCAGTCTCCAACGGCCCATGGCTTTAGCACGTAACGACCTTTAGATTCTAATTCAATGTACACATCTCTATGTAATAGACAAGTATTTCTTATTTCGAAATCAAAGCCCTCGGCTGTAGCACGAAACGACAATGATTTAAAAATAAGAACCACTTTCTATCATGTTGGAAGGCTATGACCGACACAAGCCCGTTGTGTTATTGGCCAATTACTACTTGATATTATTTAATTTTAGAGGGATTACGTTACAATTATAATCATATTATAAAGAGATTCTTCCTTTTAAATTAAATATTTCAAATCAATAATCGATAATCAGACGATTCCCAGATCGGGTGGAGCATTGTCAAGAGGCGTCACTTAATAACCCTTTCTTACAGATAGAAATCTGTTGTTGACAGAATCATCCTTTCTCTCAAAATTGAAAATTCATATTTAATTACGTGTTTCATAAACACAAGAATCTCATGATTTTATTCATAATATTATTGTCAAGGCAAGAAACGATTCATATTCTAGATTTTCTAGAGCACGCCTTATATTGATTTAAGTTCACCTAAATCTATCATCGCATGGTAAACACAGGCATATATCTCATATATAAAAATAAATAAACAAGTAAGCATGCAAGTAATATCATGTCACACATTGATATAATGATGTATGGATTTATTATAGCATTTAAAAGCAATTAAAACAATTAAAACATGCTTTAAAACACTTTCGGGAATATAAACAGTTCAAAACTTTTATATAAAAAATATTTGACACTCCATTAGATCCGTCTCGGAAAAACGAATCCAACGATATATTGCACGCCCAAAACGGAGTTACGAAACTTCCAAAAAAATCAAATTTAATGTGGACATACGGGCTGTAACGCATGTACATAATGCGTTACAACACTGTTGAGCCATTTACGCGTGTAACGCATTCCGTAAATGCGCAACAGTGTGTAACGCATTCACAGAATGCGCAACACACCCCTTCCCCGCGTGCAGTGCACGCGCCTGGCACAGCCGCAGCAGGTTTTTTTTATTATTTTTTTTGTTTCTTCCCTGCCGTTGCCTGTTTGTCTTTCTACTGTTACAAACAAAAAGTAACCCCCTTTTTCTTTTACTCCCTTCCTTAATAACTCTTTATTAATATTTTTATTATTTTAACTTTATTATTAATAAATCAATTAATATTTAATTAATAAATTAATAAAAATCAAAATAATATGATTTCTTAAATCAGGCAGTAGCAGAAAATTACCAGATCAGCCATGGGTCCTTGTGCAAATTTTAATCATTATTATCCACATGCATAATTATTCCATGAATTTTAATTAAAACAATTTTTAAAAATTCATAACAAATAATCTACACATCACAAAATTATGAAAAAAATACCTATACAATCTACAACACTTGTAGAACCCAGATCAGTAGTCAAAATCTCATGCAAAAATTATTTCAAATTAATTCAAAATTAAATCTAAATAAACTTGCAAAAATCATAATAAATCCATACATGCATTAAAAAATCTGAAATTTTTTATATGAATCTCTATATACAGAACATGGCTCTGATGCCAATGAAGGAATTTACGGATGAGCGGAAGCGTGAAATAAGATTTATTCCGTAAAAACCAAATACCGCACATATAGAAAAACGTATAAAAGGGAAAAACTGAGGAATCGAAATCATACCTCGTGAATCGAAGCTTTATAAAAATGGAGTGCTAGCAGTTGCTCCTCAATGTGTGAAACACTCTACCGGTATCCACCAAGAACGATCCTCTTCGATGAACCTTTTTATAAAACTGAGCTTTTATAAAATGGAGTTTTTGGGAGAGAGAGAGAGAGGAAGAAGATGGAGGCTAGGGTTTTCACAAAACCAAAATTATGTGGGTTAAGATGAATGAGCCATCCATCTCATTCTATTTATAGGGCTCTCCTAGGGTTTATAATATATCTTTATATATATTAACCCCACCATTTTATCTTCATAAAATGCTTTAATAATAATTAAAACTATTTTAATTATTATTTCTTTTCTTAACTATTTAGAAAATAATTCTCTCTCTCATTATTTTATCAAAGAAAATATTCTTTTATGGTGTGACCCTGTAGGTTCAATATTATGCCGGTAGTAGAAATAAATAATAATAAACTTTTATTAATTATTTATATGAATATTAAAATTCACTAAATATAATTAACTGATTAATTATATTTATTCTACATCGTGAGTGATGCTTCTCAACATATCGCGACTATCCGGATAATATGAATTCACTGCTTAGAATACCAAGAACCTGTCAGTGAATAGTTACCGTACAATGAATTCCTTCTACCCTTATAATATCCCGATTAAATACAAGGCATGGATCTTGTGTCAAGCCTATCAAATTTAATCATATGATTTCTTATTCATAATGCAAAGTTCATATTAATGCAAATTAGAAACTCCTTTCTAATTTCATACACTCTGGCCAGAGATTCCAGAACTCGCATACTAAGAATAACATAGGATATTCTCTTCCTATACTGGAAGGGGTAGATCCTCTATTGACGTTAACTATCTCTATACACAAATCCCTATGCCCAGAATAGACCTAATGGATGTCCTTGAGACTAAGGACTAAACCAAAGCACAGTTCATTATATATAAGATACCTTTAACGATCTCAAGTCTAAGGACACTTATACAACTATCACTCAGTGAATAACTATTGACACGTGAGTAATCTCCATTAGTTGTTCAACTTATCGAGTCGTGTTCAGTGAACTTATTCCCTAATAAGCACCTACATACTAGCTATAGTGTCACCACACAAATGCCTATGAGAACAGACATCCTCCTGAAGGGAGCAAGCATAGTATGTACCAATCTTTGCGGATTATTAATTACCAGTTAGTAATCCTATGACCAGGAACTATTTAAGTTTAGAGTTATCATCTTTTAGGTCTTACTATTATGATCTCATCATAATCCATAAAAAGCTTTACTCTAAACTATGGTATATCTTATTTAAACACTTAAATAGATAGAGCCCGTAATAAAAACAAAACAAGTCTTTTATTAATATCAATGAAATCAAAACAGATTACATAAAAGTTATTCCTAAATCCTCATACGTGATTGGACTTAGGACATATCTCTTTCAAACCTTTTCTTTTTCATCAACCTCTGAAGTATGAGGAGTGACTACTGGAGTAAGGACAGAATTATTTAATATTTCGATCACCTTTTCATCAGAGTCCAAATCAGTTATCAAGTTCATAGCATCAGGATCTGCTTTTACCTCAGGTTTTGTGTCTGCATCAGGAGTTATATTCTGATATGTTGTATCAGCTTGATCAATGTCAGTGGCTGATCTTTTCTTTCTTGGTATAATCAACGCTTCTGGCTTCTGAACTTCTTCATCTTCTTCATGTCCTTCATGTCCTTGTACAGGAACATACCTTTCTCTGGATAGAAAATTCAGAAAAGTAGAGTTAAATGCAGTCACTTGACTTGATTTACAAGTTCTTCCTCCTCTTCCTCTTCCTCTTGCTCTTGCAGATCTACCACCTCTTTTTCCTCTTCCCTTAAAAGTGTTAGCTTCAGCTTCAATTTGAGCCAAAAGCTCCTTTTGTTGCATAACCGCTTCTTCAGGTGTTAGATCAGGAAATTCTTCAGTTATATACCCAAGAGCACTCTTAGGATTCTTTTTCTTAAACTTCTTTTTTTTGTAATACAAGATAATCTCTTCACCTGTTTCCTTATGCCTATAAGGAAATAACAACCCTTTAGCATCTGCTAAATTAAAGATTGTGATATCATCATCTTCAGGAGTACCAGCAGTAGCCTTGTGCTTAGCTTTATAAGCACCAGTAGACTTTCTTTGTCCTGAAGGATCATTCTTCTTGGAATGTTGAGGTTGTTGAGCATAGAAGCAATTTGAACATCTGTAACTGGATTATTCTTATCACCATCATCATCAATATCTTTATCCTTTGTCTGAATAGAATCTGGTATACATTTTGTAGCAACTATCTTCTCCCCCTTTTTGGCATCAGTATTCGTAAGAAGAGAAAACAGAGCATCCAGTTTGTCACCTATAGAAGAGACCTTTTCTTCTAAGGAGGAAATTCTAGAAGCCATAGTGTGTTGAGATTCAACAACATCTATGATAGTATTTTTCACACTTTTGAATTCAACTGAAGTAGGTGTTTGAAGTAAAAATCCATCAATTTTCTCCTTGACACCAACATGAGACTTCTTCATTTCATCAAGATCAGAGTGAATCCCTTTAACAGAAATAGTGGAGACCTTAAGATACAACTTTAGATCAGGAGTTTGAATTTCATCATAGGCACAATGAATATGTTGCAGGCCAACAGCGGATGACATAGAAGAATTTGCAAGTCTCCATTATAATCCCGTTCTGTTTGTCTAAAATACTCAGCATCAGGATTGTAATAAGAGAGATTTTCATTGAAGTGTGAAGATGAACCAACATTGGACTTCTTAGATGCATCAATTGAAGACTTAAGCTGGGCTGAGTCAGAATCATCCTCATCACTTTCATTATCTAAATCAGATAGCCCATCAGAAGAATTTGCAGAATCAGGCAAAATTGCCTTACCTTTATCCAGATTCTTTACAAGAGATGCATGTTGCTGATGAGATCCTGAAACAGAAACAAGGTAACACCTAAATCTCTCTGTTCTTTTCAAGTGATCTCATCACTTCTCACACAATATATTACTTTAAAGAGTAATATTATTCTCACAAAAGAAACTTTATAAGTAAAGAAAAACTTATAAGATTCTTGTCCCAAAGCTACCTCTCCTTTTGCCAGTACAGGAGACTGCCACTCAAAAAAAATATTTTTTTAATCTGATATTTTCACACAGTCTCATCGGAAAGGCTCAATCACACATTTAGCAAAGAAATAAGAGATGGCTAAGAAGAGTTGTATGCTTGTCATATAAATAGAGGTAACCTCAAAGAAGAGACTATTTATAATCATACAAACATGAGAATATATGAGAAGTTAGCAATACCTGAAGATGAGTCCTCAAGTGGAAGTGATGAAAGTGGAGGAATAAACAGCACATCAGGATGCTTTTTCAAACTAACAACTAGTAAGGATCATCAATTATAGCTAGTGTAGTTTAAGGATGATTCTCAGTAAGAGCTGTTGTGATCTGTCAGGAGAAGGTGAAAGACCAGCATCAGTACTTTAAACTGATGGTTCTTGTGGATCCTGAGACATGTGAGTTGCTTCAGCAATGCTTGGTGAAGGTTCTTGTGTGCTCTTCTCAAAAATAGGATCATTTATGATTGCATCCACCTTTGACAATATCTCCTGATGAGTTTGCTTTTTCTGTAGTAGTTGAACAGAGTCAGCAAGAAGATCACTCTGAGCAATATTAACTAATAATATGTGTAGCCTCATTGTCTGCATCTTCCTTTTGAGAAGATGGTTCTTGTGTGACTGGATGCGGTGCAGTTGCTAAATCCCTTTGAGACTTAGGTTCTTGTATACTAACATCCTTGGAAAGAGGCTGAATCTTCTTCTTCTTTCTGATTTATCCAACTACTTCTTCACTTTTTCTTTTCAACTGGCTCTTTAAAGTGCTCTTGTGTTCAGCAGTTGCTTCATTTACTGGAAGCTTGTCAAGCAAAGCACTAGCATCAGTAGTTGGCTCCTTAGTTCCAGTAGTGTCAATCAGGTCATCAGGATGTTGATCAATGGACTTTTTGATTTTTTATAAGGACCCTATTGACATTTGATTATCTGAGTCAGAATTATTTTGTATGATCAGTCTTCTTTTCCTGATTGGAAAGCAATCTTCTTTCTTCTCACTCTCACTCGGTGAGGCTTTTTTAGCTTTCTGTCTAGATGTGACAGATTTCTTAAACAACCTTTTCTTTGTTACAACTGATGTCTTTTGAGAGACAACAGAGGAGGCTAATTTATGAGCTTGATGTGTTTGCTGTTTGGAAGAAGAAATGCTTGGGTTAGAAACAAGATGGGTGGTTTCTTGATTCTCAGCATCAGGAACTGTGACAGAGGTGCCAACATCAGGATTTATAGGTACTTGTATAGGAGTAGGTCTATTTCTTAATAGAAATTGCCTGACCTCTCTAGAAAGAAAGGGTGGTCCTGAAAATTTATTCTTTTCATCCCTTTTAATGCGATTAGTGATTGCTTTTTCAGAAATTTGAAAAATAGGGATCATCATCAAACATAGCATTAGGGCATAGAAAATTAAAAATCAGTTGTAAAAATCTAGTATACCCTATTACTCCTGAAGCATCTGCTCTCCTAGCAATTATGAACTGTAATATAGTATTACCATAATCAAAATTACCAGAGTAAAGAAGAGAGTACCCAATTCTCAGAGAAGTGGATGGAAGAGCATCAAAGTTTGTTGTCTTATTCAAGAAACACCTACTGATGCAGTCAAAGAAAAAGTTCCACTCTCTTTTCAGTTTAGTCCTGGCCAGTTTTCCAATGGTTGTGATTTCTCCTTGATAGCCTAAATTACTTAGCATAGCAAACAGCTGCTCAGTGGTATGAGTGTCAGGAGCACCATCAAGAGCAGGCAATCTCAAGGCTTGAAGCAGAATATCAGCATCAACTTCATATCTTTGGCCCTTATATTCAAAGAAAAAGCAAGTATTTGTTGAATTTACCACAGCTGTATTCCAAACCTGTATGACAGCCCTGTATGACACCTTAACAGGATTTGTAAGCGCATGCCCAATTGGACAATGAAGTTGAAAATCCTGAATATCATGAAAAGATGATGGTAGCTACTGATGTGTAAGTAGAGCTAGGTAATTGTTAGTGCCAAATGTATTTCCATGAATGATTGTGGTTTGACTGAAGAGTGGTGAAACTTCAGACATTGTCATGATGTGAATAGCTTGTGAGAGAGAGTAACGTGAGATGTGCACAGTGAAACTATGTGTATGATGAATTGTGTCACAGAATTTCTTCTAGTTTTATAGCTTCACTATTCAGAAATAGGTATAACACACTCGTATGAAGAAGGTAACTTAGTGAATTTGACTTCGAACAGGGAACAATTACTGAGTAATAGAATTCGATGTTGGAGTAAATTGTGGAAGTAAAGACAAAATACATACAGATATGTCAAGACAAAACTGTAGAAATTTGTTTATTAGATAATCCACCATTAATCATTAATTAAGTGAGACGCTTAATTGTAGCAATAAAACTTACTCAGAGATTATTGATCCAATTTGATAGATTCACCTTCTGAAATAATAATAATCTGAATTAGAACATGATGACCTGTTGTCAGTATTTGAAACCTTTCTTTTGTCAGGATTTGATAATCTCAGGATATGTCGATTCGAATTCAACAGTTGATTATCAAGATAGCACAAATTATTAGCAAACCACAATTTTAATCAAAATAATCATCAAGAAATACAATTTAAGTAGATGATGTAAAGATTAACATGCTTCAAAAAGAACATTCACATGCATACCATACGAGATAAGCATAGACTAAATTTTGCAATCAAACGAAATTTCATTAATATATCAGAAGAGTATATTTCATGAAATTTGTAGATTACATGCAAAAGATTATAAGATAGTCCTAGTCTAAGATGGTGAACATCAACAGCCTTGGTCTAAGAAGCCTGATAAAGATGATGGTAAAGAGATACGGATGGAGGATGTTTAATTCTTCTTCCTACTTTCAACAAAGAGAATAACGAGACAAATGATTTTCTCCTGCTGTTTAAGATTGTGGAGAAGAAATTCTCTTTGGAAAAATAGAAGATCATTTTTTATGACATCTAGAAGTTGAATCCAGATGTCGTGTGGAATGTTGTTGATGGGATATTGAGTTTGGATTCCATTTCGAAAAATTGTCACACTACTTGTGTCGTAGCAGTAGAACCAGCTGGAATTCTCCATTGTGTGTGAGAAGTGAAAGTGAAGAGATGTATTTGAGTATGAGAAGAGGTAAAATGACCTCAGGGTGAGTGGTCATTTAAATAACCGAGAGAAATAGAGAAAGAATATCAAGAGACTAAAGAAAATTGACCAATTATTAAGTGAAGAGTTTACTTAATGAATTAACCAAAAGATGTCTTTTGAAGGCGCGTCTCCCTAGACTGATGTGTAATGATGACAATGATATATATATATATTCATACATGCACATTTAGCAAATAAATTCACTTAATTTATCATGCATATAAAAATGAAATACATCAAATAGTTCTGGTTTAATATCGAAAAATACAGCATTTAGGACATATCGGAATTTGATCAGTATACATCATGATTTGATCAAATATAAATTGAAATAAATTTACTTATCCCAGTTAACCATACCAAGCTCATTCACAAGCTTTGTAAATGTTACTTCAGGTAATGGCTTTGTGAAGATATCAGCCAGCTGCTGATCAGTAGGAATAAAATAAAGCTCTATGGTTCCTTCCATGACATGTTCTCTTACGAAGTGATATCTGATACTGATGTGTTTTGTAAGAGAGTGTTGCACCAGATTTCCTATCATAGCAATAGCACTTTGATTATCATAATAAATATGAATTTTTGAAAATGATAATCCATAGTCCATGAGATGATTCCTCATCCATAACAACTTAGCATAGCAACTTCCAGCTGCAATATATTTAGCCTCAGCAGTTGAAGTAGAAATAAATTTCTACTTCTTACTGAACCATGAGACTAATCTGCCTCCCAAGAACTGACAGCTTCCTGATGTACTCTTCCTATCTATTTTGCATCCAGCAAAATCAGCATCTGAATAACCACATAATGCAAAATCAGCTTCCCTTGCATACCAAAGTCCAAGTGAAACAGTACCCTTGAGGTATCTAAAAATTCTCTTTACTGCAATTAGATGTGGCTCCCTTGGATTTTCCTGAAATCTTACACATAAACAAGTGGCAAACATAATGTCTGGCCTGTTAGCAGTTAGGTATAACAGAGAACCAATCATACCTCTGTAAGTTGTGACATCAACTGATGTACCTTCATTGGGATCAAGTTTTGTAGCAGTTGCCATAGGAGTACTTGTAGTTGCACTTTCTTGTATATTAAACCTCTTCAGTAGATTTCTTATGTATTTGGACTGATTGATATAGATGTCATTATTAGTCTGTTTAATCTACAAGCCTAAGAAGTAGTTCATCTCCCCATCATACTCATTTGATATCTTGATTGTATCAACTTTAAAAACTTATCACACAGTATCTGATTAGTTGATCCAAAAATGATGTCATCCACATAAATTTGAACTAAAAGAAAATCTTACCTTTATTCAGATAGAATAGGGTTTTATCTATTGTACCTCTATTGAATCCACTTTCAAGTAGAAACTGAGCAAGGGTTTCATACCATGCTCTAGGTGTTTGCTTCAGTCCATAGAGTGCTTTATCAAGTCTGTAAACATAGTCAGGATGTTTAAGAATCCATAAATCCTGGTGGTTGTTCAACATAGACTTCCTCTTCAAGTTCTCCATTGAGAAATGCACTTTTGACATCCATCTGGAAGACCTTGAACTTCTTGTGAGCAGCATATGCCAAGAAGATTTTGATTGCTTCCAGCCTAGCAACGAGAGCAAATATCTCATCATAGTCAATACGTTCCTGTTGGGAATATCCTTTAGCCACCAATCTTGCCTTGTTTCTGATGATTGTTCCATCAGAATCAGTCTTGTTTCTAAAGACCCACTTTGTGCCTAAATTGACCTATTCTTAGGTCTAGGCACCAGCTTCCACACTTCATTTCTTTCAAACTCATTCAATTCTTCTTGCATAGCCATGACCCAATCTGCATCCTTAAGTGCATATTCTACTTTCTTTGGTTCTTCTTTTGAAAGTAGATTATGGTATAAACATTCATTCTGAGTTGCACTTCTTGTCTTTACACCATCATCAGGATTTCCAATGATCAGATCAGGAGTATGATCTTTAGTCCATTTTATGGCACTAGGAAGTGTCCTTCTGGAGCTAGATGCTCCCCCTGAATTGTATGCCTCATCAAATGCATTTGAGGCTCCCCTGAATCTGTTGTGTTATCTCCTGATGAAATATTGGGACTTAACTCATGTTCATCTGATGTTGAATCAACATTAGATTCTAAGGGATTTGATTGAGAAGAATCTTGAGATGATTCTTCAGTGTTAGTACCATCAGTTGACCCTTGCTGTTGCTATATCTTCAGAATTTGAAGGAGTGTCAGGATTTGGATCATCGGGATTTGACAGTTCATTAGAGTTTGATCCAGATTCTAACAATGTATTTTCATTTGCAAAGATTAAGCTTTCATGATTGTCTTCTTCAAAACCAGGAATCTTCTTGTCATCGAAAGATACATTTATGGATACTACTGCAGTGTATGTTCTCAGATTAAACACACTTTATGCTTTTGATGGTGAGTATCCAACAAAGATTCCTTCATCAGCCTGATTCAAACTTTCCAAGCTGATCAGTATGAGTTCTCAAAACAAAGCACTTACATCCAAATACATGAAGATGTTTGAGACTGGGCTTCTTTTCTTTTAGCATTTGATAAGAAGTAACACCATGTCTGTTTATTAGAGTGATATACTAAGTATAACATGTTGTGTTTACTACTTCAGCCCAAAATTAAGTGGGTAGTTTTGCTTCTTCTAGAAGAGTTCTGCCAGCTTCAATCAAGGTTCTGTTCTTCCTCTCAACAACACCATTTTGCTGAGGTGTACCAGGAGCTGAGAATTGTTGCTCTATGCCTTTGTACTTGCAGAATTCCTCCATCTTTGAGTTCTGGAATTCAATACCATTATCACTTCTCAGGATTTTCACTTTATGAGTAGATCCATTTTCAATTTGCCTTATATGGTCCAGAAGAATTTCTGGAGTTTCATCTTTCATGTGTAGAAAATAAACCCATGTATATCTAGTGAAATCATCAACAATTAAAAGTGTGTACCTTTTCTTGTTGATGGACATTATGTTCACTGGTCCAAAGAGGTCCAGATGTAACATGTGATATGGCTCAGAAATGGAGAATTCAGTTTTGCTTTTGAAAGATACTCTTCTTTGTTTGGACTTTTGGAAAGCATCACAAAGACCATCAGATGAGTATAGCATGTTTGGAAATCCTCTTACAAGCTCCTTCTTGGCAAGTTCTTTGATTGAGTTGAAGTTGAGATGTGAGAGTTTCTTATGCAAGTTCCAGCTCTCATCTACTGATGCCTGTGAGATAAGGCAAGTAGCTTCCTTTTCAAGACTTTCATGTAGCCTATCTTCATAAATGTTACCATGTCTATATCCTATCAAGACAGTTTTCTTTGACTTGTTATGAACAACTTCACATTGTGAGTCATAGAATACAACATGATAACCTTTGTCATTGATTTGACTGATGCTCAGAAGATTATGCTTCAATCCATCCACCAGAGCTACATTCTCTATTGCTACCTTTCCAATTATCAAGTTGCCATATCCCAGAGTGTGTCCTACATTTCCATATCCATAAGATACATCTGGGTCAGCCTTCTTCTCAAATTCCGACAGCAGGGATTTATTTCCAGTCATGTGTCCTGAACATCCACTATCCAAGACAATTGTATTTTTCTTGTTACCTTGCAATCAGAAGAATAATTAATTAGAAGGATTTTTAAGGACCCACACTTATTGGTCCCTCTTTTTGGACAACTTAAGCCTTTGTGTGTCAGGAGTACTTTTGATAGTTTTTCCTTTGTCAAGATTTGTCTTGTCAAAAGCAGATTTAGTAAAACCAACAGATTTAAGCACACAGACAACTTTATTAAACTTAGGAAAAGGTTCATAATAATTGTGATACAACTTGTGAAAGAACTACAAGTATAAATCGAATGCCAGCTACTACCATAATGAAAACAAGGATTTTGTGTTTATAAAATACTTATCTACCCCTAACATCAGACTCAGGAATTGCAGTTTTCATTTTCTTATTCTTCCTGCAATCAATAGCAAGATGATTAGTATTTCCACAGTTAAAACAGGTTTTCCTAGGAGCATTGGGAATAACCTTGTAATTTGAATCCTTAGAAATACATTGCTTACCATTCCTGTTTCTTTTAGGACTTTTTACTTGAGGTTTGTCAGTAACCTCAGATAATTTCTTTTTCAAATGTCTTGCTGACAAAAGTCCTATGTTCTTTTCTTTCTTAACAAACTTAATTGTTTCCTTGCTTTCCTTTCTTTGAGTTTTATCACTTACCAGTTTTTCTTGTGATACTAATGTTGAACCCTTTTCAAAAGTGGATTTGGGTTCATCAGCTTCTGTAGAGATAAACTTAACAGAAGTTTTAAGGGTAATTTTATTTTCAGTGTCAACATCCTTAACTCCATCTTTATAGCCTTAGCATTTTTTCCAGTTTTTCTTTGAGATTATCACATGGACCTTTTTGCCTGAATCAGTCCAGGATTTAAGGGTTTTTCTCTCATTTTGTAGATCTTTTTCTAACATACTGTATCTAGCCTCAAGAATCTTTACTGTATGTTTAGCTCTCTCATATTCTTTTTTCAAATCTATCTGATTTATTAAGTCATACTCTAACTGTTCATTCCTAGATTTCATGGTCTCAATTTCAGTTATAAGTCTATCATTTTCTAGAGTCTTATTCTTAAAATTACCATGCAAAGATTTAAGAATAGATTTCAACTCAGATATATTCTCAGTATCAAAAGAGAAGAAAGAAGTTTATACCTCAGACTTAGAGGAAGCAGGATCATCAAATCCAGCCATCAGTGCATAGCATGTGTCATCATTTTCAGAATTAGAAGAGTCCATCCAATTCTTACTTGAGGTGATCAGGGCCTTGTTCTTTCCTTTATCATGCTTTGTTTTCTTGCACTCTGAGGCAAAGTGACCAGGTTCATCATAGTTGTAACACTTGATCTTTGTCATGTCTACCTTCCCAGCTTTAGAGTCTTTTCCATCTTTTCTCCCAGTTGACTGCCTTTCACCTCCAGTGAACTTCTTTCTGAAGCTTCTATTGTTCATAGACTTCCTGAATTGCATCCTTCTGAAGCCCTTAACCAGCAATGCAGCCATTTGCATGACATCAGAATCTGTCATGTTCTCATCAGTTTTAGAATCAGTATCATCATCAAAATTTGATGATGAATCATTAGTATCTGATTATGGCAAATTGTTCTTCTTTCTTATAGCTCCAACAGACTTTTCTTTTGAAGCTTTATCATTTACTTTCAAAGCAACAGATTTCCCTTTGTTGCTTTTCCTCTCTCTCCTTTGCTGAACTTCCATATCATGAGTTCTCAGCATGCCATAAACTTCATCCAGAGTGATTACTTCCAGATCATACTGATGTCTTATGATTGAAGTCTGAGTCTCCCATTTTTTACTCAAAGTTCTCAAAAACTTGGTGTTTGAATCCTCTCGATCATACACCTTTCCCACCTAAGATAGATTGTTGAGCAGGGTCAGAAATCTGTCACAGATTTCAATGAGACTTTCATCAGGCTTGGCCTCAAAGTGTTCATATTCTTGAATCAGAACATCCATTTTGTTCTTCTTGATTGCCATGGTTCCTTGAAATTGAGTTTCAAGAGCATCCCGGATCTCTTTGGCAGTCTTGTAGGCTAAAACCCTGTTTGACATCACAGAATCAAGACTGTTATGCAAAATGTTTCTTACCTTTGCATCTTTAAGCACATCTGCATTCTCTTCTGGTGTCCCCTCAATCTTCTCCTTCAGCTGATAATGTTCAGCAACAGTAGGAGTTGCAGGCACCATTTTTGTTGCATGAAGGGTCCATCATTGATTACGTCGAGATAATCTGGATCTGTAGCTTCCATGTGCATGAGCATCTTCACCTTTCATGTTGGATATCCAGTCCTTTTCAGAATGGGAATTTTAATGCTTTCATACTTGTTCAGAGATATGTTTAGATCATTTATGATTATAAATTTATCAGTGAGCTCTGATACCAACTGTTTCCCAGTGAAGATACAATTATTTAAGAGGGGTTGGATACAATTGTATAAATATTTTGAACAAGTAAAAAATATAACAACTTTTTATATTTCTGATAAAAACTGTTACAAAATCCTCTCAAGAAATACAGATGTTCTTGAGAGCTTCTAGGTTGAATGATACTCGAGATCCATTCACTAAGTGATGACCTAAACTGTATTTATATACTACACAGCTACAACAAATCAATCTAAGATATGCATTATCAAAATCTAACTAAAAGTGATACATATCTTCAACTGAATAGATAAAGTCCTATAACTCAGACGTAAAAGATATATGCTCCATATTACAAGGAACAGAATAAATCCTTTAAGCAGACTGGCTTCAAATACTGATGACATCCAAATGCTGATGATGTATTAAATCCTGACGATACATCAGATACTGATGACACCCGATCAGCCAGATCCTGAGCTTCTTCTGATCATTGAGAATTCAATATGTAACAAAATACAAACCTAAAATCCTAAAAATTCAAACCCATGTACGAGACTTCAAAATTTAAAGGACGTACAAAAGAGGATTTAGTTCGCGAACCGTTTACGAAGATTTCTTATGAAAATGAATAAGCGACCGGGCGAACGTGTAAGCGAATAAATAAACGTATCAAGACAAGCTAACTATACAAGCTAACTAAGGTAAGAAAGTAACCATGGTTAATAACCAAATAGTAGCCTACCTAGAGGACATGATGACCTAGCTAGTAAAAGACAACATTCCTTAAAATAAGGATTCATGTTTAATGATTAAAGAGCTAGACAAACGTGGTGTGTAAGCTATGAACTAGGCCTTGAAAATTGAAGCTTCTTGAGGAATAAACATTACTTATACAAAATAAATATCATAAAGTAGTCAACTCTTCCAAGAAAAGCCAAACTCTCTCACTCTCTCCAAAAACCCAATGTTGATTTCCAAGAACACCATGGGAAGAAAAATTCATATCTCATGTTCTACTCATTAAAAACTCACCAAATTTTAACCAAAGCTTCCTCGTATCATTTAAAAAGTACGTTCAAAATTTCATGGCCATTGGATTAGTATAGCATAGTCAAATCCTTGTTCAAAATTGGTGGTGAATAGTAACTCCGAAAATCTCTTTTTATTTTCTTGATTTTTATGGCATGATTTAGGATCCTTAAGTATAACCAATCCCTCCCAAGGTTAAACCATAAATAATAGGACCTCCCAAGATACCAAGAAAGGTATAAACCTTCATCCAAACTTTGTTTAAGTTTTAAGTTTCAAGAAAAGTAAGGATCTTGGATATAATTATGGTTTTGATGATTGATTTGATATTGTCTTGATGTTTAGTTAATTAGTTTTAAGGTTGATGATAGTAGCCTCAATAACATGATATTATTGAGAGTAGTTAGTTTTTAGATGATGATTTGATGATTGTTGATGGTGGTATAATGATTTAAGACATAAACAAAACTCAGATCGTAATCGTAACCTCGTTAAAATGAACAAAATCCAACTTAAGTTTCTGCAGACGTTCCCAATTATATAAACTGTAGTTTCTTAAAAAGTGAGATTTTATTATGATACACAATGTTATGAGGATTGTTTAGGTGCTTTAATCGCTTGATTTCAATTTAAGCATCAAAAGTTATGACCGTTTTAGTAAAAGGGATTTACGCGACAAAACTGCTACAAATTACGAATTTTGTAAATAAAAATGATCAACATAAAAATATTTAAAAATCATGAACTTTTAACAGAGAGTACGAAATAGCGTTTGTTAACTGTCATAAAAATTTCAAGTAAAAATATTAATTTTTCAATTTTATAAAAATATCGGAGCCGAGGTCGTGCGAAGTACGAACGCCAAAAACAATCCCCTATTAGGAAACTGCCACTTCGGGATTTTCACACTGTTACCAGAAAACCATTTTCAAATGATGTGTTCTAAATTTTGTCTAGATTGCGCACGTAAAAACGGTGCATCAATTTAGTTAACGGTTTGGAATATATCAATGTTTTAGTGAAAGCGGTTTGAATAGTAAAACTCTGTTGTTGACCGAACTTTTGAAATGTTTTTCACCTAATTAAATTCATTTGATCAAAATGAAATTTTTATGATAATTATTACAAGAACTAAAGAAACTTCTCGAGATGGTTTCGTATTAAAATATTAATTTTGAGATTTATTAAAAATATTAGAGTGCGAGTCGCGTAATAGTAACATTCTGTAAAGTCAACTCTAGAAGACCACTTTGACCGTCCGTTCCGACCAAGGATCGATACTTATTTCGAGTCGGTCGAATATTAAAAATTATGAAGTTTGAACTTATTAGAAATATAAGTCGGTGATGGAATTAGGAATACTAATTAAGATTATGATATTTGTTGATTTGAAAACCCGGAACGAGAGCAAGTCAGAAAACGTATCTTGGAGTCCAGACAAGTTTTCAAACCCTACCTTTTAAGAACTGTTGTGTTGTGATTGCTTTTAAATACTGCAATATATGCATGATAAATATTTTACAGTGATTTATAAATTTTTATATATTGAATCATAAGATATGATGATTTTTGGTATAATAAAAGTACCGGATTTGAAACGATATATTCAGACCGAGGATTGGTCAGTGTAAGTTTATAAAAACCCGAAAGTATTCTGGAGTTGTTATATTTGATAAATGTTAACAGTAGATAGTAGCGTGACATGTATATTGTAGACCAAGAGTTGGTCGGTATGTATATTATAGTAAAAACCCGGGAATCATCCTGGTGATGTTTTGGACGATCAAAAATCCGTATTTATTTTATTCCAAGGGACTCGATGTCCACTTGCAAAGTATTAAATACCTCGAATTTATTTAAAACGATTTCCAAAGATTCTATTCCCTCAACTATATTTAATCACTCGAACAATGAATATTATTTCAGATATTTATTTTAAATAGGAGTATACTCCAACAGTTATTTGTTTTATACTCGATTACTTATATTACTCTAATTATTTAAACGTAAAATTAGTTGAGAAATATTGTTTCAAATATTCTTTTAAAATTTAATTATTCGAGGTCTAATTATTTAATAATTATTATTTAATTATTAAAATTTCATTTAATGATTTAATATGATTTAAAAATCATAAATCTATTTTAAAATACTTTCTGAGTTTCATAATGTCATTCGAATACTTTCAGATTGTCGAAGAATATTATCTCTATATATTTTAAATATTTTGAATATTGTTTCAAAAGAAACTCCCCCTCATTTATTTATCTGTTGACAACGGTCAACTCACATTATCCTATTACTTCCGCCGAAAATTCTCGGAAGTACATATATATATATATATATATGCTAGCAACATGAGTTGTGCCTATCAATAAGCTAAATATTTTGGGAACTCGAGGAGTATGAGTTCTTGGAATATGATAGGATTTCCTAAAGGACAAAGGAGGGGTAGAGATCCAGTACTTAGTGTATTGGGTAGACTGCCAGTACCGCAGGAGACGGTACTATATGTACCTAAGGACCTGCGAGTATGTGTATACCCGAAATGGGACACATAGTCCGTATGCGGCAAGGGTGATAACCGGGATACGAAGGTGTCGTCCTTCTACTAGTAGAAAAAGTTGCTGATTGTCCATAGTACGACTGATCATCGTATGCGGTAGCTCGAGTGATTATCATATTCTTCCAATTGGAATTGTGATGCAATACCGTAACCCAAGCCTATGTGTTGGGTTTACTATTAAGGTATTCGCAGGATAATAAGTCCATAAAAGAATTGTTTTTTGAAAGAAGGTGTGTATCACCGAGGAAAACTATTTTTGAATAAACATATTTATCGTATATGGGATTATACTTGAATTTCTCATACAGTCTTTTCATATTGTACATTATTCAAAAACTATAATTATCTAATAAATAAATTACAATTATTTATATATCGTAGTCGTAGTAGCACTGACAATCAAACAATATCTATTTTTACTCAGAGCATCAGTCATGGATGTGACATAAAAATAATTCATATATCGTAAAGACTAAATACTGATATTCATAAGTTTTTTTTCAAGAATCTGAAGATAAATTTATACTAATATCATTATTCAAATCATTTTGAAGTTTCTTTCATTTATGATTCCAATATTTCTTTTTATAGTAACTTGATAACATTGTATAATATTTTTCTAAAATTAAATATTTTCAATTTAATGAACTTTTTTAAATATTAGTTGAACTTGTTAATCCCTTCAAAATATCAACTAATATTAATTTTTTTTACTTAGATAGCATAACATGAATTAAATCAAATAGTATAATACATTGTAGTTTTAACCTTTTTTAAATAATTTAAAATAGCTATACAATATTTTTCAACACTAAATTTTTTTTTTTAGATTTATTATTGTTAATTTTAAATATATTTTTTTCAAAATATTGAATTTTATAATTTTTCAAGTTATATATATATATAGGGGGCTACTCCAATAGAAACCAATTTATAATACAAATTAGAAACCAAATATATTTTTTTAAATTACTTCGAAATATAACACATATGGTATTCAAATTAATCGTTGAGAGATGGAGAAAAATGCAGTGAAGTCGGATTTTTAAAAAAACTTACGGTTCGACGGGAAAAAATAAATTAAAAACGGAGGGGAAATGTAATATCCGGGATATGACGTGTAATTATTTTTGTTAATAAATAAATATTATGTGATTATTATATGAATTTTAGTGAATTATCTGTGAAGTGGTATCTGTGTTTGGATATGTAAATATGATATAATTTGAATATTTTAATTTTTATAAGTTCAAAATAAAGTATAGATAATTGTGATATTTTTCTATCAATTTTTATGTTGATTTATGATTTTATAGAAAATTTATGAATTTAATAAATTCCTTTCCGAGTATTTATAAATTATTTTATAAAATCGGGAACCAACCGACCTCAATTGATTTTACAGCTTTATAACCCGAAACTCTTCCGAGAACTCCTTCATAATTGCAATATTCCGAGCATTTTCCATGTTTTGACTTTTTCGATCAGGCGTACGGTTTGTCCTGTGCGGCTCCCGACGCAATATTTTTGATACAAAATTCATTTCGGTAAATCAATAAAACTCGTATTTTCGATAAACGAGATCCTTTTATTAAACTATTATAATTATCACCTCGTAATACGTGTAACCATGCACTGAGACCAAGACCGCAGTATAAATTGTACAGATTTAGATAATTATCTCGAAAACCGGTACCGTTTGGATCTGTTTTTATAAATAAACGTACTAATTTATATCTGGAATGATCCAACGGGGTACTAATTTTCCGTAAATATAAATAGCCCTTACCGTATTTTATTTTGTAAAGAAAAATCATTTGCAGCCAGTAATTATATAATTTTACAGAGAAAATACTTATATTCATTAAACCTTCTGAGAATCAAACCAACAATTCAAGGTGTTATGGATCTTTGTTTGGAAAGCTTGAGTAACCAAAACGAAGGTCTCGAAGTGTTCTATCAGTTTCTTTAAGTTTCAGAACTGCAGAAATCAAGATTTATTTTCTATATTTTTATTTATATTCGAATTATTTTGATTAAAATTATGAATTTTTGTTCGGATGATTGTTTGGATGATTTGATGATTGCATGTTGTAGAACTTTTCTTCCTGACGATTTTGATATGTCATATGACTGATTTGGAGTTCAATAACATGTTCAAAACTGAGTTTAGTTTTCGAATTTTGAAATTAGGGTATATAACCCGTATGAATGTTTTTAATTGAAATTTGTGGCTTTTAGTTCTAGGGGTTATTAAATATTTTTGTTGATTGTATCTTGTTCCTTATTGAATTTGCAATCGATTCATGTTTATTACACCAACTGACGATTCCTGGTTTTCTCGAATCGAAGCAAATAAAGTTCGCCGGAACCGGCAAACTTCTCGGCCATTTTCCGGCCAGTTCTGCGGTTATTAGATTGATTTGATTGTTTGGTTATGTTCCAGGTGAGTAGTAAATGATATCTGGAGGCGGTGGTGGTGTGAGGATGCCGGAATCGTGTTCTCCGGTGAGGCAGAACATTTTCCGGCGACGGGGGTGCAAAATTGTACTTTAGCCCCTGTATTTTCGAAGAAGATGAAGTTCAGTCCCTCAACTTTCCAGAATTTGCAAATTTAGGATTTCTGTTTATAAATTATTTAAAAATCATATTTTCTATTTATTTTAATTACAGAAATTTGTTTTTAATTATTAAAAATTTCAAAAACTATTATTTTAATTCCAAAAATTATTTTTAATTCAAAAATAAATCTGAATTAAATAGTAAATTAATTTGAGTTAATAATTAATTAGTTAATTGGTCAATTAATTCAAAATTTAATTGATTAATTGATTTAATTAAAATATTATTCTAAATTGTTTTCAAGGCTCGATAATAATTATTAAATTATTTTGAAGCCAGATTCGGCCAACCGAACCCTGTTTATTGTTTCAAAAACGGTTCAACGGTCCGTTTAAATTTCGAAAATATTTTAAAATTCATACTAAATATCTGAAAGAAATCCTTTTAACATCAAACCTTCTTTGAAAAGTATCTTCATCGAATATCTTACGTGTTATGTGTTAAATGTGAGCTGATTGATGTGTTAAATACGTATGTGTATATTATATGATTGTTTTGATCGTATCTTTTAATCCGTAAATCGGATTTGGGTGAAACGAAGGGTAGATGAAACCTTATGACGTCCATGTGATGATTAGAATAATATGAGATGAATATTAATAGATATTTATGATGCCTAGTAGAGTAAGCAAGGCGTAGAAAGGGGAGCAGGTGATCAGAAAATGGAATTGATGCGTAGAAAATAAAGCAAGTGATCAGAGAATAGAAGCGAGGCATAGGAAAAGTAGACGAGTGGTTGTTGAATAGAGTCATTAGACGAGTACAAGTGAAGTTGGAATCATTTGTGATAAGGCAAGTACTTTTAAACCTTTCTCGAGATATATTGCAATATTTCTAAATTCTCTTGTGACATATTGTTAATATTCAAAATAGCTCTGTTTTATATTGTGAGTACCTTGAATCATACAGCCTTGAACCCGGATCACATCAATTGATCTTTGAGCCGTAAGCCTTATTCTTTGTAAACCATTCCTTGCTGATTTCCAGATACTAAACTACACAAATATGATATTACTCTTCAAATATATAACCACCAAACACCAAACACTGGAACAAATTTGTTAGAACATACATAAACTTTTATACCCCAACCATTTTTTGTAACATCAAAGAACTAAACCTTGAAAAATCATTGTTCATCTAATACCTGATTCTCTTACCGGCTGGAGGCCATTTCTTATACATACCTCGATATACCCTCGTGATACTCATGTATCGCATCATGCTTTTATACAAATGTTTTATTACTGTTGATTATGAACTTATTTCATTGAGTTATACTGTTATCATATTGAACTGCTTTAGAATTGGATAGTTTTCTTTATATGGACCAGATTCGTGGTCGAATTAGGCCAATGTGTGCCTTGGATCCAGTTTATAGAGCAGAGTCGTGTGCCTTGCTCGGGGTTAGTGCGTGACTGATCAGCAACCTAACCTTGGTTTTAAAATTTAAAATGAATATCCAATTCTAATGATTGTTAAACAAGAAACTTGGATCCTCTGAATCATCTCGTTTGATCATTGATTAACCTCAGTTATTGTTATTGTGACTTGCTGAGCTAGTTAGCTCACTCTTGCGAATCTTTTTATGTATTCTACAGTTAAGAAGGATACGGTTGATAGAGAAGTTTCCCGGTTCAATGTACGAGCTAGGATTCCAGATTGAGTTGGATCGAGCTAGCATGAGCTTATTACGGTAGTGAGATAAAAGATTGTAAGAATAATTTCATTATTAGTTGTAAGTTAGATTATTTGGAATTTTGGTACGTTGTAATAAAAGTTAAGGTTGTGTCTTATTTTCATACTTTAACCTGTTGCAATCCGTGGTTATGTAAAGCAGGGACATTGCAAATAATATTTCATATACAGGTTTATATATTGTGTTGTGGACCCCAAATTTCTGACCCGGCTTTGGAGGGCGCCACAGGAAAAGCTGAAATTGAATATGGGAGTGTGGGGAGTAGTTGGGTGGGGTGCTTTTAGGGGGGGCATTAAATTAGGTTGATCTAATGGCCTAGATTAGTTCCTAGTTTCTATTTTATATTTGGTTTGTATTTGATCATTCCCATATATATATATGAGTTAAGTTATATTGAGTTCTTGTTTTTAGTAGAGTACGGGAGTCCATATATGTTCTGCAAGTAAAATAGTACAAAAATCTTGTAAAACATATTATAATGTGAATCACGTTCTACAAATTTCACTATTTTAATAAATATCTTACAAATCTCGTACATTTGACAAGTTGAACATTGCAAAACATATGATTTTATTGAACATGATCAGTTTGAAGAACATACGTATTCACGTTGTAAAACACGTAAATATTCAACTTGCTAAACATTAATGATATAACACCATAACACACGTTTATATCATCTAATTTATTATTTTAGTTTTTAAATTATTGAAAACATAAAACCTGAACCATTAGATAGGATTGTAATATAAAGTTAGGATTTTGGACTCTAGAACTCCACAAAAAATAGGGACTTTATGTATAATAACCATATCAAATTGAATAATATAAAATTTAGGATTTGTCTCACAAATATTTGAATATAAATATATCTTTAATTAAATAGTGCAATATATAAACTATATTTTCATGAAGCAGCATCAAATGTCTTACCATTTCTCAAATAACATGTTAATGAAAATTAATTTTACTTTATAGTTGTAGTTTAATTCTTTCTAAAGAGAATGAAAAAATAGGATTTTAGGAGTACCTCTTTATAAATTCACCATCATTGAATAACATTTTAAACCTAATTTTTTTAAAGTGAAACATCAATAATAAATCGATTTAGTATATCTTCGTAGTTTTAACGGAGCTTGTGACATCTCATGTCAAATTTTGAATATATTTAAATATTTGGTCAAGTTCCATATGTAATAATGTAAAACCAGTCAGTTACTGATTTTGATACATAATATTAATTGACTTGATCGTATAAAGACCTCAAAAATATTAATTTTTATTAATATAAGATATAATAAAATTTATCCTTATTGGTAAGATATTCTCATCGAGTTTGTAATTTAAATTTATTAAAACTAGATAGTGATGATGTATTTTCGGATGTGTCATGTAGTCAAATTTCGAGTATTTTTTCAAAATGGGTAAAATTCTGATTTTGAAACTAGTAATTTTGATACATATTATGAATTGACTTGATTCTATAAAAACTTCAAATATATTAATTTTTACCAACATACGATATCACAAAACTTTTCTTTGTTGGTAAGATTTTCTAGTCGAACTCGTAATTTAAATTAAATATAGGTAGTGACGTGGTATTTACGGGCATGTCAATTAGTCAAATTTCAAGTATTTTTTGAAAAATGGGTCAAGTTCTAACTTTGAATTCGAAATAAATCGAAATACGCTAATTATAACTTATCTAAATACGTAGTACACATCTATATTATTTATATAAGTGTATCTCTTTCCAACATATAAAAAAATTAATTATATATAAAATTTACTTTTTATTAAAAATATATATTAAAAATGTATGAGACATACTTTTCAAATTAAAAATTATTTAATAAATAGGGGAATGATCCGTTTATATACTATGCTTAACTTTATATCTCAAATTCAATTGTTCAAAACTAACTCTACAAATATTTTAGTAATCATGTTTAAAGTTAAATAAATTGTCAATATTTACGACACCCACATATTATGTGTATGATAAATAACTTAACTAACAGTGTGGTATAGTAGTAAGGTGATGTGCATGTGAATGTAAAGACTCGGGTTATAGAAGAGATATTAATATTGTACATTTCAATTTTCCATCTTTTAAACCAAAACAAAGTACCCGTTTCTTCATTACAAATGAGTCACAAGTAAGGTAGATATTACAAAAAGAAAAAAAAGACTAAACATTTAATTTATAATATTCAAATTTTCAAAATTTCTTATAAGTCTTTTTCAATTTTAAATATATATATATATATATATGTATATATATATATATGGGACTACTCCAATACAAAATCGATTTAGAATAGAAACTAGAAACCAAATATTTTTTTAAAAAAATTACTTCGAAATATAACACATATGTTATGCAAATCGATCGTTGAGAGATGTAGAAAAATACAGTGAAATCGGATTTTAAAAAACTTACGGTTTGACGGGAAAAATAAAATTAAAACGGGGGGTGAAAGCTGAAATTGGGTGTGGGAGGGTGCACAGTAGTTGGGTGGGGTGATTTAAGTAGGGCCATTAGATTAGGTAGATCTAAGGGCCTAGATTAGTTCGTAGTTTAACTAATTAAAATAGAAACTAGGAACTAATCTAAGCTATTAGATCTACCTAATCTACTGGCCCTCCTTAAATCACCCCACCCAACTACTATGCACCCTCCCACACCCAATTTCAGTTTTTCCCCTTCGTTTTTAATTTGATTTTTTCCGTCAAATCGTAAAAAAATTATAAAATCCGATTTCACTGTATTTTTCTACATCTCTCTACGATCGATTTGCATACCATATGTGTTATATTTCGAAGTAATGTTTAAAAAAAATTATTTGGTTTCTAGTTTCTATTCTAAATTGGTTTCTATTGGAGTAGCCCTTATATATATATATATATATATATATATATATATATATATATATATAATAGAAACCAACCGTATTCTAAAAACTAGAAACCAACGACAACCAATAATTTTATAACTTGAATTGAATCTCCACCATACAAATTTTATCCATTCATTCTCTCCTTCCTCCAATTTCACGTTACTCCTCTGTGTACCCCGTACACTTGCGTTAATAATTTTATTCCTTTTTTTAATTTATTTTTTTCATTTATTTTTTTCATTAATCGACAAACCTTTTTTAAAATCTGACTGCACTATATTTTTCTCCATCTCCCAACGATCAATTTGTCTACCATATTTACTATATTCCGACGATAATCACTATTTATACTTAACAGAATCACTAAAACAAAATTACTATAATTTCAGAACTTTCTTAATTTCAGTAATTATCGTAAGCATAATTAATGATTCAAGATCTAGAAATTACTATCTAAAATTTATATTGGAACTTAATTTAGTAGTTGTTAAGTTTTTAGGGTTCACCAATTCCTTAAATAGGTTTTAAAAATATTTAGCCCTTTCTAATAATAAGAAATTAGTTGATAAACATTCCATTTATTTAGAGTTTAGGGTGTAGCTCTAATCCCTAGAAATCAAACCATATAAATAGTTACTTCTATGTACAATATATTGATTACTATGTGTAATTTGGTGATTATTATGTGTAGTTTAGTGATTGTCGTCATACGATTTAGTGATTAAAGAGTATATCAGTATGAATATCATACTCACAGTAACGCTTTGTCTACCCCTTTTTAATTTCTTTTTCTGCTCTCGGACCTTCTCCGCTGTTTTTTTCATTTATTTATTTGGGTTTAGTAAAATCATAACCCACATAAGTGAACCAGGCCCAACAAAGTTCAATATCTCTCTATGTTTCTTTTATATTAATAGTTAACTTGGCTAAATTTTAGCGATTCTCGTAAGTATAATTAGTGATTTATCGCGGAAATATAGCATATATGGTATTTATACTGATCATTAAACACAATCATTATAACACCACCACATATCTCACCTTCATCACCATGACTATAACAACCATAATATCAAATAGAAATCACGTATAGTGATCATCATGTGTAGAGAGGTGAGAAAAAGAAAAAGCTCATAAAAAGAAGAATAAAAGTTTAGAAAATATGAATGGAGGAATATATGGGGTAAACCACTTATGTCACCATCATCACCGTGACTGTAACATCCATAATATCAAACAAAAATCACTAATTTTAATTATTAATACAGTGATTATCATATGCAGAGAGGTGAGAAAAAGAAAAAGCTCATAAAAAAGAAGAAGAAAAGTTTAGAAAATATGAATGAAGGAATATATGGGGTAAATGGAGAGGAACGAAAATGGATGACGGTGGTAACGGGGGCTGATGATGGTGATAAAGGTGATGACTGTGATAGGGTGGGGTAATGAGGTAAGTTGAATTGTGGGTTTTGGGGGAAGAGTGGGAGCAGGTTACAGTGAATTGAGAATGGGGTGGGTGGACAGTATTAAAGTGAGGTGGGCTGGGTCTTAGTTTCTAGTTTTTATTTTAAGCCAGTTTCTATTTAAACAGCCTCCTATATATATATAATGTACAATTAGCTAATCATGTATGGTTTACCTTATTGAAAGCAAATTACCCTTTTTCATTTAGTAAGTTATTATAGTGAAGCTTGAAATCGCCAAAAAAGCCTTTGCAAACACATGTTACATACACAAAATTGGGTATAAAAAAATTTATACAATACCTAGTCTAAATCCCGTACGATGCACGAGTTTTTTTAAATATTATTTATTTTTTTGCCAAATATCGTTTAATATTTTAATTTAATTTGAATAGATTTTTTAAATATTAATTTATTAATTTGAATTGAATCAATTATGCGTTTTTGTTGAAAATAGAAATTGGTTATAAAATTAAAATGTTATTATTTTATTTTGTTAAATAACTACGTTCGTGTCATTTTTGGAAAACAAAAGAAGCGAGCTTTGGTTAGAAAAATTTAATAGTCAGTGAATGGTTTTATAAATATTATAATCAATTAAATTTACTGTATAAGTCAAAAAAGTTATATCATTAGTAAATAAAATATTCACCGAATAAATGAATTAGTAGGTCGTATGACCAGTTAATAAATGAGTCGGGCTAGTGTCAAAACTTTGAGGGTAAATAATTTTATGCACTGGGTTAGCGTTGGATCTAAAATTCGACCAAAAAATATGACCAGACACAAATTCGGCCCGTATCCCGAAATTGACAACCCTAATATTTATTTTTTAGGATTTGTAGTATTTGATTTTGAAATATTAGTTTTGAAAAAAAATCGGTCTATATATATAATTATTGTCTTCATTGTAAATTGATAGGTATAAAAGAAAATCTTAGTTTTTATCATTACTTTCAAATTCAAATATGATTTTTAATAATTAAAAAAACAACTATTTTTTATTAATAAAATTTCCTTTCTTTTAATTTTACCAATTTTGGTTATTTGTTAACCATCTGTTCGGTAATGAACTTGGAGAATGGGAAAACAAAGAGAATTGATACATATGATTAGGCAAGCAACAAAAATAATTGTTATAGTAGAAGTCTGACTTCAACAATAAATATTTTATTTAATTAATTAATAAGGATAATTAAGTAATTTCAGCAGGTACTGACTAACTGACTTCTAAACTTTTAATATTTCGTTTATTATAGTATAATATAGATGTGACACATGAGGTGTTATTATTTAATTGAGGTTACTAATTTAAATGCATAAAATCATTCCAATCAATATTTATCACATGTGATTTTATGAATAATTTTATATACAATTTTATTAATCTAGCATTTTCCAAATTATAATCCTAAACAAGATGTTTCCTATTACCCATTTCAGCAAACGGGCCGAAGCTTTTATTTTGGGTCTAACATTGGGGCCCATTTTACTACTAGGGAATGGCCGCAAGATATAGGTAGGACCCAACATGAAGGGTATTGTGATCTCCATGGATGGATGAGACTAAATATTAACATATTATTTACGATCTTAAGAACTGAGAAATAAGAAAGACAGCGTGGAGTGGACACTAGGTCTAGCTCCATTAAAACCCTACTTCTTAGCTGATTTCAAACAAGACAACCTCTATCTCCTTGTACTTTTCTTTGTAGACAATTTTTTTTTTTTTAATTTTTCGAAATGGTTAGTTCCGAAAACATTTCTAGTTACACCATCATCTTGGCCTCCTTTTCGAGTTACACCAAATAGATTACGACTTTTAGTTTAATGACTTCTAAATTAATTTTACATATTGGATGAGACAAACTGAAAAATTTATTGCAAAAATACTCTTACAAGTCAACAAATAATCAGAGTAGTGGTTGATCTATTACGCTCTTACCGAAAATCAAGAGTTTAACTGTGTGCGTGTAAAACCAATTAGGAAAAAAGAAACTCAAACGTTATTAGGAAGTGTGAACAAGTTGAGAGTGGTCGGGGATACATATGGAAGAGATAAAATACAAAATATCTAGGCAAGGGAAAAGAGAAGGATGGGGACAAGTACCAGAAGACCTAAATTAGAGAGCTTCCCCACTCCATGTGCATGTGAAGGAAGTTAACAACTAGTATAACGTACATGTTCAATCAAAGTCTCTATTTAAGCAATCTATATCAATCCCAAGGGGTCACTTGAATTTCCTGTACCCTCACTGTTTGGACACTATCAATATCAACATCAACATCAACATCAACATCATTCCAGGATAAGTATTAGTAGGAAATGATGAAGAAGAGATATTAGTAGTTTGCCATGCTTCAATGTTTAGTTGTTGGGCTATCATTCAAAGTGTGGCACTATTTGTTTAGTTTGGCATGTTGATGTAGTCACCGATATCTTACTATTACAACATCAGTGATGAATCTCTTGTATTCCCAATGTGTATGTGTGTGTGTACAGCATTCAGAGCAAGCATGGGTTGAATTCTTTGCACAAGCAAATGATCGTTTCCTCAAACTGTTTACCCATACGTAGGGTCCACCTGTCATACAAATGGTTTCAGTGAAAATTATTTTTGTGTAGGCAGAATTTTTTTATGAGAGCACTATTTGATATAAAGATACAGTGGTTTTCTTGAGCAATTTTAATGTAAGATCCAAATTAGTTATGATTATTGCTATAATTTGACATAAAAATTATTTTTATTTTTGAATTAGAATTTTAACTCCAATGTTAATTAGTTGCATTTTGTATCTAAGTAAATTTAAATTTAACTAATTTTTATCACTTTTTTCTAAATTTTATTTAAAGTTCAAATGTGCATGTCATTTATACTTACTTGTTGATATGTTGATGTGGCAGCATAAAAACATCATTAATTTAAAAATTAGAATTAAGTACGGAATCAGTTTTAAATTAAAATTTTTAACATTTAATTTTAAATTATAATATAACACCACTTATAATATTGTATTGAATTTTCTCCTAAAAGTTCAACACATATCCGATTAAATAAGCTTAATTTTTTTTTATCGTAATTAACCCGCAACCGCTACCTTTCGGTTAATTGAAACGGACTCCATTGGAGTCCAGTCACTTCATATTTGTTCTAATTTGAAATTGTTTTTGGTGTAAACGTAAAATCTCGTAATAAAAAAAACCCTAACACTTACCGAGGAGCTAGAGAAGATAGTTTTCATGCAGCGTGCATGTATCGCATCATGCAAATATATTGGTTAAGGAGTTTATTTTAAGTCTCTGTGGTGGGCAACAAAATAAACGTCATGAACGACGAGAGATGAGAAGATGTCCAATACGCGATCATCATCTCCATTAAATAAGGTTTGGTGAAGTTTGAAATCTCTGCTCCGTTTAGTCCCGTGTTTGGGTTTGTTTCTGACTACTGTCATTGTCTAAATCATAAAAACCGTAAAGTACGATTTAAGTGTCATAAGTTAAACTAAATCTTGGGAATATCAACAAATTATAATGGAATCTTCATAGTGCATAGGACTAATCATACATTCTCCATATATATTATATTACAAAAAAAAAAACTAACACCAAAGGATTGATTTAATTTTTTTTGACCTTATGCATGTATTTTCTAGGCATTCAAAGATTGGTATTGAACGCAAATATTTGGAATTGTATAATGGGGAATAGGGTTGTTTGTGGTATAAATTTAGGAGCCCTTCAACTCGTGATCGAATCCATTCATGAAGTCCTATTTCCAAAGTTTTTCTTATACCCTCCTCCCTTTTCTGCTCACTCGTAGGGGACGTTTTTGTTTTTTTACCAGAAAAATCCGTCCCTATTGGAGCTGGCCCTTTCCCCATAAGGTCCTCCCGATCTATTTTCTATTAATAACTTTGGCTTCGGAAGCATCATACTTTAATAATGGGGATGGGATTGGTTGAGGACAAATATAATAAGGTATTATTTTTATATACTCATTCATGTGTTTTGGAAATACACACATATATTTCGTTGTTAAAATAGAAATAATAGAATTTTATTAAAAAAATGTTAAATACACTCAAATTTAATATTTAGTTCGTATAGTTTTCAAAATTTTATGTGATATTAATTCTATGTTTATTTGAAATAAGAAATGAGTGAAATTTATCACTACTACAAATCTTAAATTAGGAGAAAGCGCGTAGCGCTTTATATGAAGTGTTTTACAAGTATATTACTATTATAGCGCTTAATATAAATAATGTTATTCAAATTAATATGCAGTACAATTAAATAAAAAGAAATTAAATTAAAAATAACTAAGATTACGTATGGGAAGGAAGCGTTATGTAAGAATTTACTTTAACGGCGTTTTCTCAAGGCGCTATACAACTATATATGTTCTAAGTAATATTTATTTATTCTTTGAATTTTTTTTATTCTTATACAGTATTTGCATAAGTGTAGTGAAAGTTAATGTATTTTAAGTCATTATTCTTATATATATAAAAATATTTGTAAAGTTTGAATAGCATTAAAATAAATATTTTGTAAGTAAATGTATTCTAAGCAATTTTTTTCATAATCCTAGTTCAATACTAAGAGTCCCTTAATTTTAATAAATAAATATACTTTAACAAAACTCCCCCAGTTCTCCTTTCCATCAAACTAAATTATCTCCCCTTCTCTCAAATAATGGCTTAACCGTAGCCTTTCTATCTCTCTTACCGTAATCATCAATATATTTAAAAGGCATTCTTCTCACTCGATTAATCACACAGGGATTAGGTTTATTTGCTCGTGTTGCAGGTCTGGTTGGTTGCTTCTTCTTCAAACTAGGATTGCTTCACTTGGGGTTCAATACTAGGTTTTGGTTTGGGATTAAAGGGGACTGAAATAATTTCCCAAAACTTTCACTTGTTTCCCTCATTTCAATACTAGGGTTAAATTAATTTGGGTTTCAATTAATTTTTTCTTTAATAACTTTTTTCAATTTTGTAGCTGCTTCACATACTAAAGTCGAGATTATCTATGGGTTTCAGTTTTTCTCACGGGTACAAGGCTATCAACAAACCTCCACTATTAAAGAACTTCTTCTTGCCTGTTTCTGAAATTTAAGGTACACAAAATTTAACAGAGACTTGCTAGTAATTGTATTTGATATTTGTTTATGGTCGAGTGCGGCATAGGTAATTTTAAGGTTAAATATTTTTACTTGTATATTTTTACAAATCATATGTTCTAGTTTATGTTAGATATTTTATTAATCGTGATATTTGAAATGGTTCTAATTTGTTACATGTATTTCATGATAATTATAGTAAAATCATTCTTTAATTTGATTTGTATATTGAGGTAGGCCCTTCTCTAACATATGTACATAATGCTTGAGTGTGTGATAAAACGGACTTAGATCAGTAGGATTTAAGAAAGTAGGGTAATTTTATACTATAACAAGCTTAGCTAGGTTGTTCTGACAATTTTTAACGTTGTTAATTTAAGGTTTATGTAGCAGCTGGTCTAGCTAGCTATATATGTCCAGGGAGTGATCATGTAGTTAAGTTCATTTGCACAAAGCAAGCCAATATAGCTTGTATGTTAAACCTAATTACGCAAAAAAACACTCTGTTTTGCATTCTTGACTCTAAATGGCAAGTGTTCTCTGTACTAGTAGCCATATAATTAAAATGTGCAAGAAATTATGAATTTAATTAAGTACTGTATTTAATATATATATAACACAGATATGCTGTATTTTAAGCACCAGTTCTTCTTGATTACTCATAATGTGTGTGAATATTAGAATTAATCTCTAGTTATATATCACCCTTGAAATTTTATCGAAATTTAGTTTAATCTCTAGATATATGTTAATTAGTGTATTTGGTCGGCTTCACAGTTGTTAGACCATTATTGTTACACAAAAATAAAGAGGTAAAATTAAGCAAGCTTCAAATGAATCGTCTGGCTAGTTGGTTCAAAAGTAGATACCATGTGTCATTAGCACAAGTGTTTATAATGCTTCATGGTCTTCCATTAGAAGAAGGATATGTGAGGGTGCAGTTTGAGGTGGCGGTACCATCAGAGGTTAACACTCAATTATCTCGAGCTTGTGATGAGGCCTACCTTGTTGAAGATGCTCCAGAATATTTTCTTTCATGGCCACACAAATTGGTCGCAATGAAACTAGAGGTTGATATTTACTTTAAATTTATTTTAATCCTCATGCTTATCTTGTCTGATATTCAGTTTTATGTTATTATTTTCTAGACACCTCCAAAAGTCTTAAATAAAGAAAAAAACCGAGAAAGGCGTAAACATGTTGGCGAGGAAAAGGTTAAGGATAAAGAGAGGGAGAAAACAGTTGAGTCTGTCGCTACAATTTCTTCGAAACAATTAGGTTATCCTCTCGCACAAGATGTTTCATATGACGGAGTTGTGGAAATGGTTTGTCTTGCTATTGTAATTAATCGTGTTTCAGATGTAAAGATTGAAATGGGATCTTTTTGGGATGTAGACGCTTGGACCGAGCATATTAATAAGGAGAATATTTTGGAGGTACTGAATGAGAAATGGTTAAGTGCTTCGAGCTTGACGTTCTACATTAGGTAATACAAAAACAAATTTCATGGATCTCTTATTTGCACCTATTTTTTTCTAATCATGTTTTTTCTTAGGTATTTATGTGAGGTATATTTATCCAAAAATGAAAATTTGGCAGCGAAGTTTTCTTTTGCTTCATCTCATGTCGTGTGTTACTTATCGGACAATTTCAAGGCTTCATCGAGTTTGGCCAAGTTTATGCTGGGATATGTTGATAAAGTGCACTTACTTTTTGTGCCTTATAATGTTTCGTAAGTTGCATTTTTTGTGTCACTATGTAAATTTATTTAATTTCATGTACTTATTACTGATAAACAATTTTTAGAGAACATTGGGTCTTGATTGCTATAAATACAAAAATAAAGAGCATTTACTTTATGGATCCAGCTCCAAAGGCCACCATAGTAAATACAAGAATTTGAAGGCACTTATAGAAACGTAAGTAAAAATCTGTAGTTAATAATTTGAAGATCGTATTTATAAAGATTAATGCTTATTTCTTATGTCAAATATATTTTCTATTGAGGGCCTTGGTTTCTTTTCGGACAGGACGTGGAAAGACTTATACAAAGATGGCATATAACATTTTTAAATGGACAAACATACAGGTAAACACTAAAGATGCCCTTAAATATTACAACTACAAAGGTTTTACTATCCATTAATATTTGTATTTTATATTCATCATGGTGCAAGTTCACTTTAACTTGCCTATTAATATTTTTATTTTAACATTCAATAGGTGTTTTCTGAAAATTTAATCTTATAGCAATTATAGCTTTTTGAAATATTTATCCATTAAACACCACTCTTAATTAATATATTCTAGATAAATATATTTAATATATATATATATATATATATTTAATATAATAAATCTTTAGTGCTACGCTTCTATTATATACATATATATAGATTAGCTTTATTCTTTTTTATTATAAAATCTAATATAAATTTACTTATATGATTAACGAAATATTTAAAAAATATTTTTAAACAAGGTAGATAGTTTTCAGTTGTACATATGTGTTTGTATTTTATAAAAATTGTATACATATATATAGAGTAGCCTAATTATTTTCATAATGTATTTTTTTCTAATGAATTTGATAGACATGTTAGTTAGTTAGGTACTAAGTATTTTTTAGAAGAGGAGCTTAGGAAGGACCTTATAAAATGTTTTTTATTAAATTGAAGTATGGCCTACATTGTTGCAGTAAAATCAAAAATGATAAGATAGTGATATATGATTATTGTTATGCACAGTGCCCTAAACAACTTCCAAATGACGGTATTTTTTGTGGACATTACGTGGGATGTGTAATAACCCCAATTTTTGGAATTTTTGAAACACTAATGAATAGTAATTTTTGTTGATGATGCTAATTAAGGAAAATTATCAGACCACGCTATATAGGAGTACTGTTATGGAAATTCTAAGATCATATTAGCATTCCATAAAGTAAATGAGTGTATGTAAAGGATGTCAGAATTCAGATTCGAAAACTTTGATTTTTCCCGAAAATCCACCAGATACCGAAAGAATTGAGTATAAGGTAACATGATTAAAATGATTTAAATTCAAGGATTATAAAAGAGGATCATAAAAGTAATATAAAATATTGATAAAGGTTAGGGGAACCCAAGTAATAAAATCACGGATACATTTCCTCGAACGACCAACGAGAACGAACGATAAGTGAACCGTATAACCATTAAGCGATTAAGAAATACAATAGAGATTAGTGCAAAGATCATGGCTATAAATCAAACACATAGGTAAGGAGTAAGCCAAGGATGCTTCCACCACCAAACATGACAAGTGGCAAAGAAATGAGGCCATCATTGTGACACCAAGCTTAATTATCATCCACTCACTTAATCAAGCCATTAACTACACAAATATCAACCACACTTCATTTCTCACCACACAGTCAACCAAGACAAGTTAAAATACTCTCTTCCCCCTTTTTAGCAAGCTCTCCCCCCCATCTTTTTTCAAAAAACCCGAGAGCAGAAAGAAATGAAAATGGAGGAAGATAAAATGCTTGTATCTTGAGTTTCCCTTGGCCGTTTTGCGTGTTCTAAATATCAAATTGAAGCCCTCGAGAAGCTCTACACAATTAGGGTAACCATTATCCTCACCTTCTTGATTTCCATACCCGTTTTTAACATTTTACAGTTCAGGGGAATAGTGTTTCAAGAATTAACTTTGTATTCTTGATTTTGTTTTGAGGTTTAAATTATTATAAGGCTAGTAAGGATCATCTAAGATTTGTTAAGTATTACCCACTCTCCAAGGAAGGTATAACCTCTTCCCCTCTTTGTGTTTAAGCCATACCATGAGTTTTAAACTTGATCTTTAAGAGTTCTTGGATGTTTGTATGATTTTAGAGTAGTTATGAACTTTAAATGGAAGTTATGAGTTATTATGTAAATGGATGATTTTGAGGAACTTATTTTTGTGTATGATGAAGTTGAGGGGCTGTTTGGAATGTTATAATGTAGTATGTTGATTGTTGGGTTGGTTTAGTATGGTTGTGGTCTTGTAATAAAATTTGGTAATCACGTAAACATAGCCGTCGTAATGTCCGTTTTCATTCAACTGCTTGTTTTACTGTTCGGGACAGAAAGCTAACTTACCAATCTGTAACCTTGCCATTTTTAGCTAGATCGTGTCGTAAGATTCGTTTTAGTATGTGGTTCTCTTGAATCCGATGTACGGTTTAGGAGAAATGACCGTTTTAAGTAACGGCGTTTCACGAACGAACCATTACCCCTCGCCTTACTTTTAAACCTTGGTTAAGGTCCTTAAATGACTAATTGGAGTATAAAACAATTATTTAAGGTTAATGGGTCAGTTGGTAGAGTATTCGTGAAAGCGTCGCCTTAAAATTCATAACGGTTAATTTATTAAAAATGATGGAGCTGAGGGTACTCGAGCGACTTATGTGAATCGTTAAGCGCAAAAGCGAGCATTATGGTCCAGTTGGTTAAAGTCTAGTTTCTTAAGCGACCGTGGTTTAATTCCAACTTATATGTTGTTTATAGGTTACCACACTCTCCCCAGGCCTTTTACCACCCCCAGTCGCTTAGGAAAGTTTTATACCCGTATAACTGCTGTTATGATGTATATGTGTATATGAATTATCTTGTGATAAGTGAATGATTGTTATTAGCAAATCTTGCGATATATTGGAGCATTTTGATATGATATATATGCATGCCTTTTTCGTAATCTTGATAATCTATTATCAATTCAAATGCTTATAAACTACATAATACTTATGCTAGATATAAGCAGTAGTTGTGTACCCTTAGTATAGGGGACCCGAAGGTGAACATTTTTCTAAACCGGGAGTCAATGTTCCTGAGTATAATATATATATATAAATATATATAGTTTCTATAACTACTAATCGGATAAGGTATATTCGATAGTTTGTATAACTACTAATCGGATAGAGGGAACCAGGACGGTACTTCTATGGGGCAATTCATGGACCTCCCTTAACAAAACTTATACTTTTACCCCCAACCACCACCCTGAGGAAACAATGCGGTGGGAAATTCTTTCATGACTTTTAAGTCGCTAAGCTCTCAGAATTCCAAGGAACAGGTTGACCCAGTCGAGGCAAGAGCCTGGCTAAAGGAAATATAGGAATCATTTTAGATTCTAAATGATTGACGAAGCGCAAAAGACTATTTTTGTCACTTACCTTCCTAAGAGAGAGGCCACCCGCTAGTGAAAGACCAAGAAAGACACGGGGCCAGAGGTTATAATAAACCGATTAAAGTTCAGTCAATTATTTTCGGGAAAGTACTTCCCAAGGTTATAGAGATAGTGTAAAAGCTTCAGAGCCAGAACAAAGGCGGACGAGTATGATGAATTATGAATCTAAGTTGTAAAAGTTGGAAAGATTCGTCCTGAGGACACGAATCCCAGAATGACGTGATGTTTGAAGTCAATGATTAATGGGTTCATGAAATGATTGTAATAATAAAAAACTGAAGTGGAAAGGAATATAAAGGAAATAGTGTTGAAGAATGATAAGGGAGTTGGGTATGAGGAAACCCTAAAGACTCGTAGTAATAGAAATTGAAAAGTGTGTGATCATCAGGATGAGGGTGATTCACCATGAGTTAAAGTTGATGGTTGAAGGCATAAATGATATATATATATATATATATTATCCCCTTCAAGTTGGGAGTATTCGAAGACACTTCGAGATAGATCGATGGGCTAATAAGAAAACACGGATGGACCGAGGAGACAGGAAAATAAGAAATTAGGAAATGGGATGAAGGAAGTGACCTTCAAGAATATGAGGTGTATGTAACACCAGTGATTGGATACCCAAAAGGAGACACCAGGTACAAAAGATATCCCAATATTGAGATGACTGTTAAGATAAATAACAGAGGTAAATAAGTAACTAGAACTAAAAAGTTCACGTTGAACACAACCAATATCTTCCAGAACATCCCTGTTATCATTACCAAATCAGGAAGAAAGGCGGATAACCATTGTTATCTTCTAGAGGCCATATGGATTGACCTCAGTTTGAATAAGGATGTTATTGTAAAATTAGGTACAGACTATCGAGGTGGGAATGATTAAATAAGATACCCTTATCAGAGATATATGACTTGATTTATCAATGGAAGGATGCAAGTACCTTTTTAAAGGTGGAATTAAGGATAATTACACGATAACTTGAGATGAATCCTAGGGGAATGCATAAAGGTTGGTATTTCACCCTTAATAGGGACATTATGAGTTTCGATAGAATGAATTGGAAAGGATTAGGGTAACAACAACCTTTATGAATCAGTGGAGGAATTTTAGAAGTATATAGACAATGGTTCTAGTATTAGTAAATGGTATTTTGATATTCCCTGTATCTAGGGAATACAGGAGGAACGATTCAAGGATAACCATAGAGGTCTTACAAGGAGAAAGGTAATATTCAAAGTTCTGAAGAATAGAAATTTTGATAAAGGAAATATTACGTAATTATAATAATGCTAGGTGGGCACGTATTGAACCATAAGAAAGTATAAATTGACCAAATGAAGGTTGAGATTGGTGAAAACAAGAAGGACCCAAGATAAGAGACGTCCTAAGTATGATCGAGAGTTAGTCGTGATAATGTTAACCTCTAAAGACCGAGGCAATAACTTATGGAAAAATGGTGATATTTTTTTTCTCACCAAAGCTTAAGGACAAGCATTTTCACACAAGTAGTGATTGGAAATAAGGTGAAAAATTTAGTTGGAGATCATTCAAAAGACATTGATTTTAAGGAACAATTACTATCAGGAAAGGCCAATGAGGTGTCCGACACTCTAACTGTAAAAGAGAAATTATAGGCGCTCGTGCCAGAGGAATACAGTAATGATGGTTAAAGCCGTGAAGGTGGTATTATGGTGTGAAAGATTGACATTCCTTTTGATGATTGTGCGATACTTTACCGTAATAGTAGTTTGGTAAATATTTAATTCATATAATTATCGTGATCGGGCTATCTATCTTAGAAGGTCCTATCTAGAGAATAAGCCAGGACCATGTTACGAAAGGACTAAATGAACCTTTGAGCTTCATGTCTCCTAATAAAGACATATGGTTAATAATGGTATTAACCTGCTATCATTGCTTTCATTGAAACTCTTCCGCAATTTTATCTGCTTCATGTCATATGTACGTCAAGTTCAGGAGTGTTCTTCATGAATCATGAACGGTGATCATGTTGCCTCCTTAGAAGAATTCGATACGATAGCTATGGATTTTGTATGGTTAGATATTAAGATTTAATGGAAAATGAATGACTATAGTAGGTCCGTGGTGGACTATAGTAATGCATCAACGATTGTTTGAATAATCAGCCGATTACAACCGTGAGAGTTGTATTGTAATGGATGTTGAGATTGGGTACCACTAATCGGGTTGTGGTGATGTATAAGTTATCATTTATAGACTATTTAAGTCGATTATCTACCTATTGAATATTTATTCCTTCTTATGAATAGAGAGTTGTATTACTATACGAGGAAGGTTGCAGTGCAATCATAGAATTCTAGTAACGATGATGTCTAGAATGAAATCCCAAATTCGATTTTCGCTTTCGAGGGAGTTTCAACGGTGATTGTTTATAAGCTCGAGCAAGAGCATGGGTCCATAGAATGATGGACGGAATAGTGAAAGATTCAGGAACATGAATTGCGGTGCTATAATACTTGATGTTGAGATATATACATATATTTTTTTTATTCTCCTGTGATAAACCTGTATAGTTCAGAGGTAGATTCCAAGCCAGATATTTTGTGGCAGTATATTTTTTTATATAATGCTCTTAAATTCGTTCTTTTCTCTCCTTTTTATTGTATATAAGCTGAGAAGAACAACCCTTCCAGAAGGGGAGGTATTGCCGAATGACTATCTATCTATGTGATAGAAGCCTAGTAGGATACCATCTATTATTTAATTGCTTGTCAAGTACTAAAGGCTGACCACCTTTTGTACTAACTGTGCGATGTAACAAGTGTTCATGATCATAGTGATCTCTCAATAAAATCTTTTACTTTTATACGATGGATCAAGCTTTCGAAGATGGAAGCAGCTAAAGGAAGTAGTATCAGTGCGGTGCTATTCCGAATCTAACGCATTCGTGATACTAAGGTTGACACAATTATTAAAAGGTTATAGAATACTAACGAGCAAAAGTGTAACAAGTATAGTATTATGTACGGAAGATAGTAATGACTACGAACTGGAAAAGAGTGGGTATTGAGAAGCAAAACCTATAGCGCAAGAAGCTATGATGAGAGTCTATGCGATAGACTTGAAAGAATTTGGAATGATCACTTAGCACGTATCGAGTTTTCTTACGACGGTAGATGATATGACAGTGTCGGAATGTCGCCTTACGAGGCCCTATACAGAAAGAGATGGCGATCTCCCTTGTATCGAAATGGAGTTGGAAAGTGCAAGATGCTCGGACCAGCAGTGGTCCAAAGGACCAAGGATATAATAGATCTAATCAGAGGACGACTGGGAGTAGCCCAAGATGGACATAAGAAGTATGCTGATTTGACAACGAAAGGACAAAGAGTATGAAGTAGGGGACCTATTATTGTTAAAGGTATCCCCTTGAAAAGCCTTGGAAGGGAATGATAAGGTTCGGAAAAAAAAGGAAAGCTAAGTCCACGATTTGTTAGACCCTTGGATGTATTAAGACGTAATGGGAAGTTAGCATATGAGCTAGCCCTACCCCCGAACCTGTAGCAAGTTCATAACATGTTTCACGTATCAATGTTAAGGAACTGTAATCCGGATGCCAGACAAATAGGGGCGTATGAGCGCATAGACATGCAACCAGACTTAACCTATGTGGAGCAACCAGTGAGGGTTACGAATCAAAAAGGAACATGGTGATCAAGCTAGTCAGAGTTTTGTAAAAGAATCACAATGTGGGAAAATTGACTTGATTTAGAAAGTGCATTGCTAGAAAAGTATCCCCAACTATTTTCTATTTGATTCCGGGATGAAATCCTTTTAAGGAGGGGAGACTGTAATAACCCCAATTTTTGGAATTTTTGAAACACTAATGAATAGTAGCTTTTGCTGATGATGCTGATTAAGAAAAATTATCAGACCACACTATATAGGAGTACTGTTATGGAAATTCTAAGATCATATTAGTATTCCATAAAGTAAATGAGGATATGTAAAGGTCGTCAGAATTCGGGTTCGAAAACTTTGAGTTTTCCCGAAAATCCACCAGATACCAAAAGAATTGAGTATAAGGTAACATGATTAAAAGAATTTAAATTCAAGGATTATAAAAGAGGATCATAAAAGGAATATAAAATATTGATAAAGGTTAGGGGAACCCAAGTAATAAAATCACGGATACATTTCCTCGAACGACCAACGAGAACGAACGATAAGTGAACCGTATAACCATTAAGCGATTAAGAAATACAATAGAGATTAGTGCAAAGATCATGGCTATAAATCAAACACATAGGCAAGGAGTAAGGCAAGGATGCTTCCACCACCAAACATGGACAAGTGGCAAAGAAATGAGGCCATCATTGTGACACCAAGCTTAATTATCATCCACTCACTTAATCAAGCCATTAACCACACAAATATCAACCACACTTCATTTCAGACCACACAATTAACCAAGACAAGTCAAAATAATCTCTTCCCCCTTTTTAGCAAGCTCTCCCCCCATCTTTTTTCAAGAAACCCGAGAGGAGAAAGAAATGAAAATGGAGGAAGATAAAATGCTTGTATCTTGATTTTCCCTTGGCCGTTTTGCATGTTCTACCTAACAAATTGAAGCCCTCGAGAAGATCTACGTAACTACGTTAACCACTATTCTCACCTTCTTGATTTCCATACTCTTTTTAACGTTTTATAGTTCAGGGGAATAGTGTTTCCAGAATTAACTTTGTGTTCTTGATTTTATTTTGAGGTTTTAATCATTACAAGGTTAGTTAAGGATCATCTAAGGTTTATTAAGCATTACCCACTCTCCAAGGAAGGTATAACCTCTTCCCCTCTTTGTGTTTAAGCCATACCATGAGTTTTAAACTTGTTCTTTAAGAGTTCTTGGATGTGTGTATGATTTTAGAATAGTTATTAACTTTAAATGGAAGTTATGAGTTATTGTGTAAATGGATGATTGTGAGGAACTTATTTTGGTGTATGATGAAGTTGAGAGGCTGTTTGGAATGTTATAATTTAGTATGTTGATTGTTGGGTTGGTTTGGAATGGTTGTGGTCTTGTAATAAAATTTGGTAATCGCGTAAACATAGCCGTCGTAATGCCTGTTTTCATTCAACTGCTTTTTTTAGTATTCGGGACAGAAATCTAACTGAACAATCTGTAACGTTTCCATTTTTAGCTAGATCATGTCGTAAGCTTCATTTTGGTATGTGGTTCGCTTGAATCCGATGTACGGTTTAGGAGATCCGACCGTTTTAAGTAACGGCGTTTCACGAACGAACCAATACCCCTCGCCTTACTTTGAAACCTTGGTTAAGGACCTTAAATGACTAATTGGAGTATGAAATAATTATTTAATGTTAATGGGTCAGTTGGTAGAGTATTCGCGAAAGCTTCGCCTTAAAATTTGTTACGGTTAATTTATTAAAAATGGTGGAGCTATGGGTATTTGAGCGACTTATGTGAATCGGTAAGCGCAAAAGCGAACGTCAGGGTTCAATTGGTTAAAATCTAGTTTCTTAAGCGACCGTGGTTTATTTCTAATTTATATGTTGTTTATAGGTTACCAGACTCGCCCCAGGCCTTTTACCACCCCGAGTCGCTCATGCAAGTTTTCTACCCGTATAACTGTTATTGTGATGTATATGTGTATATGCATTATCTTGTGATAAGTGCATGATTGTTATTAGCAAATCTTGCGATATATTGGATCTTGCTGATATGATATATATGCATGCCTGTTTCATAATGTTGATATTCTATTATCAATTCAAATGCTTATAAACTGCATAATACCTATGCTAGAGATAAGCAATAGTTGCGTATATCCTTAGTATAGGGGACCCAAAGGTGAACATTTTTCTAAAACGGGAGTCGATGTTCCCGAGTATAATATATATATATATATATATAAATATTTATATATATATATATATAGTTTCTATAACTACTAATCGAATAAGGTATATTCGATAGTTTGGAATAATAATCAAACTTATTTTCGATTACTCAAATAAAGATCGTACTTTCGTATAAGTGTATATTTTGTTATTTATTATTCATTTCAAGTATGAGTTTTAAAACTTCTACTTCAATTATTTTTATAAAGATTATCCTTATGAGAATATTATTTAAATAATAATATTCAGATATTTTCTAACATATCAGGAATGATTTATTTTATTAAATCATCATAACTCTAAACATTCTTTAAAATGTTTTCGAGTCTTCAAAATGATTTTAAAAACTAGAGCGGATCCCAAAACTCATTTTCAGATTTAAGATCTTCCTTTCAAAGGGGATTTAAATACTAGCTCAAAATCTAAGGGATCCGGCTCCGTGGTGTATTTTTGGAACAACGAAGTTGCTAACTTGACAAAAGAGTTGATTACTTGCCCAATATTCGGGAAGTAAGCCCAATCAAAATGCGTCGGCATAAGAAACATGTGTCGGCATCATCACAGTACGCAGTAGTTGGTTGTTTATTAAGATTAAGGGTTATTAAGGAAATGAAACTCGTAACAACCCGGATCTCTGACCCCGGATTTGGGGGTGTTACAGAAGGTATCAGAGCTAAGCGTTATAAACCTCAGAGATGATGTGACGTTAAAATAATAAGTTCACTAAGATAATAAGAACTATTGACAAGTTCATAATCGGACTACCTAGCGTAGTATTGACAGTTAAAACCCTTACGGGAACCCTTATAAATATCTTGATAGAAGCGTAGTTCGTTACCGTATGTGGTAGTGGGACTCTGAACCCTGAAGTTCAAGAGCAATAATACGATGATGTTTTACTATATATTGGGGATCAGATTATGGATCCAATGGAGCACCCTAACGAGGGACCAGATGATGTTCATATTAAGGATGTAGCAATTAAGGATGTTATCCCAAAAGGGATTGTTGCTGAGAATGATCCCGTGGAGGATCCTGACAAGAATGAAGAAAGGACCGTTGAGGAATTGATGACCGTGGTTAGGGCGACTACCAGAGGTAGGATTGGCAGGTTATTACCGTAGGTTCTTTCAAGTTTGCAAAGATAGCATCCCCTTTAACACGGCTTACTCGTAAGACTGAGAAGTTCGAATGGACAGAGAATTAATAGAACAGCTTTCAAGAACTGAAGCAAAGATTGGTGACGGCCCCTATATTGGTGTTGCCGGATGGAAAAGGAGATTTTGTGATTTGTAGTGACGCTTCACCTAAGGAATTAGGGTGCTTCTTATACAGCACAACAAGGTAATCGCGTATGCGTCAAGACAATTAAGGTAATACAAAATTCGATATCCCACCCATGATCTTGGGCTCACGGTAATAGTTTTGCCCTAAAGATTGGAGGCACTACTTGTATAGATAGAAGTGCAAGATTTACACAAACCATAAGATCTCAAGTATATTTCCACGCAGAAAGAGCTCAACATGCGCCAGAGGAGGTGGTTAGAGCTAATCAAGGATTACGATTATGAGATTCTTTATCATCCAGGGAAAGCCAATATGGTGGCTAACGCCCTTAGTAGAAAGGAAAGACTCAAGATGATAATGTCTTTGGGAGAGTTGATAAGAGAAAATGGAAATAGAAGTGAAGGTAACGGAGCCGGCACTGAAAAGCTGTTTGAGATTGTAATGCAGCCCGAATTATTGGAAAAGATCATATCGTGCCAAGAAAAAGTGATGAATGAAGGCAGAGAGCCAATAAAAAGAGAAGAGATTAATACCGAGAAAGATGATAAGGGAATAATGAGGTATTCCTACAGAATTTTGGGTTCCAAATGTTCAAAAGCTTAAGGATGGGATCTTAGATAAAAGCCATGGTTCGAGGAATAAGATTAAGGGAAAACCCTGAATACGATAGTCAGGGAGGTCGCCATCAAGAAAGAGGGAACCCATAACATAATGAAGTGGAAAATAAGGATTTTAACGTATAAGATAACCCCGATTATGGGAGAAGGATGAAACATTTCATACTGAGAATACAGAAGTCGAGCAAGATAGGGGGAACCAGGACGGTACTCTTATGGGGCAATTCATGGACCTGCCTAAACAAAACTTATATTTTTACCCCCAACCACCACCCTAAGGAAACAATGCGGTGGGAAATTCTTTCATGACCTTTAAGTCGCTAAGCTCTCTGAATTCCAAGGAACAGGTTGACCCAATCGAGGAAAGAGCCTGGATAAAGGAAATATATGAATCATTTTATATTCTAAATAATTGACAAAGCGCAAACGACTGTTTTTGTGACTTACCTTCCTAAGAGAGAGGCCACCCGCTGGTGAAAGGCCAAGAAAGACACGGGGCCAGAGGTTATAATAAACCGATTAAAGTTCAGTCAATTATTTTCGGGAAAGTACTTTCCAAGGTTATAGAGATAGTGTAAAAGCTTTAGAGACAGAACAAAGGCGGACACGTATGATGAATTATGAATCTTAGTTGTAAAAGTTGGCAAAATTCGTCATGAGGACACGAATCCCAGAATGACGTGATTTTTGAAGTCAATGATTAATGGGTTCATGAAATGATTGTAATAATAAAAAAAACTGAAATGGAAAGGAATATAAAGGCAATAGTGTTGAAGAATGATAAGGGGGTTGGGTATGAGGAAACCTTAGAGTCTCGTAGTAATAGAAATAGAAAAGTGTGTGATCATCGGGATGAGGGTGATTCACCATGAGTTAAAGTTGATGGTTGAAGGCATAAATGATATGTATATATATATATTTTTTATTTCCTTTAAGTTGGGAGTATTCGAAGACACTTCGAGATAGATCGATGGGCTAATAAGAAAACACGGATGGACCGAGGAGACAGGAAAAAAAGAAATTATGAAATTGGATGAAGGAAGTGACCTTCAATAATATGAGGTGTATGTAACACCAGTGACTGGATACCCAAAAGGAGACACCAGGTACAAAAGATATCCCAACATTGAGATGATTGTTAAGATAAATAATAGAGGTAAATGAGTAACTAGAACTAAAAAGTTCACTTTGAACACAACCAATATCTTTCGGAACATCCCTGTTATCATTACCAAATCAGGAAAGAAAGGCGGATAACCAATGTTATCTTCTGGAGGCCATATGGATTGACCTCAGTTTGAATAAGGATGTTATTGTGAAATTAGGTACAGACTATCGAGTTGGAAATGATTGAATAAGATACCCTTATCAGGGATATATGACTTGATTTATCCATGGAAGGATGCAAGTACCTTTTTAAAGGTGGAATTAAGGATAGAACCTCGATAACTTGAGATGAATCCTAGGGGAATGCATAAAGGTTGGCATTTCACCCTTAATAGGGACATTATGAGTTTCGACAGTATGAATTGGAAAGGATTAGAGTAACAACAACCTTTAAGGATCAGTGGAGGGATTTTTAGAAGTATATAGACAATGGTTCTAGTATTAGTAAATGGTATTTTGATATGCCATGTATCTAGGGAATACATGAGGAAAGATTCAAGGATAACCATAGAGGTCTTACAAGGACAAAAGTAATATTCAAAGTTCTGAAGAATAGAAATTTGGATAAAAGAAATATTACGTAATTATAATAATGCCAGGTAGGCACGTGTTGAACCATTAGAAAGTGTAGATTGACCCAATGAAGGTTGAGATTGTTGAAAACAAGAAGGACCCAAGATAAGAGACGTCATAAGTATGATCGAGAGTTAGTCGTGATAATGTTAACCTTTTAAGACCGAGGCAATAACTTATGGAAAATTGTGATATTTTTTCTCACCAAAGCTTAAGGAAGAGCATTTTCACACAAGAAGTGATTGGAAATAAGGTAGAAAATTTAGTTGGAGATCGTTCAAAAGACATTGATTATAAGGAACTATTACTATCAGGAAAGGCCAATGAGGTGGCCGACACTCTAACTGTAAAAGAGAAATTATAGGCGCTCGTGCCAGAGGAATACAGTAATGATGGTTAAATCCGTGAAGGTGGTATTATGGTGTGAAAGATTGACATTCCTTCTAATGATTGTGCGATACTTAACCATAATAGTAGTTTGATAAAGATTTAATTCATATAATTGCCGTGAGCGAGCTATCTATCTTAGAAGGTCCTATCTAGAGAATAAGCCAGGACCATGTTATGAAAGGACTAAATGAACCTTTGAGCTTCATGTCTCCTAATAAAGACATATGGTTAATAATTGTATTAACCTCCTATCGTTGCTTTCATTGAAACTCTTCCGTAATTTTATCTACTTTATGTCATATGTACATCAAGTTCAGGAGTGATCTTAATGAATTATGAACAGTGATCATGTTGCCTCCTTGGAAGAATTTGATACGATAGCTATGGAATTTGTATGGTTAGATATTAAGATTTCATCGAAAACGAATGACTATAGTAGGTCCATGGTGGACTATAGTAATGCATCAACGATTCTTTGAATAATGAGCCGATTAAAACTGTGAGAGTTGTATTGTAATGGATGTTGAGATTGGGTACCACTAATTGGGTTGTGGTGATGTATAAGTTATCATTGATAGACTAATTAAGTCAATTATCTACCTATTGAATATTTATTCCTTCTTATGAATAGAGAGCCGTATTACTATACGAGGAAGGTTGCAGTGCAAGCATAGAATTCCAGTAACGATGATGTCTAGAATGAAATCCCAAATTCGATTTTCTCTATCGAGGGAGTTTCAACGGTGATTGTTTATAAGCTCAAGCAAGAGCATGGGTCCATAGAATGATGGACGAAATAGTGAAAGATTTAGAAACATGAATTGCGATGCCATAATACTTGATGTTGAGATATATACATATATTTTTTTTGTTCTCATGTGATAAACCTCTATAGTTCAGAGGTAGATTCCAAGCCAGATATTTTGTGGCAGTATATTTTTTATATAATGCTCTTAAATTCGTTCTTTTCTCTCCTTTTTATTTTGTATAAGCTGAGAAGAACAACCCTTCCAGAAGGGGAGGTATTTCCGAATGACTATCTATCTATGTGATAGAAGCCTAGTAGGATACCATCTATTGTTTAATTGCTTGTCAAGTACTAAAGGCTGGCCACCTTCTGTACTAACTGTGCGATGTAACAAGTGTTCATGATCATAGTGATCTCTCAATAAATTCTTTTACTTTTATACGATGGATCAAGCTTTCGAAGATGGAAGCAGCTAAATGAAGTAGTATCAGTGCGGTGGTATTCCGAATCTAACGCATTCGTGATACCAAGGTTGACACAATTCTTAAAAGGTTATAGAATACTAATGAGCAAAATTGTAACAAATATAGGATAACCACTATCCTCACCTTCTTGATTTTCATACCCTTTTTAACGTTTTACAGTTCAGGGGAATAGTGTTTCAAGAATTAACTTTGTATTCTTGATTTTGTTTTGAGGTTTTAATCATTATAAGGCTAGTTAAGGATCATCTAAGGTTTGTTACGCATTACCCACTCTCCAAGGAAGGTATAAACTCTTCCCCTCTTTGTGTTTAAGCCATACCATGAGTTTTAAACTTGTTCTTTAAGAGTTCTTGGATGTTTGTATGATTTTAGAGTAGTTATGAACTTTAACTGGAAGTTATGAGTTATTATGTAAATGGATGATTGTGAGGAACTTGTTTTGGGGTATGATGAAGTTGAGGGGCTGTTTAGAATTTTATAATGTAGTATGTTGATTGTTGGGTTGGTTTGGTATAGTTGTGGTCTTGTCATAAAATTTGGTAATCGCGTAAACATAATCGTAATGCCCATTTTTATTCAACTGCTTGTTTTAGTGTTTGGGACAGAAAGCTAACTGACCAATATGTAACCTTGCCATTTTTAGCTAGATCGTGTCATAAGATTCATTTTGGTTTGTGGTTTTCTTGAATCCGATGTACGGTTTAGGAGAAACGACCGTTTTAAGTAACGACGTTTCCCGAACGAACCATTACCTCTCGCCTTACTTTGAAACCTTTGTTAAGGTCCTTAAATGACTAATTGGAGTATGAAACAATTATGTAATGTTAATGGGTCAGTTTATAGAGTATTCCTGAAAGCGTCGCCTTAAAATTTGTAATGGTTAATTTATCAAAAATGGTGGAGCCGAGGGTACTCGAGCGACTTATGTGAATCGTTAAGCGCCAAAGCGAACGTTAGGGTTCAATTGGTTAAAGTCTAGTTTCTTAAGCGACCGTGGTTTAATTCTAACTTATATGTTGTTTATAGGTTACCAGACTTTCCCCAGGCCTTTTACCACCCCCAGTCGCTCAGACAATTTTCTACCCGTATAACTGTTGTTGGGATGTATATGTGTAAATGCATTATCTTGTGATAAGTGCATGATTGTTATTAGCAAATCTTGCGATATATTGGAGCATGTTGATATGATATATATGCATGCCTGTTTCGTAATCTTGATATTCTATTATCAATTCAAATTCTTATATTTGAATAATACCTATGGTAGAGATAAGCAGTAGTTGCGTATACCCTTAGTATAGGGGACCCAAAGGTGAACATTTTTCTAAAACGGGAGTCGATGTTCCCGAGTATAATACATATATTTATATATATTTATATATATATACTTTCTATAACTACTAATCGAATAAGGTATATTCGATAGTTTGGAATAATAATCAAACTTATTTTCGATTACTTAAATAAAGATCGTACTTTCGTATAAGTATATCTTTTATTATTTATTATTCATTTCAAGTATGAGTTTTAAAACTTCTACTTCAATTATTTTTATAAAAATTATTCTTATGGGAATATTATTTAAATAATAATATTCAGATATTTTCTAACATATCGGGAATGATTTATTATATTAAATCATCATAACTCTAAACATTCTTTAAAATATTTTCGAGTCTTTAAAATGATTTTAAAAGCTAGAGCGGATCCCAAAACTCATTTTCAGATTTAAGATCTTCCTTTCGAAGGGGATTTAAATACTAGCTCAAAATCTAAGGGATCCGGCTCCGTGGTGTATTTTTGGAGCAAAGAAGTTGCTAACTTGATAAAAAAGTTGATTACTTGCCCAATATTCGTGAAGTAAGCCCAATCGAAATGCGTCGGCATAAGCAACATGGGCTCAGTGGGGGTCCATGAAAGTGTAAGTGGCTCAGTAGGAGTCTATCAATGCGTAAGTGGCTGAGTGGCAGTCCAACATAGGTCCTAATGTGGCCAGGGTGATGACCAGTGGGGAATGCGTCCATCTACTAGTAGAAAAGGTGACTTAATTGGTATCTTTGTCTGATCAGCAAGATATCAGGTTTATGCCAAAGTTTCTTCTTTCCAAAATTCTTGGGAATGACAACTCTGCTTATACTTCCATAGAGAAGGGTGTATGAAATGTATATATATATAGGTGTATATATATATATCGGGACTTAATGAAGTATCTCGTAACTTCATTTTTTATAATGATATTTCAAAGATTGAATCTATTCAAGTCTAATCTTGTAGTCTCATCTATGTGATGAACTTTTGAAATTGATTATACCTTAAACGGTGGTAGTTCAAGTAGTATTCAGAAAAGATATAAGTATATTGGAGTATCTTGTAACTTCATCTTTTCAACTTATATCTGGTTAATGATTATCTTATGCATGACAAAGATTTTCAGAAAAATGTTGAGACAAGGTTAGATATATGAGATCACCTTGCAACGATACTTTTATACAGTTATAAACTGGAACTCTGTGTATATTATGCATGGAAGAGGACTTCCAAGATTTTTAAAAGTATATATACATATATACTGAATATTTTGTGACTTGGTCGCATTAAGATATCAAACTTGGTTCGTTTCTTCTTAACCAAGACTTTCATGAGTACTATGAGAATGCTCATATATTGTTAATTATTATACATATTATTTCGGTAGGATTGTTGCTCACCCTTGCTTTCTTCTTTCATCACACGACAACAGATAGACAAGATGAACAAGACCAAGCTCCCAATTCGCAAGCGGATAGGAAACGTTTCACAGTTTCCTGTAGGAGTTGATGTCGTTGTAGCTGATGTATGATCTACCAATAGGCTAGGGTTTCAACTGTGGATGTACCAGACTTATGTATATTTATGAATTGTAATAATGGAAAAGAATATGTAAATTTAATCAGAAACCCTTTTGAGGTGTAATGACTTATAATTGTGGAATAAAATGAAGTGTGTTATTTTTGATATTCATCTCTGAGACTATAACTTGTGGTATGTGTGTATATTGTGGGGTCACAATACGCAGTAGTTGGTTATTTATTAGGATTAAGTGTTATTAAGGGAAATGGAACTCGTGATAACCCGGATCTCCGACCTCATATTTGGGGGTGTTACAGGATGTTTTATTAAAGATGTGGTGCGTTCCGGTGAAACGAGTATAAGTGTAAATGTAAGTGACACTAACATTGCTAATACTAAAAAATAAGCCAACCATATTTTAACGTCATTTATTGATTTTTATAATTTTCTTGTGTGTAGTTCACTCGTTCTAACAGACTCATGTGCTATTCTCATGAAAAAATGCCCCGCTTCCGAGATAATTGGGTTGGATTCTTTTACAACCGGTATCTGAAGAGAAAACTTTTGAATATGTAGTTTTTTATATTATCCTACTTGCTGGCTTGTAGTAAAGAACGAAATACAGTTGTTTGAGATCTAGATCTAGTGATGTTTTCTGGTTGTTATTTAATTGTTACTCTACGGGAGATTTTTAAGTCATTATGAAAGTTTATGATTGATTTCAGATCTTTTTATTTTACAAGTTCAGTTTATGTGATTGATTGGAATTTGAGTTCACAGTTTTTGTAATTAGCGAGGTTGGATTGTATTTTCAGGATTTTCAAAAAATAGCAAATGTGTACAAATGGTGAAATTATAGCAATTATTAATATATTTTTTTATAAAAAAGAGGTCTTAATATAGCGGTTTCAAAAGTGCTATATAGGATGGCAGACTGTATATGTGACTAATTCTTATATAGCATTTTTGAAGCGTTATGCAAGTAAGCATTTCTCCTTACATACCACTTCAAAAAATATTGTACAACTTTGGGTCTCTAACTTATATAGCATTTCAAAAACTGCTATTCACTAAGATGTACTTGTACGACCCTTACCTATAGTACACTTATTAAAATGCTATCCAAGACAAGCACTTACAAAGTGCCAAAATAAACGATGTACAAGTAATTGTCACTTGCATAACGACGTGTTGCATAGCGCTCAAACGCGCTATACAAGGTTTAAAAAAAGTGCTATACAAGATCAGATTTGTAGTAGTGTATGAAACATTGGTCAATGATAAGAACGAGTTCATTAATTATATTCATGCATTCATTATTTATATTCATGAGTGCTCATGAACATGTTCTTCAATATTTATCTTTTTAATAAGTTGATACATAAAAAAAATGACAGGATAAAAGTTCGAGCTCACTTTTAGTTTGAAAAACTTTTAATGAGTTCATACATGAATTAATATTTAATAATTTAGCTCAACTCGACTCATTTACAATCCCAGTATCAGAACCTATTGGTCAGCTATAAAAAGTTTTGTTTTATAAAGTGTTGTTTTTATACCATATTAATCAAGTGTTATCGAAACATCCTAAACTTTTATTTTTCAAAGAATTAATACGTTTAGGACACATTTAAAACTTAAATTAGTCGGTACAAGGAATCTGTATACATTTCTCGCTCTGTACAACATCTTAAAGACTTCAGTATGTTCCAAATGTTCTTATTTTAGTACTCATGACAATGTATAATCAAAATCAAATATCGTTCATCAATTCATACTCCACTACTAAATTAAGTATTGCAATCCCCTAGCAACATGTCCTTGGTCAATAGTGGCTTCAAAAAATTTGAACAAGAATACTCAGTATATAAGGAAGTAAAACCCCGATTTATAGAATTGGCTAGTTTTGAATCCAATTTTTTTTTATCTATTTTTCATTTTTATTTTTTTAAGAAAAATTCTAGATATCACAAATTTTTTTCTCAAAAAATTTCTCAAATCTAATGTGTCATATTAATAATATGCAACTTTTCTAATAATAATATGAGACCCTGCGTACATACGTCTACGAACCACAACTCGTCATCAGTCTGTCATGTCATTTAATAAAAATTTTAAAACTTTTTTTATGGATTGTGTTATGCCCAAAAAATTGGTATAAACAATATTCAGATTGCGATTGATAAGATAGGAAAAATCGAAGGAGAAACGCCTAAAATCTAGGAAAAGATAAGATTGACTTTCCATAAAGAAAATGACGTGCCCTAAGAACGCTCCCCATTGACTGAATAATCGACTGACTGTTGTGGTTGCCATGCCTTAAAGGCGCGCCCTCAAGCATAGTAAGGAAGCGCGCCCAATTACTCAAAAGGGGGGAGAGGGATTCCCTGATTGGAATATGTCCCGTGGTGAGCCTTAGGGCGCGCCCTAAGTGAGAAAGGCTCCTTGGACGGATTACTCGGGCATGATTATTTTGACAGACTCACACCTTGGCGTGGGAAGAGTTAGAGCAAGCCCTAACAATGAATAATTTAGGGCGCGCCCTATGATGTAGAATGACAAAGGAAGAGATCAAATGCTGATGACACAGGGCGGCGCCCACATGCAGGGATGTTTGGGCGCGCCCTTAACTTCTACTTGGCACACAAATGCATCTTTGACATGTTACTTAGATTAACTCTTTGGAAGATTTAAGGAAGATGGAGAATGTTATTACTAACCTATTTGATGCAGGTACTCTATTGAAGAACTCCTCCCTGTAGCACATCTACAGGAAATGCGGTGTCCGTGGTCAGAGACCTCCGGGGGTATGCCTGGACTGAAGGCCTCCTCCTGTAGTCAATGGGTGTCCTCATTAGGGATGCGAGGTGGAATTTGGTGTGTGCTTTGGGAGCTCTGTCTCTGTAGTCAACGGGTGTCCTCGTTGGGAGACTTCGGAGTATCCTTCACTTTGCACCCAAAAGCTTGGGATCACTTGTCCTGCAATCTGGTATGGGCTTCTTATCAGGGGATAAGGATGCGTCCAACATTTGGGGTGAACCACGGCTATACCTGCGTCCGCGGACTAGAGAAACAACTGGTAGCGGAGGGTTATCCTTGGCCAGGGAGATGCCTCATCCGTGAAGTCTCGAAGCCGCGAACGAGCCTAGGGCCTTTGTGGTTGGGCCTCATCGGCGGACATTCCTAAATCTAGTAGAAGACGGTTTCCAGTGGGTTTCCTACTGGGCCTCAGGATAAGAAATCTAAGCCCATTAGGTTTCTTGTTCCCCAAGAACTACGTGGGCTTGGTCCCCTATATATAGGGGTACGTAAGCACATTGTGAGGGGTCAGAAGCGAGAGCGCAAAGGAGCCACCACTAATCCTAATCAATCTCAGCCCCCAATAATCACCACCACCAAACACTGTTCATATTTTCTGACGAATACTGTTTATCGGATCCACCGATTACTGTTCACGTTTCCGACGGAGAACCGCCATCACAGATCTTGTTTCCGGCTGCGAACCTCAAACTTTGTTGTTCCCAAATTCCTCCGTCAACAAATTGGCGCTAGAAGGAGGGGATAATCAAGATCTACATCTAGGAGGAAAGATGTCTCAATATCGTGATGGAAGTTTTTATGATGGAAGTTCTGAAGAAGATTCTGATCACGGCTATAAATATGAACCCTACGTTCCGAAAATGACTGATCGTCCCACGCCGGACTTTGGGGGACAGCCGCCTGTGCTCATCAGCAACGCCGACTTGTTGGAGCAACTATATCGCATGGGCGATGCTTTGAATGGTTTCGATTCAAGGTTGAGCACTGTGGAGCGGCGCAAGGCCAGGAGGGGTCTTCGCCGCAGCCGAGCGACTCATGCACCTGGAAAAGCACCCATGATTGATAGGGATGCCTTAGCCGGCCATGGCCGCACCGAAGGAGGGCGTGTGCCGATAACCCCGCGACGCCTGGACTATTCCAATGACACATCCCCAATCATCGAGCTAGTGGAAGAAGATGCTGATGGTCGGGAAATTCTGCGGGCAGATAACCGGGAAGCCACCCATCCGCACCGGTCTGTACGTAGTCCCGAGGAATGCCGACAGCTTTGAAAGATCGCTTGGGGATCCGCTTGGGCGATGATGATTTAAGAATGGTGTTACTTGAATGGCAGAAAGAAGCTGATCGTGGAGATGTGACGCCCCATGATACAACGCGTGTGCCCCTGAATTCCCAGAAAAATCGGGAGCGGCACCGCGATCCAACGCGTGTGCCCCTGAATTCCCAGGAAAATCGGGAGCGGCACCGCGATCCAACGCGTGTGCCCCTGAATTTCTAGGAAAATCGGGAGCGGCACCGCGATCATGAGAGAGCTCATCCCTACAGATCGCTGGATCGATATGGGCGTGGGTATGGAAATGATCGTTGGAGAAGGCCTCAATGTAGGGGAAGAGGTGGAGGCCAAGGTAGATACTTTGAGGGATACCATCGCGACAATTATCACGATCGCCTTGATTCCCGCTGGAATAACCGAGCAGACAGCTATGACTATGCGGAACATGATGATCATAGAGACGTAGAAAACTACGATCGTGGTACGGCTCGAGGCCGCGGCCAGGGTCAAGGAGAAAATCAAGGGAGAAATCAAGGACGGAATCCCGAAATAATTGTGATACCCGAAGACGCCCAAAACGCGAACCAGCAACAAGCCCCTCCCGGGGGGAATCAAGTGGAGGCACCTCCATTACAACCCCAAGGTCCACAGCCTCAAATGCAGACCATTCCAGGCGTAGGGACTTTCAACGTGGGAGATCTAAAAAGGCTACTTAACTACCTGGAAGGCAGAGTGATGACCACACCTGAAATCCCTTCTCCATTCTCAGCGGCGGTAAGAGAGGCGCAATTGCCGGCCGGGTATCGCAACACTACTAGCGATCTCCGTTTCCACAGAAACTTAGATCCGGTAGAATTCCTGGGTCGTTTTAATATAGAGATGGATGTGTACCAAGTCTCGGACTTGGCTCGATGCCGTCTCTTGGTGGCAACCTTCAGAGAAAGTGCCCAGCAATGGTTTCAAAAGCTCGGGCCAGGAGTGATCACCTCATGGGATCAAATGAAAACTCTGTTTTTAACCAAGTTCCAAGCCGCGGTGAGATATGTGCCCTCTGTCACAACTCTTGCCAATGTTAGGCAAAGGGAAAATGAAAGCTTGATATCATACTTCAAAAGGTTCAACGCTGAATCTACAAGCGTGAGGGGAACATCAGACGAAGCCCTGCAAAGCTTCTTAATCGCAGGATTAAGGGTTGGCTCGGACTTTTGGAAGCACTTGCAAGGGAAAGACCCGGCTACTCTAGCAGATGTCTTTGCGTTGGCAGAATCGTTTAAAGCTATAGAACAATCTCTGGCAGAAGTACAACTGATTTCACAGTCAAGTCAGAGAAGCAAAGGAAGGAAGAGGGATAGGTCTCCAAGCCCAAGGTACAAAAGAAGTAGTCGAAGCCCAGATCGGATAAATACCGCGAGCACAAGAAGGGGATGGAGTCCTCCTTCAAACTATGACTACAGGACAAGCTGGTACACGCCTTTGGTCGCATCTATCGAGCATATCTACGAAGTAAACAAAAATAAAGGGCTATTTAGAAAACCTGAAGCTTTATCATCATGGCAAAGCAAAGACAAGAAAATATATTGTGAATACCATGAATCATCTGGACATAACACACATGAGTGCCGACATTTAAAAGATGAAATCGAAGTGCTTATCAAGGAAGGATACCTTGGAGAATGGGTAGTCAAAGAAGTAAGGAAGCACAAGGATGACAGAGCAAAGGAAGAAGAAAGGCGAGCCCCGCGCAGGTCGAACAATGATACCCTGGAGGAAAATAAATTTGTCAGGGATGGCAGTATCCGAACAATCTACGAAGGAGATCCCGGGATGGAATGCAGCAACCGAGGCTTGGCAAGATACGCTAGGGAAGCCCGGTTTAGGCCTCTCACGGACATTCATAGGGTGGAAACTCGGCCGCCCAAAGTATTTAAGGGTGAGTCCATGGATATCACCTTCAGAGAAGCCGATGCCCGATGGGTACATCATCCCCACAATGTTGCGCTGGTTATTTCCATCCAAATCAGAACCAAAAATGTCCATAGAGCCTCCGTGGATAATGGAAGCTCGGCAAACATCCTCTATTACAACACTTTCAAGAAGATGGGACTACCTGACCAGGATATATCGGGGGAAGACTCGTGGGTCTATGGCTTTTCAGGCGTAGGAGTTAGAGTCATGGGATCGATTCGGCTGCCATGTACTTTGGGGGAAAGCCCATTGTCGGTAACAAAGAAGCTTGAATTTAAGGTCCTGAATCAGGAATCGTCCCACAACTTGTTGTTGGGAAGACCTTTTATGCGGGAGATGAGAGTCATCACTTCAATCCACCACCTAACCATCAAATTTCCAACGCCAAATGGGGTAGGAAGTATAAAGGGTTCTCAGTATGACTCTCGGGAGTGCTACAGGCAAGCTATGAGGGGCTTTAGAAAAGACTCCCATGCCGAAGATATTTTAGACGTAGATCAAGAAAAAAGCATTGAACAACCAATCGAGGAAATCCGAGTCCACTATTATGTTGAGCAAGAAGATGAGCATCCCTCCGGGCTGCCTCCAACAATGTTGTACTTGGAAGACACAATCAGAATTGAGATGTTGGAAGAAGAAGAGGCAATGGACATCGTAGTCCAAACAGATTTCAATGGGGAACGGTTAGAAGGAAGATTCGATGTCTTGCAAAGCCTCGAACATTATGAAGCCCTTCCCCCTGAAGGAGCACCCTTACCCGCAAAACATACTAAGGAAGTTGATGCCCCGGCTATGCAAGACGCACCTTCTAAAGAAGTCGACGCTCCTCCTAAAGGGGATGCGCCTTCTCTACAAGACAATGAAATCCATGACTCGCCTGACCTGGATCCCCGGATACTAATGCCGATGGAAAAGATGGGGCCAGCAAAAGATACGATTGAAATCCTTGTCGATGAAAAAGATCCAAGTAAGGTTTTGAGAATAGGATCCCAGTTGGCACCAAGGTTGAAGGAAGGACTTTCAATATTTCTCTTGGCAAACCTTGATGTATTTGCATGGAACCATTCTGATATGGTAGGAATTGATCCAGAGATAATGTGCCACCGACTGAATATCGACCCCAAGCATAAAGGGGTTCGACAAAAACGAAGGGTCGTAAGCGGAGAAAGAGTGTTAGGTCATAATATGTTTGTAGAAGGGGGGTTGAATACAAAAAATACCGTTTAATCGAGTAAAATGCGGAATAAAAAAGTGAAACAAAATTCAAGTTAAATAAAACTATTATTAAACTTGAAAGGTGTTACAACAACGGTATCGTTTTCAAGGGATTAATCTCAAATAAATTATTCCAAATCTAGAATAAATTCGACATGGACTTTTTTTATTTTTGTAATAAAAAGGATCAAATGATAAATGCAATTTGAGATTAAGTTCTAGGGATTTTGATCCGCTAGATAGTTACACAAGAACAAGAAGAGTATTTCTAGTGGTTTAGATTTAACAATTAATACTAGAAATAAATGTTCTGAGAAATTGCAATAAGTTCTCTGTTGTTTTCTTTGTTCTGTGTTCTTCTGTTTTTCTTTTGATATTCAATGCTCTATTGAAAAACAAACAGCTACTGCTCTTTATATTCAATCCTGTGTTTTTAATTGGCAAGACAATCCTTTTAGCTCAGCAAGACAATCCTTTTAGCTGGTAGAACTTTCGGTAGGACAATCTAACTGAACTTGTAAGACTTTCGGTAGGATAATCTAAATGAACTTGTAAGACTTTCGGTATGACATTCCAATTATCATACCAGTTCAAATATTTGTCTTGTTGAATTAATTTTTAAATATTAATTCAAAATCACTTCTTAAAAATGCATAATATTAATTCAGAATTAATTAACCAATTAATTCAATTAATCAATAAATTAATCTTTGCAGAGATAATTTATTTTCTTAATTAAATTATATGACTTAATTAATTAATTAGAGAATTAATACTAATTTTGAACAGCAACCACTCTTCTGACAATCTTCTGAAAATCACTGAATCCATTTTACCACTTCAATGTTGATACTCGATGTACTGTCTGGTTCATGAATGACTAACTTCTGTGATGTTTCTTCATGTCTTGATTTTCTTCAGATTAAATCCCTGTAATCAATTGATACCCTGACGAGATCTCTGTCACTTGATTAAATCCACAATCTTGATTTATATCACTGAGGCATGATCAATATCTTGAGCTTCTTCCACTGACTTAAGTCCTCAAGTCTGTAGATGAACAATGTTACTTAATCCTTTGATATAGGTTACTTTGTGAGATCTCTCTGACGATAGAACCACTATTTACTTGTTACATTCTTATTTGAGTTGAGTTAAATCCTCGAATAAACAAATAGGCTATGACATATGCCTTTCAATCTCCCCCTATTTGTTTGTTAGACAATAACAACAAATACCTAGAGGATAACTCAACTAACAAATAAGAAAAAGATATAAACAGTAATGCAAAGTAAATAGCAGAAAAGTTCTGGATTATATTTAACATTTTCCAGATTCCAAAAGAAATTTACAAGTGAATACAAGATAGATGTTCCTCTAGACTGAACATATAACTACATTAGTCTATCTTGATTCATGAAGCTCTAAGCAAATTACATTAAGTTTTGAGCTAATTGAATTCAGTTGTCTTCTCTTCCGAATTCACCTTCTTCCAAATCTTGAAGCAACTCCTTGTCAAAGACACGATCCTTTTCAGAATTGAAGCTGGCTGGCCTGACTGGTTGAACTCCAACAGACCTTAGCTTATTCTTGAACTGATTGTATCTTTTAATATTCTTTTCACAATAAGCTTGAATCAGATCAGCTGCTTGAGTTTTCAACATGGATGAATATCCAGTAGTTCTTAAGTGATGTTCCATCCAGACAAGATGCTTAGCAGAGTAGTCTTTAAGAGATTGTGAATCGAGCTGGCAGATTTGAAGACAGTCAGACTTAAAGAATTTTACCTGATGAGGATTGTTGACCACTTGAGGACTAGCCCTGCCGGCAAACTCTTTGAGCCTTTCTCGAAGAACTTCATTCAATTCTGAGCTTCTTTTGACTTTGTTGAGAAGAACCCAAATCTCTGATAAAGAACGATTCTCAAACAGATGAAGTGATACCTTGAAAGATCCTTCGCTCTGACAATATACAAATATGCTCATTTCATTTAGAGATCTGTCAAAGACAGCTGTGATCCTTGACACTTCAGTCTTTATAGCATTCATGTACACGTCATTGTTTGGATTAGAGATCTCCAGCTTGTCCAGAAGATGTAGAAACTGCCTATCATTGTTTGTGCTCAGCTGATGCATATCAAGTACTCTCCTAGCTTCATCCCATTTTTCACCAATCTTCAGTTTGACATCTCTTCTCCTTTCTTTAGCTTTAATGTCATGAAGACGTTGCTTTTCAAGAGTTTCTGTTCGTTCAATGTTTTTCCTCATATCAATGATCTGGGATACCTTTTTGATTTCAGCTTCTTTTCTTTTCAACTCTGACTCCTGCTGCTGAAACTCTTTCTCAAAAACAGGATCCACCTGAGCTTCCTCTTCCCATTCTCCAAAATCACTTTCCTCCTCAGCTTCAAAGAAACCATCTTTATCTTCCAAGACTGGTTCAGTGGGAATGTCAAAAATATCAAAGTCATCCTGTTCACCACTATAATAGACATCATCAGCCTTCCCTGTGCCTCCAGCAGACGAATCTTTTTCTTTTCCCTTTCCACTTGTCCCTTTCTTCTCCCCCTTAGTTGAGGAATCCTCTACAGACTTTCCTCTAGACCCTCCATGACCTCCATCACCTCCAGAGCCTGAGCCTCCACCAGACGGCCCTTCAAAGAAAGTCCTTTGTTCTTCATTAGGGCAGTGAGAATTTTTGATCATGAAGTACAAGTACTTCATCCCTTCATTGAGATTTTCCATGCCCGTCTCTATCTTCAGAAATCTGGAGGAATCCAGTGAATGATTCATGTCAACCAAGTCTTCAAGAGAAGTCATTCTTGTATGGAGAGAGCAGAAGTTTGAAATATCTTCAGCTGATAACGTTGGAGATGCCTGGATTGAGTTAAGCTTTGGTACAACAGAGGTCTTCAAATCTGATATCTCAGTCCTGATGAGAGCCAGCTGATTATTGACAGAGGTGGAAGAAGAAGACCGTTCAACCACTTGTGCTTTGAATGATTGAGCCTCAGCCTGACTTTTTGCAAGTTGTTCTTTCTGTTCAGCAATTTGAGCTAACAGATTTTCAGTGTTTGTGTCTGTGTGTACGCTCATCTGAATATCTCTCCTGTTTGATTCACTCAACTCACGTGCTTGTGTATTTCTCAATATTATTGCTCGTGAGGAGTCTTCCTGATGCTGATCTCCTGTACCTGCATTTGAAATCACCCTAGCCTCTTCAAGAGAGGTCAGTGGTGGTGCAATGGGAATACGCGAGTCCCGATTCTCAGTCAAACCTATCTTTTCATGTGAAATAGATGTCTGAATTGCTTCAGGGATAGATTGACCGAGTTGCCCTCCACTTTCTCCAGATAAATCTGCGAGTGGAGAATCCCGTGAGGGAGCCAGAGGTGTTGGATCTGGGAGGGGAGAAAATGACTCTATTAAAGGTGGCTGAGAGTCAGATTTTCCCTCAGAAGCATGTGACTGCTCTTCTGCCGTAACTATGGCAGGCACTGTAATCGACTCAATGTGCCCTCCTCGCTCTGTGTCCTGAGTATCATCTATTGGTCTGTATGCTTCCATTGTGAGTAATGGAAGTGTGCTTGACTCAGTACATGATGCCATGACCCTATGGAGAATTTCAATAGATTTATCCTGTTGATAGAATGTCTCTAGTAATTGTTCACTGGCCATATCAAAGTCCATATCCTGTTGGGAGGACAAGGATGGGCTTTCAGATGCCTCAGTAAATGTTCTTCTTTTCTTGGGAGGAGGCAGAGCTGAGGGTTCATTCACATCCAACAACATACTACTTCCTACTAACCTTCTAGACAACATTTTAGATAATGGGGGAGAGGTTGAGATAGGTTGTGACTCTGTGTTTAGCTCTATGACCTGGGATTGAAGCTGCGGTTCTATAACTTCATGGTCAGCCCTATCAACCACTGGGGGTCTTTCAACAGAAGTAGGAATAGTTTGAGTGTGAGGAATTATTACCTGCAGAGGAAGAGCATCTGATGTTTGAGCCTGGGTGGTTTGAACCACTGGAGGTTGAGCTTGTTGTTCATGACCGGGAAGATTGAAAATAGGTAAAAGAATGTAAGTGGCCATGAAAGCAGATACAAGTACTGGAACTTGCATGAATTTAAAGGTTTTGTCTTGGCGAGTGTAAATCTTTTTGCTTACTGGACGGGTTCAGTTACTGAAGAGTTAGCAAAAAGAGCTTTATGCTCAGGTGAGAGAAGATGTTCTGCTATGAGCATGAGAAAACGAGCGTAGTAGCACGAAACCCTACGATTTGTAGAATGATCACGTAAAGCAGTAGTGAGACGTCTCAGAAGAATGGGTAAAAGTAGTTTGCCAAAATTGATCCTTTGATTGAAAACAACCGCAAGACCAATATACTGCAGAGTGGAAGTGATGTTGTGAAAGTTGGATTTAGTGCAGTTGGCAAACACTTTGGAAAGTGTATCGAAGAAAATATCCCATTCAGAAACCAAATTGGATTTAGACAACTTGGTTAAGTTAATCACCCCCTGATAGTGAATAGCATGGAAAAAGTTTGAAATATCATTTTCAGAGGGCAAATTACATAAATTGTCCATTGGAAAATTTGACGCTCGATTGACGACTGTTTCATCAACTACATACTGTGTGTTTGCCACGGTGAATGAAAAAGATTTAAAATCATCGGCCACAGTAGAGGTTGTGCAAATCAGTCTGAGCAGATTGACATTTAAAAGCACATTTGATTTAATAGCAGATCTAACAATCGAATGGTCATTTAAAAATCTAATCCACGGCATTTTTCCACATCACATTTTTCTGGATTAAAATAACCAACAAGATTATGCGAGACAATTTGGAAACTGAGAGCCATTTTAAAAACAAATACAAAAAAACACACACTGTCAGAATTTTAAGAATTAAATTAAGAAAATTTGAATTAAAAATTAATTAATAATACGAATTAATTCAATTATATCCAAAAAATTTAGAAACAAATGTGTCTTGACCACCAAAATCAGATATGCAAACAGATAACTCAACCAAACAACACAACAGCCAATGAAATGAAAGATTTGATTTTGAAAATATATATATTTTTTAAAAAAATTGGCAGCACTTTTGTATGTATATACGTGTATGTATATATAACAGGATTGAAAATGTTATGCTGAGTAAAAACTCGAGCAAGGAAGTATCAATGGAGGTTTGTGGTTGATCGAATAGAGAGAGAGAGAGAGAGAGAGAGAGAAACAAGAGAGAAAATTGTTGGAGTGAAAACTGAACTGAATTGAATTACAAAACAAAACAACAAAAAAACGTTAAGTAGGACAACTGGTATGACAATCGAGGAAAGTCATACCGATTGTCTTCCCGATTGTCATACCAGGCTAATGGAAATACAAATAAAAACAAATAAAAATAAAACTGGTATAACAATCTGATAGTCATACTGATTGTCATATCAGTATAAAATACATGAATGAAACAGAATAAACTAGAAAGACAATCGATAGTCATACTGATTGTCATTCTAGTATAAAATTAAAACAAATATATCTGATATAACTTTTATTACTGGAAAGACTATTGATAGTCATACCGATTGTCTTTCCAATTATAAAATTAAACTAAAAATAAAATTAAACACATATATGTACTGGAATGAGTTTCAGCAAGACAGTTTTAATTGTCTTGCCGATTGGCATTCTAGTATAACATCAACTTATACACAGAATTAATACTTATAGTTACAGAATAAATTTACAAAAACAAAAGCAATATTTCAGAAATAATTTTATTTTATTCCAAAAATAGATTTCTGTTGAATTTTAGCAAATAAAATTCATAGAAAAATATTTTTAGAGAAAATAAAATATTCTGAGATATTAAAATTAACAAGTAGAATAAATAAATAAGATAAGATAATAAAACTTACATAGAAATAAGCAAGAAATTATGGAAAATATGATAAAATAAATTTTCAAATGAATTTTTCATTTATGAAAAATTCATTTGTAAATTCATTCAAGAACAGATTTCTGATATTCACAAGTTTAATCACTAAAGCTATTCAACATACCCAATTTACTAACTAATTTGGTAAATGTGGATTCATCAAGAGGTTTAGTGAAAATATCTGCTATTTGTTCTTCTGTTGGAACAAAAAATGGTTCAACAATACCATTCATGACGTGCTCTCTAATAAAATGATACCTGATGTCAATGTGCTTGGTCCTTGTATGTTGCACAGGGTTGTTGGTGATGGCTATTGCACTTGTATTGTCACATAGAATAGGTATTTTGTTCAACACAGAGCCATAGTCCCGTAGCTGATTCCTAATCCACAAGATCTGAGCACAACAGCTTCCAGCAGCAATATATTCAGCCTCGGCCATTGAATTCGAAACTGTTTGCTGTTTCTTGTTGTACCATGAGACTAGTCTGCTACCTAGGAATTGACAACTCCCTGAGGTGCTTTTCCTATCAACAACACTTCCCGCATAATCTGAATCTGTATATCCAACAAGGTTAAAACCAGATTCTTTAGGGTACCAAATACCTAGATTTAGTGTTCCCTTAAGATATCTCAAGATTCGTTTAACAGCAACGAGATGAATATCTCTAGGATCCGCTTGGAACCTTGCACATAAGCATGTAGCATACATAATATCTGGTCTACTTACAGTAAGATAGAGTAACGGGCCAATCATACCTCTGTAGCTTGTGACATCTACCTTAATGGAGTTTTCAGATGGTCCAAGCTTGACAGCTGTAGTTGACGGAGTCCTTGCTGATGCAGAATCCTCTAGATTGTATTTTTTTAGGAGTTCCTTGAGATACTTGGATTGACAAATAAAAGTTCCATCTAACCTTTGATTTACTTATAATCCAAGAAAGAACTTCAGCTCTCCCATCATGCTCATTTCAAATTTGCTGTGCATTAACTTAGCAAATCTCTTACAGAGATTATCATTAGTAGACCCAAATATTATATCATCCACATAGACTTGGACTAATATAGTATCATTCTTATGCTTTTTAGAAAAGAGAGTTTTGTCTATGATACCTCTAATAAAGCTATTTTCAATAAGAAATTCAGAGAGAGTGTCATACCATTTTCTCGGAGACTGTTTGAGTCCATAGATAGCCTTGAAAAGAAAGTAGACAAAATCCAAATGATCTGGATCTTCAAAACTATGAGGTTGCTCTACATACACCTCTTCATCCAGCTTTCCATTCAGAAAGGCACTCTTGACATCCATTTGATAAACTTTAAAGTTAGAGAATGCTGCGAATGCCAGAGATATCCTGATGGCCTCTAGTCTAGCCACTGGAGCATAGGTTTCATCATAATCAATGCCTTCAGCTTGAGAATACCCTTTAGCTACCAGTCTTGCTTTGTTTCTTGTAACCACACCATCTTCATCTAGTTTATTCCTGAATACCCACCGAGTACCAACAGCTTTCTTGTGTGTAGGTCTAGGTACCAGTTTCCAGACTTGTTGATGTTCAAACTGATTGAGTTCATCTTGCATAACAATCACCCAATCTAGATCAGTCGGTGCTTCTTCAATCTTCTTAGGTTCCATCTCAGAAAGAAATCCTGAGAATAGACATTCATTTTGAGTAGCACGTCTAGTTCTGACTCCAACATCTGGATCACCAATAATCAACTCAAAATGATGAGCTTTATTCCAGACAGTCTGTCTTGGAAGATTTGATCTTGATGATTCGCCTCGAAACACATTGGGATGTTGTGTCCTACTAGTTGATCCTTCAGTATCTCCCCCTGAGTTGTTGTCGGGTTGACTTGATGATTCTTCGTCAGTAGCTGTGGTATCTCCATTGTTGCCAATGTTTCCATCACCATTACCTTGAGTATTATCATGATTAACAGGTTCTTCACCAGCAACAACCTCAGGTTCTTGATCATGTTCTGATTCTGAATCTGACATATCATCAAACTTCAGTTTCTCAGAAGGATCTTCAGTTTGGATACTAGGGAGTTTAGTGTCATCAAATGTAACATTTACACTTTCAGTTACTTTGTGTTGATCAATGATATACACCCTGTATGATCTTCTTCCATATCCAACAAAAATACCCTCATATGCCTTTACCTCCAAATACATGATAGTATTTGATAGAAGGTTTCTGTTCATTCATAATCTCATAAGGAGTTTTCATGAAGTCTTTGTTGATTAGAGTTCGATTCTGAGTATAACATGCAGTATTGACAGCTTCAGCCCAAAAGTACATTGGAAGACCTGATTCACTTAACATCGTTCTTGCAGCTTCAATCAATGTACGATTCTTCCTTTCTACCACTCCATTTTACTGAGGGGTTCTAGGAGCTAAAAATTATCTGGTAATCCCTTTGTCTGTATAGAATCCATTGAGAAGTGAATTCTTGAATTCTGTTCCATTATCTGACCTTATTGCTCTAACAGGGATATTAGAATCTAACTCGATCAACTTGATATGATCAATCACAACTTGTGGTGTTTCATCCTTAGAGTGAAGGTATAAAACCCACGTATACTTGGAATAGTCATCAACTATCACAAGACAGTAACACTTCTTTGACATCGAAAGAACATTAACTGGTCCAAATAAATCCATGTGCAATAATTGCAGAATACCGGATATGGAGGATGTGTCAGTGCCTTTGTGACTTGCGCTCTTTGACTTTCCTTTCTGGCAAGCCTCACACAGTCCTTCGGGGGAGAATTTCAGCTGAGGCAGACCTCTGACCAATTCTCTTTTGACAAGAGAATTCATTGTTTTGAAATTGAGATGGGAAAGTCTCTTGTGCCATAGCCAACTCTCATCTGACAATGCCTTTGAATAGAAACAATTGACTTCAGGATTGCTTCCAGAGTTCATGTCAGCTACGAACAGATTTCCTTTCCGGATTCCCATCAAGGAGGGTTTTTCATTTTTCTTGTGCAGAATCCGACATTTCAACTTGTCGAATAAAACATTGTAGCCGTTGTCACAGAACTGACTAATGCTAAGCAGATTGTGTTCAAGTCCTTGCACAACATACACATTTTCAATGATAACATTACCAGCTAGCAAACAGCCATATCCCTCAGTTAAACCTTTGTTGTTATTTCCAAAGGTAACCACTAGGCCAGCTTTCTCAACCACATTTGATAGCAGGGCTCTATCTCCGGTCAAATGTCTTGACGATCCGCTGTCAAGAATCCACACTACCGGTTGTACCTGTTTAATGCCCTGCAATACAAATAGATTAGACCTTCTTCGGAACCCAAGCTTTGTTGGGTCCGGCATACTTGTAAAATTGGCCTTTATCAGGCAAAACAATATTCTTAACTTTAATGTTCTCAACTTTCTCAATGACTGGACATTTGACCTTGTAAACAGCCTTGACAAATTTCTGTTTAGGCTTAGGCACAAATGTCTCTTTTCTAGCTTTAGGAGGACTAGCAGTCTTAGACCTATCATGCTTCCTATTATTCACATGCTGACGAGGAGTAGTCTTATCATTAGAAACATGTTTACCATTAAAATAAGCATACATCAAATTAAAAGCACAAGACATACAATCAGGAACACCACATGCTTTATGAGAGGGATTAACAACAGGCAACTTATGCATGGTAAAAATGGCATTTTTGTTATCCAACTCATGTGTGTCTGAGTTAGTCTCAGTTGCTTTCACAACTTTGACTGGAACCTTTGACACACTTGACTTGGAAACAACTTTTTCATTAGCAAGATCTTCAGCACAGATTTCTTCTTGAATAATAAATGAGGTCTCATCAAATGGTTCAGCAATTAATTTTTTATAGAGGGGTTCATCAACACCATTAAGCACAAGTGGTACTTCCCTACCTTTAGCACAGACATGAGGAGGGGAGTCTATGCCTAATTCTCTAATAGAAACATTATAATCATAACCTACTCCAGATGTTTGATTAATAGCTTGCTTATTGTAGAACTCTTTAGCCTTAGAGCAAGAATTAAAGTAAGCTTTGACCTTAGTCTCAAGACCGGTGATCTTGTCTTTGAGAATAGTTTCGAGTTGTCTATAACAGTCAATTCTATTCTCTAGAAAAGATACTTGTTCTTTTAATTTATCTTGATTAATGTGCACAAGTCTTAATTCATTGACCTCTTTCTCAAGGTCTTTGATTTGTTGATTTGACATTTCATTATCACGACGAGCACAATCTAAGGAACATCCTAGATGATAAACTAATTCAGCATCAGTAAATTTTACCTCTTTTCTTGACGATGAGGTGTTTGCATCACTAGCCATGAGAGCAAGATTCCCAACTTCTTCATCTTCACTGTCAGTATCATCCCAGCTTCTTCCCTTTGCCAGGTAAGCCCTTTCAGATTTACTCTTCTAATTAGAATCATAAGAGTTCTTCCTAACTTGTTTTGGCTTCCTGCATTCTGTGGCAAAGTATCCCAACTCTGTTTTGTACCCACCACTTCTGGTGTTAGAGGATGAAGATCCACCTTTCTGGAATCTGTTGTAGTTGGACTTGTACTTGAACTTGGGATTCCTCTTGAATCTGACATTGGAGAATCTCTTGACAATCAGGGCCATTGACTCATCTTCCAATTGCTCCAGTTCTTCCAAGGAATAAAAATCATCTCCTGATTGATTTATAGTAGGAGGATCAAATTCTGCTACTATCACATTTTCTTCAGCCTTGGAAGACTGTACCATTCTTTCTGACTGTTGAGATTGTTGTTGTTGTTGTGGTTGTTGTTGTTGTTCTTCAGCTACTAGAGCAGTAGACGTGCTGACCACTCTTCCTTTCCCGTAGACTTCCTTCTGCTGAATCTGCTCCAACTCATAGGTTTTTAACACACCATAGAGCCTTTCCAAAGAAATCTCACTCAGGTCTCTTGCTTCTCTTATGGCAGTGATTCTATGTTCGAGATGAGTTGGCAGTGTTAAAAGAATTTTGTGTTGACCTCCCTGATTGAATAATATTTACCATTAATGTTCAGGTTGTTGATCAATGCATTGTAACTCTCAAACACTTCAGTGATTCCTTCTCCTGGATTGGATTTAAAATATTCATACTCTGAGCTTAGGATTTCTAACTTGTTCTCCCTAACTTCCTCTGTGCCTTCATTAATCACCTCAATAGTTTCCCAGATGTGTTTGGAATCTTTACAGTTCATCACATGTCTATTCATCAAGGGATCAAGAGAATCTACTAAAATTAATTGAAGGCTAGCATCCAGGGAGGCTTCTTCTTTTTCAGCAGGAGAAAAATCCTCAGGATTCTTTACATAAGTTCTAGCTTTGGTAATCACCACATCATCTTCTATTACCTTTGGTTCAATAACCATCGGAATTTTTGGACCCTTCTTTAATACTTCCAGATTTTTGGGATTTGCAACTTGTAAAAACAATAGCATCTTCTTCTTCCACATAACATAATTTTCTTTATCGAATAGTGGAATTTTAACGGTTCCAACTTTTTGTGTAGTCATTATGAATTTTTGAGTAAATAAAAATTCAAGGAGTGAAAGAATCACAAAAGTCTAGGATCTTGATTTGTTCGTTAATCAGAAGGCTCTGATACCAATTGTTAGGTCACAATATATTTGTAGAAGGGGGGGTTGAATACAAACAATACCGTTTAATCGAGTAAAATGCGGAATAAAAAAGTGAAACAAAATTCAAGTTAAATAAAACTATTATTAAACTTGAAAGGTGTTACAACAACGGTATCGTTTACAAGGGATTAATATCAAATAAATTATTCCAAATCTAGAATAAATTCGACATGAACTTTTTCTATTTTTTGTAATAAAAAGGATCAAATGATAAATGCAATTTGAGATTAAGTTCTAGGGATTTTGATCCGCTAGATAGTTACATAAGAACAAGAGGAGTATTTCTAGTGGTTTAGATTTAACAATTAATACTAGAAATAAATGTTCTGAGAAATTGTAATAAGTTCTCTGCTGTTTTCATTGTTCTGTGTTCTTCTGTTTTTCTTTTGATATTCAATGCTCTGTTAAAAAAAACAGCTGCTGCTCTTTATATTCAATCTTGTGTTTTTAATTGGCAAGACAATCCTTTTAGCTCAGCAAGACAATCCTTTTAGCTGGTAGAACTTTCGGTAGGACAATCTAACTGAACTTGTAAGACTTTCGGTAGGACAATCTAAATGAACTTGTAAGACTTTCGGTATGACATTCCAATTGTCATACCAGTTCAAATATTTGTCTTGCTGAATTAATTTTTGAATATTAATTCAAAATCGCTTCTGAAAAATGCATAATATTAATTCAGAATTAATTAACCAATTAATTCAATTAATCAATAAATTAATCTTTGCAGATATAATTTATTTTCTTAATTAAATTATATGACTTAATTAATTAATTAGAGAATTAATACTAATTTTGAACAGCAACCACTCTTCTGACAATCTTCTGAAAATCACTTAATCCATTTCACCACTTCAATGTTGACACTCGATGTACTGTCTGGTTCATGAATGACTAACTTTTGTGATGTTTCTTCAAGTCTTGATTTTCTTCAGATTAAATCCCTGTAATCAATTGATACACTGACGAGATCTCTGTCACTTGATTAAATCCACAATCTTGATTTATATCACTGAGGCATGATCAATATCTTGAGCTTCTTCCAGTGACTTAAGTCCTCAAGTATGTAGATAAATAATGTTAATTAATCCTTTGACATAGGTTACTTTGTGAGATCTCTCTGACGATATAACCACTATTTACTTGTTACATTCTTATTTGAGTTGAGTTAAATCCTCGAATAAACAAATAGGCTATGATATATGCCTTTCAAAGAGCTATAGCCCTAGCAGAGGAAGTAGCGAGGCTCCTGGACGTCGGACTAATCCGGGAATCCTTCTACCCAGAATGGCTAGCAAACCCGGTGTTGGTAAAAAAGCCCAACGGCAAATGGAGAACATGCATGGATTTCACCGATCTGAATAAGGCGTGTCCGAAAGATAGTTTTCCCCTACCAAGAATTGATCAGTTGATCGACGCCACGGCAGGACATGCTTTGCTCAGCTTCATGGACGCATACTCCGGGTATAACCAAATCCTCATGTATGAGCCTGACCAAGAGCACACCTCTTTCATCACTGATAGAGGGCTCTACTGCTATATCGGAATGCCATTTGGTCTGATCAACGCCGGTGCCACTTATCAAAGATTGGTAAACAAAATGTTCAAGAAGCAGATTAGGAAGACGATGGAAGTGTATATGGATGACATGCTCGTAAAATCGAAAAGGGCGGAAGACCACATCGCCGACTTAGCGGAAATGTTCCATATTCTGAGAAAATATAAGATGAAACTAAACCCGCAGAAGTGTGTGTTCGGTGTGGAGTCGGGAAAATTCTTGGGATTCATGGTCAACCACCGGGGGATTGAAGCTAACCCGGCAAAAATCAAAGCTCTGCTAGACATGAAATCTCCCACCAGCGTCAAACAAGTACAGAGTCTGACAGGAAGGATTGCGGCCCTGAATCGATTTGTCTCAAAGTCATCGGATAGATGCAAAGAATTCTTCAAGGCAATCAAAGGAAGGGGGAAGGATTTTCTGTGGACTCCTGAGTGTGAAGAAGCTTTTTTGAAAATCAAAGAGCAGTTGGGAAATCCTCCGATGTTGACCAAACTAGAAGACGGTGAAACATTGATTATTTATTTGGTGGTGTCTGAATATTTCGTTAGCGCGGTATTGGTAAAGGAAGAGGCAAGCCACCAGTGGCCCGTATACTATGTGAGCAAAAGGTTGTTGGATGCGGAAACCAGATATACCAATATGGAGAAACTAGTGTACGCTCTTATTCTTGCAGCACGAAAGCTAAGACCATACTTTCAGGCTCACCGAATAGAAGTTCGCACCGCTTATCCACTTCGGCATATTCTACATAAACCCGAATCGTCAGGGAGAATGTTAAAATGGGCAGTGGAGCTAGGACAATTTGATTTGGAATATTGTCCTCGCACGGCAATCAAGGGACAAGCGCTCGCTGATTTCATACTTGAGTTCGATGCAGAAGTTGATAATAAGGCCATAGGGTTGGCAGAACCGACCTCGCAAGGAAGTCATCAGGATGAAAAAAGGCAGAAACTCCCACACCCTTGGTGGATATTACATGTGGACGGGGCCGTAAACAATAATGGATCAGGCGCCGGGATTGTCTCGATCACTCCGGAGGGACACCGTTTGATGAGTGCTATCCATTTCAAGTTCTATGCTACTAACAATGATGTTGAGTATGAAGCCTTGATCAACGGTCTGAAATTAGTTCTGGAGGTAGGGGCCGTGAATCTGATAGTTCGGAGCGATTCCGAATTAGTTGTGAACCAGGTCAACGGAGGTTTCCAAGCCCGGGGACCGCGAACAGAGCTATATATGAGATGTGCCCAATGCCTACAGAATTTTTTTCAAATGTCAGGCTAGAGAGCATTTCACGAGAAGAAAATAGTAATGCGGATGCTTTGGCCAAGATGGGTTCATAGATGGACAGCGTTCAACTTGGACAAATCCCTTTGGGAATCCAATAAATCCCAAGTATTCCGGAGGTGGAGGTGTTTCAAATGCAAGAAATCCCACAAGAAAGCTGGATGACCCCCATTCATAACTATATTCAGACAGGAGCTGTACCAGAAGATAAACTACAGGCTCGACGCCTTCGGTACCAGGCCGCAAATTATTTCGAATATGACGGGGTACTATATAAGAGAGGATTTAACCAGCCACTGTTACATTGTATGGATATGGAAGAAGGAAATTATATTCTCAGAGAGGTGCACGAAGGGATTTGTGGCAATCACTCGGGGGGTGGTTCCCTGGCATCAAAAATACTCCGACAGGGATACTACTGGCCAACTATGAGAGAAGATGCCTTCAACTTTGTCCGGGCTTGTGATCGTTGCCAGCGATTTGCCAACTATTCCAATGCCCCGGCATCAACCATTACCTCATTGGCAAGTCCTTGGCCTTTTGCCATGTGGGGAATTGATCTCATTGGAGAGTTGTCCAAAGCAAAGGGGGGTGTGAAATACGCCGTGGTGGATGTGGACTACTTTACCAAATGGGTAGAGGCTATGCCACTAGCCACAATCATGGGAAAGAGGATAAGGGATTTTGTGTTCAATTCCATAGTATGCAGGTTCGGTATCCCCTACAAACTCATATCAGACAATGGGAAGCAGTTTGATAGTAAAGAGTTAAGGAAGCTTTGTGAAGACTTGAAAATTAAAAAGGACTTCGCCGCGGTTTATCATTCGCAGAGTAATGGTCAGACGGAAGCCATAAACAAAATCATAAAACATACCTTGAAGGCAAAATTAGAATAGAAAAAAGGAGATTGGCTAGAGGAGATGCCCATGGTCATTTAGTCTTACAATACGACCCCTAGATCGACCACAGGAGAAACCCCCTTTCTGCTGACTTATGGGTATGAGGCCATGGTTCCCGTGGAGGTAGGAGCTGGATCCCTCCGGAGAGACGTGTTTGTTGTGGAAGATGCAGAAGTTAACCAGAGGCTTCACTTAGATCTGTTAGACGAAGCCCGAACGAACTCTAAATTAAAGCTTGCTGCATATCAACAGAGAATCGTAAGGTATTTCAATAAAAAGGTAAAATCCATACCGTTCAAGATTGGAGATCTTGTGTTGCGAAAGGTTATGCCCAATACTAAGATAGCTCAACACGGGGTGCTTGGAGCTAATTGGGAAGGATCGTACAAAGTTAAAGCTATACTCTGGAAGGGAACCTATCGCTTAGAAGATCTGGATGGTAAACTTATTCCTCGAGCATGGAATGCAGAACTTTTACGGAAGTATTATCAGTAGGGTGTGGCTATGTCCCCCTTATTTTCTTATTTTATTTTGATTCTTATGTAATAGGCTAGTAGCAAATAAATTCCTCCTAGCCTAGGGGGTAGTACATGTGACTGCGAACCTTGGAACTAGCAGAAGGAAGAAAAATTTTCAAATAATTTCATAGTAGCCATGGGACTGGTGTAATTTATACACTAGAGCGCATTATCAATAAAAGGAAAAAGTTACTTCAAATTGCTTTATTTGCTTGACATGAAATTTCTCATTTGAAAAACATCAGAGGCGCGCCCTATGTTGAGGCGCGCCCTGTCTAATAACTTCTGCTTCATAATCAAGATAATCATAGTATACAAGGGTGAAAGGAACAAATGTACATGGACAACAAAATTAGCTAAGGCAAAAGCTAATCAAATTAAGGCGCGCCCTTGGACTGATAAGTAAATAAAATATCACGAAGGCATTATTGATAAGAAAAAGTACGTGTTATTTACAATATGGCGCGCCCTCATATCTAAGTGCTACGATAAAAGGGACGATAACAACTTTGAGACCACGTAAAAAGAAAACACCCACGAATGTGCTAAATAAATAAGCTCTGATATCAAAGGGCGCGCCCTGTAGCAACATCAGTCATAATGAACTGACAAGTTTGTGGTGATATGAGGGCGCGCCATCGTGAAAATATGAGTCATGTTTTTATAAAAGGCCAAGGGAAAAATCAAAGTGCCTTAACAAATTTTTATGCATATGGGGAAAGATAAAATTAACGTCGAGCCATACATGCAAAAGTAAAAGAGTAGCAGAAAAATAAGTCATACAACTTTGCACAGCATCAAAAGAGGGCCGGCTCCTCAGAAGTATTTGAGATTTAAACTAAAATGAATCAAGGCGTGCCCTAAGACTGGTCTGTTGGAGGAATAGATTGAAGAGGAACAGTGGGATCAGCTTCAGGCGCGCCCTTGGAGACTTCCTCTTGTGGCACGCCCTCATTTTCTTCCTCCTCTAACCCCAGTTCTATCCTCCTTGCCTTAATCTCAACAACATGCTCCTTTTTAAATTCCACCATCTCAGCGACGGTCTCTTCTCCAAACTTCTCAAAAGAATAATAGGATCGTTGGCCACAAAACCGACCTTATAGAAGTGGAAACCACTGGAAAATGCCTCATCAGTCATTTCCCTCTTTTTATCAGGCCATCCCAGTTTCTGCTGCTCCTCCAAATACTCAATCCTCAGGTTAGCTCCACCAAGCTCAGTATGGAGAGAGGTAGCCTTTTTTTTGGCAATCTCCAACTGAGAAGTAAGATTGGCCATCTCATCATTGAGAAAAGAGATCTCAGAGTCCTTAGCTTTAATGTCCTTGGCATGTAGAAAGTCTTTGTCTTTGAGGGTGTTCCTCAGAATGTTGTTGTCACCCTGCAGCCTCTCTAGGCGCACCCCCTCTTCAAGTAGCTTGTCCACCACTCGGGTGGAGTGGATGAACAATTGGAAAGATGCCTTTATAGAAGCACGAGTAGCATCTCCCAAGTCCATGGCTTGCCACTGTTCCACTTCTTCATCCGAAACGTGAAGGGAACCCATGGGGCCAAGAGCGTTCAAGGTAGCAGAAGAGCCAGAAGGTGCGCCCTCTGCTCTATGTCTCTTAGGCGTGCTCTGTTTATCTGTAAGGTCGATCACAGGCCTTTTTAAGATAGGAGTTGTTTGAGGAATAGGAGTTGGATTGGGGACGGATACCAGTGCTGCAGGAGCATCTTTCTTCGGCTTAGGCTTGGATTTGTCCCCAGGGTGCGCCCCAAAAGATTTGGGGATTCTTGGAGGAGCCATTTCTACATTAAACACATAACATGTTAATTGAACGTGATAGTTAAATGTGCTGAACAGAGTAATAAATAAAGGCAATTGACAAAGATAACATTGATAAACATACATAAAGTGCTACGCCTAGAGTGAAAGGGCGCGCCCTAAGGGGCGGAAAGACTAGCCACGTTAATTTACATATAGTATGTTAATAAAAAAGCTAATAGAAAAGAAGCTAGGATGCGCCAATTGTAAAGGGCGCGCCTTTAGGCTCTACAATTAATGAACCTGAAGGATCTTGGCCTTGAAAAGAGCTATCTTCTGCCTCTTCTTCTTCAACCTCTTCTTCACTATCTAAGTCAATGACGCGAGATACAGGAACACCTTTCCTAAATTTCACATATTTACACTTCGTTCCTACTTGGTCAGAAAGGATTCCTACTCGCATCAAGTTGGTCCGGGTGACTAAGGTTTTTAAGTTCCACCTATTAGCAGCCACTCTAAGAAGGGCTTCAGCTTGCTTTTTGGGCTCGCCCTTAAGAGGTTTGGCCACTGGTCTGTCTGAAAAAGTATAAAGATGAGAAAAGGAAGAAAGAACATAGAAATAACGCAAGGAAAAGAAAGAAAGGGCGCGCCCTTACTTGGTGACTTGTTAAATCTTATCCTTAATCTGGGAACGTCGTACAAGTAAAAGAAGTTTTCCTTCCAACCTTTTTCATGGCTAAGCTTGCCAGAGGAAAAATCCTTCTTGTTGTGCTGCATGTCTACCACCAAATAGTAGTACCCATGGTCAGACTTTCTTAGGTTGAAAAAATAAGTAACTTCAGGCATTGACGACTGGGGGAAACCCAAGTCCGTATAAAGGATGAACAGATCCAGGATAAACTTGTAGCTGTTGGGAGAAAGTTGGAGTGGAGCTACGTCATATAGTTTTATCACTTCCCTAAGGTAGGGATGTAAGGGCGCGCCTATACCCAAAGATACCAGCTTGGGGCTGGTTACCATTCTAGGAATCTCAAAGTTCCTCCCATAATTGAAGATATGGGGCCACATCATGCTTAAAGGGCGCGCCCATATGCCCTCCATATCATAAAATTCCATGAGCCATCCCAGCTGCTCATCTGAACAAGCTGAGGATAGGCCCACGCAGAAGAGCTTTCCATGCTCCTTCCTGAAACGTTTCTTCACAGCTTCATTGCATGGTTCGAATTCCTCCCAATCAAAGCCTAATTCACTGTCAGAAACTTCCCAGTGTTGGAAGGGGATTAGAGAAGGTTTAGGGGAGGTGGAAAACTGGAAGGAGTCCTCATCAAAGAAATTTTCTTCATCACGGAGTGGTGATGCATTTACTTCGGGCGTGCCCTCAAGAATAGGAGAGGTAGGCACGCCCTGTGGTATTTGAGGGGATAGGCTTGGAGAAACAGCCCTATAGGAGACCTTGGAAGGCCCTGCATCCACATTAACGCCCCTTTCAACCCCTCTGTATCTGTCAGCATTCAAACTCTCGAACCAGTCATCATCGTCCAGTTCTGTACTGGTTGGAGCTGGAGATCTCTCTTTTTGTACCAGTTTTTGTTTCCCGTGTCGACGAGATAGAGGAATATTGTCCGTGGATGAACTGTCAGAAAAATCTGCCATTAAGGTACCCTTTTTAGAATCTTGAACGAGGTGCGCCACCCGGTTCAGGAATTCGGGAGTATGGTGAGCGTCTGGAGGCTTGGGGTCGAAGTAAGCGTTTGGAGGAGAATAGATTCCCAAATTAGTAAGAAAATCCTTAAAAGGGTGAAAAGGAGAGGACGCGCCCTCGTCTTCCAGCTGCCAAGAAAACCAAAAGAAATATTGAGGGCGCGCCCAACTAGAAAGAATGATACACGGAAATACGAAGGGAACTATTAAAAGTAGGGATAAAATTAATTGAATGACATTTCCTATGATCTATGTTAGCTCCTTTCTAAGACAGAACATACACTAAGAAGGCGCGTCATATCAGCAATAGACTCTATGAAAGCTGCTATACAATATGAACGTTAAATAGCAATGGCGTTGCTGCAAATAAATAAGGGCGCGCCCTGTATGAATGAAAAGGCGCGCCTTATTATAAGATATAGTTTTAGGGATAACCGGTTGGGCTTTCTAGAAACATGAAATTAAAAATTAGACCTAATAAATTTGGATCTAAAACAGCAAAAAGACAGAATTAAACATATACATACACAGATACATACACCATTTTATGTATATCATCGAGAACAGCTAAGGAAGTTGAAGAGACAATGTAGCATGCAATATGATTTATGTGACGAAATCCAGAAAAGAAAGGAGTTCTACATACCTTTTCAAATGGACAGGAAGTTGACTGGAAAAGATTGGAAGAATGGTGACAGAGAAGGCAAGTTCTGAGCAAAAGGTCGCCGCCGGAGTTGAAGATTTTGGTGAAGAAAGAGAAAATAAAAAGAAAAGGGAGAGTAAAAAAATAAAAATGAAAATGACTGTCAGTGACTCCTATTTATAGGTAAAAAGGACAGCTGTCAAATCTGTCATGTCAATCATGAATCCCGAAGAATAAGGAAAACTGTTTCAAATCATTTCAAATTTTAGGACGCGCCTTCGTGAAGGCGAGCCTTATAAAGTTGACAGCAATTTAGAATGCATGAAAAATAAGAACATTAAATATATAAAGCCCTCTGCCTTTTAGGCGCGCCTAGTAAAATAAATGTTGGAAAATATGTTTATACAGATTTTAATAAGGATGAGAAAAAAAATTCCAATCCCATTTTCAATGGCATATAGAATTTGGGGGGTAGTTGTTATGCCCAAAAAATTGGTATAAACAATATTCAGATTGAGATTGATAAGATGGGCAAAATCGAAGGAGAAATGCCTAAAATCTAGGAAAAGATAAGATTGACTTTCCATAAAGAAAACGACGCGCCCTAAGAACGCGCCCCATTGACTGAATAATTGACTGACAGTTGTGGTTTCTATGCCTTAAAGGTTGCAAATGCATCTTTGACATGTTACTTAGATTAACTCTTTGGAAGATTTAAGGAAGATGGAGAATGTTATTACTAACCTATTTGATGCAGGTACTCTATTGAAGAACTCCTCCCAGTAGCACATGAAAGGAATATGTCCTAAGTCCAATCATTTATTAGGATTTAGGAATAACTTTTATGTAATCTGTTTTGATTTCATTGATATTAATAAAAGACTTGTTTTGTTTTTATTACGGGCTCTATCTATTTAAGTGTTTAAATAAGATATACCATAGTTTAGAGTAAAGCTTTTTATGTATTATGATGAGATCGTAATAGTGAGACCTAAAAAGATGATAACTCTAAACTTAAATTGTTCCTGGTCATAGGATTACTAACTGGTAATTAATAATCCGCAAAGATCGGTACATACTATGCTTGCTTCATTATGAAGGATGTCTGTTCTCATAGACATTTGTGTGGTGACACTATAGCTAGTATGTAGGTGCTTATTATAGAATAAGTTCACTGAACATGACTCGCACAGCTGAACAACTGATGGAGTTCACTCACGTGTCAGCAGTTGTGCACATAGTGATAGTTGTACAAGTATCCTTAGACTTGAGGTCATCATAGTCATCTTGTGTACACTGAACTATGCTTTGGTTTAGTTCTTAGTCTCCAGGGACAATTATTAGGGCTCTTCTGGGTATAGGAATTTGTACACGAAGATAGTATATGATCAATAAAGGATCTACCCCTTCCAGTGAAGGAAGCGAATGTTCAAGGCTGATCCACTTATGCTAGTTCAGGAATCTCTGGCCAGAGTGAATGAAATTAGAAAGGAGTTTCTAATTTGCATAGAACTATGCATAGTAAATGGTAAGCAAGTGATTGAATTAGATAGGCTTGACACGAGATCCATGCCTTGTATTTAATCGGGACATTGTAGGGTAGAAGGAGTTTATTGTACGGTAACTATTCACTGACAGGTTCTTGGTATTCTAAGCAGTGAATTCATATTATCCGGATAGTCGCGATATGTTGAGAAGCATCGCTCACGATGTAGAATAAATATGATTAATTAATTAATCATATTTAATAAATTAGAGAATTTATATAAATAATGATAAAATAGTTTTATTATTATTTCTTTCTACTACCGGCTTAATATTGAACCTACAGGGTCACACCATAAAAAGAGAATGATTTAATGGTGGAGGAATTAATTAATAATGGCTAATAATTATTTATTTATGAAATAAATAATTAATTGGCAAATTTAATAATTGATTAAATGAGATTTAATTGATTATAAATTAATTAAGAAAAGTTCTTAATATTATTAATTAAGGATTTAATTTTTGGAAATTAAATCAAGAGAGAGAATTATTTCTAAAGTGTTTAGAAAAAAAATTAATGATTAAAAGGTGTTTTAATTATTAATGAGAATAATAAATGGGATAATAATAATAATATTTATGGGAAAATTTCAGCTGAAAATTTTGCCTATAAATACACTATTATAGACCCTATTTTATTCCAACCCAGATCAAACCCGAAAACCCAAAAAGTTTGGAAAACCCAATTCTCTCCACCTCCTTCCTCCTCCTTAACATCGTTTTCTTGGTGGATACCGGTGGAGTGCTTCACACTTGAGGAGCAACTGCTAAGGATCTCTGATCGTTGTCTCCGAATTATTTTAAAAGGTTAAATTCGATCCCTCGAATTTTTATTCACGATTTATATGCTTTTATTTGGATTTTGTATGTGTAAAAGTGTTTTACCATGACCCCGCTGTGATTAAAATCCAACAGCACATCTACAGGAAAGGCGGTGTCCGTGGTTAGAGACCTCCAGGGGTATGCCTGGACTGAAGGCCTCCTCCTGTAGTCAATGGGTGTCCTCATTGGGGATGCGGGGTGAAATTTGGTGTGTGCTTTGGGAGCTCTGTCTCTGTAGTCAATGGGTGTCCTCGTTGGGAGACTTCGGAGTATCCTGCACTTTGCACCCAAAAGCTTGGGATCACTTGTCCTGCAATCTGGTAGGGGATTCTTATCAAGGGACAAGGATACGTCCAACATTTGGGGTGAACCACGGCTATACCGGCGTCCGCGGACTAGAGAAACAGCTGGTAGCGGAGGGTTATCCTTGTCCAGGGAGATGCCTCATCCGTGAAGTCTCGAAGCCGCGAACAAGCCTTGGGCCTTTGTGGTTGGGCCTCATCGGCGGACATTCCTAAAGCTAGTAGAAGACGGTTTCCAGTGGGTTTCCTACTGGGCCTCGGGATAAGAAATCTAAGCCCATTAGGTTTCTTGTTCCCCAAGAACTATGTAGGCTTGATCCCCTATAAATAGGGGTACGTAGGCACATTGTGAGGGGTTAGAAGCGAGAGCGCAAAGGAGCCACCACTAACCCTAAGCAATCTCAGCCCCCAATAATCACCACCACCAAACACTGTTCATCTTTTCCGACGAATACTGTTCATCGGATCCACCGATTACTGTTCACATTTCCGACGGAGAACCGCCATCACAAATCTTGTTTCCGGCTGCGAAACTCAAACTTTGTTGCTCCCAAATTTTTCCGTCAACAGATTGCACTACTGAGGAGCTAAATTTTTTTCTTTCCAAATATTTTAGACTCATTTGAGAGCATACAAAAAATATAATATAAAATGATTAAATTATAATATGTAAACTTGATATAATTATACATTTATACAGTAAATTATCAATAAAAAAGTTACTGCCCCTGTCACATTATTTTTGACTTGTTAATATATATGTGACATCGTTTGTTTTTATCATCGATTGTGATTTTTGAAGTAGAGAAAAATAGGAATAAATTTATATTATATAAATTTCATGTCATTATAATTTTTTTACTAGGACAAATTTAATAATAACTTTTTTAATATATTAAAACTTATTCTGAATTTATAAATTTATTTCTGTATTTAAATGAAAAGTTTTCATATTTATATAATACATGAGGTCGGGCCATAATGTAACAACACTAATAAATACTAGCTCTATAATCCGTGAAATGCACAAGAATATTCTACATTGCGCATCTCGGGTTATTTAAGATTTAATTATTGACGGTATATTTATGTTGCAGCCCGGTGGATGAAGACATATATATTTGTGTATATAATATATGTGATGACATTGATGTTGAACATGTTTTAAAATATTTGATATTAAGCTAAAACAATAGAGTTCGTAGCTGAGTTACTTGTTATCCACCGTTAAGTGTGATCCATTCCCTCTCCCTCATTCAGTACTAACAAATGCATATCTCTAAATATACTTGGCTCCTCCTGGTTGCTTTTGATACACAAACATTATTATGTTTATCTGTTTCAATTGATATAATTTTTCAAGTTGTGACGTGTAAAGGCGCATCCAAACACAACTATAAACTAACATGATCAGATATTATATGAAGAATATTAGTTAAAGTTTTGTATGCATTCATATCCTATCATGCATTCCAAAAACGTAAGTAAGAAGAAGAAGAAGAAGAAGAAGAAGAAGAAGAAGAAGAAGAAGAAGAAGAAGAAGAAGAGGAAGAAGAAGAAGAGGAAAATATCTTTGAGGTCGACTATTTAGACACAATATAATCTTTAACCAGTGTGATGCACGAGCATTCTCTAAATGTATAAAATATTTTTGTTCATAATTATTTTATTTTTTATATGTTAGAAATGTAATCGAAAATATTTTGTGTGTTTGTTGTGTTAAAATTCTTATACAACACTTAGTGTGAATACAAGTTTGTATTATATTTCTATATTGGAAAGTTCTTTAATTTGTTATCTTTATGTGAATTTGTACCATTGAAATAAATTACTTAAAATATGACAAGAGTGTATATAAATTATTCAAGTAGGGGCACAAATGGTTACGATGCACGTATGCATGCTTCATAAATATATTTTTTCAGTTGATATATTTTCAAATATTTAATTAGTAAACATTCATAGTTGATCTAAATATTAGTATCAAAATAATACATGGTATTAGTTATAAAAAACTATAATAACCATAGTGATATATAATTTGATTTAACCTCCAATTTGGTTATCTTATATCACTACCGTCGAATTTTTTAAATCAAATAATTAGAACAGTTTGACCGAAATATTAAAATAATGCACCACTCAATCTTAAAAGTTTGAATCTCCAACAACAAACATTTACAATATTATTTATAGAGATACAAGTAAGATCCCCCGTTCGAATCCTACCAAAAATAAACATTATCTAAATATTAAAATAATGCACTACCAAAACTACCAGGTTCGAATCCCTCAAACACAAATATTTATATCATAATTTATAAAATATAAATAAGTTCTCATGTTCGAATTACACCAAAAATAAATATTTATATTATTATTTATAAAGTTATAAATGAAGTTAATCGTTAAAGTTTCAATCATATATTATTTTATAATATTCATATAATTATTTAATTTAGTATACATTATTATTATTATTATTATTATTATTGTTGTTGTTGTTGTTTTTGTTGTTGTTGTTCTTGTTGTTGTTTTTGTTATTATTATTGTCGTTGTTATTATTGATAATATATGTATATTTAGACATACTATTGAAACATAAATCTAAGTTCAGATTATGTATATTTTGATATTTCAGTGAAATTAAAAATTTTAAATACTAATATACATTTTTACGTAATATTGATAATTCACTTGTTTATATTATTAATTTGATATTTAATAATATATGAATTCTCGTTTAGAATTAAATCTTAACTTAAAGGCAAGTAAAATTTTATCTTTTATGAAAAAGAATATGATATTACTTATACCGAAAAAACTAAATTATTAAATAAAAAATTTATACATATATATATATATATTTGTGTCTGTGCGCATTTTAGAATTAATTGAACAATGAGTTAGTGATAATTACGCATATCAATTAAATAATAGTTAATAGATTTTAATAAAAAAAGGATGAGATAAAATGAATACATATTAATGTAAAGGGTTTATCATATTAATACTAATCTTTTGTTTATAACGTATATATGAATTTATAATAAAATATATAATAATTAGTTGTATGTAAATAACATGCATATTAATGATGTGTTAATTGAGAAAATATGTGTGAAACAATTTTTTGTGGAATTAAAACTAGTGTTGTGGTTACAATTAATGCTAGGGTTTTTGAATTTCAAGTTTTAATGGTTATTCTCGCAGTGGGGACTAGATGTCCTCGTAACATACCTACGTATCTCTGTGTTGTAGAGAATCAAGCCAACAACGTAGTTTTAGGTTGAGGGGTAGAGCCCTTTATATAGATGATGAGTTTAGGGTTGGATTAGGGTTGGGAGACTTGGTGAACAAGTCTCCTACTTAGATGGTAAGTAGGACACTCCTAGACGGTGGATTATATATCCTTCCTATGAGAGTTTGTTTCCATGTTGGATTCGACGTAGGTGTCCTCATCGACCTCATTCTCAGGCCTATTAAACGGGCTTATCACGTATGTGATTTCAGGCCGTGGGCTACACGACCCACTTTGGGTCGTAACTGTCATAGTCTACTCGGATTATTAAAACTCATATTGGGTCGTGATCGTGACGGCCCACTTTGGGTTGTGGCGTCACGAGCTTTATAATGACCCGGATTTTTCAAAATTTATTTATTATTATAAAAGTAATTTCCCTAACAGGGAATAAAATTTAATATTTTATTCCAGTTTAAATAGTTTTAAAAAATTTATTTAAATTCTAGGTTATTGTGTTCTCAATGTGTAAATTTCTTTCTAAACTAAATTTCATATATTGTCTCTAAAAATCCAGATTTATTGGTTATGTGCGTATAATTGTTATGTGATTAAGTGGTACGTGTGGTCGTAATCGTATGAGTAGTAAAGAGAAATTATGAATATTATGTAAGTATATGTGAATTCTCTGTGGAAATTTTATGTTGAATGTTTTTTTGAAATTACGGTTTATATGTGTCAGAATTGTAAATTTTGATTACTAATATTCTCATAATGAGTCAAATATTATTTAGATATTTTTCAAGTGATTTATTGGTTATTATATGATTTTATAAATAAGTTGTAGATTTATTTGATGATTTTTCTAATTATTTATTAATTATTCGTAAATATTCAAAAACCCGCAACTTTAACGATGTGGGAAATTTACAAAGCGAAATATTTTCGTAAAAATAATTTCTAGACTAATTTGGTAATTCCGGGCACTTTTCGTGTTTGAACTTTTTCGATCTGGAGTACAGTTTTAGCTACAAAGATTCGGGGTCGGTTTTGCGGGCATTTAAATATTATTTTATCATCTCGATATACGTGCAATAGTATCGTTATCCAAGATATTTTGATTAAAGTATTATTTTATTAAATTTTGTGCATATGGGGTCCCTCGGAACCCCAAATCTTTATTAAATCGCCTGGTTTTAAAGTTTATCCTAAAACGGGAACCGTTTGGATCAGTTTTTTTTTATTCTTAGCTATTAAGTATTAGACTTTTGTATCCGACATGATCACACAGGGTCCTGATTTCTCGTAAATAAATAGCCTTTACCGTACTCTATTTTTATACAGATAAACATAAGTATATAGTAAAATTTCGTAATTATCCACAGAAACGAGCGATGTTCTTCGTGTTCTTTGTACTCAAACGATGATTTGAAGACGTTTTTGAAATACGATGGAGGCGTATGAATAGTCGAATCGAAGCTCTCGAGGAGCCGACGTATCAATACCAGAATCATTGTATAAGGTCTTATATTTATCAATTTCATATTTTCATTTCATTATTTATTTAAATTTAAATTCGGTTTTTGATTTTGGGGGATCATTTGAATGTTTTTTGGTTGATTATAACTGCAGAGGTTGCACGGATCATTTTGGTATATAATGTTAGGAATATGTTGTGAACTTGATGATAAATTAAATAAAATACCTTAGTAGATTTAACTTAGTGAATTTTGTAGCACTCGGCGGATGATCAAATATAGTCCCAACGGATGATTTAATATAGTCCCGACAAATGACAATTTAACATCCACCGGGTGAGTGGCTTATGTAACAAATAAGTATTATAGCACATTTCTGCAAACAACTTTGTGTAGATTCTATAGGAGTATATGAGTCATGTTGACTACTAGTAGATATGCAGAATAGGTTGATTAATTGTAAATATGAGATGTCTTGTAATTCTGTATAAGTGAAATGGAGTCAAGTGACAAATAGTTACCCGAAGGATGATCAACAAAGCTAACCGACGGATGATCAACAAAGCTTCCCGACGGATGACAAACCTGTACCTGACGAATTATCAAATTCAAATATCTGTTGACACTGACAACACAGTCACATGCGTTGGGTGTTTGCAAAAGGAATGTGGTCGCCTATTAAGCAGGAATTTGAGAGAAAAGAAACATTATCATTTCCATGCAATTGTGAAGATATTCAAAGATGTTGGAATAGAGTAGTGAAGCAACATGGAGTTAGGCTAGATATGTTTGCTTTTATTATCTTGTCTTATTGTCATGTAAACTTGGTGATATATAAACCAAGTGTAGCTAGTAGAACATTCAACCAAGTAAACACATTTTAAAGAGAGTTAGAAAAAGCTGTACTTGTCAAGAATTTCTCTGTAGTTTGTTTATTCTATTTGTAAAGCAGTTGTGAGCCATTCTAAGCTACACAGAGTTTTAAAAGATTGTGTTTTTATTACTTTGTATTTTGATTTATATAACTCTTTCATTCCGCACTCTGCAAATCAAACACTTATATATATTTAGTTAGAACAGTTTTAAAATCTTGAAAAAGTAGCCAGAATTACATTCAACCCCCCTTCTATAATTCTTGTTGTATTGTTAGGGAATAACAATTGGTATCAGAGCAAGCTCTTGAAGTACAAAAAGTGTAAAGATCACAACAAACAACAAGATGAACAAGAAGGATGTTGGAGTCAAAATTCCATTTCTGGATAAAGATAATTATCACCACTGGAAGGTGAAAATGCACCTACATCTTCTTTTCCAAGATGAGGCCTATGTGGATTGCATAGAGAGAGATCCTCATGTACCAATGAGAGCTGCAACTGGTCAGAATGGTCAGATCCTGATATTGAGCAAGTCAGGAAAGATAATAAGGCCATGAAAATTTTGTTCAATAGAGTTGATGGTGATATGTTTGATAACATCATTAATTGTAAAATAGCCAAAGAGGTTTGGGACACAATCCAGATTATTTTTGATGGTACTGAGCAAGTAAAGGAGAACAAGATGCAGCTACTGATTCAGCAATATGAGCATTTTTACTGTGAAGAAAGTGAGTCTATCATTGATATTTTTAGTAGATTTAAAAAGCTACTAAATGCTCTGAAGTTGCATGGAAGATTCTATCAAACAAAAGACTCTAAACTCAAGTTCCTTAGATCTCTTCCAAAAGAGTGGAAGCCAATGACAATTTTATTGAGAAATTCTCAGGATTACAAGGAGTTCACCTTGGAGAGACTGTTTGGCATCCTAAAAACTTATGAGATTGAAATTAAGCAAGATGAGAGGATAGAAAAAGGAATGAAGAAACGAGGATCCATAGCACTGGTTGTTGAGTTAGAGAAAGAGAAAGAGAAGAAGGTAGAAGTTGTTGAGTCTACATCAAAGGTCTGTGAAAGCAAGGGTAAAAGGCTGGTAGCTGAAAATAAAGATCAATTGAGCCAAGATGACATGAATGATATTGATGTGCATCTAGCATTCCTATCCAGAATATTTTCCAAGCTCAAGTTCAAAAAGAATTTTGGAGCAGCCAAGCCAAGTACAAACATGGTCGATAAATCCAAATTCAAATGTTTCAAATATGGCTTGGCAGGGCATTTTGCTAGTGAGTGTAGAAAGTCAAATTCTAGCAAGAAGAAATTTGAGCCTATTAATTATAAATAGAAATATTTTGAGTTGCTCAAGAAAAAGGAAAAGGTTTTCATTACACAAGAAAATGAATGGGCAGCTGATGGATTGGATGAAGATGAAGAAACAAGCTATATCAACCTAGCCCTGATGGTCAAGTCTAATGAAACAAAAACAAATTCTTCAAGTAATCAGGTAATCACCACTAACCTAGCACATTTATCTAAAATTGAGTATAATGATGCAATAAATGCCATGTCCACAGAATTATATCACTTGCGTGTTACACTTAAGTCCCTCACTAAGGAAAATGCTAAAATTAAAGAAAACAATTTATTTTTAAGTGAGAGAAATAATGTGCTAGAGTCTTAGTTTATTGAATTTGAAAAATTAAGAATTGAGTGTAAGATTGCTAAGGATGAATTAACCAAGTCCTTGAAGAAAGAAGAGATTTTAAAGAAGCAGCTTGAACGAGAACATGAAGTGATTAAGGCATGGAAATCATCCAGAGATGTCCATGCTCAAATCACTAAAGTTCAAGGTATTGAGTCCTTTTGTGATGCATCCTGGAAGAAAAGTTAGGAGAAGCTGGAATCCAATTTTGTTGAAGGATTGTTGACAGATATGGACTCGACGGATGATGAAAATCATCCGTCGAATAATCAAAAGGATTATTCGTCGAGTAACAGAGATCCACATTCATCGGCTGTGAGTAAACTTGTGAGAAAAGCTAAGCTAGCCAAGTTAAATGAGAAATATAGCTTAGTCTCTAAGAACTTTATTCCAGGAGAATCAAGTCAAGTCATGAAGGAAAAGAAAATTACTGTTGGTCATCTGTCCATCAAGCAATTGAATGACAGATTAGAAAAGATTGAGGTTAAAACAGAAGCTAAAAGGAAAAACAATAGAAATGGGAAAGTAGGAATTAACAAACATAACAACTACACACTTGATAAATATGCAGTAAGAAAAATCTGTGTTAAGTGTGGTAGTGTTAATCATTTGTCTGTTAATTGTAAATTTGCCATGCCTACTCCAATGTCTGCATCCTCTCCTTTTCCCAACATGACTGCCATGCCTATCATGCCTATGAATGCTCAGAATATGAATGCACAATTTGCTAACATGCCATTTGCACCTAATCCTTATTATGCTGCATTTAGTATGCCTCAAATGCCATTTAGCATACCTTACTGGAATAACATGTTTGCAAATAGTATGCCTTTTCCTGTTAATCAAAATGTGCATGATAATTCTATTTTAATGACTGGTTTCAAAGGTCCAACTCAGATGACTAAGGATGAATCAGAAATTCCCAAGTCAAATGAGATCAAACCTAAGAAACCAAAGAAGAAAGGTAACAAGGCAGGACCCAAGGAAACTTGGGTACCAAAATCAACTTGATTTGATTTTGATGTGTACAGGGAAACATAAATAATCTTTGGTATCTGGATAGTGGTTGCTCAAGGCACATGACTGGAGATTCTACCCTGCTCACTGAGTTCAAGGAAAGAGCTGGCCCAAGTATTACTTTTGGAGATGACAACCAGGGTTTTACTGTGGGATATGACTTGATTTTAAAAGACAATGTCATCATTAAAGAGGTTGCCCTAGTGGATGGTCTCAAGCACAATCTGTTGAGCATCAGCCAGCTTTGTGATAAGGACAACTCAGTAACCTTCAATTCAGAAGCCTGTGTTGTGACAAACAAAAAGAGCAACAAAGTGGTTCTCATTGGAGTGAGAAAAGGAAATGTGTATCCAGCTGACTTCAACTCATCTAATGCAGAATTTCTCACTTGTCTTCTCAGTAAAGCAAGTTAAGATGGAAGTTGGCTATGGCACTAGAAGCTGTCCCATCTAAACTTCAAGACCATGAGCTTGTCAAGAAAGAACTGGTTAGAGGTATTCCTCAAGTGGAGTTTACTAAGGATGAATTATGTGATGCCTGCTAGAAAGGAAAGCAGATCAAAGCATCATTCAGAAAGAAGCTTGATTCATTAATTGAAGAACCTTTGCAATTGCTACACATGGATTTGTTTGGACCAGTCAATGTGTTGTCCATCTCAAGGAAAATATTTTTCCTAGTAATTGTGGATGATTTATAAAAGTTCTTTTGGACATATTTCCTAAAGTCTAAAGATGAAGCTAGTGAAATCATCATCAATCACATAAGACAAGTCAACAATCATCCTGATTTTAAAGTAAGAAGAATCAGGAGTGGCAATGGAACTGAGTTCAAGAATTCTGTGATGAGATCATTTTGTGAAGAAAATGGGATTATGCATGAGTTTTCTGCAACAAGAACTCCACAACAAAATGGAGTAGTGGAAAGAAAGAACTGATCTCTTATTGAAGCTGCAAGGACAATGCTAGAAGAATCAAAGTTACCAACATATTTTTGGGCTGAAGCTCTGAATACTATTTGCTACACTCAGAATATATCTTTGGTTAATCAAGCAAAGTGCATGACACCCTACCAATTGTTCAAGAATAGGAAGCCAACTCTAAATTTTCTTCATGTCTTTGGCTGCAAATGTTATATCTTGAGGAATCAAGCTGATCAACATGGGAAGTTTGATGCTAAAACAGATGAAGGAATTTTTGTTGGATATGCTGTGGGAAAGGCATATAGAGTCTACAATATAAGAACCAACATTGTTATGGAATCAGTACATGTTGTGTTTGATGACAAAAAGATTGAAGGACTGCAAGATGGAGATTTTCATGAAAGCCTCAAATTTGATAATGTGGAGATGGTTAGTGATGACAGTGATTATGATAGTTATCAAAAAATAGTGAACAAGGATAATGCAGAAAAGTCTACAACTAATGAGCACACAATTCAACATATGTCGAGTTGCAAAATGCTTCATTCGTCGGGAGACAATCTGCTTTATCCGTCGAGAGACAATCAGCTTCATCCGTCGGGACACAAAATGTATCATCCGTTGAAACATTAAGAGAAGCTGAAAGTCAGAATTGATCACCTATAGGAAGTTCCCCTTTCTCAAATCAAAGGTTCACAAACTCAGGGGGAGTTTCTCATAATCAAAACTTAGTCATAAATCAAGACAACAATGAGGCATCTTCATCTAGAGCTAATCTACCTCAACAAAGAAAATGGACTAAAGATCACCTTTTTGAGCTCATCATTGGTGATGCATCTTCTAGAGTTCAAACAAGCAGAGCAACTTAAGAAGAATATCTATATAGCAGCTTCATATCTAAGGAAAAACCAAAGAAGGTAGAAGAAGGTTTTTTGGATCCTGATTGGATTTTAGCTATGCAGGAAGAGCTAAACCAATTTGAAAGGAACAAGGTATGGAAACTGGTACCCAAACCTAAAAGAAAGAATCCAATTGACACCAAATGGGTATTCAGAAACAAGATGGATGAAAATGGCATAGTGATCAGGAACAAAGCTAGACTGGTTGCTAAGGGCTACTGTCAATATGAAGGAATAGATTTTGATGAAACCTTTGCTCCTGTTGCAAGACTTGAAGCCGTCAGAATTTTCTTAGCCTATGTTGCCCATTCCAATTTCAAGGTCTATCAAATGGATGTCAAAAGTTCCTTTCTAAATGGAGATTTGGAGGAGGAAGTCTATGTCAGTCAACCTCCTGGTTTTGCAAATCCAAATTTTCCAGGATATGTCTACTATCTTTTGCAAGCACTTTATGGACTGAAGCAAGCACCTAAAGCCTGGTATGACACTTTATCAAAGTTTCTTTTTGAAAATCAATTCACAAGAGGTACTGTTGATAAAACTTTATTCTTTAGAAATGTTAATGGCTCTAGTATACTTGTTCAAATCTATGTAGATGATATTATATTTGGCTCTACAGATGAAAAACTTTACAAAAAGTTTGCCAAATTGATGCAAAGTAAGTATGAAATGAGCATGATGGGAGGACTAACTTACTTTCTTGGTTTACAAGTTAAATAAGTTAGTGATGGAATATTCATTAGTCAAACTAAATATATTCATGATCTTTTAAAGAAGATTGATCTAATGGATTGCACATCTACAAAAACTCCCACGGCCACTGCAACTAAGCTTGAATAACACTACTGAAAATTCTGTGGATATTTCAAGCTATAGGGCATGGTTGGCTCACTTCTGTACTTAACAGCTAGTAGGCCAGATATAATGTTTGCTACTTTTCTTTGTACTAGATTTTAGGATGATCCTAGAGAATCTCACTTAGTAGCTATTAAGAGAATTTTCAGATATCTCAAGGGAACACCAAAACTTGGCATTTGGTACCCTAGAGATTCTGGTTTGATCTAACTGGTTATTCAGATGCAGATTATGCAGGTTGTAAAATAGACAGAAAAAGTACAACAAGAACCTGTCAATTTCTAGGGAACAAGCTTGTGTCCTGGTTCAGTAAAAAGCAAAATTTAGTTTCTACCTCTACAACTGAAGCTGAATTTATTGCTGCTGGAAGTTGCTGTGCACTGATTTTGTGGATGAAAAACCAATTGTTGGACTATGGTCTACTAGTGGATAGAATTCTCATTTTCTGTGATAACACAAGTGCAATTGCCATCACTGAAAATCCAATACAGCATTCAAGAACAAAACATATAGACATCAAGTACCACTTCATCAGGGAACATGTGATGAATGGTACCGTGGAACTTCATTTTGTTCCAAGTGAAAAGTAGCTTGCAGATATCTTTACCAAGCCACTTGATGAATCCACCTTTTCAAGGTCGGTAAGTGAGTTAGGTATGCTTAATTATTCTTGAATTATTTCAGATATTTTTGCTAGTTATAATGTAGCTGGAAACTTATTTGATTTTTCTGTTTTGGATGAAATTTTGGCTAAGTCGAAATTTACATCCCGACGGATGCTCATTATCCATCGAGTTTGATCATCCGTCGGAATGTTATTTGTTAATAAAAATCAATTACCTTTCTGGATTAGTTTATAACCCGATGGATAATTGATTTATCCTCATCCGTCGAATTTTCTCAATCTTAGCCGTTAAAACTCTGAACGTTATCCATCGAGTATACTTACAGTTTGTAAGTATAACTGATAAGTGGCATTTTATACCACTTAGAACGTCTTAAAATGGCTTAAATTGGTGTCTTGAAATCAAGTATTTTGTGTATTTGATGCGTTTTTCTAGTGTTTATGCATTTCAGGGTTTTAGTTGCATTTCGGGGGAGGAATCATCAAGAATAAGCCTTGGCATGTGTTCATCATTGCGAGAGGAAAGAAACGGGCAGATTACGGCGAAGAAACGGAGCAAAATCAGATTTTTTCCAGAAGAGGTCTGAGCGCCCGCTCAGCATTGCTGAGCGACCGCGCAGCAAGCTGAGCGCCCCCTCAGCATTGCTGAGCGGCCGCGCAGGGTCGGGAAAAAAGACAAATTATTTTAGGACTTCTACTTCTGTTTGGTTTTCACTTCTATGTAATCTGAGTTTTATGGGACTATTATATAAGTAGATTTGAGACGTTTTCACAAGTGTGGATTAAAAAAGAAGATTGTGTTTTTACGCAAGAAGCGAAGGAGATAAGGAAGAAGACCGATTTAGCACACCGCAACGAAGAGGAAGCATATCTTCTTGTGATTCTTGTTTCGTTGTAACGTTGGATGCTAGTTTTCTTGCTTTGAACTTATTTACTCTTGAACTTGATGAATTTCGACTTCAAGCGTACGAGAATAACAAAATGTATAAGGAGAAGGTGAAGAGGTGGCACGATAGGAAGCTACATCCTAAGTTATTTGTGCCAGGGCAACAAGTTCTTTTATTCAACTCTCGGCTCCGACTTTTTCCTGGGAAGTTGAAATCAAGGTGGTCTGGACCTTTTATTGTCAAAACTGTGTTTCCACATGGAGCGGTGGAAATTTTTTGAGAATGATCCGAACCAAGCATTCAAGGTTAACGGTCAGCGGTTGAAGCACAACTATGGGGACATGGCAAACCGAGAAGTGGTTAGTGCCATTTTGTTGACTACTTGAGAAGGGTACGAAACGTCAAGCTAATGACAAAAAAGAAGCGCTGCGTGGGAGGCAACCCATGAATTGTTGTTACAGGAACCCTTAGAAGTTAATAACCTATCCAAAAACACAAAAAAATCAGAAAACAGAGGCTGAAAAAAAAATTTCAAGTGACCCCCTGAGCACCCGCTCAGCTTTGCTGAGCGACCGCGCAGCAAAGCTGAGCGCTGAGCGCCCGCTCAGTTTTGCTGAGCGACCGCTCAGGGGTCGAGTACCAGAATTTTTTTACAGTTCAGAAAAAAAAAACCAAAAAAAAACACAAAAACAGTTTTAGCCCATAAACCCACGATTTGTTACCACTACCCCATCATTTTACCCCTTAATTCCCAAACCCTAATCTAATCCACACCCTATATATACATACACCTATCCTACATATCTCCCACAAAACTTCCTACACTTAAACCCTCTCACAAACATCAAATATCAGTTCTTACACACTTTTATTCACGAATCAATGGCACCCAAGAGAGCACACACTATTGACAGCAGCAACACAGTTCCTACTGCTGATTCATCGAGGGATACTGCTGCAAGGCCTCGGTTAACTGACAGAGCCGCGGAGGAGGAGTACACTAGGCTGTTGGGGAAGCCGATTCTGAAGGAGAGGGGGTTTTTACCATCGGGGAGGGATGGTGAGTTGCTGCCCATGATTGTAGAGAAGGGGTGGATAGCTTTTTGTGAGTCACCCGAAGCGGTACCGATGAGCGTTGTTCGCGAGTTCTACGCGAATGCGAAGGCCGAAAAGAATGGGTTTTCTGTGGTCCGTGGGCTGACGGTTGATTATCATCCTGCGGCGATTCGCCGTGTGATTGGACAGCGAGAGAGGAAGCCCGAAGAGGAGAACTGAAATGAAAAGAATGCTGAGGATTTTGACTTGGATTTGATTTATGCAACTCTCTGTCGACCGGGCACAGTTTGGACCTGCAGGACCGGCACTAATGAGTATAGTCACTTTTCGGCGATCGCCATGAACAGGTATGCCCGTGCATGGAATGCATTTATTTGTGCTAATATTTTGCCTTCTTCGCATGCACACGAGGTCACAGTTGAGAGAGCACAGTTGTTGTGGGGAATTCTGAATGAGGAATACTATGTGGACCTTGGTGAGTTTATCTACCAAGGAATTCTGAAGTTTTTGAGGGGAGCGAAGCATATGAACATCCCTTATGCATCTACGGTTACGAAGCTATGCCGAGCAGTGGGAGTGAACTGGCCGGCTCATGAGCAGTTGCAGTTGCCAGCAGCTCCGATTGATTCTGGCACTCTTAATGGGATACAGGAGTGGACCGGTGGTGAGCCTGAGGAGCATGGGCTGGGTTATCGTCTTCCAGGAGGGCGTCCAGCACGAGGTGCTACTATGGCTAGGCCAGGGCGTGATGAGGCTGGTTCTTCGAGAGCTCAGGAGGGTGTTGGGATGGTTGATGCCCAGTATAGGAGGCTTTCACGGCGGATGGATGCCATGTATGAGACGCAGAGCAGGTTTGCTCAGGAGCTCACCCTTGCGTTAGGGACTGCTTTTCGAGGCCTTGGAGCTGATATCCAGTGGCCAGTTTTTGGTGAGGACTCTGCATACCCGCCGCCTGATACTCCACCCACTGAGGATGATGATGATGATGACTCCGAGTAGGTATACCCTGTGTTCCTTTCTACTACTTTCACTGAGGACAGTGAAGATTTTTAGTTTGGGGGTGGTAGTTAAGGAATATTGTGTGTGTGTCATATAGTTGCATATTCATGATAGTTTAGTTCATATAGTTGCATAATTTATGCCATATAGTTTTTTTTTTGTTATGAATGTCATGTAGCTCATGCATTTACCATGATCCCTTTTGTAATGATTTATCGACTGAATTGTGATATTGATGCGAGTGTAGTGATAGCATTAAAGTGATATTAAGTCGTGTATGTTGATATGCATGCTAGAAACAATTGTAAGTCCACTAAGTCTTAGAGAATGCGTATGGGCTAGATTGTTGTTATGATTTGGTTATTTTCAAGGTCAATCTACTTATTATGCTTAGAATTCGATTATAGGTTCTTAGTGATAAAGGCATGAAAAAGAAAAAAAATATTGGAGAAAAAAATATGGAAGTTGTTGCTAGTTGTGGCTAGGCGTCAAATGGCTAGTAGCCGGCTCGCATATGGTGTGAGTAGTCTAGGGTTGAGCAAGAAGGAGCGAAACGCACTTGCTCAGAAGTTATTAAAAAAAAAATTTAGTTTATGCATAATTGATCAAGAGTGTACTCTTTGGTATTCGAGTTATTAAGTTCTTAGGGGACTTTGTGCCTAGTGACCTAAGGCTTTTAGAGTCTGGGATCCGCTAACCTAACGCTCGTTACATGGATACCATTGTATAAGTCTTTTGTGGACCTCACTCATTGCACGGTCAAATAAGCATTTGAGTTGTAAATAAAAAGCACGATTCCGTAATAAGCTCCAGAGTTCTTGTAGTGTTGTATATCACTTTGTGCCTAGAATTTTTTATTCTTTGTATAATCGTAGGATTGCCTTGAGGATATCTAGTCATAGTAATTGGTCTAGTTCGGAAGCATATCTGTTAAGCAATTGCACACACCACGTTTCTGGCTGTATGTTCGTTTACATGAGTTTATTGATCTTTAGTTGTCTAACTGCATTCGTTGAGATGTGGCAATTTGGTTGGTTAATTGTAGTAAGGGGGATCGCTGCATTTTCATATAGATTGCATTCATGCATGTTTTTATTTGTTTTTGAGTCTGTGACGCTTGAGGGCAAGCATCGATTTAAGTTTGGGGGTGTGATAAGTGGCATTTTATACCACTTAGAATGTCTTAAAATGGCTTAAATTGGTGTCTTGAAATCAAGTATTTTGTGTATTTGATGCATTTTTCTAGTGTTTATGTATTTCAGGGTTTTAGTTGCATTTCGGGGGAGGAATCATCAAGAATAAGCCTTGGCATGTGTTCATCATTGCGAGAGGAAAGAAACGGGCAGATTACGGTGAAGAAACGGAGCAAAATCAGATTTTTTCCAGAAGAGGTCTGAGCGCCCGCTCAGCATTGCTGAGCGGCCGCGCAGCAAGCAAGCTGAGCGCCCGCTCAGCATTGCTGAGCGGCCGCACAGGGTCGGGAAAAAAGACAAATTATTTTAGGACTTCTACTTCTGTTTGGTTTCCACTTCTATGTAATCTGAGTTTTATGGGACTATTATATAAGTAGATTTGAGACGTTTTCACAAGTGTGGATTAAAAAAGAAGATTGTGTTTTTACGCAAGAAGCGAAGGAGATAAGGAAGAAGACCGATTTAGCATACCGTAACGAAGAGGAAGCATATCTTCTTGTGATTCTTGTTTCGTTGTAACGTTGGATGCTAGTTTTCTTGCTTTGAACTTATTTACTCTTGTGACGTACTCTGTTTTAATATAATTAGTTTAGTTATTATTTTCTTGTGTTTGTTAATCATGATTTCATATGAACCCATGATGACGATAAGTTCTATTATGGGCTAATCGTGATCATGGGGTTGCAACGGATTTATTATGGAATTCTTTAGTTAATCGTTTAATACTTTAGTGTGTGATGATTGCATGATATCTAGTATTGGTTGTGCGTATTCGTCTTATGTGCGTCGCGAACATATAAGATAGGGTGTTAATCTTTTGTGAAGCGACGGTGGATCTTGAGATTTAAAACTTGCCATGCTAGCATAGGTTCATGTACGTTGTGCATGATTAGTGGGTAACTCTAACAGTTTTATTTGCCCTATGTAATCAAAAGGAATAACTTGTGCTAAAAGGAATAACTTGTGCTTAAATCGTTGTGTTGTCAATTTCTGTAGACATATAGGAACTCAACATAATTAATGACTATTCAACTTCTATCCTAATTGTGGATGCTTGGTAGAATGGTATTAGTACAATGAAAGTTGGCTTTTATCAGTTTCGTGTTATTCGATTAATATCATCAATGTCACATGCTAAAGGTAATAACAATGGCTATAGAAGGAAGTAATAATGAAGTTGTGATCTCATGAGTGTTTTATTATTGATAAATTGAAGTATTAGTTAAGTGATTAATTAAGTAGTTAATTATAGTTAATATTTAATCAACAATTTTAAGTGTTAGTGTCTTAACATTGAGAAGTAATCATACATTGGCGAGTGAGTTTAATTAGACAATAATTTAGTTTGAGTCTCTGAGGGAACGAACTAGAAAATATTCTATATTACTTGTGAACGCGTATACTTGCGTGAATATTAGTGCGTGTTTTCGCCCTAACAATAACACGACGGATAAGTGACAGAATTTTTACAGTTTATTTATTTTTAAATGGCTATTTTGGGCTATTTTGATTGGTTACTTTATTTCACTTTATTATTTTTGACAGTTTATTTCTGAGATAGTATAAAAGCATAATTCATTTTTATTCTACTCTTTTATCATTCTCAAATCAATTGCTTTAACTTCCTTTCTTCTCCAAAGCAAATAATCTCTCTGCAAATTTCTCATTATCTAACAATGGCACCAATAGTCAAAATCATGTCCTAATCTGGATACATCTATGAAAAAAACAACTTTGCAGCCTTGTGAATAAAGAGATTCCTCAGTCTAGAGACTTTCACAAGATGATAGACTTTGTAAAGAGCTGTAAACTCAGTTATGCTATGTTGGAGTCACCCATAATCTACTGTGAAGTTGTGGAGGAGATATGGACAACTGCCGTGTACAACTCTACTGACAAGACCATAACATTCACTCTCAAAGGGCAAGTCACCATAAAGAGGTGCCCCTCCATTACTTTCCAATCATAGAGGGACCTCAGGTAAGTGGGGTAAGCACCACTATCTCCACTCTTCCAACCTCAGACATTTCTTTGCCTTCAAGTGTTGCTATAGCATCTGTGTCAATAACCCAACAGATGTCTACCCAAGCTACCAAACCAATAATTTCAAAATCCAAATCTAAGAAAGCCCCCACTGGTTTCTTTCAAAAGTAATCACTTGCAAAATCTACTAAACACAAAGAGGGGAGTGTGAAGGAGAGTGATCAAGGTGAGGGACAGGGTGAAAATCAAAAAAACCCTAAGGATAAGGTTGGTGAGATGAGTGTACCTAAGCCTACCCACATCACATTTTCCCAATAAATCGTGGTTGTTAATAAGGAAATAAGCTCACTTCTAGTTTTATCCTCCCAAAAGGATGTTACTATTGAAACAAGCTCCCAACCAGGAGCACAGATCAAGAGGGTTAGGGACACAAGTTCACCTCAGACTTATGCTAGAAAGAAAAGATCTAAAACCCTTGGGGATGCACAGGGAACACACACAGTGCAAACTGAAGCAATAGACTCAGTCACTGCACCATCTCAAATTCAGGTCGATACGGCTCCAGTAAATGTGGATTCGCAGCCAAAATCTTTAGTAATAGAAGCACCTGAAATACCAAATTCACCAACACACTCATTGGATGTAGACATGATTAATACATTACTTCCAAATTCTCCATCTTTAACTCTGTTGGAGAAGCCAAAAATCCAAGCAAGGGAGCATCATCTTTTAGATGATTTGTTGGCTCACTTGCCAATTCATTCTGAGTCTATTGAGACATCTGTGCCCAAATTTTCATCAATCTGCACAGAGTCTACAATAGTCTCCACTCCAAACTCATTCATTTCTTCTATCCCGGTGGATATCATTCATTCGTCCAGTAGTGATTGTATCCCGACGGATGTGCCTAACAGCAGTCATCCGTCGGCTAGCCAAACTACTACCCCGATGGATATTCCTCATCCGTCGGGAGTCTCTGCACAACATCAAATTTCTTCAATTATCACAAGTGCAAAGTGTGGAGCCCTCCAAACACGGGTCAAAAGTTTGGGGTCCACAACACAAACACAATATATTAACCTATATATGAAATATTAATTGCAATGACCCTGCTCTAAATAACCATGGATCGCAACAGTTTAAAGTATGAAAACAAGCCACAACCTTAACCTTTATTACAATGAACCAAATCCCAACTAATTTAACTTACAACTGACAATAAAATTATCCTTACAATCTTACTATCTCACTACCGCAATAAGCTCCTGCTAGCTCGATTCAACTCAATCTGGAATCTTAGCTCGTACATTGAACTGGGAAACCGCGCTATCAACCATATCCTTCTTAACTGTAGAATACATAAAAAGATTCGCAAGAGTGAGCTAACTAGCTCAGCAAGTCATAATAACGGTAACTGAGGTTAAACAATGATCAAATGAGATAATTCAGATGAATCAAGTTTCTTTTTAACTAATCATTAGAATTGGATATTCATTTTAAGTTTTAAAACCAAGGTTAGGCTGTTGATCAGTCATGCACTAACCCCGAGCAAAGCACACAGTACTGCTCTAATTACTGGATCCAAGGCACACATTGGCCTAATTCGACCACGAATCTAGTCTGACCACGAATCTGGTCCACATAAGAAAACTATCCAATTCTAAAATAATTCAGTATAATAAACAATGTAATTCAATAAGCAAGATCATAATCAACATTGATAAAGCATTTGTACAAAAGCGTAATGCGATTCATTAGTATCATAAGGGTATATCAAGGTATGTATGAGAAACGGTTTTCAGCCTGTAAAAGGATCAGGTATTAGACAAATAATGGTTTTTCAAGGTATAGTTCTTTAATATTTTAAGGAATGGTTGGAGTATAAAAGTTTATGTGTTTTCAAACAATTTTGTTTCAGTGTTTGGTGTTTGGTAGTTATACATTTGGGGAGTAGTATCATATTTGTGTGATTTGGTATCTGAGGATCAACAAAAGATGATTTATAAAAAATAAGGCTTACGGCTCAAGATCAAGAAAAAAATCAGGGTTCAAGGGTAAATAGTTTAAAGCACTTGCAATATAAAACATGAGTTATTTTGCATAATAATGACATGTTATGAAACAGTTCGAAAATATTTGCGATGTATTTTGGAGAAAAGTTCAGAAATACTTGCCTTATAGGCTTTACAACTATTACTGATCAATTCTTAGCCGACTCTGTCGCTCAGGCTTTAACGTCCAACCACTAAATCTCATTAGATTCGACCTCAACACTCAGGTTTTTCTGTTGAAACTCTACTGAGCTCGTCGACTGACCGCTAGGTTATCTTTAGTCCATCATCCACTTTCAGTGTTCCCGACTATAACCTACAGGGTCAAAATACCCTACGTTAGATGTCTAGGTATGCTTGACATATCCCCGATACTAATTCTTACCCAGCGATATTCAAACCCGACTCGTAATTATGAATATTATAATAGCACACACAACAAATAGGGTTCACAATCTCGAAGATCGGTTCGGTGTTCGTTTTCGGAAAAATATATATATATACTCTTTATTTTACGAAATCAGGGTTATCGATTAGGCAAAATATTTCATTACATCGTACAACCAAGTTTCGTATATAAAATATACACATATACATATAGTCACTCGACGTCCCGAAAATCATTGGATACGTTCTTGTATTTACATAATTCAGTTTCCCGGAAATCGGGCAGCGTCTCCTTTGTTTATCGGACTACCCGTCGAAACATCAGTCGACGTCAATTCAATAACAACAATCCAATTCACCACAACCACAATCCTAACCACCAGTTCAACCCAACAATCAATCCAATCACAATTCGTCAACTAAATTACGTACTCGACTTTAATGTAAAATCAAATTCTCTTTTCAAAGATAATTTCACGAATTAATTTATTTGTTTTAAAATATTAGGACTCAGAATTATATCTTCACCGTCCACCGTCGGCTCGCCGAAACTCATCGCCGGCGGCGACAAAATTTACGGGTACCCGATTAATTTCGGGTTTCCAACATAAATTTCATCGATTAATCAAATTATTCTCCGCACAAAAATATATTACATCACGAAATTACTCAATGAGTTCTCTGCAGAAAATACCAATTTCGATTAATAATCACAAAATCGAAGCAACACAGATATTACAGTAATCGGAAAGTATTAAGGCAATTGGAAGTACAGGAATGCAACCACAATAACACAATAGCACAAACACTTGACTGAACATACACGCGTGTGTATATACACGTGCATATACATACATACCACAAAATAAGAAGCTGGCAGCGATGGTGGCACAACCGGGGAAGAAACCGGGACTAACAGAGATGGGGGTCACCGGAAAGGGGTACGGCGGCGCTAGAAACAACAGGGAAGGAGAGAAACAGAAAGAAAGGAATAGGGAGAGAGAAGACGTGAGAGAGGGATAAGGGAAAGAGGATTGTGTTGGTACCTAATTAGTCTAATTTTTATGTTTAACAGATCATATCACACAGCACTTTAAGTGTGAGCAACTACCACATATCATAAACGCAGCAAAAACCAAGCCTGAGAAATAAACACGTGTCCTGTTATCTCTGTTTTTTCCAGAAATTCGCGAATAGTTCTAAAATATTACAAATAATCCGAAGTTAATACAAATCAATTTTTCATAATTTTTAAAGTATTTTTAGAATGCAACTTACATCCGTATTTCACAACTAACGAACTGAGCTGCACTTAAAACAAATTCAGAAAATTACGAGAGTAGTTTTAAAATATTACAAATATTCCGAAGTTTATAAAGACATAAATTTTGAAATTTTAAGATAATTTCTGAAATAAAATTTATACCCGCTTTTATCAATAAAATGAAACAACGAGCGTGTGAAATTAATCCCGAAAATTTCCAAAATAATTTTAAAATTCTCGGAATATTCCAAACTTAAACAAATATGAGTTTCATAATTTTTGAAGAATTTTAGAATTAGATATGGATTTTACAAATAAAAGCAATCAGAAAATCATTTAAAGATAAATAATTAATAAAATATTGATTTTTCAATTTTATACAATCATAAAAATAATTATTGTAATTATAAAATCATAAAAATAATTTTAGAGACATTCCCAGTATTTACGCAAATAAATTTGCACCAAATCCACTTTTGAAAAATGAAAATAATTCAATACGAATCCATAATTAATCATACAAACAACCCGGTACATTATAAATCACACATCAATAATCAAACAATACATAGTGGTCAAATCAATACACATATTTTATTTATTTAATAATTTCCATAATTATATAATCAAATAATTCAAAAATACACGAGTCGTTATATCCTTCCCCCCTTAAAAAGATTCTGTCCTCAGAATTTGGTTTAATTAAATAAGTAAAGATATTTGTCAAGCATATTTGACCCTAATTTCCAAGCAGACTCTTCTACTCGAAGCTTTCAAACATATTCACCATAGATATACCTTTATTTCAAAGGACTCGCCTTTAACGATCAATAACTTGGATCGATCATTATATGCAGAACAAACTTGGACAAGAGCCCATTGGCCCCTAATCGATCACTTAGTTTGAATCTGATACTTATCGCCTTAACATTGACACGCAAAACACATTATATGTACATACTGCTATAACGATACTATCAACTCATGAACACTTTATCTATATTTATCGATACCTCGAAGGGTTTACTACATTTAGGACTTAACTTGTCTCTTCTCTTACAAGACGACACTTTTACTAACACTACTGGTCTTATTACTATATTTATACTCTTTCTCGATATAATTTTGCTTCTTTCTTTGTCTACTCCGAGCTGCTTCAATCAATATCACTACGCTCTTGGTGTACTGAATTAATTTAGAATTTTGACAACTTTCTTTCTCCCAATTTATCTCAATAAAAAAAATGGGGACCTACACTTGCGTTCACATGAAGCTGGGTAAAGTGGCATTCCAAAGTTGACATCGATGATAAATGATCATTCCAGTGTTTCCTTAAAACTCAACCTCTCGACATATCTTACATTTCCTGAATCACTTCCGTACTTTGACTCTCCGTTTAAGGATGATAGGCGGTGCTCATTTTCAACTTGGTTTCCAAACATTTAAATGTTTCTTACTCTTTTCCATCAGTTAAGGCTGAAAAGTAATCTCATAGATTCACGTATTATCACCTTTAAGTATTTGAATTTTACATTCCACTCTTTCCAATTCGTTTATTAACTCCTCGGTGGTCTTAATTACATCCAATCCTTTCTGTCGGCATAAGGCATCTGTTACCATACGGCTTTGCTTAGGTAGTTATTAATGAATTAATTCAAAATCTTTTGTTAACCTTAGTCAAAATTTCATTCTTGAAGACTCAACGTATAGTTCCCTGAATAGCTGAAAATGTTATCAATAAATATAATTCACTTATCCGAGTACTCCTTATACAACATGTTCCTTAATTTCTTATAGACAACTGATACACTTGTTATTTCACATAATATCATCGGAGCTTGCCATGTTCATAATTCACTTTAATCATAATCTATGATATGTTCTCAGGTCGGATCTTAAGTTAATCCTCGAAACATAACATACTTCTTGAATTAGGTCTCGTAAGTAATTAATTCTTTATAGGGGTCACTTATTCTTAGTCATTATTTTATTGAACTCCCGCTAATCAGCACATAATCTCATAATTTCATTCCTTTTCTTCAACAACATCACTGGTACATTATACGATTCACTTCTTGTAAAACCACTCCTTGGTCTGCCTTGTTCACTAGGCCTCCGATACTTCGCCTTAATTCTTTGACATGTCCAACACTTCCCAATATATTTTGAAATTCCCTTCTTATAACTAGTTATTACTATGTTTCATTAAATTTCCATCTATCTTGGCATCTCTTCAATAGATTAATTACTGTATATTGTGAATTCCCTGTAAGATCTCATTTCTTAATTCCTTTACTTGTAATATCCAAATGCTGGAAGAAAACCTAGGAATATCGTGATCGTTCTTCTGGATGTATAATCTTCCTCTTACTCACTGTTAACCTCGTGACCCATTATCTTCCCTTGACATCTCCTTATCTTTTCTCAACAATTCTGACTGAAAGGTCATACTACCCATCCTTGTTTCCTTGGGATTGTATATCTAACTTCCAACTTCAACTTCTAAAATTCCATAGATAATTCTTCCGGTACAGTTTCTATGTTCTTTTTCTCCTTTTTGCTTATCGCCTGCCTCTACATTTGCTTTTCCTCGTGAGTACATACTTCAAAATTTTATAGTCCGTATAGATCTTACACTTTTCTCCATACATATCATATTTCCCAATCTTTCAAAATAAATATTATTACTATTAGTCCCAATTATGAGTAGGATACTTCTGCTCATAAGGTTTCGGTTGTCTGGATGCATATATAATAACTTTACTGTACTGCATCAACACACATCCTACTTTCTTATAAGAAGCATCACTATAAACTACCAAATCCCCTTTATACTTTCAAAATAAGAAAGCAGGTGCTATAATCATTCTTTCATTTAACTCCGCAAAACTTTCTTCACCCTTCTTCATTTTATATAAACTTCTTGCTTTTCCTGGTTAGTTTCGTCAAAGATATTGCAATTTTCAAGAAATCTTGCACAAATTTTCAATAATAATCGGTCCATGGTAAAACTCCTTACTTTTATTGGTACTTTTTATCCTTTCTTCATTTATAGTAACTTTAATTCCTGTTGGATCTCCTTTTGTCTCTTCCTTACTGACTATTTATGTTTTCTACCACCAAAACTTTCACTTTATAAATTTTCCATACAACTTCTTTAATCTTCGAATCCCCAGTTATCATTAACTGCTTTGCAAGGTCCTCCGTTAACTTTAAGTGTTACACTACAGCTTATCCAGATATTCCTTAAAGATTCTGTCCATCAAGTTCAAATATTACTGATATATTGATTAATCCAAATGACAATACGAGAACAATACTTAGTTTTGAAAATTATCTTTGATATATCCATAGGTTCAATCTTCAATTGGCGAAATACCAAGTCTTAAATCCATCTTATAAAAGTACTTTGCTTGTTTCGTTTGATCAAACAAATTATTGGGTCGAGGTAACAGATACTTGCTCTTGATAGTAAACTTGTTGAGCTTTCGCTAGTCGACGCATAATCTCATCCTTCCATCTTTCTTATTAACACTTCATATCGGTGCACCTTATGGGATACACTGGGTCTAATCGCTTCTTTTTCGAACATCTCTTGCATCTGCTTTGCTAACTTCCTCATTTAAACTGGTGCCATTTTATGTAAGGCCTTGGTCACTGGCTTCGTTTCAGGTGCTAAGTCAATCACGAGCTTCATTTCTCTATCTGGAGGAAATGTTGATAACTCATCTAGAAACATATCTTGAAACTCCTTAATTTCTATAAAATCTTCAAATTTTGTTTGCTTCTGACTTTTATTAATCTCATAATCACCATAATGCCCACATCTTGATCACCGTAATCATCGTTAACAAATTCTTTACCTTCTTTCATCTTCTGAACCTCATCACCTTCTCATTTGGTGTTCTCAGAATTATCTTTTCATCACGACGATCTATCTGGACATCCCGCTTAAATAGTTGATCCATTTCTTAGAATAATGTCAAATCCTCTTATATTAAATGATATCGATTCTTTACAACCTATTGCCAGAAGTCTCAATTCCACCATTGGTACTCACTTATTTAACAATTACGCGTCCTTAAATTTGCTAGTCCTTTAGTCATAATCTTATTAATCCAACGGTGTAATTCATCTTATCAACGATACCTTAGGGAATATACCATCAAGTTGCTTCCATATCTCTCAATATTTTAACGCATAAGGTGTTCACCATAATCATACATTTCTTCACGTCCGTATTCTGAATAATATATTTCACAGACAACTCGTAAACTCTCGTTCTTGGAAACACATTCCTTATTGGAGTAGATTCCCTTGGCTCTTAGTGGATCCTTTACTGGGGCTAGTGATTGCAATCCTTGCCATATTCCCTTGTTTCCTTTCCATATATGAGAGGTAGATGGAACTTCGTCTGCTTGGTTCACAATACGTTGATTTATGTGAAAAACTTTTGTAAAGAACGATGGTATAACGAAATAACTAGAAGGATTTATAATTCAATAAACTTGAAGTTGAAAAGAAGGAAGAAATAATGATTTGGATATGAATGAGACAACCACATTGGTACTAAGGATGGCCAGTCTTACGTACCATATGGCACACAATATATAATTAGGTGGCGTCCCACCCGACTCTTCGTCATTCTGACAAAGTGTCTTACCATAACACTGTGTGTCCCAATCAGAAAGCAAATCTTGAGGGAAATAATTAAATTTAAAAGGAATGCAATATCCATCTTTTTGATATCTTCATGAGGAGTTTATTAAGAAAAGAAGTTCATACATTTTTAGGAATTAAATAGGAATATACACTGTAATATTGAGGACAAGAATGATACCATTGGTCACCATCCACATTCCACTTATGTTCATCTTTCGAGCTTGTTCGATCATATCCCAATTGTGTCATATAACAACTTTAGAGGGTACGCTAAAATACCTTCGCACATTAAGCATTATGATAGATTCTTACTTGTTCAGTCTTGCGTCTTTAACATCGCACCTACATGTATAATACTTTAATAATTCGATCATAATGGCATTCCCACCAGATAACTTCGAGTTTCCTCTTTTTAATTTAGAATAACCGCGAATCATTCAACATAACAATCCTTTTGTTAATAATATTCTTCTTTTGGAAAGATTTGGAAATCTTCCCAATCTTCTTCGGTCATGCTCCGGCTTCTGTTAAATCAATGAATTCTCCGAACTCTGATAGTCCTAGTAATTGGGTGAATAGTTACTCCGTACGCTGATTCTATTGTAAGTTTTATCAAACAATATGTGCATCTTACTGTTAGGAATAATCAACTTCTTCATAATCGCGGTTTACTTTGTTTTCTGAATTAACAATACTAAATCTAAAATAAGTATCCTTCCAGGTAATCCAGGTCTTTTAACAAACAAGAAACTCAAGTAGTAACTTGACAACCAATGTTTAAAACTTATTTTATTCAAAAAGACTTTTAGAAATTTTGTGAGGAAAAATCTTTTTCGAAAACTTGTTAAAAATTTTGAAAATCATAAATCTGGTTGTCCTTAATTTATGAGTTGGTTGTTGTCTTTCCTATAACAAGATACCAAGTTAAAGAAACGATCACACAAAGGTCCATTTACTTCCATTTATCTTCTCTTCTTCATTGGGTCTATTACCTTCCTTAATTGATGAAAACTTCAGCTGTCGTTGCATATTATCTTGTTCGTAGCTTCATTTCAAAGCTTCCATACTGGTAGTACTCTCGTTATCAACTTTGCAATCGTTAAGTGGAACAGACTATCCAATAGTCAACAAGTTGGCTAATGCCATATCACCTTATCACTATAAATATATCATATCATCATAGCACCATTAATTATCTTCAAGAAAGCTCTGAAACCAAAATCTCCTCTAACTCTCTTTTCAATACTTATCTACTCCATTCCACAAGCTAGTCACGGGTGGCCTAATCACTAATAGCTTCTTTTAATCTGGTAACAACTATCCTTCGAAACACCAGAATCTTCTTTCTAGACTTCTTCTCACCTTTATTTAAATCTCAAGTACTCACCATTCACTGTAACTCCCGAATCCATCCTCGTAGGTATTGTTGCTTTATAGGACAAGTTTTAAACTGAGGGTATAGAACAGGATGTAGGGTAAACTAAAGAGATACACTCACAGCCGAATGTCCAATAAAATAAAATTAAACAGATGGAGGTTCTTAAATAGGTAGTCTCGTGTCAAAAGGTGGTAGAATAGCGTAGAATAGCTTGAAGAGGTGCAACTGCCATAACAGAAGGTTGTACAATTAATACTAATGGAGGAACAAGGTGCAAGTCAAATCTGAGATAAGATGATGATCCTCGAACGGAAGGCTTCAAACGATCAAATGATACTGGGAAATCAGGATCTACCATTGCCGTTGTCTGGAAATCACGTCGCAAGCTAAAAACCCCGAATCGCAATACGAACCATGTCGGGGACCTACTATACAATCGCACTCAATCTCACAACGTCTTATCTTTTTATTTCATATTCCTAATCCTAACCCTCTACCCAATCCCGACAATTTAGGCTTGTTTCAGTGACTTATAACCTGTAGCTCTGATACCAACCTGTGGCGCCCTCCAAACCCGGTCAGAAGTTTGGGGTCCACAACACAAACACAATATATTAACCTGTATATGAAATATTAATTGCAATGACCCTGCTCTAAATAACCACGGATCGCAATAGGTTAAAGTATGAAAATAAGCCATAACCTTAAATTTTACTACAACGAACCAAATCCCAACTAATTTAACTTACAACTGACAATAAAATTATCCTTACAATCTTACTATCTCACTACCGCAATAATCTCCTGCTAGCTTGATTTAACTCAATCTGGAATCTTAGCTCGTACATTGAACTGGGAAACCTCGCTATCAACCATATCCTTCTTAACTGTAGAATACATAAAAAGATTCGCAAGAGTGAGCTAACTAGCTCAACAAGTCATAATAACAATAACTGAGGTTAAACAATGACCAAATGAGATAATTCAGATGAATCAAGTTTCTTTTTAACTAATCATTAGAAGTGGATATTCATTTTAAGTTTTAAAACCAAGGTTAGGCTGCTGATCCGTCACGCACTAACCCCGAGCAAAACACACAGCACTGCTCTAATTACTGGATCCAAGGCACACATTGGCCTAATTTGACCACGAATCTGGTCTGACCACGAATCTGGTCCACATAAGAAAACTATCCAATTCTAAAATAATTCAGTGTAATAAGCAATGTAATTCAATAAGCAAGATCATAATCAACATTAATAACGCATTTGTACAAAAGCGTAATGCGATTCATGAGTATCATAAGGGTATATCAAGGTATGTATGAGAAACGGTTTTCAGCCTGTAAAAGGATCAGATATTAGACAAATAATGGTTTTTCAAGGTATAGTTCTTTGATGTTTTAAGGAATGGTTGGAGTATAAAAGTTTCTGTGTTTTCAAACAATTTTGTTTCAGTGTTTGGTGTTTGGTAGTTATACATTAGGGGAGTAGTATCATATTTGTGTGATTTGGTATCTGAGGATCAACAAAGGATGGTTTACAAAGAATAAGGCTTACGGCTCAAGATCAAGAAAAAAATCAGGGTTCAAGGGTAAATAGTCACATGCAATATAAAACAGGAGTTATTTTGCATAATTATGACATGTTATGAAACAGTTCAAAAATATTTGTGATGTATTTTGGAGAAAAGTTCAGAAATACTTGCCTTACAGGCTTTACAACTATTACTGATCAATTCTGAGCTGACTCTGTCGCTCAGGCTTTAACGTCCAACCACTAAATCTCATTGGATTCGACCTCGACACTCAGGTTTTTCTGTTGAAACTCTACTGAGCTCGTCGACTGACCGCTAGGTTATCTTTAGTCCATCATCCACTTTCAGTGTTCCCGACTATGACCTACAGGGTCGAAATACCCTTCGTTAGATGTCTAGGTATGCTTGACATATCCCCTATACTAATTCTTACCCAACGATATTCAAACCCGACTCGCAATTATGAATATTATAATAACACACACAACAAATAGGGTTCACAATCTCGAAGATCGGTTCGGTGTTCGTTTTCGGAAAAATATATATATACTCTTTATTTTACGAAATCAGGTGTAAGTCATTTGTCATAGCCTATTTGTATATTCGAGGATTCAACTCAACTCAAATAAGAATGTAATAAGTAAATAGTGGATCGGCCGTCAGAGAGATCTCGCCAAGTAACATCTGTTAGAGGATTCAGAAACAACGTTCATCTACAGACTTGAAGAGTTAATTCACTGGAAGAAGTTCAAGAAATTGTTCAAGCCTCAGTGATGCAAATCAAGATTGTGGATTTAATCAAGTGACAGAGATCTCGTTAGAGTATCATTAATTACAAGGATTTAATCTGAAGAAAATCAAAGTATCAAAGTCAAGACATGAAGAAACGTCACGGAAGTTAGTCACTCATGAACCAGACAGTACATCGAGTGTCAACTTTGAAGTGGTGGAATTGATTCATAATTCTCAGTGATTTTTAGAAGATATTCAGAAGATTGGTTGCTGCTCAGGGTTAGTATTAATTCTCTATAAATTAATTAAGTCATATAATTTAATTAAGAAAATAAATTATATCTGCAAAGATTAATTTATTTGATTAATTAAATTAATTGATTAATTAATTCAGAATTAATATTAAGGTTTTTCAGAATTTAAATTGGATTAAAATTCATTTAAATTCAGCAAGTCAAACTGATTGTACTAGTATGACAATCGGTATGACAATCAATAGTCATACCGAAAGTCATGCTAGTACAAACAATTGTCTTGCCGAAAGTTACACTGGAAGAGAATTGTCTTGCTAGTTTAATCAGATTGTCTTGCTAGTACAAACAATTGTCATACCGAAAGTCTCTCCATTTCAACAGATTGTCTTGCTAGTACAATTGGATTGTCTCACCGATTATCATTGCAGTTCATTCTATTATGTTGTTTGATTAAAAAGAAGCAGAAGCAGAACACAATCAATCATCCAGAACACAGAAGTCAAGAACAAAGTAGAAAAGAAAATCAAAAAGAAATATTTCATCTTTTCATCTGCATACTTCAAGATTAAATTTCTAGATTGTAAAGTTAAATCCAATCCACTAGAAATCTTTATCTTGCTCTTGTGTAACAATCTAGCGGATCAAAATCCCTAGAACTTAATCTCAAATCGCGTTTAGCATTTGATTCTAATTATTGCAAAAATAGAAAAAGTTCATGTCGAATTTATTCTAAATTTGTGATAATTAATTTGAGATTAATTCCTTGTAATCGATACAGTTGTTGTAACACCTTTCAAGTTTAATAATATTCTTATTTAACTTGAATTTTGTTTCACATTTTTTATTCCGCATTTATTCGATTATTCGGTACTGTTTGTATTCAACCCCCCCTTCTACAAACTAATTGGGACCTAACAATTGGTATCAGAGCCTTCTGATTAACGAACAAATCAAGATCCTAGACTTTTGTGATTTTTCAACTCCTTGAATTTTTATTTATTCAAAAATTTATAATGACTTCACAAAAAGTTAGAACCGTTAAAATTCCACTATTTGATAAAGAAAATTATATCATGTGGAAGAAGAAGATGCTCTTGTTTTTACAAGTGGCAAATCCCAAATTTTCAAACTTGTTAAAGAAGGGGATAAAAACTCCGATGGTTGTTGAACCGGAGGTGATAGAGATGATGTTGTGATCACCAAAGCCAGAACCTATCCTAAAGATCCTGAAGATTTTACTCCTGATGAAAAGGAAGAAGCCTCCTTGGATGCCAGCCTTCAATTAATTTTAATTGATTCCCTTGATCCCTTGCTTGATGAACAGACATGTGATGAACTGTAAAAATTCCAAACACATGTGGGAAACTATTGAGGTGATCAATGAAGGCACAGAGGAAGTTAGGGAGAACAAGTTGGAGATCCTAACCTCTGAATATGAACATTTTAAATCAAATCCAGGAGAAGGAATTACTGAAGTGTTTGAGAGGTACAATGCGTTGATCAACAACCTGAACATCAATGGAAAATTTTATTCAATCAGGGAGGTCAACAAAAAGTTCCTTTTAACACTGCCAACTCATCTTGAACATAGAATCACTGCCATTAGAGAAGCTAGAGATCTGAGTGAGATTTCTTTGGACAGGCTCTATGGAGTGTTAAAAACCTATGAGTTGGAGCAGATTCAACAGAAGGAAGTCTACGGGAAGGATAAAATGGTCAGCACATCTACTGCACTTGTAGGTGAAGGTCAACAATAACAGCAATCTCAACAATTGGAGAGAATGGTACAATGTTCCAAGGCTGAGGAAAATATGTTAGTAGCAAAATATGATCCTCCTACTACAAATCAATCAAGTGATAATTTTTATTCCTTGGAAGAGCTGGAGCAATTGGAAGACGAGTCAATGGCCCAAATTATCAAGAGATTCTCCCATGTCAGATTCAAGAGGAATCCCAAGCTTAAGTACAAGTCCAACTACAACAAATTCCAGAAAGGTGGATCTTCATCCTCTAACACCAGCAGTTGTGGATACAAAACAGGGATGGTTGATCGGAGCACCATCAGATGCTATAACTGCAATGAGTTGGGACACTTTGCCACAGAATGTAGGAAGCCAAAGCAAGTAAGAAAGAACTCTGAAAGGGCTTATCTGGCAAAGGGAAGAAGCTGGGATGATACTGACAGTGAAGATGAAGAAGAAGGAAATCTTGCTCTTATGGCTATTGATGGAAAAGCTTCATCGTCAAGAATAGAGGTAAAACTTTCTGATGCTGAAATGGTTTATCATCTAAGAGGCAACTTAAATAATGCACGTCGTGATAATGAACTGTTAAGTTTACAGATCAAAGACCTTGAGAAAGAGGTCAATGAATTAAGACTTGTGTATATTAATCAAGACAAATTAAAAGAACAAGTATCTTTTCTAGAGAATAGAGTTGACTGTTACAGAAAACTCGAAACTATTCTCAAAGACAAGATCACCGGTCTTGAGACTAAGGTTAGAGCCTACTTCAATTCTTGTTCGAAGGCTAAAGAGTTCTACAGTAAGCAATCTGTTAATCAAACATCTGGAATAGGTTATGATTACAATGTTGCTATTGGAGAATTAGGCATAAACTCCCCTCCTCATGTCTGTGCTAAAGGGAGGGAAGTACCACATGTGCTTAAGGGTGTTGATGAACCCCTCTATAAACCATCAATTGCTGAACCATTTGATGTGACCTCTTCTGTTATTCAGGAAGAAATATGTGTTGAAGATCATGCTAATGAGAAGGTTGTTTCCAAGTCAAGTGTGTCGAAAGTTCCAGTCAAAGTTGTGAAAGCAACTGAGACTAACTCAGACACACATGAGTTGGATAACAAAAATGCCATGTCTGCCATGCATAAATTACCTGCTATTAATCACTCTCATAAAGCATGTGGTGTTTCTAATTGTATGTCTTGTGCTTTTAATATGATGTATGCTTATTTTAATGGTAAGCATGTTTCTAATGATAAGACTACTCCTCGTCAGCATGTGAATAACAAGAAGCATGATAGGTCTAAGACTGCTAGTCCTTGTAAGGCTAGAAAGGAGACATTTGTGCCTAAGCTTAAACAGAAATTTGTTAAGGCTGTTTACAAGGTCAAATGTTTAGTCATTGAGAAAGTTGAGACAATTAAAATTAAAAATGTTGTTTTGCCTGACAAAGGACAGTTCTACAAGAATGCCGGGCCCAACCAAGTTTGGGTTCCGAAGAAGGGTTAATCCATTTGTGTTGCAGGGCATTAAAACAGGTGAAACCGGGAGTGTGGATTCTTGACGGTGGATCATCAAGACATATGACCGGAGATAAAGCCCTGCTATCAAATGTAGATTGAGAAAGCTGGCCCCCTGGTTACCTTTGGAGATAACAGCAAAGGTTTATCCGAGGGATATGGCTGTTTGCAAGCTGGTAATGTTATCATTGAACTTGTAAATAGTTTCTATATTTTTGCTATATTTATATAAGTTTTTATTTGTATTTTCTGTAATTTTAAATATTGTATGATATATGAAATTGAATGTTGATATCTTGTTGATAGATATTTGGTATTTAATTCATTGATATTTATTTTTATTATTATTATCTGTATTGTATTATTTTATTTTTATTTTTATTTTATTTTATTTTAAATATTATACAACATAACAATTAGTATCTAAAGTACTTGACAAGTATCTGTCAATGATATGTTGTTAACATTATGTTGCAGATATTTGTAAGCTTTTGACATGAATGAGAATTACTTAGACTTTACCCTAAGTGATCAATGTTTTATCAAAAACTCATTCATATTAAAAAACAAAATCAAACTTCTTTCTACATTAGTGATTTCCTATTTCATGTAAAATCCTTTGAAATCACTATTGTACATCATTACTCTCAAAAGATTAAATGTATAATTTTTATTCATTATAAATCTTAAATACATTTTATCTCTATAGTGCCATATATTCTGTGTTACAGGTTCAGTCTCCAATGACTTTCTTTCATTGACAGTCATGAGGTTGAAAACCCACAACATCTATCCCAGACTGTAAAGACAAACACATAAACAGAACCAACCAACACTCTCTTACCACTAAATGTAGTATGAATGAGCGTGAGGGAGATAGTGCCTTAGTGCACCACATAAGGAAGGTTCTGTAGTCAACCCAGTAGCTCTGTCTCCTACAAAGATGAGTAGTATTTAAATCGAGACAACTGCTAGCCCCCATACATCTTCTCAAAAAGATGTAATGGCTGAAAAGGCACAAAAACAGTTACTAGATTCATTCTCTCAAAAGGGTGCGTCTATTGAAATTTGCCTGTCGGCCAAGGTATCCGATGTAGTGTCACCACCTCAAATATAAACAATTCTTAATGCACAAGGAGAGGTTACACACACAAAGGATGAGTTGACGGAAACAAGAGTCTCGACCATTTTAAGGTCAGATTCTATTGTTCAAGGTTCGTTAATGGACCAATTGCCTTTACAGGTGTTAGGAGAGGATACTGATCCAAAAGCCATATGTCAGTGGTCAGTGTCTACCTCCCCAGGCTTAAATCCCCTGGATGTATCTGCGGATAGTGGATCTGACATAGGCGCAGATCGGCAACTTGTTGACAATGATTCAGATATTACCTGATGAGTCACAAGGAAATGTCTTCACAGACATTAGATGGGAACCTTGATCTCTATGCTAAATTCTTTGGATCATTGTTTACCTTCCCAGAATTCAAATCTGGAACCCTAAAAGGGAAACTAGCAACTTGTAGATTATGACTCAGATTCATCTGACGAGTTTAACAAAGATGGGGATTTGCGAACTCCCATTGCACCACCTGTGACCTCCTTAAGGATGGCTAAGGTGATTTTCCTTGCAGGTACAGCTGGATTATGGAGCTATGAGAGAAGAGTGATACACTTGTGAGAATGAGTGTAAACACGAGTGGAGAGAAGAGTAAAACACATGTGAGGTACACTAAACAGAATCACACACTCACAGTAAGGAAGAAAGAGAAACTTCTTGTTATTTCTTTTCCAACCAAGTGAAATATGAGAACTCCTTCAGACGACGGCATACATTCCTTCTTTAAGGGGGAGATAAAAGCTTAAGTAATAGTTTGGAGGATTCCTCAACTAAGGGGGAGAAATAACAGGGAGGAAGAAAAAGATCATATGTACACTACACCACACCATTGTTGTTTGTAACTACGGATCCTATTGTACGGGAGAGGTGGTAAACACAAGGTGATTTTCTAGTAAGGGAAGAAACTGTTTTCAAAAGGGGAGTACCATTGGTTTTTAACTGCGGATCCTATTGTACGGGAGAGGTGGTAAACGAAGGTGATCTTCTTTAATCAGTTGATTCTCATAGGGGGGAGAAGCAAGAGAGATATGGGCTTCTCAACAGGAAATGTGGTTGTACAAATGAAGATGTAACTACTTGAAGATATGTTCAGTCTAGAGGAACATCTACTTGGAATCTGGAAAATGTTAAATCTAGTCCAGAACTTTTCTACTATTTACTTTGCATTTCTTTTTATATCTTTTTCTTATTTGTTAGTTGAGTTATCCTCTAGGTATTTGTGTGTTATTGTCTAACAAACAAATAGGGGGAGATTGTAAGTCATATGTCATAGCCTATTTGTATATTCGAGGATTCAACTCAACTCAAATAAGAATGTAATAAGTAAATAGTGGATCCACCGTCAGAGAGATCTCGCCAAGTAACATCTGTCAGAGGATTCAGAAACAACGTTCATCTACAGACTTGAAGAGTTAATTCACTGGAAGAAGTTCAAGAAATTGTTCAAGCCTCAGTGATGCAAATCAAGATTGTGGATTTAATCAAGTGACAGAGATCTCGTCAGAGTATCATTAATTACAAGGATTTAATCTGAAGAAAATCAAAGTATCAAAGTCAAGACATGAAGAAACGTCACGGAAGTTAGTCACTCATGAACCACACAGTACATCGAGTGTCAACGTTGAAGTGGTGGAATTGATTCATAATTCTCAGTGATTTTCAGAAGATATTCAGAAGATTGGTTGCTGCTCAAGTTAATATTAATTCTCTATTAATTAATTAAGTCATATAATTTAATTAAGAAAATAAATTATATCTGCAAAGATTAATTTATTTGATTAATTAAATTAATTGATTAATTAATTCAGAATTAATATTAAGGTTTTTCAGAATTTAAATTGGATTAAAATTCATTTAAATTCATCAAGTCAAGCTGATTGTACTAGTATGACAATCGGTATGACAATCAATAGTCATACCGAAAGTCATGCTAGTACAAACAATTATCTTGCCGAAAGTTACACTGGAAGAGAATTGTCTTGCTTGTTCAATCAGATTGTCTTGCTAGTACAAACAATTTTCATACCGAAAGTCTCTCCAGTTCAACAGATTGTCTTGCTAGTACAATTGGATTGTCTCACCGATTGTCATTGCAGTTCATTCTATTCTGTTGTTTGATTAAAAAGAAGCAGAAGCAGAACACAATCAATCATCCAGAACACAGAAGTCAAGAACAAAGCAGAAAAGAAAATCAAAAAGAAATATTTCATCTTTTCATCTGCATACTTCAAGATTAAATTTCTAGATTGTAAAGTTAAATCCAATCCACTAGAAATCTTTATCTTGCTCTTGTGTAACAATCTAGCGGATCAAAATCCCTAGAACTTAATCTCAAATCGCGTTTAGCATTTGATTCTAATTATTGCAAAAATAGAAAAAGTTCATGTCGAATTTATTCTAAATTTGTGATAATTAATTTGAGATTAATTCCTTGTAATCGATACAGTTGTTGTAACACCTTTCAAGTTTAATAATATTCTTATTTAACTTGAATTTTGTTTCACATTTTTTATTCCATATTTATTCTATTATTCGGTACCGTTTGTATTCAACCCCCCCCTTCTACAAACTAATTGGGACCTAACATCAGGGTTATCGATTAGGCAAAATATTTCATTACATCGTACAACCAAGTTTCGTATATAAAACATACATATATACATATAGTCACTCGACGTCCCGATAATCATTGGATACGTTCCCGTATTTACATAATTCAGTTTCCCGGAAATCGGGCAGCGTCTCCTTTGTTTATCGGACTACCCATCGAAACATCAGTCGACGTCAATTCAATAACTACAATCCAATTCACCTTAACCACAATCCCAACCACCAGTTCAACCCAACAATCAATCCAATCACAATTCGTCATCTAAATTACGTACTCGACTTTAATGTAAAATCAAATTCTTGTTTCAAAGATAATTTTACGAATTTATTTATTTGTTTTAAAATATTAGGACTCAGTTATATCATCACCGTCCACCATCGGCTCGCCGAAACTCATCGCCGACGGCGACAAAATTTACGGGTACCCGATTAATTTTGGGTTTCCAACATAAATTTCTTCGATTAATCAAATTATTCTCCGCACAAAAATATATTACATCACGAAATTACTCAATGAGTTCTCTGCAGAAAATACCAATTTCGATTAATAATCACAAAATCGAAGCAACACAGAGGTTACAGTAATCGGAAAGTATTAAGACAATCGAAAGTACAGGAATGCAACCACAATCACACAACAGCACAAACACTTGACTGCACATACACGCGCGTGTATATACACGCGCATATACATACATACCATGATACAAGAAGCTGGCAGCAATGGTAGCACAACCGGGGAAGAAACCGGGACTAACAGAGATGGGGGTCACCGGAAAGGGGTACGGCGGCGCCAGAAACAACAGGGAAGGAGAGAAACAGAAAGGAAGAGGGAGAGAGAAGATGTGAGAGAGGGATAAGGAAGAGAGGACTGTGTTGGTACCTAATTAGTCTAATTTTTATGTTTAACAGATAATATCACACAACACTCTAAGTGTTAGCAACTGCCACGTATCATAAACGCAGCAAAAACCAAGCCTGAGAAGTAAACACGTGTCCTGTTATCTCGGTTTCTCCAGAAATTCGTGAATAATCGAACCAAGTTGCGGGTAAAATAAACCCGAAAAATTATTAAAATAGTTCTCAAATATTACAAATAATCTGAAGTTATTAAAAATAAAATTTTCATAATTTTTAAAGTATTTTTTTAAAACGCAACTTACATCCGTATTTCACAACTAACGAACTGAGCTACACTTAAAACAAATTCAGAAAATTACGAGAGTAGTTTTAAAATATTATAAATATTCTGAAGTTTATAAAGACATAAATTTTGAAATTTTAAAATTTTAAAATAATTCCTGAAACACAATGTATACCCGCTTTTATCAATAAAACGAAACAACGGGCGCGTGAAATTAATCCCGAAAATTTCCAAAATAATTTTAAAATTCTCGGAATATTCCAAACTTTAATAAATATGAGTTTCATAATTTTTGAAGAATTTTAGAATTAAATATGGATTTTACAAATAAAAGCAATCAGAAAATCATTTAAAGATAAATAATTAATAAAATATTGATTTCTCAATTTTATAAAATCCTAAAAATAATTATTGTAATTATAAAATCATAAAAATAATTTTAGAGACATTCCCAGTATTTACGTAAATAAATTTGCACCAAATCCACTTTTGAAAAATGAAAATAATTCAATACGACTCCATAATTAATCACACAAACAACCCGGTACATTATAAATCACGCATCAATAATCAAAAAATACATAGCGGTCAAACCAATACACATATTTTATTTATTTAATAATTTCCATAATTACATAATCAAATAATTCAAAAATACACGAGTCGTATACAAAGGACTTGGTAGTAGTACAATGACTCTTAGGATTGAGGGAAGAGAGTGAACTGAGTGAGAGGCTGGGTTGCTCCCAGGAAAAAGGAGAGAAAATGAGTGAACCTATACAGTCCATTTCTTCAGGACTGGCAAAAGTGAGTGAGGGGAGTCCCATCTTAGATGGTGAAGGTGAGGGTGTGAGGGTGGGAAGCCAAGGGGAGCCCTTGATGCAACAAAAGAGAGATCATGAGAGAAATGTAGGTACTGGAGAGATAAGAATGGACACCATTGCTAGTGAGTCAATGAATGTCAGTGATGCAGAAAGGAAAAGACTATTTTAGCAAGAATATCAAGTTGTCATAGATTTTATTTCACCAGATGCTGAGACATTTACTCATCTTGTTACAGCTTATCAAGCTCTAGCTGTACAGGGCAATGAGGAGGCTGAAAAGATGCTCAACTTAATGCACACTACTCAATCTCTATAAAGAGAAAATGATGCAATCACTGCTATGCCTTCAACTACTAGCAGTGATTTTGAACTGGCTGAAGACTCATTTGGGGATGCTGGTGGGGATGATGAGGAAGACAACATGAGCATAGGGGGAGATGCAGATATTCCTGCCTGGATGCTAATTAAAGAATGTTCCTACTCACATCTCCAATCCACACTATTCAAGCTCATTCATGACACCCAAAAAGCCATTTAAGCATCTAAAAATGCCAGCACAAAGAGACTACTTACAGCACATCTTGAAGCTCTTCAACTGCACAAAATTCAAGCTCTCCAACACAGTCAAAGTGTGGATGAAATTAAGCAAGAAGTTTCTGAAGTAAAATAAGTTTTCAGAGCAAGGTTGGATGCTATACTTCCTGGAACCACCATGACTGAGATAACTCAAAAACTAAGGAAGGAAGCTGATCTCAATAGAAAGGTTGAGGCCATAGACTCTAGATTATCAGTTGTGGAGAAGTCAGTGGCCAAAATACTTGGTAACCAAGAAACTCAGACTGCTCTGCTCCAACAGTTGGTGGCTGCTCAACTCCCTTCCACCCAACAACTTGATGCTAACAAAAAGGGGGAGAAATGCTCATCAAGTGAGGGGGAGAAATAGCTCAACATTCAAGTCAGCAAAGTAATTGTGCCAATAATTGCTTTCACTAAGCCACCAGCCATGGACAGCATTGACATCATCAATCTGGCAGCAGCAAAACTGGAATCAAATGAAAAACTGCTAAAGATTGATGTAGCAGTAGCTGAGAAGGAACTACAAGAAAAATGGAGAAGAATAGATGAAGAAATTCAACAGAAATTCGGACCAATTCAGAAATCAGACAAAATCTTTAATCATCACTCTAAAGTCAAGCAAATTTCTGTGAATGAGATGAGTTTAAACTATCTGGAAAAAGGTCAAACATCTTGCATAAAGTCTCCAAAGGAAAATCTGGTCCTGAAGCCTAAAAGAAACTACTCAAAGTTTTCAGACAAAAAACCTATGGATATTGTGTATGAACACCTAGGCTAGATGAGAAGAAGCTGTTGGTTAGGTCAATTGTATTTTTCAAAGATCCTACTGATTCAGCACTTAAAAGAAGAATTGCCAAAATCTACAGAAATGGTAAAGAAATTTGTATTGTGGATGGACACCCTCTGTTTGTAGAAGCTAAGAAGGAATAAAAGGAAAGAATCAGGCAAGAAAGAAGCAGGCTGTCTTAGATGCTAAGAAGCTCAAACAAGGGAAGGAGCTGTTATCTTAACCAAACTTCAAGCTATGATGACTACAACAGAGATTTCTGCACAACCATCTGTAATTGCTGAACCTCAAGATCAGAAAGTGCAAGATGCACCACAACAGAAAAGAAGATTCAGGTACAAGCTTCCCTCTAAAAGAAAATTGGACTTCAGTGATGAGGAAATGCAAGATTACATTCCCAAAAAGTCTACAACTTCAACTCAGACAACCAAACCCTCAGTGGTATTTGAAGAATTCAAGGTGGTGGATCCAACTAGGAATACTCATGGTGAGCCCATAATTCCAAAGGATGAGCCAGTAGACTCGGATAATTTGCCAATTCATGAGCTGAATTTTCCTATCTTCAACAAGCCAAAGAAGACAAAGGCTAGAGCAATCAAGAAAGTGAAGCATGTGACTCTTAGATCCAAGACCCTAACCAAATCTCAACCCACAGTCAACAAGGAAGATCTCTTATACATCTGTGACATCAAGGAGTTCTCTGAAATAAACCTCTACTTGGAAGAATTGCAAGAAGTAAGAGGGATTGATGCATACAGACATCTTCCTGAAAGGATAGTGTTCAAGTATAAGGGAGGGAAAGAGATCATATGGTCACTTCACAGGATTCTTCAAGAAAGCCAATCTGTACTGATAAAGGTCTATTCATCCTTCAAGAAGAACTTTGAATTTAATGTGACTACAAGGAGAATAGTCCTGAAGAAAATAGAGGAGCTAAGGAGAAATAGAGCCAAAGATGCACTCCCATAACTCTGTCTATTCCCTTCACAGGAAAGAGAGTGCATTTGAGGCCTTATCAGCTGATGAAATTCATGGATGATAAGGGAGTTAGAAGATTCTTCAGACTGGATGACCAACTGAGTATCTCTAGCAATGAGACTATTTTGGAAATGCAAGAAATGTTGGATTTATCTGAAGCTGATGAACTTGAATTCCACAGACAACTCCAAAATCAGATAGAAAAGAACAACATGAGGCTTGGGAAGAAATCCAGACAATCAAGGAAATAGATTTATCTGCTCAGACTAGAAGAGCACCTTGATAATGATTATGAACAACTTCTTTGTATACTTTGCTTTGTTCAATTTTCAGTAAATATTGTAGCCCTTATCAGTTTTATCTACTATATTTCAATCTGTATCATTAGGATGTTTTGTTATCATCAAGTTTCTCTTAATTTATGGCTACAATTCCAGTAGACATAAATTGGGGGAGATTGTTAGGAATATGTTATGAACTTGATGATAAATTAAACAAAACACCTTAGTAAATTTAACTTAGTGAATTTTGTAGCACTCAACGGATGATCAAATATAGTCCCGAAGGATGATTTAATATAGTCCCGACGGATGACAATTTGACATCCACTAGGTGAGTAGCTTATGTTACAAATAAGTATTGTAGCACATTTCTACAAACAACTTTGTGTAGATTCTGTAGAAGTATATGAGTCATGTTGACTACTAGTAGATATGCAGAATAGGTTGATTAACTATAAATATGAGATATCTTGTAATTCTGTATAAGTGAAATGGAGTCGAGTGACAAATAGCTACCCGACGGATGATCAACAAAGCTACCCGACGGATGATCAACAAAGCTTCCCGACGGATGACAAACCTGTACCCGGCGGATGATCAAATTCAAATATCTGTTGACAGTGAAAACACAGTCACATGCGTTGGGTGTTTGCAAAAGGAATGTGGCAGCCCGTTAAGAAGGAATTTGAGAGCAAAGAAGCATTACATTTCCATGCTATTGTGAAGATATTCAAAGATGCTGGAATAGAGTAGTGAAGCAGCATGGAGTTAGACTAGATATGTTTGTTTTATTATGTTAGGTCACACACACTGTAGAAGGGGGTTGAATACAGTGTTTATCACAATCAAATCAAATTAAAGAACTCAAGTAACAGAAAACAGACTTTATTCAATATAATAAACTCTGTTACAATATAGAATTGTCCTCTCTCAGTGATGAACAAATATCACGAGAGCTGCTAGGGTTACAATGAATATTATTCTCGATAATGATAACACATATAGTGTAAACCCTATGTCTGTGTTTATATACTACACAGTTACAAGATAATCGCTAATTGATATGGAATATAATTATGCTTCCTAAAATATATCAATCAGTTATCTTTTCTTCCAAGTATTCTATTCTTCACAGATTTCCTTCTTCATGCATATCTCTTCTTACGTTTGTCTTGATCTTTTTTCCTTTCAATCAGCCGCCTTCCTTATCTGAAAGTTTCCTTTAAGTCCTAATATTATCTCCTGATAAATATCTCCCGAACCTTAAGTACTGATAACTTAAGTTCTGTCTTCAGTATAAGTGCTGATTTCCAGTTAAATACTGATTTGTCCTGTTTAAGTAAGATCTGAAAACTAAACACAAATCATATTATACATGACATTATCAAATATATCTAACAATCTCCCCCAACTTGTAAATTAGCATAATATACAAGTTTAACAGATATTTGATGATGTCAAAAACATTAAGTACAAATGCATGAGAATTTGACTAGATAACTACAACTTACAGTCCTTAAAGATTTACCAACTTTAACTTCTGATAACAACTTCAGTCTGTATACACATCAGAATTTGAGCAGTTGTAGATCTTGACTTGGCTTCACTTTCTGATCTCTTCAATATCAGGAGTTGTTCTGAGATAGTTCTTTAACAAACATCTCTCAGCATATCTGAGTTCATCAATCATCCTCCTTTTAGCATCTTTAAGCTCTGTAGTATCTTTACCAGTTTGGAAGATAGCATATCTGAGATCATTAATTTTTGCTTTTCTCAACTCCTGATCTAGTCTGATGACATAGGCTTTGTCAGACTCTAGATTGAATTCAAGTCCCTTAATACCAAGATATATTTAGATCTTTACAGTATTAGGCTTCATATCAACAATATCACCCTTGTGATCTCTGTACTTAGGACAGTATGTGCTGTCAGACTTCACAGAATAAAGCTTCTTCTGTCTCTGAATTTGAGTCTTCAAATAATTTGCAGCACTTTCTATTAATCTGTCCTTCACTTGAAGTAAGAATAAAACATGTTCTAGTTCCTCAAAATACTTCAGTGGTATAGCATTTTCCCTTATATGGTAAACCCTTCCATCTGTCATGAAATATAACAAGATGTGTTCTTTCGAGAAGGTATGGTAAACCATCTGTACAGATTCAAGTTGATTCAATCTTTCAGGAGTTGCTCCAACACCTGGTTCACTTAAGGAAGTTGGATCATTGGTTGTGTTCTGCACTCTTCTTTCATCAGCACTACCCAATCCAGATTTATCTCTTGCTTCCTTTCCAATAACCACTCTTGCTTCAAAACTACTTGCTGCAGTCTTCAAAGGTTGAGTCTGTTTGGATTTAGTGAATCCTGGTAGGAGTAACTTTGAGGATTTAACATGAGCAGTGTCAGAGGTTTCCTTTAACTTATCTTCTGAAACCGAGCCAACTTGAGCTATGTCAGAGGTTGCTTGCTTCATAATTATATCAGAACTTACAATATCTTGACTCTGAACAACTTGAGCCATGTCAGAGGTTGTCTTAGAAATCTTCCTTGAAGTCGGAGTAAGATTAGCATCTTCATCATAAATTTCTTCATCCATAGGAGGCACATAAACCTTTACAGGTTCACCAACTTTTTCTTTGCCCTTGGACCTTGGATCTATCTGTAATTGTGATTTGGCCTTGGTTGCCACAGGATTTGTCCTTTCTTTTATCACAATGCCTTTAGCCGTAGGAAGTTTTTTTTCAACAACAGAAGCTTCAGATTTGGAGATGACTTTTTCTAACTTAAGTCTAGCTTCTTCTTCCTTTAGACTCTCAAAGTCCATTCCTGGATTTTCTTTCAGAAATAACTGTCTTGAAATTTCTTCATCAAGTTCCAAAAGTTCATCAGAACTTATCCTTTTACCAGTATCAGAAGTTATTCTTCTCCTAGTATCAGAACTTGTTCTTTGACTTGTAGTTCCAGTTCTACTTGATGAGAGACCTCCACCTTGACCATGACCTCCACCCATTCCAGAGTTTCCCGGGTCATTACCATCATCCTTTTTCTTCAGTGTCTTAACAGGTTTGCATTTGGACTTAATTACCTTCTCCCCCTTTTTGGCATCAGCAGGTAAAAGAAGAGAGACAAACAATTCCACTGAGGATTGGATCTCATTGAATTGATCTTGCTGAGAAGCTTGATTTTTCAAAATGTCATCAATATGAGATTGTTGCTTCTCTTGGGTTTTCTCAATGTAGGCAATATTGTCAAAGGTAGGTTTGAAAAACATCTTCTTGTCCAGCTTGACAACTGTATCTTGCTGATTCAAGGATTCTTGAATCTTGTCCACCTTGGCCTGAGTTACAGATTGTTGACCTTGAAGATGCCATGTACTAAGTGCAGTAACTCTTAGTTGTGTCTTGAAATCATCATTGACTAGCATCTCATTAGCCTTTGCCAAGTGCTGAGCAATAATCTTTTCAGAAGGAACAAAACTGACTGAGTTCCATTCTTTAGTCCACTCTTGTCCTCTAGGAGTTTCAATCCAAGGGACTGGTGCTTCCCCTATAATAAACTTCTTGACTATCTCATCTTTTGAAGGAGCTTGTAGAGGTGCATGTCCAGAAGGACCAGCTGCATCAGCATCTGCATTTGTAGCAGCATTACCAGTATCATCAACATTTGCAGCATCAGAACTTACAGAGTCAACATCTTCATCATCCTCTGATAAAAGAACAGTATGAGAGGCTAGGGAGGCTTCAACATCATCCTCAAAGTGCTGATCTCCAACTAAGTTCTGATCAACAGCCACATTCTGATGCTCACCTAAAATCTGATCTTCAGTATCTAGATGCAGAGAAGGTGTTGTAGGCAATTCTGGATTAAAATCAGCATCAGGAATTGGTGTTGTTGGTGGAGTGACTTGAGTTGGTGGAGCTTCTAGATTCAAAACCTGAGGCACTTCCAAGTTATGTATGTTAATTTCATCACTTGGCCCCCGGGAATCAGCATGAACTGGAGACTGATGAGTTGCATGAAGGTCTGGATCAGCACTAGGAGAATTGTGAGCTTCAACAGGGTCTTGTGAGATCAGAGATTCCTGACCCCCTTCCTTAGCTGCTGCTTCCATTCCTTTACCAGAATCTTCAGGCCTTTTTGTCAATGATTTGAATCTTTTAGCTTTTAAGGAGACTGTAGGAGCTGTATCATCAGAATTATGCTTTCTAAGCCTTTTTAGGGGCCTAGAACTCCCAATATCAATATTCTCCTGAGAAGAGACCTTCTCAGCTTCTAGAACAACATGTTCTGATACAAGAACCTGTTCCTCAACATCTGATTCATCTCGCAGAATGAATCTCCTTCTCTTCTGTTGTGTTTGAGGTACTTTCTTAGTCCTCTTAGGTTTGGAAGATGAAGGCTACACTGTAGGATCTAAAGGTTGAGGTTGAGAAGTTTGAGGTGGTTGAGGAGAAGTGGTAGGTGCTGATGGATGAGGTTCAGATGGTTGGACATCAGGATATAGTGCATTGTATTTAACGGGATCATAGGTTATTAAGGCTTGTTTGACAGATAAAGGAATTAAGAGGGGTCTTAACACAGCCTTCTTATTATCAGTAGATAATAAGTCAGTAAAAGCTCTTTTAGCTATTTTGAATAATGAAATTAATTCACTAATATTTCGGGGCTTATTATCACAACAGAAATTATAGATATTCTGACAAAATCTAGAAAAATAAACAGTAGATCTATCTTCATTCATTATGTCCCCAATAAAACCTAAGACAGCACTTGCATAGTCAAAATCAGTTTGATTTATGAGAGCATACCCGATTTGTTGGCTGAATATGGGAATTGCAATGAAATTGGAACATTTGTTTGCAAAAGCCTTGGTTATGCAATCAAAGAAGAAACTCCATTCCCTCCTTATGAAAGATCTCTTCAACTGGCCCAGCTTTGCCAATGTCCTCTCATATCCCAGACTGGCCATCATGTTTTCAAGAACTGGCTCGTCAATAGTAGAATAAACACAGTTCTCAGGTAGCTGCAGTGCTTGTCGAACCGTAGACAATATCACAACATACTCATCCTCCCCTGATGAAAAAATAATACTTGGGGACCCTTGAGCACCACCATCATCATATACACCGCTTCTCCAGAACTCCAGTACTTGAGTACCAGAGACTGCTTCGGGTTCAGTCAGAGCATACCCAATATCAGAATTAGAAAGAAAGTCCTGAATGAAGTGAAGTTCAGAGGGTGCTTCTGACTTGCTAAGAATAGTGGAGAAGTTATTAAGAACAAACGTAGCTCCATCGAAAATTATGTCCTTGGGTGCCATGAGAAATACGTGAGAGAAAAAAATTGCCTGTTAGGTGTTTGATAGAATGTCGGTATGAAAAATTGTCAGTTGATGAGAGAGAATAAAAGTAAAAAGAGAGAGATAAAATATGAAAGTAAATAAAAGATTGTACAATCTTTTCTCTCTTTTACTTATACACGGTAAAAAAAATAACCGTTGAGACACCTGTCAGACATGCAGCAGTAAAAGATAATTAATGGGCACGGGTATTCAGTAATCATTACTTATCACATGCAGTTTTTCAAGGAAAACCCGTTCCACTTACCAAGTAATCCCTTTAATCAAGGACGTTCAGTTTTATTTTAAATTTTAAAACTGTTGCCACTTAATAAATTATTATTACTGCTTTACCAATATTCTGAAACAAAAATGACCAATGAGAGAATGACCATAAATAAACCAAGTAAACAAATACTGCCACGTCGGAATCAGAACTTGATTTGCATCAGAGCTAAAAATGTCATCAGAATATGGTCAGTATCAGGATTTAATAAATCATCAGAATATGAAACGACTCAGAGACAAAATCTTGCAAAAAGATAAAATTTCATTAATATATTAAGCAAATACATTTCATGAAACTTAGATTACATGCTTAAAATTACAAGATTGTCCTAAGATACAAATCCTAACATTAACAGCTTTAGTCCTAAGCTATGAAGACAGACAAAGCTGACGGTGAAGAGAAACAGATAGATAACAATTATTTCTTCTTCCTACTCTCAACAAAGAGAACAGCAAGACGAATGATTCACTCATGCTTTTGGAGAGCTTCTCTCATTTCCTCTTCCAGACACTCAAGATGGCGATGATAGTCCATATAGAAGAATAATAGGTCTGTGTGAACCTCTTTGGGAACAGAGTCCCAGTATCATCAGGAATGGTAGTGACATGCCACTCCTGCCTCCACTCAGCACAGTTCAACTCTATATTAAAAGAGTCATAGTTCAGGACCAAGTTGAAACGAACCATGTTTTAGATGAGGATGTAAAAAGAGTGAGTTGGAGAGAAAATGAGAGAGGTGTTGGCTGGAATGAGGTGTTGGTTTATATAACCAATAGAATACTAAGAGACGCAAGGAAAATTGAATGGTTACAGGTAGAAATAATTCTACCTCGTCTCCCTAGACTGATGAGTAATTATGACAGCCATTGGAAGCTTAAACAAGAGTTAATGAGCACACTGAACCAGTAAATAAATTACCATCCATTTACGAGTACCATTAACCCAAATTATATTGACTGTTAATATCTCACCCAAACATATTCTAATTGAAAATAAGACTGTTTCGGATTTTAACCACAAATAAGTCAAGTAAGGAATCAGGATTTAATATCAGAACTTAGACTTATATCAGAACTTAACAATCATCAGAACATGATTCCTTAACTCGAAAGGTGAATGCCTATTTCTGTCATTCTTCACACAAATGTTGATGTTGTTTCTTCATAACTTAATCATCAAAGCTTCCATCAGAACTTGTCCTCAGAATTTATGCAACTGACACTTAAACTATTCATCTAAAAGAACATTTATCACCATATTAATTTTCATCATTCATATGGAGTGTATGTGTATGCAGTAAGCTAAATATCAGATAAAGATTAAAGTGTGATTCACTTCAGTACATCTTAGAAATAAGGCATAACTAAGAACTTTGCTCAAAATATGTCATGATTCTGAAGTCTACTTTAGAATGAGTTCATGCATGAGTCCACCTCAAATGTTTTATGCTCATTTTATGCATCTTTTGAAATTCCATTTTACAGTAGCTTCTCAGTGTAAGTGAGTCACGACTGCTTATCAGAATTTATGTTATTTTCAGAGTATTTCTCCAGTAATCATATAGTGTGAAAAGTCACCAAGAAAATATTTATTTTGCTTTTCTGATGCATATTACTTAATACCAGCAATGCACTTGGGTCTTCCCTTCCATATTTTTACTCTAGATCTCAAAGGAGTACCTGATTTTAATTTCTTTTTCTTTTTCTTTTGGTAAGTGAGGCTTATCAGCACTTAGTACATTCACTAGATTTACTGACATCAGAACTTAACAGATAAGAAGCATTATTCTAGTTTTTGACTTAGTAATAAGATAGACAAAGTAAACTTAACTAAGCCCAATATCAGAATTTGCTTGTGTTAAAAGATTTCCACATAAACAATTACTTCAAACATGGGGTCTTTAGTATATTAAAGACTACTAGGTCATCATCTAGCATAGTTATGCTCATTGGATTGAATAGTCACAGAAACATTCATATCACTATCAGAGTTTAGAAATTCACATCAGACAACAATCAGTACTTAAGCAATTTTCAATTAAGCACAGAATACACAAAGATAGTAATATCTGTAAATACTGATCATAAAATCTGATGAAATAGAACATAAACTAAGCAGACTTAGAGAAAGAACCTGAAACCATTCCAAGTTCATTTACCAATCTTGTAAAAGTAGCTTCACACAGTGGTTTTATGAAGATATCTGCTAGTTGTTGATCTGTAGGAACAAAGTGCAATTCCACTGTACCTTCATCCACATGTTCCCTAATGAAGTGGTACCTAATGCTGATGTATTTTGTCATTGAGTGTTGAACTGGATTACCTGTCATAGCAATAGCATTTTGATTATCACAGTAAATAGGGATTTTAAAATATGTCAACCCATAATCCAGTAACTGATTCTTCATCCAAAAAATCTGTGCACAACAGCTTCCTGCAGCAATGTACTCTGCTTCTGCAATAGATGTGGAAATTGACTTTTGTTTCTTGCTAAACCAAGAAACCAATCTGCCTCCAAGAAATTGATAGTCTCCACTTGTGCTTTTCCTGTCAATTTTGCATCCTGCAAAATCTGCATCTGAGTAACCTATTAGTTTAAAGTCTGATTCTCTAGGATACCACAATCCCAGATCAGCTGTTCCCTTAAGATACTTGAAAATTCTTTTCACAGCTGTTAAGTGAGGTTCTCTTGGATCTGCTTGAAATCTTGCACAAAGATAGGTAGCATACATGATATCAGGTCTACTAGCAGTTAGATAGAGTAGTGAGCCAATCATACCTCTATAATCAGTAATATCTACTGATATACCAGTATCCTTATCCAATTTTGTTGCAGTGGCCATGGGAGTGGATGCACTTGAACAATCTTGCATTCCAAATTTCTTTAGCAAATTTCTGGTGTACTTGGATTGACAAATGAAAGAGCCTTCTTCATTCTGCTTGACTTGAAGGCCCAGAAAATAGCTAAGTTCCCTCCATCATACTCATTTGATATTTTGACTGCATCAGTTTGGCAAACTTCTTGCAAAGTCCTTTCCATTTGTAGAACCAAAAATGATATCATCAACATATATCTGCACCAAAAGTAAGTCATTTCCATGGTTGAGATAGAATAAGGTTTTATCAATAGTTCCTCTGTTAAATCCATTTTCCAGAAGAAACTGAGCTAAAGTCTCTTACCATGCTCTTGGAGCTTGCTTAAGGCCATAAAGTGCTTTATCAAGCCTGTAGACATGATTTGGAAATTTGGAATCTACAAAGCCTGGAGGTTGTTTAACATATACTTCCTCTTCCAATTCTCATTGAGAAAAGCACTTTTCACATCCATTTGAAAGATTGTAAACTTTTTGTGAGCAGCATAAGCCAAAAATATCCTTATGGCCTCCAATCTAGCAACTGGTGCAAATGTTTCATCATAATCAATTCCCTCCTGTTGAGAATATCCTTTTACAACCAGCCTTGCTTTATTCCTTGTAATTATGCCATCACTATCAGTTTTGTTTCTGAACACCCACTTTGTACCAATAACAGATCTGTTCTTTGGTCTTGGCACTAGGGTCCAGACTTTGTTTCTTTCAAATTCATTTAACTCTTCCTGCATTGCTCGCACCCAATCAGCATCTTGAAGAGCTTCTTCCACTTTCTTTGGTTCAATCTGAGAAAGAAAAGAATTATAGAGACATTCATTTGAAGTAGATGTTCTAGTTCTGACACCTGCATCACGATTTCCAATTATTAAGTCAGGTGTATGTGATTTAGTCCACTTTCTTGCAGATGGAAGGTTTTCTCTAGAACTGGATGCTCCCCCATGATCCATGTTATCTTCATCAACATTTTCTGATGCTCCCCCTGAAATTATGCTCTCTGAGTTGGATCCTTCAGAATTTGAGTTTTCAGAATTATCAGAACTTTGCTTATCAGAACTTGATGAATCAGAACTTGAAGAGCCAGTTGTAGGTTCTGATGCTTCTTGAGATGTGATTCTATCTTCAGTATGCTCCCCCTGCAGAGGTGCATCTTCCTTTAGCGTAGTCACCACAGTTTCAATAACATCAGAGTTTAATCCATCAGAGTTTGCAGTATCAGGATTTAGACTGTCGGGATTTTTATTATCAGAATTTAAGTCTTCATTTTTAAATCTCAGCTGATCATGATCATTGAAATCTTTAAGTCCAGTAATCTTCTTATCATCAAAGGAGACATTGATAGATTCCATGACAACCCTTATTCTTAAATTGTAGACTCTGAAGGCTTTTGTGGAAAGTGGATATCCAACAAAATTTCCTTCATCAACTTTTAAATCAAATTTGGATAGCTGTTCAGGATGAGTCTTAAGAACAAAACACTTGCATCCAAATACATGAAAATACTTCAGATTTGGCTTCTTTTTCTTCAAAATCTCATATGATGTCTTTCTATGCTTGTTAATGAGTGTTGCATTCTGAGTAAAATAAGCAGTCTGCACAGCTTCAGCCCCAAAATAGGTTGGTAGCTTTGCTTCATCAAGTATAGTTCGTGCAGCTTCAATAAGAGTTCTATTCTTTCTTTCAACAACTCCATTTTATTGTGGAGTTCCAGGAGCAGAAAATTCCTGCTTGATTCCATGGTCTTTGCAGAACTCTTCTATGATCAAATTCTTGAACTCAGTACCATTATCACTTTTTATGATCTTCACTGAATCTTTGACCAATTTATCCAGTTGCTTGACATGATCAATCAAGATAGATGCAGTTTCACTTTTTGTGTGCAAGAAATACACCCATGTGTATCTGGTGAACTCATCCACTATAACCATAGCATATTTCTTATTTGTAATAGACATGACATTCACTGGACCAAATAGATCAACATGTAGTAGGTGATAAAGCTCAAGAATTGATTACTCAGTCTTGCTCTTGAATGAAGATTTTCTTTGTTTTGCCTTCTGACATTAATCATAAAGGCCATCTGGAGCAAATACTGATTTTGGCAGTCCTCTCACAAGATCTTTCTTGACTAGTTCATTTATATTGTTGAAATTTAAATGAGAGAGTTTCTTGTGCCAATTCCAGCTTTCTTCAATTGATGCTCTACTTAACAGATAGATTGCAGAACCATCAGTACTTGTTGAAAGCTTGGCTTCATAAATGTTACCATGCCTATATCCTTTTAGAACAACTTTGCCTATAGATTTTCTTACAACTTCACAGTGTTCTTCAAAGAAATCCACATGATAACCTCTGTCACAGATTTGAATAACACTCAGCAGATTGTGTTTAAGTCCTGAGACCAGAGCTACTTCTTTAATGATGACATTTCCAAGATTGATATTTCCATATCCCAGTGCTTTTCCAATGTTGCCATCTCCATAAGAAACACTTGGGCCAGCTTTCTCCACAAAGTCTGATAGCAGGGCTCTATTTCCAGTCATATGTCCTGAGCATCCACTGTCCAGAACTAGGATATTTTTCCTGTTGTCCTGCAATCACAAAGACCACTAATTATTAGTTTTAAGGACCCGAACTAGCTTGGATCCTTTGGCCTAATTAAGTTTGTTAACATTTGCAGCGGATTTAGCATCAGAGTTTATGTTAACATTTTTCTTATCAGCATTTACACTATCAGAACTTACACTAGAAGGAACAATGCTAACTTTCTTTAAAGAATGATTTATTTGATAATAATCATAGTACAAACTATGATATTCCTTACAAGTATAAATGGAATGCCATATACTACCACAATGAAAACAAGGATTTTGTGGCCTATATCTAACAGACTGACTCTTAACTCCTAACTTTGAAGGTAAGGAGTTCATGTTCTTATTCTTCCTGCAAAAAGAAGCCAGATGGTTAGAACTTTCACAGTTATGACATGTTTTTCTAGGAGCATTAGGAACAGGCTTATAATCATTGCTTTTAATCACACCTTCCTTTCCATTCCTATTTTTCCTAGGTGACTTTACCTTGTTTACATTCTTAACATCTTTCAGCTTATGCTTAAGTTGCTTCTTTGTCATTAAGCATACGTTAACTTCAGTTGGCTTTTCATGTTTTAGTTTGTCAGAAGTTAATTCCTCTTTAACTTCTAATTTCTCAGTATCAGAATTTACAGCTACAAACTTAACAGGTTTTACCTTTGGCTTTTGTTTAACAACTATAGGCTTAATTTCTACAGTTCTTTTATCATTCTTATCATCTCCATAACCTAAGCCCTCTTTCCAGTTTCCACTATTTAACAAATTCTGAGTTGCTCTGTCAGAGTTAGTCCAAGTCCTGATAATCTCTCTTTCCTTTTCTAACTCAGTTTTAGAGATTCATTCATTTTAAGTACTTCATCCCTAACATAGAGAGCATCATCTCTATCTTTCTGAGTTTGATGGAACATGACTAACTCTTTTTCTAAATAATCATTCCTCTTTTTACAAGCAAGATTTTCAGAAGTTAATCTTTCACATATTAAATTTTGATCTCTATAACTAATGAACATGGTTTTAAGATATCTTCTCAACTCATTAATATCATCAGTAAGAAAGGCATAAGTAGTTTGAGGTACCTTTAACTCAGCAGCTTCAGAACTGCTATCAGCATTTGCCATCAAGGCATAGTTCTCCTCACTTTCGAATCTGAAGTGTCTGTCCGTCTTTTTTTCTTTGTGACAAGAGCCTTGCCTTTGTCACTCTTCACTTTCTTCCAATCAGGAGATATGTGGCCTTTCTCACCACAGTTGTAGCATTTGACATTTATGTAATCTCCTCTGTCAGACTTCCCTCCTTTGCCTTCAGATTTTCTGAAACTCTTCTTATCAGAACTTGCACCTTTCCTGGAAAACTTCTTTCCCTTCCTGAATTTTCTGTATGTAATCATTGCGATTCCTTTCACCATAAGAGCACATAGCTTCATCATCTCTTCATCAGCATCCATCTTAGGCAAGCTTTCAGTTTCTGAGTCATCATCACTATCAGAACTTGATGACTCAGTATCAGACTTTGTGATGAGCGCTTTTCCCTTGCCTTTCCTTGAGGTAGCTGCTTTGGGGGATTCTTCCTCAGCCTTAAGAGCAACTGTCCTTGACTTCCTCCTTTCCTCTTGCTTCTTTGTTCCATCTCAAGTTCATAAGTCTTGAGCATCCCATAAATTTCATCAAGAGTTATTTCTTCAAGATTATAGTTGTCTCTTATAATTGTGGCCTTCAAATCCCAACTTTCAGGAAGAGCTAACAGGAATTTAAGGTTTGAATCTTCAAGATCATACTCCTTATCAACTAGTGACAAATCATTCAAGAGTTTGACGAATCTGTCATATGAATCAGTCAATGACTCATTAGGCTTTGAGTCAAAGTGTTCATATTCTTGAGTGAGTATTGTCTTCATGTTCTTCTTAATCGAATTAGTTCCCTGGCATCTTGTCTCCAAGGCATCCCATATCTCCTTTGCAGTCTTGCAGTTAATTACCCTATTTGACATTACATTATTAATGGCACTATGCAGCAAGTGTCGTACCTTAGCATCCTTAGCAATTGATGCGATATCTTCAGCAGTGTAGTCACTCTTCTCCTTTGGTACAGACTTTGCTGCTTCTCCTGCAACTGCAACAGCGAGTTTGGTTGGCTTGTGAAGTCCTTCATTGATTCTGTCAAGATATTCTGGATCTGTAGCTTCCAGAAATATAGTCATCCTCACCTTCCATATGGGATATTCAGATAGTTTTAGTATGGGAACTCTAATAGCCTCATATCGACTATGGATTTGAGTCTTTGGAGGTTCTTCAGTTTTGGTGTGCTTGGTTGGAGTTTCTGCTTCAGACATGATTGTTTTTGGATCTTAAAATGTTTGTGTGTTAACAGATAGGCTCTGATACCACTTGTTAGATCACACACACTGTAGAAAGGGGTTGAATACAGTATTTATCACAATCAAATCAAATTAAAGAACTCAAGTAACAGAAAACAGACTTTATTCAATATAATAAACTCTTTTATAATATGGAACTGTCCTCTCTCAGTGATGAACAAATATCACGAGAGCTGTTAGGGTTACAATGAATATTATTCTCGATAATGATAACACATATAGTGTAAACCCTATATCTGTGTTTATATACTACACAGTTACAAGATAATCGCTAATTGATATGGAATATAATTCTGCTTCCTAAAATATATCAATCAGATATCTTTTCTTCCAAGTATTCTATTCTTTATAGAATTCCTTCTTCATGCATATCTCTTCTTGCGTTTGTCTTGATCTTCTTTCCTTTCAATCAGCCGCCTTCCTTATCTGAAAGTTTCCTTAAGTCCTGATATTATCTCCTGATAAATATCTCCTGAACCTTAAGTATTGATAACTTAAGTTCTATCTTCAGTATAAGTGCTGATTTCCAGTTTAGTACTGATTTGTCCTGTTTAAGTAAGATCTGAAAACTAAACACAAATCATATTAGACATGACATTATAAAATATATCTAACATATTATCTTGTCTTATTGTCATGTAAACTTGGTGATATGTAAACCAAGTGTAGCTAGTAGAACATTCAACCCAACAAACACATTTTAAAGAGAGTTAGAAAAAGCTGTACTTGTCAAGAATTTCTCTATAGTTTGTTCATTCTATTTGTAAAGCAACTGTGAGCCATTCTAAGCTACACAGAGTTCTCAAACTGATATATATATATATCTGGGGGATACATTCAAATCCACCAAAAAAATTTAAAAGTTTGTGTTTTATTACTTTGTGTTTTGATTTATATAACTCTTTCATTCTGCACTCTGCAAATCAAACACTTATATATATTCAGTTAGAACAGTTTTAAAATCCTGAAAAAGTAGCCAGAATTACATTCAACCCCCCGTCTGTAATTCTTGTTGTATTGTTAGGGAATAACATATAAATTTCATGATTTTAGTTAAGATTTGATTAAAAATGAGTTTTTAGTTTTTGTCAATTTTTCAATTCAATTTTTAGAACTGTTCTTGAGGTGGTGATTGCATATGATTACATGAACAGATTGTATGTGGTTAGAGATTTATTTTGATAGTTAAATCTTTGAATTTGGTTAAGAAATGAGCAAGCTCGGAATTTTCCGATAAACTCGTCGGTGAGGGATCGTTTTGGTCGGAGTTTGGAATATAGGGGTTATTGATGTCGATTTTAGTTTGATTTGGAATCCTGGTTGCATTTAGAACAGATTAGGATCAAATACCAAATGGTTCATTTTTGGGACCAAACGAACTTGGCCGGAATACAAAGCTCGCCGACCGGATTCTGGAAAACCCAGATTCCGGCGGGTTGTTCTTGGCAACCCGACCATGTTCTTGGTGACCCTTTTTCCTAAATAACTGACCCGCTTTCGATCCGTTTTCCTCCAATTTATTTTCTAAAAACTGTTTGTGCAGTTTAAATTTTTAAAATAATTTAAAATTTTAATTTTGAATTCTAAAATTTATTTTTAATTCAAAGTTAATTTGGTTAATTATTTTTAAATAATTAACTGAATTATTTTAATTCCAAAAAATTATTTTCTTTATTATATTCAAAAATTCAAAATTTTGATTCAATTATTTATAATTTATTGTAATTAATTAATTATTTATTGATTTAATTAATTGATTAAATCATTTAATCAATTAATTTTATTTTTAAATGGTTAAATAAAATGTAATTATTACTAATTAAGACAAATAATAATTTAAAAATCATTTTGAGCTTCAAAAAATTAATATTATTATTAATTGAATTATTCTTATTTTATTCATAATATATACGATAAGAACGCGTCTAGACTCAGAAAAATATTCTACTTCTATAAAAATACTTTCGAGACATAAAATATTTTATTTCGAAAGGCCTCTTGATTTTGTAAACGTTTTTGAGCGCGTAAATATCAAAAATTGTATTTCGACTCAATTACAGTTTTAAACGTACCGAGTCAAATGTTGTGATAACTGAGTGTTAGGTAATGAATACAACACATAGGGAGTGAATGTGTTTTTGGATATTTTTAAGCTTTTTAAACTATTTTGGATATGGTGAACAAAGTAGTTTAACTTGTAGAGATATAGTGTTTAAACAGAATTAATAAACATGCACATAAACACAATATCTTCAAAACTCACTTAATTTTATATTAAAATCAAGTATGTGTTGCTACAAATTTATGGGTTCTTTGTTGATAAATAACTTAGCTTCTATCTTGAGAGAGTTATAAAATCAGTTCTAGATCTATTTGTTACTTCTAAAAATAAGGACCAGGATTTACTTTATAGATAAGTAAACACATTTTTTACACAGCATGCAATAGCATGTACTAAACCCTACTTTAAATTATCTAAAGCTTTCCATTCGTGGCTTAGTATATCTTTGCAAATCGTGCATGTCTGTGACTTTCCTTTGTCAGTTAATCTTGGCCTTTGATTTTGTACTCTTCAAGCTGCTTTTGTAGACTTTTCAAATCAGTGATTGATTTTTTTGTTGATTGACAATCTTGGATCTTTAACTGGTCTGTATTTTGTACTTGAGGCTTATATCGAGATCTCTAGTTTGTTATATAAAGAACTTGACATCTCGATAAGTATAATGACTTATAGAGATCTCTTATTTCTCTATAGTTGTTTTGACTTATCGAAGTCTCTGAGTTCTCTATAAGAGAATTTGACTTGTCGAGATCTCAGAATTTCTGCATATAGAAAAGACTTTTCGATATCTCTGAAATCTATATAGACATATTGACTTATAGATATCTCTGAGAACTCTAATGAAAGTTTGACTTGTCGATATCTCCAATCTTCACATCTTCAATTTGACTTGTCAATATCTCTAATCTTCACATCTTCAATTTGACTTGTCGATATCTCTGAATTCTCTACTACAGAAATGACTTGTCAATATCTCCAAACTTCATATCTTCATTTGGCTTGTCGATATCTCTGAGACTTCTCTATAAGCTATTTTTGACTTGTCGATAAGTCATTCTGGAGTTCTCAAATGACTTCTCTATATGACTTGATCTGTGACTTGTAGATTTATTGACTTATAATATTTTTCTCAAAACAAGTTTATTCAACTCCAAGCTTCTTCACATTGTCTATGAGGCATGATCTTCTTCCAGAGTTTATTCTTAGGCTTGAGACTGTTTACAGAAATATACTTCAGTCTAATCTATTGACACTTTTACAGTCAAGTAATACAATAAAAAATACAAATTTAGATTATCTTACAACTTACTTAGGGATGTCAATTTGACTTAGTCTTGTTATAGTACAGGCATGTCTTGCACAACAATCTCCCTCAATTTGTGAGAAGATTGCTTATCACAAATTTATGTCTGGTAACATGACTAACCCCAAGCTATAATGAACAATAGAACATTACATAAAAAATTGACAGAAGTACATATTGTATACATTGAATGATTACAAGGATTAGATATGTACATTCCTTACACAAATTTCTCATCTCTTATTTCTTCTCGAATGATGTCCTTTAAATTTACAAGTACTTCCAGTTCCTCTATGATTGGTGTCCCTCTTAGAGTTTCTACAAGTGTGAGCTTATCATCTAATGAATAACCATTCAATAAACCAAACCTAAATCTTGAGAATCTGCCAACCTTGATGTTTAAAAATTGTCCATCATTGGTAATTATGCTCATCCCCTTTGCCTTGAGTTCTTCAGATCTTTGTATGTAAATTTATATCTCTTCAATATACTTTATTTTCCTCTCCTTTCTTTCAGCCTTATCTTTTGCTCTTCTTTCCTCCCTTTCTACCAATCATTCAGCCAAAACAGATCTCCATGCCTTAGTTGCAGTATCCTTGTCCTTCAGTAAGCTTATCACCCTTTTGATCTCTGTGGGTGAAAATGTGTCCATTAAGTTTCTACCAATAAATGTGAAGGTTCCATCCTGATAGTAGATTCTTACTTCCCTTAATGTTACAACCCAAACTCTGACCATTTCTTCATCTAATTATTGAAAGTAGTCTTCATCTGAGATGCACCAGTTCAGAGGTAGAAAATTACTTTGATTGAAACAGATCCAGATGGCCCTCTCAGTAACTTTCATTTTCTTTGATTTTCTCCCAACAGATTTGTAATGAATTTTGGTTGGTGGATTTATAGAAGGTAGGTTTGAGATTTTTTTTAGATAGGTTTGGCTTGAGGTGATTGGTATTTTCAGTAAGATGTTAGCAGTTTGTTATTATAGAAATTTGAGCTTAGAGGTTTGAGGTGGTATAATGTTTGAGTTTGTTGACTTAGAGGATTAAACTTGATTGATTTGGATTTGTAGGGTTTGCTTTTGTGGTTCCGAGCCATCTTCCTTCTTTTTTCTTCTCCTTTCTTCTCCACTTTTCTTATCATCTCACTTCTTCTCATACGGCTTCTTCTTTTTATTATAAGTTGCTTTAGAAGTTTGACTTGAGTTTGATCCAGAAGGTGGTTGATCATCTTGCTTATGCTCGTCATGATCCTTGTTATCCTTTAAGTTATAATCTGAAGTTAACAACATGGTCTCTACATTTTGAAGATATCTCCCCAAGATTCTGATCATTTTCTCATCTTCAGGTTTCTTGTTTATCTTGGTCTTGAGATCAGTTTCAAGGGTCATTATCAATCTCATATTATTTCTTACACAATTCTTTGAACCTGTGAAGAATTAGCATTTTCTGGATTGTGAACAGATGTAGGCAATCCCCCTACTTGGATAAAAATAAGCTTCAGGAAAAGCAACTATCTGAGCATTCTTGAGTTCCTTTAGCAGTTGGGTATCCTTTGGAATTACTGTATGTACTTTGTCAATCACTACATCCAGCTCAGATGCTCTCTATTTTTGAAGATTGGTGAGAGACACCTGTAGACATTTATCCATGCCACAGTCATTCACATTTGCAACTATTCTTTTCTCCAGAAAATTATCAACTTTGACAATCACCACTCTGATAAAGTTGATGTTGTTGGCCAATGCTCTTTTGTAGGTTACATAGTTATTATGAAGAGACACTCGTAAGAATAACAGATCATTAAATTCTTGATCTTGACAAGGTCCTTCTGCAGCTTTTAGAAGTATGTCTTTCCCAACATCTTTGGATAATTGAGCTTTTGAAGAGCTTTGACCAGTGTGAGTTGATGTCAATTTTCTAGGATCCTTTGATTTACCAGCATCCTTGGATTGTTGAATCCTGGCTTCTATCTCCCCCTTGACAGGCATGAGTAGGGGAGTTGGTATTTCTGGCCTCACAGCCTCAGGAAGTGCAGGCAATAGAATGTTCAGTTTTTCCATGATGGCTCCCAAAGCCACATAATTCTGCATTTGTAAATGCTTGTGAGAGTCCACCAAGGTCTGAATATCAACCTGTTGACTCTGTACCAGAGAGGTGAGAGCGTGCACTTGAGTTGTGAGTGAATCATTGGAAGACTGTAGACTAGAAACTTGACTTTGAAGAGCTTGAATCTGTAGATTTGTTGGCGTGGAGATGGGTTGTTGAGAGCTTGAAGAAAGAGAGGTGCCAAAGGTGTCTTGCACAACCTGTTTGATTCCTTCCATGAGAAGTGCTGAAGGCTCATACCTGTTTTGATGAAGTTGGTCTAGTTTTAGCCTTGTGTCATTAGAGTTAATAATGTGTTGTTGAACCACTTCATACAAAGCTCTAAAGAATTGTATGAGATTTTTGACATTTGTAACTACAGAAGTCAGATAAATTTTTCCATTTGGTCTGCAAATATTGGAATCTTGAAGTGATCTTGAATTGAGAAGAAATAATCTCATCCATCTTATCTCTCACCAGCTTCCTGATCTTTTCTTCATGACCAGTCAATTTTAATTCTAGAGCTTTACCAAATAGGTGAAAATGTAACGCCCCAAAATCCGGAGTCAGAGGATTTGGTCATCACTATAAGATCTCAATCCAAATTTACCTGTTAGATCAAAATGCAAATGCCATCAGAAGATATTTAGCATCTATGACCCCAAACTAATCCAAGATCTTTTAAGGTTACAGTTCTAGAAACAAGAATTCCAAATTCCATAAATAATTTTTCACTTTCGTTTAAAACTCTTTTCAACACATTCCCAAACTCAAAACTTAACCCACTAGTATAACTTCAAAAAAAAGTATACTAGGCCCAACTATAATAAGACAATTATAATATAATATAATATAAACAACTTTACACAATAGAACTTACACTAGTTCGCAAACCCTTGACCAACCACCTTCCAAGAGCTTATTCTTTGCTTTCTCGAATTACGCGGCTAAACAGCGCAAGCTAATCCTCAATGGAGGTTAGATTTAAAAACAGGAAAGTATGAGCGATAGAAATGCTCAGCAAGATCATTATAATATATATATGGTCATTTTGATATAAAACCGACATCTACAATAGCGCAGAATATTTTAAAATCATAATTGATGAAACAGAAAATTTATTAAAGAATCGGATAATTGTTTCTCACTATATTAAAAACTCTTTTTGATATTTTCGAGCGAAATGCTTCAGCAATACTTTGAATCCTGATGAGAATAAACTCGTAAAATTGTGTTTACGGAAATATCGTAAACAACAATAACATGAACCAATGATTATGGAATTGAATCATAAACTTTATTCAAAACCAAACTCTTGAAATTAATACTTATTTTATCGTCATATCAAATTAGATATCAATACGAACTTTGATGCTCACCACATCCCATACTGAAGTCAACATCAATCATCTATACTAATACCACCTTTGATATTTAACAACAAAGTAAGTATCAGCATAAATAAGAAACTGAATCAAAACTGCATTTTACCTTTCATTCCAAAACAGAAATAGTTGATCAATCATTCCTTATAAGATTATCAAAAGCAATATAATAATTTAGATTGGGATCCTCGAACGACGGTGTGTTGTCGCAGGTGATCGGCCGCGGAGCAATACCGGTATGCCGAAGCATATCCAACTAAATAAAGGGGTACTCAAGGCACATATCGGCCTAGCAAGGTGTTATATCCCGTATAATACATAGCTCACACTGGACCGCCGCCATGGCCTCTTACGCAACCATCCAATCTTAAAAACATTTTATTGAGAGGGGTCATAATACTCGACACCCTTATAAACTTTATTCACCCATTCACTTGGGCAGAAAACCCAAAACAACGTCATCTTTCTCAAAATCCAAAACATTTATAAATTCGATAGTTAGATAAGTAAAACACTTGACTATTCTGAACATAGAATAGCAGATAAGTACTTGTATAAACAGAATCATTTATTTCAGCGATATGTAGAACATTTATCTATTTAGAACTCAGAATAGGGAAAGCAATACTTGCATAATAGGATCAAAAAATATATATCACTTGAATAATAAGTGATGATAGAGATACTTGTATAATAAGATTCAAAATAAATATCACTTGAATAATAAGTGATGATAGGGATACTTGCCTTTAGGTTTTTAGCAGTTAGTCACACTCGTATAAACGCAATTATCTCAGTCTGGCATCTCAAGGCATCACCGTCTTTCTATTTTAACAATTCACTAACATACTGCTCCTGCGATTGCTGGAAGCTTGATAACCCTCACCATTCTATTTCACTCTTTCTCCAACAACTTATCCTGATCAAATTGAATGATCTGCATCTATAATTAAAATATATAAATTTAATCGTCTAAACGATAATTACTCGACAAATTACGAGTCAAAACCCTAACGTCTACCCATACGATAGTCCACGCATAAAGAAAATAGTCCAACACAAGACTCTTGACTCATGTACACACGTAATTCATATAACATATAAATACATAATCCATGTATCACATAATTCATATAACATATGACTCGGTTCGCCAAAAGGTTTGACTCAATACGTTTAAAACTGAATTCGGGTCAAAAATATGATTTATCGATCAAAAAATCGACTCAAAATGATTCGTAAAACAAGCTACCTCTCGAAACAAAAACATTTGGGTCTCGAAATTAATTTTAATGAAAGCGGAATATTTTTCTGAGTCTGGAGGGGTTCATTTCGTATTAAACGGACGAACGGTTTATTTAATATGAATTTTTGAACATTTTTCGGAATTAAAACGGTTCTCCGTATCGTTTTATAATTAAATAATAGGGCTCGAACACCCGAATTTGACTTTAAAATTATTTAATAATAATTATCGAGCTTTGAACGTAATTTTAAAATAATATTTTAAGGCTCGAACTATTTTTTGGAATTTTAAAATCAAAATAATTAATTAAATCTAATTAAATAATAAATTAAAATTAATTAATAACTAATTAAATTAATTAATCAATTAATATTTAAATTAATTGAATAATTAAATAATTAATTAAAAACTAAAATTAATTAATTAATTAATTAAGATTTATTTTATAATTAAAAATAATTTTTGGAATTAAAAATAAATAAATTTTGGAATTCAAAATAAATAACAACAATTCCTGAAAATAATAAAAAGGAAAATACAATTTTTGAAAATAAAATAAGATTTTGATTTATTTTAAAATAAAAATTCTGTACAAACAGAATTGAATTGGGGAATAAGGTTTTTAAAGATCGAAACCGGGTTGTAATCGGGTCGGGAAATGGGTCATGGGTCGCCAAGAAAACGAAGAACACTCAAGAGAATCAAACCTTCATTTTTATATGATATTGAACTCAGAATTTGACATATAATATACCAAATCGATCAGAAGAACGTTATCTATAACATGGATTTTCAGGATAATTAAAGAAATAATTCGAATTATGAAAAATAACTCGAATTTTGAAGTTGGTTCTGCACCAAATCTGATGAGTGTTTTGGAAGGGTGATAACGACAGCTTCGATTTTGGTCACAGGATCATTTCAAACGGAGTCCAATAACGCCTCCAAATTTGAGTTTGATTCTCAAGAACACTAAGAACACGAAGAACATTCAAGAACTTAATCCAAAAATCAAACAACCTTTTGAGCATGTTATAGAACTCGAAATTCTACATATGATATATGAAATTGAATGGCACGAGATGCTCTACAACATACAATCATCAAATCAGACAAACCAAATCGTTTACGAAAATTCATATTTTTACTAAATAATTCGAATTTTTGTAAAAATCATAGAAAAATACCGATGAAATCAGGGATGGTATGGATGCTTAAACTGGATTCTACGCGTCGAGAGCTTCGATTTGACTACTTGTACGTCGAAATCCGACTTCGGTAACACCTCCAAAACTTGGTTTGATTATGAAAAATGCGAAGAACACTCATCGGTTTCTCTCGATAATTATGAAATTTTACTGACTGATTATGATTATACAAATAAAATGAAATAATCAAAGGGCTATATATATATATTTATGGAATATTGGTTCGTGTTGGATCGTATTGGATCGATAAATTAGTTGCTTAGCCCCTAAGTAACTGCAAAATGATCCGAAAGTAGATTACTTAGCCACTAAGTAACTATAAAAACGATACAATTTAATACCAGATTTGGATAATTATCAAAACCGAACTTCTTATAAAACACCCTATGAGAAAATAATATAAAAATATCCCGTCTCTCAAGAATACGATTTTTATTGATCTACCGAAATGATTATCATATCAAAAATTTTGCGCCGGGACGCGCACGGGTCAGACCATAATCCGGATCAAAAAAGTCGAAACACGGAAAATGTTTGGAAATTATCAGATTAGGTTAGGAAACAGTTTTCCGAAGAGTTTTGGGTTGTAAAAATGCAAAAATGGTTGAAGTTGGACGATTCCCGGCTTTATAAAATAGTTTTATAATTACTCAAAAAATAATTATTAAATTTATAAATCCTTATAAAATCATATAACAATCCAAAAATTACCATAAAATACCATAATTATCTATACTTTATTCTGGATATATTAAAAATAAAAATACTTAAACTATATCACATATAAACACCTAAATATAAATATCAATCATCAGATAATTCACCAAAACTCTCATAATAATCATATAATAATTATTTATTATTAAAAATAATTTCACAATATTTTCCGGATATTACAAAACAATTTCAATTTACCGATATCAATAAGATCGACTTTCAAATAACTTTTGAAAATAATACATTTAAGTAATATTTTTAGAAATTAACAAGGATCGATATAACACTTAACAATTAGCACATTACCGTTTAATATCACCAACTCCTCAAATAGAAATAAATTATCCACCATTTTATTCCTTCTAAATCATAAAAGCACATATATATTCAAATAATAATTATAATAATTCTAAAAATACGGGATATTACAGAAAAGCTTGGAATTGAGCTTTGTAAACTTCATTGACTGCATCATAGACCTCTTGTGGAGTCAGGAACTTGGCATTACTCTCCAATATGGTGACATATTCATCTATAAACCTTTCCAAGACCTGATCCATATCCAGAGTGAAGTCTTTTAATAACCAAGTATTTACATTCCCATCTTGCTCAACTTCATTAACTATCTTCTGCTTCTGTTTCTCAACATCTTCATTGTAGGTTAGCAGGATAGTTTGATAATCTTGATTGCTCATATCTGAGGTAAGAAGGTATTATGAGATGTTAGCTAGACCGGAAATTTGATCAACAAAGAGATCATCCACAATGCTTGATTGAGTTTGAGCATTATGCAGCCACTGTTGGATGGGGTGAGATGTTTGTTATGAAGAGGTTGAAGTTGATGGAAGTGCATCATTAGAACCACCTATAACAGATGTCACAGTTTTACTCATAGCCTGAGCTGTGGTTATGACAGTTTGTTGTTCTACACATGTATTGGGAACCTCCAATTGAATTAGAGGGGAGTTAGCTAGGTTACTATCATGTACTCTAGCCTCAAACCCTTGTGTTTCTTTAAAAACACTGTCACTTGAAAGTGTTGTACTTGCCTCCCCCATAGCAGGATCATTGGCAATTAAACTCCTAGCTTCAATTGTGAGAGCAATCTCAGCTAGGGTTGTGAGGGGTGTTGTTCCCACAAGAGGAACCTCCAATTGAATTGGAGAGGATTTAGATAACTCCCCCTCAGGAGTACTACCCTCAAACCTTACAACCTGTGAAGGTTGATTTACACATGAAGGTGCATTTGTATCTATCAAAGGGTCTTCAGTGAATACTGAAGAAACCCCTGTGTTTGTGTTGGTGTCATCAAGGTCTACCCCAGAATGTAGCCTCTCACCAACTAAATTTGGTGTCTGGGTGGTGATCACCGTTTCTTGAACCATGTCACTTGATGTTGGCAACACTTGAGAATTAGATTCAAGTGTTTGATTATAGAAGGAAGAAATTTTAGAAATCAGATTTTGAATCTGAGATTGGAGTGTTGGCAGCTCCCTCTGAATAGAATAGGGAGCTTCAAGTGATGTGATCTTCTTGTGTGTGTCATCCTTATGTCTCCTTTCATACATTTAAATTTGTTCAAGTGTTTGTGCAGACTATGTACAGGGTGTACTAGGGAGAGTTCTCTTTTCAATAGAGACACCTTGTTGAGAGGTTGCCCCTAGAGTCTGTTTTTGTCACTATTTTATGACTATATCCCTTTGCGAGGATGCAGAGGTAGATTGAGTGGTCAACTCAGTTCGTTTTACCTTCTTTGGTTTTCTAACCAAGGGTGACTCTTTTTCCAGTTGTATCCTCACCACTATCAATAACTATAGCTATTGGTGTCTGCTTTCTCTTCTTTTTAGTCACTTCACCCTTTCGAGGGGATGAAGTGGTTGGTTTCCTAGCTTATAATGGTAAAGAAAAAAGGGTTTCAATATTGGAAGGTCCATGTTGGTGTTCCTGTGTTTGTACTTCACAGGTACAGGAACCATTACTGCACTAGAATCAACATTTGACCTCATGTCAGGCATGGGGTAAGGATAAGTCTTAAATCTCTCCAACATAAATGGAGTGAGTTTGAGACTTATATTTACCTTGTTCTTTGTAGTAAGTGAGCCAAATATAATTTTGGACACTTGCTTACAATTGTCTATTTTTGTCCAATCTATACCATTAAGTAAATAAATGTCTAAAACTTTATGAATTGAAGTAGATATGATAAACCTAAGAAAGAAGATTTCCTTACCTCTTGTAGCTAGGGGCATTGTGAGCCTGCTGTCAAGTTCTTCCAAGATTAATAGACCAACATTCAAGTATCTGTTATGGGCTATGAAAAAGAACAACTTCAGCACCCCACTTAATATGTTGTCAATTCCTGTCTTTCTGCAGGTGAAGACCCTCATAATAGAATCAAACAAGAAAGACCATTCCTTCTTTCGGTTTGTTCTGTTCAGACTTGCTAGGTTGATTCTTCCACCATAGTTGATGAAGTCCATGAACTCAGCTAGCTCATCCTGTGTTGGAACCTCCACCAGATTTTCAGTTCGAAGACCCAAAGCTTGATTCACATCTTTCTCATTGAACTCCACCTATTAGCCTCCAATAGAGCAGCTACCATTATAGATATAGAATTGTTATGCATAATTGTCCTTACTACAGTTGTTGTCCAGAACTCATGCAGGACATCCAAGTACAGTATTGGGTTAGCAGTTAAAGCACATGCAAGATAAGATTCAGAAAAAAACTTGACAAATCCCTTGAAAGTATTAGAATTTTGAAAGTGTTCTAAAAATCGGTCTAGGCGGCCGCCTAGGCACTAGGCGGTGGTAAAACGCCCCGACTCGGACCTAGACGATGATTTAGGCGATTTTTTTAAAATCGGGTCAAAATCGGGATTAGGCGGGTTGGGCGGTCAAAAATCGGTCCTAGGCGGTCTAGGCGGGAAATAATTAAAAATATTTTTATGTTTTTATAATTTTAATTCATTAATTTCTAATTTCACATAATATCATGTCAATTTCTTATATAAAGTATTGGTAAGAAGTAACAAGTAATCTAATATATTTATTTTCTCACTTAAAATATAAAAATGACATATTGTAATTAATTTAAAAGTGTGAATTAAAATATAGTTAATATTGTAAACTCAATAATTAGTACATAACGAATTTCAAATGTGTAGATATTTTTTAATACCATTCTAATTTCTTTTTTAAAACAAATATTTGACAAATTGATCATTTTATAATTATAAAAATTAAAAATAATATTTATATTCTTCCGATTAATGTTCCGATTAATCGGTCCGATTAATCTCCGATTTGCCGATTAATCTCTCGAAGGTACTCTCACCGCCCGGCACGCCTAGCGATTTCTGGAACACTGGATCTTGGTTAGCATCAGTGAAAGCAAGGTAGTTAGTCCCTTTCTTGGAGATTTCAGCTCTAACGTTGTTGAATGCCCTTGTTGTTGAGTAAGAGTGAACGGGTAAGAAAAATGAGAGAGAAAGAGCTTGAAATGAGAGAGAAATCGGTTTGGATTTGAAAATTAGGTCACTTAGAGTTCTCGAAGACGTAAAGAGGTGTATGTCGAGATGTCTGGGTATTTATAATAAAAGATAAATGACTTATCGAGAACTAAAATAAACGTTTGGAATTTTCTTATCGAGAAGTCATATAGATAAAATAGATACATATCGATATGTCATATTTTCTGAGTCTTAACGAGATGTCAAATAAATACTCAGTTTGTCCTAAATGGACTGAATTGTTTCCAATTTTTATTTGAATAAATCAAAATAAAATTAGAATGATTTTGTCAAAAGTATTTTATCAAGGTAATTTATTAAATTAAATTATCTTAGTTCTGAGTTATTTATAAGTCTAAAATTGTACTTGTAGAGAACTCTATAAGTTAATATTGATAAAGAACTCTACAATGACTTATCAATAAGTCATAATGAAGCTTATCGAGAAGTCCCCCGAAAAGTCAGAAAATTGACCTATCGAGAACTCACTCGAGAAGTCTCAAAATGACTTGTCGATAAGTCAATTAGAGTTATCGAGAACTCAGTTCTCTAAATACTTTTGTTCTTTTTGATTCTCCCTTGTGGTAATTTTATATATTGAAAATGCAAATCAACATTAAGACAGTTTTCTTAGAATTGAAAAATTCCAAGCTAAATTTTGAATTTTAAAAAATAAATATACAGAGATTTCTGAAATATTTATAACTCATATTCCAGTTGCTTTCCAATTAAATCAAATTAATTTTGATTTACTAGAAATTAATCTGCTACAAAATATTTAGCTGAGTTCTTGCATTTAGGATGAAGAATTTAACATTCCAATTTCATTAACAATCCTGGTGAAAGTTGCTTCATCCAAAGGATTAGTAAAAATGCCAGCTAACTGTTTTTCTGTTGGAATAAAAATTAGCTCAATGGTACCATTTGCAGCATGTTCTCTAATAAAATGGTACCTTACATCAATGTGCTTTGTTCTAAAATGATTAACAGGATTAGCCACAATAGATATAGCACTAGTATTATCACACATAATTGGAATTTTATGTAACACTAGGCCATAATCCATTAGCTGATTTCTAATCCAAAGCACTTGAGTACAGCAACTTCCACCAGCTATGTATTCAGCCTTAGCTGTGGAAGTTGATACAAATTATTATTTCTTGCTATACCAGGATATAAGTCTTTGTCCAAGAAACTGACAGCTTCCACTAGTGCTCTTTCTCTCAACCCTGTATCAATCAAAATCTGCATTTGTGTATCCAACAGCTTCAAAACATGTTCCCTTAGGATACCATAATCCCAAGTTTGAAGTCCCCTTCAAATATTTGAAAATTCTCTTCATAACCATCAAATGTGATTCTTTTGGATTGGCTTGAAATCTTGCATACAAACATGTTGCAAACATTATCTCTGGTCTACTTGCAGTTAAGTACAACAAAGATCCAATCATTCCTCTATAGCTTGAAATATCTACACTTCTGCCCTTTTTATCTTCATCCAACTTTGTAGATGTAGACATAGGTGTAGATGTAGGTGAACAATCAACCATACCAAACTTTTTCAATAAATCCTTGACATACTTAGTTTGGCTTATGAAGATTCCATCACTTCACTTCTTTGACTGACTTGAAGTCCAAGAAAGTAACCCAATTCCCCCATCATACTCATCTCTGATTCAGTCTGCATAATCTTAGAGAATCTTTGACAAAGCTTTTCAATAGTAGACCCAAAAATGATATCATCCACATAAATCTGAACTAGGATCAAATTACCACCATGTAGCTTATAGAAGAGAGTTTTGTCTATTGTTCCTCTAGTGAATCCATGTTTTAGTAGAAAATCTGACAGTGTGTCATACTAGGCTCTAGGTGCTTGTTTTAGTCCATAGAGACCTTTGAGCAACTTGTATATAAAATCTGGAAATTCTGGATCTTCATAGTCAGGTGGTTGTTGCACATAAACTTCTTCTTCCAACTCACCATTAAAGAAAGAACTTTTGACATCCATTTGATATACCTTGAAATTTGAATGTGCAGCAAATGAAAGAAAAATCCTTATTGCTTCAAGTCTTGCAACTGGAGAAAAAGTTTCATCATAGTCAATTCCTTCCTCCTGTGAGTAACCTTTTGCAACCAACCTTTCTTTGTTTCTGGTGATAATTCCATTTTCATCCATCTTGTTCCTATACACCCAATTTTTTCCAATTACACTTCTGTTATTTGATGCATGAACCAATTCCCAAACTTTGTGTCTTTCAAACTGATTTAGCTCCTCTTGCATAGCAGATATCCAATAACGATCAAGTAAAGCTTCTTCATTTTTCTTTGGCTCAATTTGTGAAATAAAACATGCATGTAGACATTCATTTACAGTTGCACCTATAGTACTCACTCCAACAGTTGGATCACCAATAATCGCTTCTCTAGTGTGACTTCTATCCCAATTTCTGGTGTGAGTTTGTTGACTTGAGTTTTCTGCATTTTCTTCACCATTGGCATGACTTGCAGAACCTTCTTATTTTTCTCCCCCCTGAGTTTGTACTATCAAATTTAGGTACATGAGATGAGCTTCCATTCTCATGATTCACTTGTTTAGTTGACTCTTCATCTATTCTGTGATTTGTGTTGACTTCAGGTTCATCAACAGAATCACTATCAATGTTGAGATTTTCAAACTTTAGGGCTTCAGCTTCATTTTCATCAACGCATTCCAAGCCTGGGCACCTGTCATCATCTAAAGTAACATATGTGCTTTCCATAATTTTCTTTTGTTCAAGCACATAGACCTTGTAGGCAGTTCTCTCCAATGAATATCCCAAAAAAATTGCCTTAAAAACTTTAGAGTTAAATTTTCCCACATATTCAGAGTTGTCCTTCAAAACATAGCACTTTCTTCCAAACACATGAAGATGCTTCACAGTAGGCTTTCTTTTAGACAAAATTGAGTAGGGTGATTTTCCAAGATTCTTGTTAATGAGATATCTGTTTTGAGTATAGCATGCAGTGTTCACAGCTTCTTCCCAAAAACTTGTTGGTAATTTTATATCTTGCAGTATTGTTCTAGCAGCCTCTACTAGTGTTCTGTTCTTTCTCTCAACTACCCCATTTTGATGAGGTGTTCTAGCAGCTGAGAACTCTTGAACAATGCCCTTGTCTTTATAGAATTCAGTTAAGGTTGCATTCCTGAATTATGTTCCATTATCACTCCTCAATCTTTTCACATAATTCTGATCTTCAGCCTGCTTCTCAATCTTCTTGATGTGTTCAATTATGATGTGTGGAGTTTCATCTTTAGAATGCATAAATTCTACCTATGTATATCTTGAGTAGTCATCCACCATCACAAGTACATATCTTTTTCTTGAAATTGGCAGGACATTAACGGGTCCAAATAAGTCCATGTGAATTAGTTGCAAAGGTGCACTTATAGAATTCACAATTTTACTCTTGTGACTTGATTTCTTCATTTTTCCCTTTTGACAGGCTTCACAAACTTCATTCGGAGCAAACTCCAGATTAAGCATGTCTCTCACTAACTCCTTTTTGACTAGAATGTTGATTGCCTTGAAATTCAAGTGAGACAGCTTCTTATGCCACAGCTTGTTTTGCTCTACAGATGCCTTGGTGTAGAAGTAACAAATTTCATCCTCATTTCCTAAGTCCAAGTGTGTAGAAAATAAGCTTCCATTCCTTGCTCCTTTTAGAGCAACTTCACCAGTCTTTTTGCTGATAAAAGTTCATTCTCCTTTGTCAAATAAAACCTTAAATCCTTTGTCTGCAAATTGACTGACACTAAGAAGATTCACTTCAAGACCAGCTACCAGTGCTACATCTTTAATGACAATATTTCCAGAAACCAATTTGCCATATCCCATTGTGAAACTTTTGTTATTGTCTCCAAAAGTCACTAATGGTCCAACCTTCTCCTTAAGTTGTGATAGCAGGTCCATATCACCTGTCATATGTCTTAAGCATCCACTGTTTATGATCCATATGACTTTCTTCCTTTTTCCCTGCACACAATAAGGATTAAGTGTGTTTAGCAACCCAAGCAGTGTTGGGTACTTTCTTCTTATTTACAGAAAGTGCAGAAATAGACTGAGTTGATTCAGAAAGAATAGTGTTTATGGACTGTTGTGCATTCTCCCTTTTTGATGCAGACCCAATATTCACTTCTTTGAGGTCTACTCTCAGCTTATGGCAACTCTTCATCACTTTCAAGTTGCAAGGGATGCAGTCAAACTTGTCACCGAATGAGTATGGATCATTTGCATTTGCTTCATTTTACTTGCATGCTCCTTCCACTGGCTTGCTAACAACCTTTTTACAAAGGTGAGTTGGATGATTCACAGAGCCACATTTTTTACAATACTTTCTTTGAGCATCTGTAATAAATGCAAAGTTGTTGCTTTTGTTTATCCCAATCTTCCCATTTTTATTCTTTTTTTTCTTTCTTATATCTTCAGTTTTAACTTCCTTGACACGTGTCTCAGAACCCTGGTTAATCATGGGCTTCTTTTCAATTTCAACTTTGGAAGTGGAGTTGTTTCTTCATTTTTCTTTTCATTATCTCCATCAGCAATTTCTTGCTTTATCATCAACTCTTCTTCACAGAAATTTACTTCACATACTTTAAACATAGGTGAACCAACCTTCCTTAGCATAGATAGGACATCTTCATTTTCAGTTGATTTTCCTTTACCACCTATAGATTTCTTTTTGTTATTCAAAGCATCATAATCAAGTCCAATAGCTATGTTAGCACATGGCTTGTTCTTCTCATGATACTGACCAACCAACTCAGATGCATTCCTGAAAGACTTTAACTTTACTTCATTCTTTTCCAGCTTTTCCCTCAACACAGCTTCAATTTCATTATCACAGTTTAGCTTGCTTTTCATATATTTATTTTCTTGCTTGACTGTGTCAAGCTCCACAAGCAGCAAATCAAGTTTTGCTTCTCACTCTCAAGCTTCTCATTAGCTTTTGTTAGCCTACTAACTTCCTCAGTAGCTGCTACCATGCTAGTGTGTATATGAAACTTCTCTACACTCATCTTTTCCACAGTCTCCTTATATTGACTAGAATTTAAATCAATAGTGGTTAGAGTTTGTACCTCTGATTTTGAGATGGATGCTTCTCCATGCTCAAAAGCTATTAGTGCATAGTTTCCAACTTCTTCATCCTCGTCATCGTTATCAGTGTCATCCCAACTTTTCCCTTCTGTAATAAAGGCTTTTCCAGACTGTTTCTTCAAGAGAGCTTCATACTTTGCTTTCAGTTCCATGTAAGCTTTATCCTTCTTCACCTTTTCGGGCTTCCTGCATTCAGTAGCAAAGTGACCCAACTCATCACAGTTGAAACACCTTACCTTTGATATATCCACAAATCATGTTTTGTAGCCACCTTTGCTAGCTAAATTATACTGAGTTTTTGGTTTCCAATTGTTGCTGTTGGAAATTGTCCCTTGACTTTGAAAAATCTTGGCTTCTTGACTCTTATGTTGGAGAATTTTCTAGCCAAGTAAGCCATGGATCGGTCAATTTCATCTAGCTCATAGTATTCATCTTCCTCCAGCTCCAACACAACTTGCTTCTGAGGTCCTTTGTTCTTTTTATCCATAGCTTGAATAACTGGAACTTGATTATCTCGCTCATTTTCACTTTCTTCACTATCATGTACAATCAAAGCACTGGAACCATCAACCACATGTCTATGGTGTGCTTTCAATGACTTTCTCTGTAGCATCTCAAGTTCATAAGTTTTCAAGATTCCATATAGAACTTCCAAAGTCATTCTGCTTAGATCTCTTCCTTCTCTTATGGCTGATATTTTATGTTCAAGATGGGCTGATATTTTCCGTTCAAGATGGTCAGAAAGAGCTAGCAGGAACTTTAGGTCAACCTCCTCAGCTTTATACTACTTATCATGTAGCTGTAAGCCATTTATCAATTTATTGAACCTCTCCAAAACTTCAGTAATTTCCTCTTTTGATTTAGCCATAAAACCCTCATACTGAGATACCAAAATCCTTCTTTGGTTTGACCTAACTTCCTCTGTTCCTTCACATAGAATTTATATCTTCTCCTAGATCTATTTGGCTGTGTCACAGTTGATAATGTAATTGTACATTACATTGTCAAGTGACTCTATTAAAATCAGTTGCAAGCCACTATCCAGAGAGACTTTCTCCTTTTCAAGTTCAGTATACTATGAGGGATCCTTAGGAGTATAATGAGTTGGAATGACCATGTCCCCATCTGTAGTTTCATCAACTCTTTCCATGGGGATGAAAATGCCATTCTTGAGAATTTGAACATATAATGGGTTGACCATCCTTATAAACAGCATCATTTTCTTTTTCCATAATATGTAGTTAGATCTGTCAAAAGTAGGGATTTTGATACTGCTAAGCTTATATGTATCCATTCTTCCAAGATCTTTCATCTGTTTGCATTCAGGTTTTGCTCAGATACCACTTGTTAGGTAATGCATACAACACAGAGGGGGGTGAATGTGTTTTTGGATATTTTTAAGACTTTTAAACTATTTTGGATATGGTGAACAAAGCAGTTTAACTTGTATAAATATAGTGTTTAAACAGAATTAATAAACATGCACATAAACACAGTATCTTCAAAACTCACTTAATTTTATATTAAAATCAAGTATGTCTTGCTACAAATTTCTGGGTTATTTATTGATAAAGAACCCAACTTTTATCTTGAGAGAGTTACAAAATCATTTCTAGATCTATTTGTTACTTCTAAAAACAAAGGACCAGTGTTTACTATAGAGATCAGTAAACACAGGTTTCACACAACATGCAATAGCATGTACTAAACCCTACTTTAAGTTATCTAAAGCTTTCCATTTCTGGATTAGTATATCTTTGCAAATCGTGCATGTCTATTACTATTTTTTGTCAGTTAATCTTGGTCTTTGATCTTGTACTCTTCAAGCTGCTTTTGTAGATTTTTTAAATCAGTGATTAATTTATTTATTGATTGACAATCTTGGATCTTTAAGTGGTCTGTATTTTGTACTTGAGGTTTATATCGAGATCTTTAGTTTGTTATATAAAGAACTTGACATCTCAATAAGTATAATGACTTATCGAGATCTCTTATTTCTCTATAGTTGTTTTGACCTATCGAAGTCTTTGAGTTATCTATAAGAGAATTTGGCTTGTCAAGATCTCTGAATATCTGCATGTAGAAAAGACTTGTAGATATCTCTGAAATCTATATAGACATATTGACTTATAGATATCTATGAGATCTCTAATGAGAGTTTGACTTGTTGATATCTCCAATTTTCACATCTTCAATTTGACTTGTCGATATCTCTAATCTTCACATCTTCAATTTGACTTTTCGATATCTCCGAATTCTCTATTGCAAAAATGACTTATCGATATCTCCAATCTTCATATCTTCATTTGGCTTGTCGATATCTCTGAGACTTCTCTATAAGATATTTTTGACTTGTCGATAAGTCATTCCAGAGTTCTCGAATGAATTCTCTATATGACTTGATCTGTGACTTGTAGATTTCTTGACTTAGAATGTTTTTCTCAAAACAGGTTTATTCAACTCCAAGCTTCTTCACATTGTCTCTGAGGCATGATCTTCTTCCAGAATTTATTCTTAGTCTTGAGACTGTTTATAGAAAAATACTCCAGTCTAATCTATTGACACTTTACAGACTCAAGTAATACAATACAATATACAAATTTAGATTATCATACAACTTACTTAGGGATGTCAATTTGACTTAGTCTTGTTATAATACAGGCATGTCTTGCACAACACTGAGTCATATGTTATATAAATTATGTGAAACGTGGAATAAGTGTTTACATGTTATATGAATTATGTGCTGATAAGAGTGTCAGAAAACTGGTTTAATCGTATCTTCTGATTCGTAATTCGGATTCAGACGAAAAGTGATTGGAAGCTTACGTTGTCTATTTTAGTATTTTGTAATAAATGATTGAGTCGGAAATGTGAGTACATGTCATTGGATATGTATAATATGATTATATGTGATCTGATTATGTATTAATTGACGATTATGTGAAGTATATGTTACTTCTTGGGTTAAGAACGTGATAAGTGAATTGAGTAACATAACATCGTGTCCTGATTGATATTGGAATTCAGTTTGATCGATTGATTGTTGATTGAAATAAAATAACAGGGGGATAGTCTAATAAATAGATGAGATAATGTCATATTTTGATAAGGGTTTGTTAAATCATTGATTTATAGAATATTTTGTTTAAAATGGTTTGACTGTAAGATAGAGTCAAAGCATGAATATGTGTTAACTAATAATTGGTAAGTCAGAAGAATTATATGAGTTAAATTTTGATTACATGTTAAGTGTTTACCGAGATACATGATATGTATATGTGAATGGGGTATAAATATGGGATTTAATAGTTATAAGTTAAAGTTGATAGACTATTTAGTGATTATAGTATTGTGTTATTCTCGTAAGGGGTCTAGATGAGACGTGCAATGTCGAAGACGTACAGAAGGTCAAATGGTGTCGCAAAGCGAATAAGGAATAAGGAGAGAAAGTAACGATGTACAGTGCATAGAATATAGTCAGAGGTTATCTGTGAGTTATGATATGCATGGATTGTGGAGTATGAAGTATAAGACTGAGCTGTGAGTTGGATCAGGATTTAAGGCAGGTTCCTAAATCCTTTCTTATGTATGTTGCATAGATTGTGATGTTCTTTCAAGATTATGATATCATTTTTATGTTGTGAACCACACATGGTAAACCTTTACTTCTGAGAATGAAACTCATGATTTCTTTATACCTTCAAGTTCTGAAAAGCCAAACACTTTATCATATCCTATGAACACATATCCTACTATTCCACTTCAAAATCATTAAATACCTTTCATTTAATGAATACACACCCTTGTATACCTGATTTTTTTCATGAATACCAAACTTTTATTATTACAAGATTGAAACTCTTGTCGCATATGATTTGATTATCAAATGCAAATGTTATTTTTAGTTAAAGGTTTTATAACTGATGATTATGATTCTTTTTATGGAAACGAATGTTTCTATTAAATTGAATTATTAGAGTTGGATTGTTTTTATAAAATATATGGACCAGATTCATGGTCAGACCAGATTCGTGGTCAAATGTAGGCCAATATGCGCCTTGGATCCAGTATAGAGAACATGGTTATGCGCCATGTTCGAGGTTAGTGTGTGACTGATCAGTAGCCTAACATTTGGTTTTTAGATAAAATGTAATAAGTCTAATTCAATAATTCCTTTAAATGATTGAATTTCCCAGTTTTAAATTGATGCAAAGATTGATGAATCTTTTTATATACTACCGTGAGATTGTGAACTCTTGTTAAACTATTTCAAATTGTTGTTGTTATATTGGTACTTGCTGAGCATTGTTGCTCACCCTTCCTTTTCTTATAACCATTTCAGAAAGGCTTAAAGATGATTTTCTCGAGTTCGATAGTATTTAAGGCTAAGCTAGGCAAAGAGCATGAGTGGTTAAGTTATTAAAAGGTCAAAGAATATATCCAGGGAATTGGAGGAAGAAGGTTCAAGTTAGAGTTATTTATTGAGATTCAGTTGTAAATCAGGTTTGTAAATAAAGTAGTAGAGATTCTTCTTATCGAAGATGACTTGAGATTGTAAAAGATGTTGTTTATTAATAATAGTGGTTGATTCTAATTTCAATGTTGTAACATGTATGTGATCCTGTTTTAAGGGGGATTAAACTGTTTCTTTTAAATCTTTTACTAAAGTTACATGTTTTAAATTCTTTGATTTTTTTTATCATCTTTTCAAAAATACAGCCTTTCAAAAATGTTATAAAAAGGTTTTTGTGTTAGTGACGTCAAATCCAGACCCCCGGATTTGAGGGACATCATAGGCTTGACCAGTCAACTTTAGGACACAATTAAATTTAGCATTAATTGTGTCTTTACGGATTACTTTTCATCCATATCATTTCCCCCCAACTTCCGGGAAAACTCTCAATTTCCAATCTTCTCAAATTTCCTTGTTATACCTACTTGGTATTATGAAATCATATAATTTCAAGAAAACTCTCGATTTCCAATCTTCTCAAATTTCTTTAAAGATTCATCTAGCTCACTCCACAAGATAATCGTGGGTGGCATACTCATTAGTAGCTCCTTATAACCTGGTAGTGGCTATCTTCCGAAATACATGTAACCTCATTCTAGGTTCTTCTAACATTTCTTAATGCCTTGTGTACTCACCATTTGTTATAGCTTTCGAATCCATCCTTCTGGGTGTTGTTACTCCATAAGACGAGTTTTGTACGGATGTTATAGAACAGAATGTAGAGTGGATAGAAAAGATGTGCGCACAACTGAATATCCGGTAGAACTAGAATCAGCGTGAGGGGGAAATTCTCGAATAGATAGCCTTGCATCAGAGGATGAGATAATAACATGAAAAGGTGCAACCGTCGCAACAGGAGGTGACATGGCGAATACCGGTGGACGAGCAAGGCGTGAATCAGATGATAGTCTTCCAAATGAAGGCACCGAATGATCAGACAATCCAAGGATAAAAGAATTTTCCATCGTCGTCTTCTGAAAATCGCGTCTCCAGATAAGGATGTCGAATTTCATCACGGATGCCACTAAAACCTACTATTTGACCGCACTCAACCTCTCGACGTTCTATCTTTCTATTTATTAACCCTAATCATAACCCTCTATCCATTCCCGATAATATAGGCTTGTTTAACTGACTTATAACCTGTAGCTCTGATACCAACTTGTGACGCCCTCCAAACCCGGGTCAGAAGTTTGGGGCTCACAACACGCACAACAATATTTAAACCTGTATATAAAGTATTATATGCAAAGACCCTTCAGTACACAACCACGGATCGTAACAGGTTAAAGTATGAAAACAAGCTACAACCTTACCATTTATTACATCGTACCAAAACCCAACTAGTTCAACTTATATTTGTTAATGATATTGTACTTACAATCTTACACCACTCATCTATAATATAAAGCTCCTGCTAGCTCGATCCAACTTAAACGGAAATCCTAGCTCGCACACTGGACAGGGAATCCTCGTTACCAACACTTTCTTATTCAATTATTGAAAACATAAAAAGTTTTGCAAGAGTGAGCTTACTAGCTCAGCAAGTAATTATAGCAGTAATTGAGGTTAAACAATTACCAATTGAAATGATTTAGAAGAATCAAGTTTCTGAATAAGCAATTATTAGAATTGGATATTCACTTTTTATTTTATAAATCAAGGTTAGGCTGCTGATCAGTCACGCACTAACCCCGAGCAAGGCTCCCGGCTTTGCTCTATATACTGGATCCAAGACACGCATTGGCCTATTATGACCACGAATCTGGTCTGACCACGAATTTGGTCCACATTTATAAAACTATCCAATTCTAAAACAATTCAATATGATAACCAATGTAAATCAATAAGCTGAATCATAAACAGCATTTATCTTGAAGCATAGGGTGATTCATAATACCAAGTAGGTATAACAAGGGATTCAAAAAGATTGGCTTTCAATCAAGGAAAGAATCAGAAAATAGAAGACCAAGGGTTCAAGGGTTCCAAGAATTGGTCTTTTGTTAAACAAGGAATAAGTGTTGGTATGTTAAGAAACTCAATATCAGAATCAGTATGTGGTAGATATGTATTTGTGGGGTAGTATCGTATGTGTTTGGATCGTATCTGGGAATTCAACAATCAATGGTTTGTGAAAAACAATGCTTATGGCTCAAGATCAAGAAGAATCAGGGTTCAAGGTTAAATAGTTTAAAGCACTTGCAATATAAAACAGGAGTTATTTTGAATAATAGCGACATGTTATGAAACAGTTCAAAAATATTTGCAATATATCTTTAAAGAAAGGTTCAGAAGTACTTGCCTTATCACTGACGATTTCCACTTTACTTGTACACATCTAACAGTTTTACTCATCAACCATCTTTCTTCTCTTTCTATGCCTTCCTTCTATTTATCAATCACTTTCCTTCTCTTTCTATGCTTTGATTCTATTGATAGATCACTGGTTTCCTTTTCTATGCCTCGCTGACTCTGCTAGGTATCACAAGTATCTTTCAATTATTCATACTCGTAGTATTTCAATCGTCACATACACGTCATAAGCTTTTATCTACCCTTCGTTTCACCCAAATCCCATTTACGGATTAAAAGTTATGACTAAAACAGTCAAACCATAACCACATAGGCATATAACACATTAATCAGTTAGTACGTAGCACGCAAGATATTCGATCAAAATAATTTTTCAAAGAAGATTCGGGGTAAAAATGATTTTCCAGGTATTTAATACGAATTTTTGAACATTTTTCGGAATTAAAACGGGACTCCGAATCAATTTAGAATTAAATAATAGGGTTCGAATACCCGAATCTGACTTTAAAATAATTCTATAATAATTATCGAGCCTTGAAAATAATTTAAAATAATATTTTAAAGCTCGAAACTATTTTTCGGAATTTTTAAATCAATTTTAAATAATTAAATCTAATTAAATAATTAATTAAAATTAATAAATACTTAATTAAATTAATTAATCAATTAATATTTAAATTAATTGACTAATTAAATAATTAATTATCAACTAAAATTAATTAAATAAATAATTAGGATTTATTTTTGAATTAAAAAAATTATTTTCAGAATAATTAAATAATAAATTTTAAAAAATAATAATTTTAGAAAATATTATAAAAGAAAACACCACTTCTGAAATTAATTAAACTGAAATCAAATTTTTGAACGTTATTAAACAGAAATCTTATTTTTATAAAATCTTAAAAGTACAGGGACTAAATTGAAGAATCTGTAAAGTCAGGGGGGCTAAACGGTAATTTACCGTCTTCTCCGTTTTCAGTCGCCGGCGGTCGCCATTAAAGGCGACCCTGAGCTTTCCGGTCAACTGAAACACAATCCAGAAACGTATCAAATTTACGGGGAATAATCTTTAGGTGTCCAGAAATCTTTCTGCAGAATCACAACAGCCAAACAGTTAATGGATCGAACGAAATAGTCGATGGAAAATTCCGCCACCGCCCAACCCGATTTTCCGGTGAGCTCCGATTAGAACGAATCGTGAATCGTTTGTTAACATCAAATATACTAATCGATTTATTTTTAAACGATCTACAATGTGGTGCCATTAATTTCAACCAATAACCCTTAACAAAGAAATACCCAATTTTTGATTTAGATCATTCATATCAAGAACCCTAATTTACAAATTCGAGATTCAAACCATCATTTGGACATGTTATTGAACTCGGTTTTTGATATATAATATACCAAATTGACCAGAAAAATATTATCTACAAGATGGAATCATCAAATCATATCAATAACATCAAGAATAAATTTTCATAATTTAATTTATAAATAATTCGAAATAAATTAATTAAATCAGAAAAATACCTTGATTCCTGCATAAAAACGGATGATTGATTATGAAAGTACTTTTCGAGATCTTCGTTTTGATATATTGCACGCCCGAATCGGAGTTCGATAACGCCTTCGTTCGTACGTTTGATTCTCAGGAACATATCGGTTTCTAGGGTTTTTCTCTGTATTTACTGTATTTTTACTGGTTGTAATGAATAAACGAATAAAATGAAATGATAAAAGGGCTATATATATTTTTGGAATATTGGTTCGTTTTGGATCATTTTGGATCGTTAAATTAGTTACTTAGCCGCTAAGTAACTGCAAAAATGATCTGATTTAGTATCAGTTTTGGATAATTATCCCAACCGGGCTTTTTATAAAACTCTCTATACGATAATAATGTTATAATATCTCGTCTTTCGAGAATAGGGGTTTCGTTGATTCACCGAAATGATTATCGTATCGAAAATCTTGTGTCGGGCCGCGCACGGGTCAAACCGTAATCCGGAACGAAAAAGTCAAAACACGGAAAATGTACGGAATTACCAGATTAGGTTAGAAAGGAGGTTTCGGAAGAGTTTCAGGTTGTAAAAACGTAAAAACGGTTGAAGTAGGACGATTCCCGACTTTATAAAATAATTTTGTAATTATTCAGAAAATAATGTATAAATTCATAAATCAATATAAAATCATTTAACAACCCAAAAATTACCAGAAAAATACCATAATAATCTACATTTTATTCTGGTCATAATAAAATTAACATACTTATACTTTAGCACATATAAGCATCCACATATCCACACCAATCATCAGATAATTCACCAAAATTACATAATAATCATATAAAAAATATTTATTGATAAAAATAATTACACGCGATATCCCAGATGTTACATCCTTCCCCCCTTAAAATGATTCTGTCCTCAGAATCATACTAAGGATCAGATAATGATATATTCAAGTGTCTCACTTCCATTTTCTCCTGGTTGATCTTTCAACCCTACAACTTTTCATAAACTTTTACTCGCAGCATCACTCACTACTTAGGCATCATAATCTATCTGATGCTCATATAATTCAACTCAAGTCTCCATTTTATATATAATGGAGCTAAATTACTTTTCCTGAGTATACACGTATAAATGCCTTATGAATCTGCTAAAAGTGGGGTGGTGAAGCCAACTTACTTACACTTATCCCGACTATTTTACTGTCTCAAAAGGAACCAACATAATCCTTACTAATTAGCTTTTCTTTGCAATTCTAATAATTCGTGCTAACGAACGTTGGCAATAGCTACTGGTTATTGAACCCCATTCCCACATGTTTCTCTATTCAATTAGCTTAGTTCATAATAACTTCCAATCGCATTCGAGGCACTTTAATCATTTTTTTAATCTTCTCGTCCATCTGCGAATGATATACTGAAACTATGGCGTATTCGATTTCTAACGTTCTCGAGATTTAAGAATTAACGAGAAAATCTCGACTGAGTATGACTAACGCACAGACTTATCACCATATTTTATTTTCCTTGAAGCATAATCGAGGAGGTTTATCAAGCGAAGATCTCTTACCATTTTAAAGAAAGTACACTAACCTGGAGGCATCACCGGCATACTTTTAACCTAAATTATCATTTATTTTGGTTACAAGAAGTTTTCATACAAAACTGACTACAATAATTTCCTTGCCGTCTAGTCACAAATAACATTTATTCTTTCTTCATGCCATATTATCAGAAAGTCTTCTTTGACATCTATGTCTCGTATCATATCTTCGGAGTAGCTTGAATCTCTTGAGTTATCATTATTCAACTAAATTTCTATCTTTTTAGTACCGCTTTACTTAATATCCGTTCATCTAGGAGTAGTACATACAATTCTTGTTCGATATAATTTATCGTATTCTGAATACTCTTGTCAAATTTTTAAATCACACCATATTGATTATCTACAATTAGTTTCTTGATCTGATGGCGTACCACCATTTCTTCGAGCAACGACTAACCCACTCATGGAATAAACTGTTTAATACTAAATTAAAATGATCAGGTTTAAATAACCTATCAATAATAATGCAATTAATGTTTTCCCCACCTTTGGTTCTTAGGTGGCATCACCATAACATTTTCTTGGCGAAATATATCTGTCTAGTCTTTGATGTCCCGCCTTAACTCCTTGATACGTGTAACATTTGCTAATCTATCCCACCTTTTCTTTCTTCATATATGGCCCCTAATAATTTCCCTCTAAATCTCTATACACATTGGAACTTCATGGATGGACCGAATGTCTTGAGTTGTAAGCTTCTTGTAAGGTCCCATCCTTCAATTATGTTACTATTGGAATCCCAAATTCTGAAATAAAATCTGGGAATGTCTTGATCATCTTTTTGAGTATATATATATATATATTCCTTTAACGGTTAATATCTTAATCTATTATGTTCCCTTGACATTTCTTTACCTTCTCTAACAATCCTGGCTGAAAAATCATACAATACATTTTTGCATCGTTAGATTTGCAAGTTCTGGAATCAAATTTTAACATTTAAAATTCTTTGTATGATTCTTCTGACAAAGTCAACACGTTCGGTTTTTCCTTTCTTCTTAATGCATCTGTTACTACGTTTGCTTTTCCCGGGTGATAGTTAATCGTGTAGTCATAGTTCTTCCTCAACTCCAACCATCTTTGTTGTCGTTCATGTTAACCATATCTTGCCTATATCCTGGCATCTTATATAGTTTCTTTATCATCCTTTTGATTCCACCTCCTTTTTCATCTACGTTCTTCATTCTCATAGCTTATTCAAAGCCGAACTCTTGACATTAATACTCATTTTGCTGTCATATCAAATTAGATATTAATACGAACTTTGATGCTCACAACATCCCATTCTAAAGTAAATATCAATCATCTGTATTAATACCACTTCCGATATCTAACAACAACCTAAGTATTAACATCAATCGGAAGCTGAATTAAAACTATATCTCACACTTAGTCCAAAACAGAAATACTTGACAAATCATTTATTGTATGATTATCAGAAACAAGGTGTCCTTTAATAAAACTTTGTTGCAGATGATAACATCTCCTTGATTGTCTAATGAAATCCATAATGGTATAGTTATTAATCTCTGCTTTATTCCATCTCCCTTCTTCCTTTCTTCTCTCGTCGCTTCATTTTAAATCTTTAGCTCTTGAAAACATACTCCTCACTTGTCCATACAAATGACTTTTTATTTCTCTTGTTCATTATGACAGGCGTCTTTACCCACGCAAAAACTCACACATTTGCGACAATTTTTTTGAATTCTGCCAGCGTCCCTACTTCTCCCCAATTCCTCATTATTTTGATTTCGAATTTGAAAGTCACATCAAAATTTGACTTAATCTAATTGGAATCGATCTCCATATAACTGACCATTAATTGGTACAATTAGCCAATTAACTCACTTCATTGATCAATTGTACCAAGTGATGACTAGCTAAATGAAATCAAAGACCAATTATATATAGTCGAATTGGATGTAACAACCTCTTTCGAGAACCAAGATCACAATTATTTGGGGTATCACAGGAATATCAATTACACACGGAAGTATACTTTCTATTTTTAAAAGTAGGGTAATCTCTGAAAATTTGGGCAGCATCTCCTTTATATTATTGACTACTAGTCGGACTCAAGCCGACACCAACAATTAAACAACCAACAATCAATCTTTAAATATACCAATACACTGCCACCTTCTAAATTCATTATGTCACCACCGCATATAATACTAACCAGTACAACCCATATTTTCGTTCAACCTAGGATTATAGCAAACAATTCTGATGATACCATGTCATTTATCATATCTTCTGATTATAATAGAATATTAATTCTGAGTATAATTATAAATTATTCTAGAATTCTTCTAGTTCATGTTTTAAGTAAAGCTCTCTACTTAACAATTCGTCCATCCTTGGTAATATACACTTGTTCTTATTAATTAACTTGTTCAACCTCTGTGACCAACACCTGGTCTCAACCAACACTCTTAAAATCTTGTGATTGAGTTCATTTGGTTTTAGAGCTTCACATCTTAAAAATTATCGCAGTCAAACCACCATACCTTCATCTCCCCTTGTGTCTTTCCATATTGAACCTTCTTTGCCGCCCCTGCTACAAGCATAAATTTTACCACAACGCACTTTCTTGAGTGGGAAATTCCAACCATCCCTTGATGAACACGCTTAAAGTTTAGTCGTATCTATCATTTCTTCGATTTTGAATCTTCATGACGAATATCTCCCACATGATCGAGATATCATTTTTGCAATATTTTATTCAATTATTTAGTTATTATTAAGAATTTCTTCATTCGTCTTCGTTGTCCAATCGATCATTTGCCTCACCTGATATATACAGCTTTATTTTATTATTTCTCTAGTTAATTTATCTCATACGATTTGCTAATTACTCCGATTCACGCTAAAATCTCAAACTCGAAGCGTATCATGTATGCAGATTTCTGCCTTTGATTTGATGCTCTCGCAACTATCCCGTTATGTAACAGCCCGCACTTCCGGACTATTAATTCTAAATACAAAACTAAATTCTAATACAATTATTAATCCAAAATTCAATTACAAAGGAGACTATTACAAAAGCGCAGCTAACGGAAACGGTCCAAAAGTCAATCTACTCTAAAACTAAGGTCCTCGAACTCCAATGCTATACAACTCGAATCTCGGACGAAACCTGAAATTGTAAGAATGAGCTATACAGCCCAGCAAGAAACCAATCGATCCAACTAGTAGGCCAAGCAACTTATACATATATAACAAAATACGATATTTTATATGATACGATATACGAAACACACACTTTCGCGATATATTCTTATTCTTATTCTTATTCGATACACACAATACACATACCACATAAACAACAATAATTCAAAATCCTTAATCCATGCCACGACCACTACAACCCGGTGATAACGGTCCTAAATTTTCATAAAACTGTCACTACAATCCGGTGACTGCGGTCCTAAGTTCTTATTCGATATTTTCACAAACCATGGCACAAATCAAAGATCTCAAATTATCGTCTAGACATCACATATATACATCGATACATATTCTATATCACATAATAATATCAAATATATGATCACTTAGCCCAAGTTTTGATAATCAAATATAAACGCACAACACACAATTTTAAAAACACTAGCAAGATCGATCGAAACTTACCTCTAAAACTGACCAGATCTGAATATAGCCTTTTTGACCCTCTAAACGACGTTTTCTTGAAAAACACAAAACACGAAAGTTGTAGAGAACGAAAAGACCTCTCCGAAAAGTCCAGGATCACTGAATTCTGACTTACGATGAATTTTCTACGAATTTTACAAGATTGCTGATTTATGCTGAGAAGAGCCCTACGAATTTTATTCATAAAAACAAAGAAAACAAATAGGATGTATTTATAACGATACAAAACCCTATATCTTAACCTACAAATTATCCATATTAGAATCTGATCCAAATTTTAGGCCCAATAGTCTAACCCAATTTCAAATCCTAGTCCTTATATAATTTTAATCCCTTTTATTCTATTATTCTTTTATTAATCGAATTCTAAAAAATTACGGGATATTACATACTACCCTCCTTAAAAAGAATTTGGTCCCCAAATTCACAACAATCCTAAAGTTCGAGACACATCTACCCCATTTAACCCCTGATCTACCAAAAGTCAAACTATGGTCCACAGGAACGCATCCTAGAGAATGTACTAGTCCCATACCTAATACACTCCGAAAGACAGCCTGCTCTGATACCAACTGTATCAGCCCGCACTTCCGGACTATTAATTCTAAATACAAAACTAAATTCTAATACAATTATTAATCCAAAATTCAATTACAAAGGAGACTATTACAAAAGCGCAGCTAACGGAAACGGTCCAAAAGTCAATCTACTCCAAAACTAAGGTCCTCGAACTCCAATGCTATACAACTCGAATCTCGGACGAAACCTGAAATTGTAAGAATGAGCTATACAGCCCAGCAAGAAACCAATCGATCCAACTAGTAGGCCAAGCAACTTATACATATATAACAAAATACGATATTTTATACGATACGATATACGAAACACACACTTTCGCGATATATTCTTATTCTTATTCTTATTCGATACACACAATACACATACCACATAAACAACAATAATTCAAAATCCTTAATCCATGCCACGACCACTACAACCCGGTGATAACGGTCCTAAATTTTCATAAAACTGTCACTACAATCCGGTGACTGCGGTCCTAAGTTCTTATTCGATATTTTCACAAACCATGGCACAAATCAAAGATCTCAAATTATCGTCTAGACATCACATATATACATCGATACATATTCTATATCACATAATAATATCAAATATATGATCACTTAGCCCAAGTTTTGATAATCAAATATAAACGCACAACACACAATTTTAAAAACACTAGCAAGATCGATCGAAACTTACCTCTAAAACTGACCAGATCTGAATATAGCCTTTTTGACCCTCTAAACGACGTTTTCTTGAAAAACACAAAACACGAAAGTTGTAGAGAACGAAAAGACCTCTCCGAAAAGTCCAGGATCACTGAATTCTGACTTACGATGAATTTTCTACGAATTTTACAAGATTGCTGATTTATGCTGAGAAGAGCCCTACGAATTTTATTCATAAAAACAAAGAAAACAAATAGGATGTATTTATAACGATACAAAACCCTATATCTTAACCTACAAATTATCCATATTAGAATCTGATCCAAATTTTAGGCCCAATAGTCTAACCCAATTTCAAATCCTAGTCCTTATATAATTTTAATCCCTTTTATTCTATTATTCTTTTATTAATCGAATTCTAAAAAATTACGGGATATTACACGTTATCGGCATAATGACTCTTTTCTGCAAGTAAATATTCACCATTCATCGGCTTGCACTTGTCCACACTTGTTACGTAACTCCGTCTGCTACACGGGTTCATTTCGCTTCCTTTTTTTTTAAAACATTCAAAGAGTAGACCATACACAAGAAAGAATTTGTGCATATGATTCTGATTGAAAACTTTCTGTAAGGGTTAAGAGTACAAGGAAACAATCGGAGAAATTCATGAATCAATAAATCAGGATTTAAAAAGAAAGAATAAATAATGATTTGAATAGAAATGAGACAACCATATTAGTACTCAAGATGGCCAGTCTTTCATACCATATAGCACACATCATATGATTAGGTGGCGTCCCACCAGACTCTTTGTCATTTCGACAAATTGTCACACCATAACACTGCTTGTCCCGATTAGGAAACAATACTTTGAAGAAGGAATGATTTGAAAGGGATTCAACAATCACCTTATAAAGCTGATCATGAAAGAAGTCCATACTTTACTCGGGATTTATAAGAATGATAAGAAAGAATGATATCATTGGTTGATATTCGCATTTTATCTGTTTACAGCTTCAATGCTTTTCCGATCAATAGATCCCATGCCGAGTCGTATTTCACCTTTAGAAAGTTCTCAGAAATGCTTTCTTAAATCAATTATTAAAATAATTTCCCACTTATTAGGTCTTGTGTCTTTAGCGTCACACTTCCATGTTCATATACGATTTTATTTGCAATCTTACGAGATTTATGCACATGACTTCAAATTTCGCTTATGTTGCTAATCGTTCAATTTGTCGCCTCTTTTGCTAATAACGTCTTCCTTTAAAAAGTCTAGATTTTTCCTTAATCTTCTTTGCTCGTACTCAGCTTCTCGTGGATCGACATACTCCTCATGCTCTAATCATCTCAGCAATTGGATAAACAGTTTCTCCATAATAGCGGGTTCACTTGTCCTTCTAAACGAACCATACTAATTTCTAAAACATGTATTCGTCTGGATAATCTGAATCAAACAAGAAACTCAAGTAGTATTTGGACAACCAAGTTTTAAAACTTATTTTGTTCCCAGAAATTTTAGGAAAATTTTGTGAAGAAAATCTCTTTGGAAAACTGGTTTAAAATTTTGAAAATTATACACATGGTCGTCATTACTATATGAGTTGGTTGTCGTCCTTCTGAACTATTACAAGGAATCCAGTTAGGGAAATAATCAGATATGAGCCCATTCCTTTCCATATATCTTCTACCCCTTATTGGGTCCATTTTGCCTTCATTGGTCAACAAAACTCCAGTTACCGTTGCATACTATCTTATTCGTAATTTTACTTTTAGTCTTCCATACTGGTAACATTCTCATCCTCATCTCTTACGGTTACTAAGTATAACGAATCTATCCAGTAATCATCAGATCTATTTTATAACACAATGTCGATTTATATCACATTACTTCTATATGTATCATGTTTAATCATCATATAATTGCAAGAAAACTCTCGATTTCCAATCTTCTCAAATTTCTTTAAAGATTCATCTAGCTCACTCCACAAGATAATCGTGGGTGGCATACTCATTAGTAGCTCCTTATAACCTGGTAGCGGCTATCTTCCGAAACACACGTATCCTCATTCTAGGTTCTTCTAATATTTCTTAATGCCTTGTGTATTCACCATATGTTATAGCTTTCGAATCCATCCTTCTAGGTGTTGTTACTCCATAAGACGAGTTTTGAACGGATGTTATGGAACAGAATGTAGAGTAGACAGAAAAGATGCGCGCACAACTGAATATCCGGTAGAACTAGAATCAGCGTGTGGGGGAAATTCTCAAATAGATAGCCTTGCATCAGAGGATGAGATAATAACGTGAAAAGGTGCAATCATTGCAACAGGAGGTGATATGGCGAATACCAGTGGACGAGCAAGGCGTCAATCAGATGATAGTCTTCCAAATGAAGGCTCCGAATGATCAGACGATCCAGGGATAAAAGAATCATCCATCGTCATCTTCTGAAAATCGCGTCGCTAGATAAGGATGTCGAATTTCATCACGGATCCCAATTAAACCTACTATTTGACCGCACTCAACCTCTCGACGTTCTATCTTTCTATTTCTTAACCCTGATCCTAACCCTCTATCTATTCCTGACAATCTAGGCTTGTTTCAGTAACTTATAACCTGTAGCTCTGATATCAACCTGTGACGCCCTCCAAACCCGGGTCAGAAGTTTGGGGCTCACAACACGCACCACAATATTTAAACCTGTATATAAAGTATTATATGCAAAGACCCTTCAGTACACAACCACGGATCGCAACAGGTTAAAGTATGAAAATAAGCTACAACCTTACCCTTTATTACATCGTACCAAAACCCAACTAGTTCAACTTATAATTGTTAATGATATCGTACTTATAATCTTACACCCCTCATCTATAATATAAAGCTCCTGCTAGCTCGATCCAACTTAAACGGAAATCCTAGCTCGCACACTGGACAGGGAATCCTCGTTACCAACACTTTCTTCTTCAACTGTTGAAAACAAAAAAAAATTGCAAGAATGAGCTTACTAGCTCAGCAAGTAATCATAGCAGCAATTGAGGTTAAACAATTACCAATTGAAATGATTCAGAAGAATCAAGTTTCTGAATAAGCAATGATTAGAATTGGATATTCACTTTTCATTTTAAAAACCAAGGTTAGGCTTGCTGATCAGTCACGCACTAACCCCGAGAAAGGCTCCCGGCTTTGCTCTATATACTGGATCCAAGGCACGCATTGGCCTATTATGACCACGAATCTGGTCTGACCACGAATCTGGTCCACATTTATAAAACTATCCAATTCTAAAACAATTTAATATGATAACTAATGTAAATCAATAAGCTAAATCATAAACAACATTTATCTTGAAGCATAGGGTGATTCATAATACCAAGTAGGTATAACAAGGGATTCAAAAAGATTGGCTTTCAATCAAGGAAAGAATCAGAAAGTAGAAGACAAGGGGTTCAAGGGTTCCAAGAATTGGTCTTCAGTTAAACAAGAAATAAGGGTTGGTATGTTAAGAAACTCAATATCAGAATCAGTATGTGGTAGATATGTATTTGTGGAGTAGTATCGTATGTGTTTGGATCGTATCTGGGAATTCAACAATCAATGGTTTGTGAAGAACAATGCTTATGGCTCAAGATCAAGAAGAATCAGGGTTCAAGGTTAAATAGTTTAAAGCACTTGCAATATAAAACAGGAGTTATTTTGAATAATAGCGACATGTTATGAAACAGTTCAAAAATATTTGCAATATATCTTTAAAGAAAGGATCAGAAGTACTTGCCTTATCAATGATGATTTCCACTTTACTTGTACACATCTAATAGTTTTACTCATCAACCACCTTTCTTCTCTTTCTATGCCTTCCTTCTATTTATCAATCACTTTCCTTCTCTTTCTACGCTTTGATTCTATTGATAGATCACTGGTTTCCTTTTCTATGCCTCGCTGACTCTGCTAGGTATCACAAGTATCTTTCAATTATTCATACTCGTAGTATTTCAATCGTCACATACACGTCATAAGCTTTTATCTACCCTTCGTTTCACCCAAATCCGATTTACGGATTAAAAGTTATGACTAAAACAGTCAAACCATAACCACATAGGCATATAACACATTAATCAGTTAGTACGTAGCACGCAAGATATTCGATCAAAATAATTTTTCAAAGAAGATTCGGGGTAAAAATGATTTTCCAGGTATTTAATACGAATTTTTGAACATTTTTCGGAATTAAAACGGGACTCCGAATCAATTTAGAATTAAATAATAGGGTTCGAATACCCGAATCTGAACAGTGATGGTTAAGTCTTCGGGTATCTAGGGCGCTTGACTAATAGAATAGGAAAGTAAGGCTCTTCTGCTGAGCGAAGCTGCGAGCCTACCCTAAATGGTAAAGGAAGTATGCCAGTCGGCGAAAACATTAAGAGATAATGGCGGCCCTTGCAGGTTTACCTGGAAAGATTCTATTCCGGCTACCGGGGGAATAAAAAAAAGGGGAATGTCAAATAATTTTATAATAATTATCGAGTCTTTAAAATAATTTAAAATAATATTACAAAGCTCGAAACTATTTTTCCGAATTTTTAAATCAATTTTATATAATTAAATCTAATTAAATAATCAATTAAAATTAATTAATAACTAATTAAATTAATTAATCAATTAATATTTAAATTAATTGACTAATTAAATAATTAATTATCAACTAAAATTAATTAATTAAATAATTAAGATTTATTTTTGAATTAAAAAAATTATTTTCAGAATAATTAAATAATAAATTTTGGAAAAAAATAATAATTTCTGAAAATATTATAAAAGAAAACACCATTTCTGAAATTAATTAAACTGAAATCAAATTTTTGAACGTTATTAAAGAGAAATCCTATTTTTATAAAATCTTAAAAGTACAGGGACTGAATTAAAGAATCTGTAAAGTGAGGGGGGCTAAACGATAATTTACCGTGTTCTCCGTTTTCAGTCGCCGGCGGTCGCCATTAACGGCGACCCCAAGCTTTCCCGTCAACTGAAAAACAATCCAGAAACTTATCAAATTTACGGAGAATAATCTTTAGGTGTCCAGAAAAATTTCTGCAGAATCACGACAGCCAAACAGTTAATGGATCGAACGGAATAGTCGATGGAAAATTCCGCCGCCACCCAGCCCGATTTTCCGACGAGCTCCGATTAGAACGAATCGTTAAATGTTTGTTAACTTCAGATTTACTAATCGATTCGTTTTTAAACGATCTACAACGTGGTGCCATTAATTTCAATCAGTAACCCTTAACAAAGAAATACCCAATTTTTTATTTAGAACATTCATATCAAGAACCCTAATTTACAAATTCGAGAATCAAACCATCATTTGGACATGTTATTGAACTCGGTTTTTGACATATAATATACTAAATTGACCAGAAAAATATTATCTACAAGATGGAATCATCAAATCATATCAATAACATCAAGAACAAATTTTCATAATTTAATTCATAAATAATTCGAAATAAATTAATTAAATCAGAAAAATACCTTGATTCCTGCATAAAAACGGATGATTGATTATGAAAGTACTTTTCGAGAGCTTCGTTTTGATAGGTTGCACGCCCGAATCGGAGTTCGATAACGCCTTCGTTCGTACGTTTGATTCTCAGGAACGTATCGGTTTCTAGGGTTTTTCTCTGTATTTACTGTATTTTTACTGGTTGTAGTGAATAAACGAATAAAATGAAATGATAAAAGGGCTATATATATTTTTGGAATATTGGTTCGTTCTGGATCGTTTTGGATCGTTAAATTAGTTACTTAGCCGCTAAGTAACTGCAAAAATGATCTGATTTAATATCAGTTTTAGATAATTATCCCAGCCGGGCTTTTTATAAAACACTCTATACGATAGTAATGTAATAATATCTCATCTTTCGAGAATACGGGTTTCGTTGATTCACCCAAATGATTATCGTATCGAAAATCTTGCGTCGGTCCGCGCACAGGTCAAACCGTACTCCGGATTGAAAAAGTCAAAACACGGAAAATGTCCGGAATTACCAGATTAGGTTAGGAAGGAGATTTCGGAAGAGTTTCGGGTGGTAAAAACGTAAAAACAGTTGAAGTCGGACGATTCCCGGCTTTATAAAATAATTTTGTAATTATTCAGAAAATAATTGATAAATTCATAAATCAATATAAAATCATTTAACAACCCAAAAATTACCAGAAAAATACCGTAATAATCTACATTTTATTCTGGTCATAATAAAATTAACATACTTATACTTTAGCACATATAAGCATCCACAAATCCACACCAATCATCAGATAATTCACCAAAATCACATAATAATCATATAAAAATTATTTGTTGATAAAAATAATTACACGCGATATCCCGGATGTTACAACTGCACCTTCACAAATTCAGTTTGATGTGACTCCAATAAATGTGGAGTCACAGCCAAAATCTCTAGTAATAGAAGCACCTCAAACACCAAACTCACCCACAAACTCTCTTGATGTGGATATGATAAACACATCAATTCCTGATTCCCCTTCTTTAACTTTGTTGGAGAAGCCAAATTCTAGTGCAAGTGAGCATCATCTTTTAGATGATTTGTTGGCTCACTTGCCATTTCTTTCAGGAACTGTTGAATAATCTGTGCCCAAAATATTTTCAATCAGCACAGAGTCCACAATAGTTCCCATTCCTAGTTCATTCATTTCTACTCGCTCGATGGATATTGCTCATCCGTCGAGTAGTGATAGTATCCCGACGGATAAGCTTAACAGCAGTTATCCGTCGGTTAGCAAAATCACTAACCCGATGGATATTCCTTATCCGTCGAGTGTCTTTGCACCACCTCAAACTTCATTTATTTCAAGTGCAGAAGAATTAGTGGTTGTACAGTCACTATTAGGATTGAGAGAGAAGAGTGTTTTGAGTGAGAGTCTGGGTTGCTCCCAGGAAAAAGGAGAGGAAATGAGTGAAATTATGTAGTCCATTTCTTCAGGACTGGCAAAAGAGAGTGAGAGGAGTCCCACCTTAGATGGTGAAGGTGAAGGTGTGAGGGTGGGGAGCCAGGGTGAGACCCTGATACAACAAAAGAGAGAAAACGAGAGAAATGCAGGTACTGGAGCTATAAGGATGGATGTCATTGATAGTGAGTCAATGAATGTCAGGGACTATCTCAGCAACCTCAAGCTGTTATAGATTCCACCTCCCTTGATGCTGAGGCATTTACTCACCCTGTTCCAGCTTATCAACTACTAGCTGAACAGGGCAATGACAATGCAGAAAGGATGCTCAATCGGGTGCATACCACACAGTCTATGCTAAGAGCTAAGGATGTCATCACAGCTTTGCCCTCTACAGCTGGTGATGTGGATTATGAAACTGGTGGTTCAGCTGATTTCTTTGGTGATGGAAGTGGGGATAGTGAAGATGAAGCAATGGACATAGGGGGAGAAGTAGGTTCCAGTTCAAGATCAGGTATGCCATCATGGGCATTTTCAAAGCACTGTGATGAGCACTACTGCAAGACAACCCTGATCCAACTAATCAATCAGACAAATACTGCTCTTCAAACCACTACAAATGTCAGCACCAAGAAGCTCCTTCAGGCACATCTAGCCTCTCTGCAACTTCAACAAATTCAAGGCTTCCAACATGCTAGGGATTTAAACACCATCAAGGGTGATATTGAGGAGATGAAGAAGGCCATTTCAGACAAGATGGATTCTAAGCTTCCAGAAGCTACAATGCTTGACATCAAGAGGCAATTAAGAAAAAAATCTGATCTTGCAACCAAGATAGATTCCTTGGATACAAGAATGTCAGCCATGGAAGCATCTTTAACAGCCATTCATCTTCATCAAGTCCAACAGACAGATTTACTTCAAAACTGGTGGCTACTCAAACCTCCTCCTCTACTCAACTTGATGATAACAAAAAAGGGGAGAACGGACCAAGTGAGGGGGAGAGGCTTCAAATTCAAATCAGTAAAGTAATTGTGCCTTCAATTACTATCGCAAAGCCACCAGTTACAGACAGTATAGATCTGATAAATACAGCAGCAGCCAACATTAGAGCAGCTGAAATAAAGCAGTTGAAACCAATCAACTGGGAGAAGATTGATGAGGATATACAAAGGAAATTTGGGCTAGTAAAGGATCCAGAAAAGTCAGCCATCCATCACTCTCAAATCAAGCAGATTTTTGTGAATGAGATGAGTATGAACTATCTGGAAAGGGGACAGCCATCCTGCATCAAATCACTAAAGGATGAAATAATTCTGAAACCAAGGGTGAACTATCAAAAATCATCATTGAAGAACCCTTTGGATACTGTGTATGAGACACCTAAGCCTGATCAGAAGAAACTTCTGTCAAGGTCAATTGCCTTCTACAAGGATCCAGCTGATTCAGCTTTAAAAAGAAGAATTGCTAAAGTTTTCAGGAATGGGAAAGAAATCTGTGTGGTGGCTGGACATCCTTAATTTGCTCAAGCAAAGAGAGAAGAAAAGGCAAGATTGAAGCAAGAAAAGAAGCAAGTTATTCTAGATGCCAAAAAGGCTAAGCAAAAGAAAGAGCAAACTGTTATCTTGGCCAAGCTACAAGCTGTGAAACCAACACAACAGGTTCCTTCTCAGCCATCTGGAATCACCGAATCTCAAGATCCACAGAAGCAAGTTCAACAAGAACAGAAGAAATCTCCAAGAATCAAGGAATTGGCTAAAAGAACCAAAAGGAAACTAGACATTGTTGATAAGGAATTGGAGAATTAGTTTCCCAAGGAATCCACTCCAACTACAACTCAAGCATCAAAACCCTCAATGGTATTTGAAGATATCAATGTGGTGGATTCTTACAGGAACATTCATGGTGAACCTACTGTGCCTAAGGATGAACCAGTAGAATGGGAGAACATACCAATTCCTGACTTCAATTTGCCGATCCTTAACAAGCCAAAGAGAACAAAGTCAAGAGCAGTCAAGAAAGTAAAGTTGTCACCTCTCAAATCCAAATCTTTAGTCAAAGCTCAATCTAAAGTCAATAAGGGAGATTACATGTACTTGTGTGACATCAAGGAATTCTCTTATCTAAATCTCTATCTAGATGAACTAGAAGAAGTAAGAGGGATTGATGCATACAGAAACCTACCTGAAAGGTTAGTGTTCAAGTATAAGGGAGGAAAGGAGATTCAGTGGCCACTTCACAGGATCCTTCAAGAAAGCCAAGCTGTACTGATTAAGGTTTATTCATCTTTCAAGAAGAACTTTGGGTTCAATGTTATTGCAAGAAGATTGGTTCTAAAGAAGATTGAAGAACTAAGGAGTGTTAGAGCTAAAGATGCACTCCCAAAGACTCTAATTATCCCTTACACAGGGAGAAGAGTGCATCTAAGGCCCTGCTGGCTGATGGAGTTCATGGATGACAAAGGAGTGAGAAGATTTTTCAGATTAGAAGACCAACTGAGCATCTCTAGCAATGAAACTCTCTTGGAAATGCAAGAAAAGCTAAATCTCTCAGAATCTGATGAACTGGAATTCCACAGGCACCTCCAAAATTAGATAGAAGAAAACAACAGAAAGCTTGGAAAGAGATCCAGACCTTCAAGGAACTAGATAAATCTGCTCAGGCTAGAGAGGCACCTTGAAAATAACCGTGAGCTAAACTTTGTACATTTTGTTAATTGAAGCACTTTATAGTTTTATCTATCTACTTTCAAAGTTGTATTTTTACGGTGTTTTGTTATCATCAAGTATCTCTTAATTTATGGCTACAATTCCAGTAGACATAAATTGGGGGAGATTGTTGTGTATATGTTGTGAACTTGATGATTTCATTAACAAGACACCTTGGTAGATTTTACTTAGTGAAAATGTAGCACTCGACGGATAAGGATTATAGTCCCGACGGCTGACTCAATATAGTCCCGACGGATGATGATTTATTATCCATCGAGTGCGTAGCTTATGTAACAATAAGTCTGTAGCACATTTCTGCATACACATTGTTTAGAATCTGTAGTAGTGCTTAAGTCATGTTGACTTTAACTAGATATGTAGAATAGGTTTATTAAGTGTACATAGATGATGTCTTGTAATTCTGCATAAATGAAATGAAGTCTAGTGCCTGATTGCTACCCGACGGATAAACAACAATGAATTCAACGGATGATCAACAACCCGACGGATGATCATTAACTCGACGAATGATAATGAACCCGACGGATAAAGAATTCAAATTTTTGTTGACAGTGACAACACAGTCACATGCGTCGAGTGTATGCAAATAGAATGTGGTAGCCTATTCAACTGGGTTTTCGAGAACAAAGAAGCATTACCATTTCCATGCTATTATGAAGATATTCAAAGATGCTGGAATAGAGTAATGAAGTAGCATTGTAATAGACTCGATAGTTTTTGTTTTATTATCTTGTCTTATTGCTTTGTAATCTTGGTGATATATAAACCAAGAAGCAGCAAATAGAACAACTAACCAACTAAGAAACTAAGCAACCAAGAGAGAAACATTTGTAAGTTGAATTCTTAGTATTTCTCTGTATTCTTAGTTGTTCATTTGTAAGCAGCTGTGAGCTTTTTGCACACAGAGTTCTCTCGATATATATTATATATCTCTGGTGCAATCATTCAAATCCACCAGAAAGTTTTTACAGACTCTTGTTTTTAATTACTTGTGTTTTTATTCATTTCAAGTGATTATTCCGCATTCTGCTAATCAATTCACACTGATATATACAATTGAGTTAGAACAATTTTTATTCAAGAAAAATTTTCAAGAATTCCATTCAACCCCCCTTCTGTAATTCTTGTTATATTGTTAAGGGACTAACAATCTGATAAATCAATAAAAGGTGAACAAGCTAACAGCAATAAAAGATCATTTTTAGATTGGAATCTAACTCCGACGGACGTACTATCACATGCTGATCAGCACGTGTGATAGCACCAGGTCATGATTCATAGAAACATGCCCCCAAAAACACGAGTACTCAAATAAAAAGGCAATATATCTTAATGTGGCATAAATTATGTCATAATATTTCATATAACACTTAGAAATAGCCCTCCGCTAGACCATCTGTCCCGGTCACTTACGCATTCATCCAATCCATAAAACATTTTGATCAAAGGAGTTGAATCAAACGACATCCTTAAAAATATAACTCCCCATTTCTTATGGTCCAGAGCTATCTCAACAACCGATGGTAAAATAACTAGAACAATTAGTTATTCGTTAATCTTAATTCAACGTTCCACTGTATAGAGTAATTTGTAGCGAAGTATAAAATTTTTAACTATTCTAAACTTAGAATAGTATCGAAATTAAAATAATAGAGTTCAGAGTCAATATCACTTGAATGATAAGTGAAGATATAAATACTTGTATAACAAGATTCATAATAAACATCACTTGAACAATAAGTGAAGGTAGGGATACTTGCCTGGTATGCTCGATAACTTCTTACTATAACTCTGTTTATAGCTGCAGGCTACTATCTCTGTCTAACACTTGACCGCACTCCTTGCTATTCGATTCTATAAACAAAAAGGACTATCTTAATTGACAGAACCAAACTCAATCGACGCAATTATACGTATTGACATCTACCCGATCGTTTATAACTAATCATAGCATTTAAAACTGTAAACAGATAGCATGCATATCACGTAACATGTAATCATGTCATTCATATATTACGTAATCACATATTTCATGTAACACATAAGTCAGCCCGTTAAAATATAGGTCTCAGTATGGTCTGAATTAAAATTAGATCAATAAAAGTGTTTAGCGATTAAATACTGACTCAGACTGATACACAATTCAAATGACATTGTATTACAAAATAAATTAGGACTCAAAAGTATTTTTATTGAAAGCGTAATATTTTTCTGAGTCTATACGCGTTCGTTTCGTATTAAACGGACGGACAATTTATTTATTACAAATATAATAAGAATTAATCAATTAATAATAATATTAATTGATTTTTTAAATATCAAAATATAATTTTTAAAAGTTTAAAATTAATTTTTAGGAATTATTTGAATTAATTATAAATAATTGTATCTTATTTAATCATTTATAAATAAAAAAATTGATTAAATGAATTAATCAATTAATTAAATCTATAAACAATCAACTAAAAAAATTATAAATAATTAAAACAAATATGGATTTTTGAAAATAATAAAAGAAATAATTTTTAGGATTTAAGATAATTAAGTAAATAATTTCTAGTATTTAAGATAATAATTAAATGATTTTTGAAATTAAATTAAATGATTTTTTTAAAAAAACCAGAAATGAATTTTGAAATAAACATAAGAGAAAATAGCAGAACCAAGTTTTGGAAACAGGGTTTGGGAATTAAAGATCGAAGCCGGGTCAAGGAATCGGGTATCTGGGTCATGAAGAATCCTAACGGGTTCGTATGAATGTGGCCGGGAATTCCCGCCGGTTTCTAGGAATTCCCATATTCCGACCGTCGGGGAAATTTTCGGCGAAGTAATTCCAGTCCCAAAAATGTTTAATGAAGTCCGGTTTTTCAGTCTGCTTAACTATATCACAACATCAGGTATTCAATCGTTCAACAACAACAACAACAAATGATATTTCTATCAATCAATCCGGTCAAAACAAAGTTCGCCGGCGAACAAAGAAAAAGAATTCCGATGAACACAATTATCGATTTAAAACTCGATTTCAATCAACATAAATCCATAAGCATCGCTATAAACAGTCTATTATTAGTTTTGCAAGGTCAAAACATCTTCCTACAAGCCGGAATCATAATTTCCGATTAAACGACACAAATGCCGGCCAAAACTCCGACCTGCACCATTTCTAAATCAAACTCAATGATATATGGTTCAAATCAAAGCTACAAATCTATGGAATCTAAATATCTAATCTAAATCAACCACCAATCGATTAATAATCCAGAAATCAAACATAAAATTATTCAAGAACCAAGAACTCGGTTCGAACATTCCAGCAATAAAACGAGTATTATTTTTACATAAATCGATTATTCTAATCATGGAAAAGCTACTGTATTCATCAAAAACATCCAACACAATCCAGAATTCAAAACCCCAAATATCGAAGATTATGAACAAAAAAAATCAAAATTCAATTCGATTACCCTTTGTTAAAACTGATGATATGAAAAGAAAGTTGATGAATCAGGCTTCGATTTGGATATTGGAGCGTCAAAAATGAAGATCGGAATCACTTCCAACCGCTTGATTGATTTTGAGATTTTAAGAACACAATCCTCACCCCCACACCTCTCTTTCTGATTTTTATTATATTTTTAATAATTTTTCTGAAAATAAAATAAATAAAACCTGGTATTTATATTAACAGAAAATAAATACCCCCAAAGTCAAATAAGGGTATTTTTTATCCCCCAAATTAAAATACATAGGCCCCAAAATAATAATTTCGGGGAATAATTTCAAAATAATAAAATACAAAATTTATACCAAAATTTTCCAAAAATTGCGAATAATTCAAAAATATGAAAATACGAGGTATTTGAAATACGAATAATTCTCTAAAAATAAAAATATGAATTTTGTGGGCTTTAACATCCCGGTGGGGTCCCGGTCCGTTGACTTTTGAAAAGCAAAAACGAACCCTAAATTAACAGGAAACCCCGAAAACACATAATATGCATTCAAACACGGGTAAAATGAAATAAAATGAGTACCTTGATAAAGACGCAATTCAATATGAGTCCAAATTGTAGATCGATTCATATAATTGCAGTTTAAACACAAAATAATCAATCGAAAAATTTTCTGGTCCGCACGGAAACACAAACAGCAATTACTGCATGTCATATCATGGCAAATGTACATTTTAAAATCATATAAACCCTTAATATTTATTTATTTAACATAAAAATATTCACATAATTTTCCTGGATATTACAAAACCTAATCCGACTATCAAAGCCTCATACTCCGCTTCGTTGTTTGTAGTTGGGAACTCCAACTTCAAAGCATATTCGATCATAAACCCTTCAGGGCTTTGCAAGACTAGGCCTGCACCACTAGATTTTATTTTGGATGTTCCGCCTCAAAATGGAGAACCCGGTACTCTTTTAGAGTTAAGTCTTCTTTTTTATCCTTATCTCCTCCTTCTGGGGTTACTATCTCTTGCCCCCTAACTTCTTGTCCGTTAAGGGTACATTCGACCTGGAAATTTGCTAATGCCTGAGCCGTGATGGCTGTCTGAGACTTATATTTGATATAAAATTCTCCCAACTTAACTACCCATCTGATTAGCCTTCCACTCGCTTTAGGGCTGTGAATAATGCTTCTCAAGGGTTGGTCTGTTAGGACTTCTACTTTATGTTCCTGAAAGTACGGTCGTAGCTTCCTGAAGGCTGTTATGAGGGCAAGCACCAATTTCTCAGTGGTAGAGTAAATCAACTCTGCTCTATGGAGTAATTTTCTCACATAGTAGACAAGCTTCTGGAGTTTCTGTTCTTCCCTTAACAGGACTGCACTCACTGCTTGTTCAAATATCGCGAGGTATAAATAAAGGGTGTCCTCCGGACTAGGTTTTTCCAGCACGGGGGCCTCAATCATGTATTACTTCACATGTTCAAAGGTCTCTTGGCTATCAGCTGTCCACTCAAAATTCTTCACCTTCTTTAAGGTTTTGAAAAAGGGCAGGAAATTATCTCCAGACTTGAAGATGAACCTCCCTAGAGCTATGATTCTTCCTGTCAGCTTCTGAACGTCCTTGATGGAGTGTGGTGGCTCCATGTCTAGGATGGCTTTAATCTTTTCGGGATTGGCCTCGATTCCCCTCTTCGAGACCATGTGACCCAAAAAAATTTCAGACCCAAAACCAAAAGCATACTTGGCGGGGTTTGACATCATCTTGTGGTGCCTCGGCACTTCGAATGCCTCTTTAAGGTGATTAACATGATCGGCCTTGGCTAGGCTTTTGTCTAACATGTCATCAACATAGACCTCCACGGTCTTCACAATTAGATGGGTAGATATCTTATTTACCAACCTTTGGTAAATAGCTCCTTCATTCTTAAGTCCAAAAGTCATAACAAGATAACAAAAGACGCCAAAATCAGTTATAAAAGTTACCTTGCGGGTGTCATCCTTGTGTATTTTAATCTGATTATAATCGCTGAAGCCATCCATGAAACTAAGCATCTCGTGCCCAGCAGTGGTATCGATCAGGGTGTCAATCCTTGGTAGAGGGTAGCAGTCCTTAGGGCATGCATCATTGAGGTTGGTGAAGTCGATACACATCCTCCACTTTCCATTGGCTTTTTTGACCATCACAGGGTTAGCCAACCATTCGGGGAATTGCACGAATTAATGGCTTCAAGGAGCTACTCAACCTCCTGCTTAAAGGATTCCAGCCTATCTGGTGCATATGTTCTCTTCTTATACTGCACGGATTTCCGAGTTGGATTGACATTTAGTTTTTGAGTTATAAGGTTGGGGTCAATCTTAGGCATGCCGGCCGCTATCCAAGAAAACGCGTCATTGTTCTCTTATAGGAATTTGTCAATTGGTCCCTTAGGGTGTGACGGCCTCAACCCGGGGTCAGGAGTCGACGTCGCCAACAACAATAATAATAAACATAATATAATCCAAATCATTAATTATACATAACCACGACCCCTTTACCAAAATCTTTTCTAGGTTTAAGTATGACTTAGGTTACAACTATTACAAAACCGACTTACAACAAACCATCATGACGCAAATAACTTAATACAGCAACTCAACAGACCATCCTTAGTCCAACACAACTACCTCAGAAGATCCTGACAAAGAAGGAACTGGAACTCTGCCCTGACTACCACGGAAGGATCTCCTAGGCATCTGCAATATATATATATATATATATATATATATATATATATATATATAATATTCTGCAAGGGTGAGCAATCAATTGCTCATCAGTACCACTATATGAATAACAAGTAAAACAATTTATAATAAAACAGTTATAGGAACAAAATTCATAGTTCGTTAGAAAACAAGTATAACATGTATAAACTGGATATCAATACTAGAATGCTCTGTAAAATAAAATCAATAGTCCTGTGTTGTGCATAAATACCAGAGTTCAATTTCAGCATGCTATTTTTCATTTCCAAACCTTCTGTTCCATTACAGGAACCATAAAACCATTTATCCCGTTACGGGGACCCAAAGCCTTTTGTTCCTTTACTGGAACCACAAAAACCATAATCAGATATCAATTGGATGTTATCTAGGGACGGCTGATTAGGCATCCACACAAATTATCTAGGATAGTTGGTCGGGCTATCACACAAAATGTCTAGGAAAGCTGATCGGGATTTCACACAAAATAATTGGATCCGTAGAGACTAGCAAGGTCTCTGATTAACTATGCTGGACTAATCGGTTATGTAATGCGCGCAACCGAATTAGCCACTTACGCAATGTTATCCAATATCTGATTTGTTTTATCCAGTTTCAAAATAACTTTTACCTATCTCTTGTTAAAATCAATTCTGTCACAGTACACTATTCAAAACCTCTTTTCATTTTAATCACATTTTAGAGATAGGTACTTTTAGAAGTTACTTTTCCCCAGAAACATATTTAAACAACATTTTCAAATATAGGGGATACGTAACTTAAAACGTTTCTGTTTCATTACGAGAATAAAACACCAGCTATCCATATATACTGAACCATAAAAGAATGGTCAGGGTACTTTTCTTGCAGAGCTTATAACTATCACTGACTGATTTTAGATTGACTGGATGCTCGACTTTATCACCTTACTATCAGACTATCCTGGATCTGATTTTGACACTCAGATCCTTCGCTTGGAACCTTGCTGAGCTTGTCGACTGATCACTAGGTTATCTTTGATTATATATCAATTCTTGAGTCCTTCGACTAGAACCTACAGAGTCGAAATGCCCTACGTTAGACGACCAGGTATGCTTGACATATCCTCGCTAACAAACTACCCATACGATAACATATCCCGACTCGTAATTATTCATATTATAATAACACACACAACAATTAGGGTTCACGTTCTCGGAAATCGGTTCGGTGCTCATTTCCAGAAAATACGTATACTCGTAATTTTACGAAATTAGGGTTATTGATTTTGGCAAAATATTTCATCACATTGTACAATAAAGTTTCGTACAATATACATATGTATTTATATAGTCGTTCGACGTCCCGATAATCACCGGATACGCTCTCGTATTTCCGTAGTTCGATTTCCTGAAAATTGGGCAGCGTCTCCTTTGTTTATCGGACTACCTGTTGAGACATAAATCGACGTTAATTCAACAACAACAACCTATCAATCCCACAACACAGAATTTCACAAATCCCAATCGCAATCACAATTTAATTCAAGCACAAACCAACAATTACAACTCACAATCCAATAATCTCGAATATAAATATTCAACTACTATTTCGCATCGAACTTACAAATAAAATTTATACATTTATTATTTATTTTTTTTAAAATATTAGGACTCAGAACAAATCATCAAAGTCCACCGTCGGCTCGTCGAGGCTCATCGCCGACGGCGGTAAAATTCGCGGGTTTCCGATTATCGGACATCCTTTGCGAATCCCACCGATTAATTAATAATTATTCCCGCATAAAATATTTTATTTCAAGAATTGCTTTTAAATAATTTCTACAAAAAATTAAAATAAAAATATAATTAATAGTAGTTCAACTCAGCACGGAAACATGCGTGCAACACGCGCTAGTACAACTGAAAAACAAAAAGGCACAGCCGGAAAAGAGAACGCAGGCGGCACCAGAAACGCACACACTCAACACACACAACACGGTACACACAGGAACACATATTTATACACACACACACATACACCACATCACACACACAATGCACACACCAACGCGTGCAATACGCGCTGACACAGGGAAGAATAAAAAACAACAGACTAGGGGCCGGGTAATTACCCGGGAAAATAAGCAGTGACTGTGAAATCAGAAGAGAAAGGAAACGGAACAAAAGAGATGGGGGGGAAGAAACAGAGTAACGGGAAGGGAAAGAGAAAAGAGATTGATTAAGAGAAAGGGGAGTGAGGTACAGAGAGGGTGAGGGGTTGTTTTGAGGTGTTTGTGTGTTTCTATATTTTTTATTATTATTATGCAACCAACAGCTGCCACGTAACATAAGGTGAATAGAAATAAGACACTTGTATTGCAACTGACACATATCTATATATTTTAGTCCAAATCTGATTTGCCCTCTGCATTTAAACAATTCTGAAACGTAATTTATACCCGCATTTAACGAATAAACGAAATAACGCGCGGGTGAGATTAATGCCAAAAATTTTGAAAATAATTTTAAAATTCTCATAATATTCCAAACTTCAATAAATATGAGTTTCATAGTTTTTGAAGAATTTCTGAATTCAATATTGATTTTACTAATATATACAATCGGAAAAATTACTCAGGGATAAATAATCAATAAATTATTAATTTCTGAATTTTATAAAATCCCAAAAATAAATATTATAATTATAAAATCATAAAAACAATTTTAGAGACATTCCAAATATTTATGCAAATAAATTTGCATTAAATCAACTTTTAAAAGTGAAACAAAAATAATACTACTTAATAATTAATTACGCGAACAACCCTGTACACCAAAAATTACACATAGATATTAATAAAACCATACTTAGTGATCAAAACCAATACACATATTTTATTTAACTAATTATTTAATAATTACACTTTAAAATAATATAAAAGTATACGAGTCGTTACATCCTCCCCCCCTTAAAAAGCTTCTGTCCTCAGAATCTGATCTAACTAAACAAGTGAGGATATTTGTCAAGCATATCTGACTCTAACTTCCAGGTAGACTCTTCTACTCGAGGATTTATTCAGAGCATACTCACTATGGATATAAACTCATTCCTAAGGACTCGCTCTTAACGATCTAGGATTTAGATCGATCATTCCACGCAGAATAAATTTGGATAAGAGCCTATTGGCTCCTAATCAACGACTTGGTTCGAATCAGATACATATCTCCTTAACATTGACACGCGGAACACATTATATATATATGCTGCAACTGCGGCGACAACATCAACTCATGGGAAACTTTACCTATATTTATCAATACCTCGAACGGTTCACTATATTTAGGACTCAACTTGTCCCTTCTATTCAAACATAGCCAATCTCTTTCAAGGTGAAACTTTTGTCAACACCAATGATCCTATTTCTATATCCACACTCTTTCGATGCAAATCCATCTTCTTCCTTTGTCTATCCCGGGCTTCTTCAACTCTTTTCCAAATTAACACCACTACATCCTTGGTGTGCTGAATTAATTCAGGACCTAACGATATCTCTACCCCCACTTTCTCACAATAGAGGGAAACCCACACTTATGTCCACACAGGGCTTCGCAAGGTAGCATTCCCCTACTAGCATGATAACTATTAACATAGAAAAACTCAATCAATGGGTAGGTGATTACCTCAGTTTCCTTTTAGATCCAAAATATATACTCTCAACATATCTTATATTGTCTGAATCATCTTTTCACTTTGGCCCTTCGTCTACGGATGATAGATGGTACTCACTTTCAACTTAATTTTTAAACATTCAAACACTTCTTACTCATTTCCATTAATTAAGGCTGGATGGTAATCTCATATCTTCACTTTTTCTCACCTTCAAGTATTTGAACTTCATATTCCATTCTTTCCAATTCTTTTATTAATTCCTCGGAAATTTTAATCACATTCAATCCTTTCCTTCTGCACAAAGCATCTGTTACTATATCGATTTTACTTAGGTGATCTTTACTGGAAAGATCGGAATCCTTCATTTATCTCAGCTAAAATTCATATTGGCGAAGTTAGCATATCATTTCTTCCCTTCTAATATTCGTTGGGAAATCTTTGAGCGTTCTACACAGACTTTCTTAATCTTTGAATAGCCGAGGATGTTATCAATAAATATAATTTGCTTATCCAATCACTCCTTATACACCATGTTCCTTAAATCCTTATAGACAACTGATATACTTGTTACTCCACGTAATATCACCAGAACTTATAATGCTCATAACTCATTCTAATCACAATCTTTGATATGTCCTCAGGTTGGATCTTAAGTCAATCCTCTAGAAATAACACATTCCTTGAATTAGGTCACATAAATAATCAATTCTTAATAGGGGTTACTTATTCTTATTCGTCATTTTGTTAAAATCCCGCTAATCAGTACACAATCTCATAATTTCGTCCCTCTTCTCCAATAACATCACTGGTACACCCCAATGGACTATATCTGGTATGCTCACTTCCCTTTCCAATAACTTTTATAATTATCGAAGTAATTATTTCATTCCACTGGCCTCCAGAGAGACTCCAGGGCATTTATTTATTACTCAAACTTCCTCCAGCTTAAATATTTTCTTCTTCGTATCTTTACACATGGTGGATCTACCTTATATCCTTAGCTTATTACTCCTTTTCTCGCATGATTGGAAGAACTTCTTATATTTCTCCTGCACCTAGAAACTTACCTTACTACTGGCTTCTGTACACTTTACAATTCGCTTCTTCTAAAAACCACTCCTTGCCTTACTACAAGACAACCAACCCAATCCTAAAATCACACAGAACTCTTCTAGCTCGAAGGGTGTCAAATCAGCTGCAATTACGTCCAAATTCTAAACGGTCGATCTCTTGGTCCTTTTGTAAGTTCTTCCTCTAGCTATGTTGGATTCTTCCTTAACAGCCAACTTCTAGTCACTTTCCATTACCAGGGTGGCCTGAACCATAGAGGAGCATGTCTTGAGTTGTAATGCCACAACTCCTCTGCAAATTTCAGGCTTCAATCCTTGTTGAAACCTCCTTGCTTTCTGAATCTCCGTACTTAAAAACTCAGGAACTAATCGGGCCAATTCTGTAAACATGGCCTCATACTCTAACACGCTTCTTTCACCTTGTTTCACTTCTAGAAACTCGACTTCCAACTGATTCCTTCGACCATCGAGAAAATACTTCTCCAAGAATAATTTTGTAAATCTCATCCAAGAAATAGGGCATTCTCCTTCCAATGCACGAGTAGATTCCCACCAATAATTTGCTTCATTCTTAAGAAAGTAGCTCGCATAATCGGTCTTAAGATCATCACTTACTTGCATGAGGGTAAATGCCTTTTCCCTTTCCTTAAGCCATTTTCAAGAAACAACAAGATCCACTTCGCCCTTGAACAAGTAGTTTGGTTTAGCTCTCCTTGTTGATGTTGTTGCTGCTGAATCTGTTGGATTAACTGCAACTGTTGTTGCTGCTGCTGGCGCAACAAATCTAGAATTTCGTTTATAACTGGACCCTCCGCCAAACTACTACTATTTTCTTTCGACTGGGTAGCTTTCTTGGGTGGCATTTTCCTGAAATATAACAGGGAATTTATTCAAAAACATAATGAGAATGTATAACAAAAATACCACCGTTCAAATGGTGCACTTGTGTCAGGAAAATGCTGCCCAATCAAAGCACCCATGTCTTAATTCTTAGGATCCATCTTATAAAAGATATCTAGATTAGCAACACTAGCAACAATAGCAATGGTAACAGTAGCAGAATCAACAACAGTGCAGAAAACTGGAATATAAAGGTACTAAACATTATAGCATGCCCTCTCAATATAACAACAATTGAGCAACCTTCCAGCACTATTAAAAATACAACATTAATAAATTCCATATACCGCAAAGCTAGACGGGCTATACTAGGCACCACCCAAAAAGGGTAAACTGGTAAGTCAAGTTAAACTTAAGAATCACAGACTTGGCTAATGCACTAGTCAGAGTTTCAATCAACCATCCCTCCCAAGGTGACTTCTTACCTCTTACAATTGACCCATCTTCCATGGAGTTAACTTTTCTAAAGATGCAACCTTCAATATCAAATCATAAATCCTCTCTACTATTTTCATTTCTAAAGTAGCAGCCCGATGTAAAACTTCTATTCCTCCGGACAGTCAACTCTTATTTACTTTCAATAACCAAGACTGTCTACTTACAAAAGCTACTGACAATTCATTGCCTCGGGACTTCAAATGAAATTTCAAAGTGAAGCAATTAATGATACAGGGAGGACAAGAGAAGAAGACATAGGTATGACTGGGAGCAACCATACATGTACATAAGATGGGCAGTCTTAGTACCACACAATTCACAACACATAACTCGGCGGCATCCCACCTGACCCTTTGTCACACAGAAAAATAGTCAAATCATATGCATTGTTTGCCCCAATCAACCGAAATAATCACTGAGGAAAGAAACAATGTTTAGGTAGAAAATTCACAAATAGGAAGGGAGAATCTGATTTGTAATGCGATCAACAGAATTCTAAGTTGCTTACTTTGGGCTTTGACTTTCTTATAGGAAAACAAGCAACTTATAAAAAGGTAAACAATTACTTTGGAAACACAATGCATTTCAAGAAAGGCTTGAAAGGTTCAGGATTATATAACAGTACTGATCCCCAAACTTCACGAAACTTGGCTATCATAGCAGCCACCGACTATTATCATACTATCTGAACTCACCGAGGTCACACACTCACGCCAGTAACATTCCTTAACATAGAAAATGCGATATTTAGAAATAACGTTGGGGTCTCTTCAACTGACACATCAAGGGTCCGCTCAGAAGCTGAATTCTCTAAATCGGACTCGTTTTCTTGAGAGGAAAGTTAGAAATATCTATCGGACATTACTAATAATACGTATACGAAGGAGACATACTCTAAGCTAGGGCAGTTCCATCCAATTGTCAATAAGCGTCAGGGTTATGCCCTCGAAACCCTCGACTGAACTCTTAGACTCGCTCCTGTGATTGAGTTACTGACTTCTACCTTTATATAAATCTTCCTGCACTCTTTTAACTCTATTCCTAACCTAAATCAGGGACTCAAACCTGTAGCTCTGATACCATCTGTGACGGCCTCAACCCCGGGGTCAGGAGTCGACGTCAGCAACAACAATAATAATAAACATAATATAATCCAAATCATTAATTATACATAACCACGACCCCTTTACCAAGATCTTTTCCAGGTTTAAGTATGACTTAGGTTACAACTATTACAAAACCGACTTACAACAAACCATCCTGACGCAACTAACTTAATACAGCAACTCAACAAACCATCCTTGGTCCAAGACAACTACCTCAGAGGAGCCTGACAAGGAAGGAACTGGAACTCTGCCCTGACTACCACGGAAGAATCTCCTAGGCATCTTCAATACATATATAAAACATTCTGTGAGGGTGAGCAATCAATTGCTCAGCAGTACCACTATATGAATAACAAGTAAAACAATTTACAATAAAACAGTTATAGGAACATAATTCATAGTTCGTTAGAAAACAAGTACAACATGTATAACTGGATATCAAAACTAGCATGCTCTGTAAAACAAAATCAACACTAGTGTGCTATGCATAAATACCAGAGTTCAATTTTAGCATGCTATTTTCATTTCTAAACTTTTCGTTCCATTACAGGAACCATAAAACCATTTATCCCGTTACGGGGACCCAAAGCCTTTTGTTCCGTTACTGGAACCACAAAAACCACAATCAGATATATATTTGATGTTATTTAGGGATGGCTGATCAGGCCTCCATACAAATTATCTAGGATAGTTGGTCGGGCTATCACACAAAATATCTAGGAAAGCTGATCGGGCTTTCACACAAAATAACCGGATCTGCAGAGACTAGCTAGGTCTCTGATTAACTATGTTAGACTAATCGGTTATGTAATGCGCGCAACCGAATTAGCCACTTACGCAACGTTATCAAATATCTTATTTGTTTTATCCAGTTTCAAAATCACTTTTACCTATCTCTTGTTAAAATCAATTCTGTCACAGTACACTATTCAAAACCTCTTTTCATTTTAATCATATTTTAGAGATAGGTACTTTCAGAAGTTACTTTTCCCCAAAAACATATTTAAACAACATTTTCAAATACAGGGGATACGTAACTTAAAACGTTTCTATTCCATTATGAGAATAAAACACCATCTATCCATATATACTGAACCATAAAAGAATGGTCAGGGTACTTCCCTTGCAGAGCTTATAACTATCACTGACTGATTTTGGATTGACTCGGACGCTCGAATTTATCGCCTTACTATCAGATTATCCTGGATCCGATTTTGACGCTCAGGTCCTTCACTTGGAACCTTGCTGAGCTCGTCGACTGATCACTAGGTTATCTTTGGTTTGATATCAATTCTTGAGTCCCTTCGACTAGAACCTACAGAGTCGAAATCCCTATGTTAGGCGACCAGGCATGCTTGAGATATCCTCTCTAACAACCTACCCATACGATAACATATCCTGACTCGTAATTATTCATATTATAATAACACACATAACAATTAGGGTTCACGTTCTCGGAAATCGGTTCGGTGCTCGTTTCCAGAAAATACGTATACTTGTAATTTTACGAAATTAGGGTTATTGATTTTGGCAAAATATTTCATCACATCGTACAATCGAGTTTCGTACAATATACATATGTATTTATATAGTCGCTCGACGTCCCGATAATCACCGGATACGCTCCTTTATTTCCGTAGTTCGATTTCCCGAAAATCGGGCAGTGTCTCCTTTGTTTATCAGACTACCCGTCGAGACATAAATCGACGTCAATTCAACAACAACAACCAATCAATCCCATACCCAGAATTTCATAAATCCCAATCGCAATCACAATTTAATTAAAGCACAAACTAACAATTACAGCTCATAATCCAATAATCTCGAATATAAATATTCAACTACTATTTCGTATCGAACTTACAAATAAAATTTATTCATTTATTATTTATTTATTTTTTAATAGTAGGACTCAGAACAAATCATCACAGTCCACCGTCGGCTCGCCGAGGCTTATCACCGACGGAGGTAAAATTCGCGGGTTCCCGATTATCGGACATCCTTCGCGAATCCCACCCATTAAATAATAAATTCCTGCACAAAATATTTTATTTTACGAATTTCCTTCAAATAATTTCTGCAGAAAATTAAAATATAAATATAACTAATAGTAGTTCAACTCGGCACAGAAACACGCGCTAGTACAACTGAAAAACAGAAAGGCACAGCCGGAAACGAGCCGGTAAAGAGAACACAAACGGCACCAGCAACACCAGAAACACACACACACTCAACACACACACACAATATGGTACATACACGAACACACACTTATATACACACACACCACATCACACACACAATGCACACACCAACGCGTGCAATATGCGCTGACACAGGGCAGAATCAAAAACAACAGACCAAGGGTCGGATAATTACCGGGGGAAACAAGCGGTGACTTTGAAATCAGAATAGAAAGGAAACGAAACAAAAGAGATGGGGGACGAAGAAACAGAGTAACGGGAAGGGAGAGAGAGAGAAAGGAGATTGATTAAGAGAAAGGTGAGTGAGGTACAGAGAGGGTGAGGGGCTATTGTGAGGTGTTTGTGTGTTTCTATATTTTTTTATTATTATTATGCAACCAACAGCTGCCACGTATCATGAGGTGAACATAAATGAGACACCTGTACTGCAATTGACACATATCTATATATTTTAGTCCAATTCTGATTTCCCTCTGCATTTAAATTATTTCTGAAACGCAATTTATATATGTATTTAACGAATAAACGAAACAACGCGCGGGTGAGATTAATCCCAAAAATTTCGAAAATAATTTTAAAATTCTCGGAATATTCCAAACTTTAATAAATATGAGTTTCATAATTTTTGAAAAATTTCTGAATTCAATATTGATTTTACTAATAAATACAATCAGAAAATCACTCAGGGATAAATAATCAATATATTATTGATTTCTAAATTTTATAAAATCACAAAAATAATTATTGTAATTATAAAACTGTAAAAACAATTTTAGACACATTCCAAAAATTTATGCAAATAAATTTGCATTAAATCCACTTTTGAAAGTGAAACAAAAATAATACAACTTAATAATTAATTACGCGAACAACCCTGTATACCAAAAACCACACATATATAATAATAAAACCATACTTAGCGATCAAAACCAATACACATATTTTATTTAATTAATTATTTAATAATTACAGTTTAAAATAATATAAAAGTATACGAGTCGTTACATCCTTCCCCCCTTAAATAGATTATGTCCTCAAAATCTGATCTATCTAAACAAGTGAGGATATTTGTCAAGCATATCTGACTCTAACTTCCTGGTAGACTCTTCAACTCGAGGTTTTATTCAGAGCATACTCACTATGGATATAAACTCATTCCTAAGGACTCGCTCTTAACGATCTAGGATTTGGATCGATCATTCCACGCAGAATAAATTTGGATAAGAGCCTGTTGGCTCCTAATCAATGACTTGGTTCAAATCAGATACGTATCTCCTTAACATTGACACGCGTAACATATTATATATATATATGCTGCAACTGCGGCGACAACATCAACTCATGGGAAACTTTACCTATATTTATCAATACCTCGAACGGTTCACTATATTTAGGACTCAACTTGTCCCTTCTATTCAAACATAGCCAATCTCTTTCAAGGTGAAACTTTTGTCAACACCAATGATCCTATTTCTATATCCACACTCTTTCGATGCAAATCTGCCTTCTTTTTTGTCTATCCCGGGCTGCTTCAACTCTTTTCCAAATCAACACCACTACATCCTTGGCGTGCTGAATTAATTCAGGACCTAACAACATCTTTACTCCCACTTTCTCGCAATAGAGGAAAACCCACACTTATGTCCACACAGGGCTTCGTAAGGTAGCATTCCTCTACTAACATGATAACTATTAACATAGAAAAACTCAATCAATGGTAGGTGATTACCTCAGTTTCCTTTTAGATCCAAAATATATGCTCTCGACATATCTTATATTGTCTGAATTGTCTTTTCACTTTGGCCTTTCGTCTACGGATGATAGATGGTACTCACTTTCAACTTAATTTCCAAACATTCGAACATTTCTTACTCATTTCCATCAATTAAGGCTGGAAGGTAATCTCATATCTTCACTTCTTCTCACCTTCAAATATTTGAACTTCACATTCCACTCTTTCCAATTCTTTTATTAATTCCTCAGCGATTTTAATCACATTCAATCCTTTCCTTCCGCACAGGGCATCTGATACTGTATCGATTTTGCTTAGGTGATATTCACTGGAAAGATTGGAATCCTTCGTTTATCTCAGCTAAAATTCATATTAGAGAACTTAGCGTATAGTTTCTTCCCTTCTAATCTTCGTTGGGAAATCTTTGAGCGTCTACACAGACTTTCTTAATCTCTGAATAGTCGAGGATGTTATCAATAAATATAATTTGCTTTTCCAATCACTCCTTATACACCATGTTCCTTAAATCCTTATAGACAACTGATACAATTTTTACTCCACGTAATATCACCAGAACTTACAATGCTCTAACTCATTCTAATCACAATCTTTGATATGTCCTCAGGCTGGATCTTAAGTCAATCCTCAAGAAATAACACATTCCTTGAATTAGGTCACATAAGTAATCAATTCTTAATAGGGGTTACTTATTCTTATTCGTCATTTTGTTAAACTCCCGTTAATCAGTACACAATCTCATAATTTCATCCCTCTTCTCCAACAACATCACTGGTGCACCCCAATGGACTATATCTGGTATGCTCACTTCCCTTTCCAATAACTTTTAAAATTATCGAACTAATTATTTCATTCCACTGGCCTCTAGAGAGACACCAGATCATTTATTTATTACTCAAACTTCCTCCAGCTTACGTATTTTTGTTTCACCTTGTTTAAGTTCTGGAAACTCGACTTCCAACTGATTCCTTAGACCATCGGGAAAATACTTCTCCAAGAATAATTCTGTAAATCTCGTCCAAGAAACAGGGCCTTCTCCTTCCAACGCACGAGTGGATTCCCAATATATTTGCTTCATTATTAAGAAAGTAGCTCGCATAATCGGTCTTAAGATCATCACTTACTTGCGTGAGGGTAAATGCCTTTTCCATTTCCTTAAGCCAATTTCTGGCAACAACAGGATCCACTTCGCCCTTGAACTCTGGGGGCTTAACAGACTGAAAGGATTTAAAACTAGTAGTTTGGTTTAGCTCTCCTTATTGATGTTTTTGCTGCTGAATCTGTTGGATAACTGCAACTGTTGTTGCTGCTGCTAGCGCAACAAATTTAGAATTTCGTTTATAACTGGACCCTCCGCCAAACTACTACTATTTTCTTTAGATTGGGTAGATTTCGTGGGTGGCATTTTCCTGAAATATATCAGGGAATTTATTCAAAAACATAACGAGAATGTATAACACAAATATCACAGTTCAAACCGTGCACCTGTGTCAGGAAAATGCTGCCCAATCAAAGCACCCATGTCTTTATTCTTAGGATCCATTTTATAAAAGATATCTAGATTAGCAACACTAGCAACGATAGCAATGGTAACAGTAGCAGAATCAATAACAGCGCAGAAAACTGGAATATAAATGTACTAAACATTATAGCATGCCCTCTCAATATAATAACAACTGAGCAACCTTCCAGCACCATTAAAAGTACAACATTAATAAATTCCATATACCGCAAAGCTAGACGGGCTATACTAGGCACCACCCAAAAAGGGTAAACTGGTAAGTCAAGTTAAACTTAAGAATCACAAACTTGGCTAATGCATTAGTCTGAGTTTCAATCAACCATCCCTCCCGAGACGACTTCTTTTCTCTTACAATTGACCCATCTTCCACGGAGTTAACTTTTCTAAAGCTGCAACCTTCAATATCGAATCATAAATCCTCTCTACTATTTTCATTTCTGAAGTAGCATCCCGATGTAAAACTTCTATTCCTCCAGACAGTCAACTCTTGTTTACTTTCAATAACCAGGACTGTCTACTTACAAAAGCTACTGACAATTCATTGCCTCGGGACTTCATATGAAATTATAAAGTCAAGAAATTAATGATACGGGGAGGACAAGAGAAGAAGACATAGGTATGACTGAGAGAAACCATACAAGCACATAAGATGGCCAGTCTTAGTAACGCACAGTTCACAACACATAACTCGGTGGCGTCCCATCTGACCCTTTGTCACACAGACAAATAGTCAAATCATATGCATTGTTTGCCCCAATCAACTGAAATAATCACTGAAGAAAGAAATAATATTTAGGTAGAAAATTCACAAATAGGAAGGGAAAATCTGATTTTTAATGGGATCAACAGAATCCTAAGTTGCTTACTTCGGGCTTTGACTTTCTTACAGGAAAACAAGCAACTTATAAAAAGGTAAACAATTACTTTGGAAACACAATGCATTTCAAGAAAGGCGTGAAAGGTTCAGGATTACACAACAGTACTGATCCCTATACTTCACGAAACTTGGCTGTCAATAGTCACGGGGAGTCGAATTGCTCCCTCTACTTGACATTCCACTTGGTTACACCCGTAGATGGGTGCATCGGATGGGGTCAATTGTTAGTCAGTGTACCCCATCCTTAGAAATGTGTCATGGAATAAAATGTCCACCGAAGCCCCGTTGTCAACCAGGACCCTTTTGATAGGACAATTCCCAATTATCGGGGTGATAACTAGGGGATCATCCTGAGGGAATTTCAAACCGTCAAGGTTAGGGTCGTCAAGGTTGGGGTCGCCAAACTTAAGTGTCATCGCTTTGGTACGCTTGGGTGCGTCTCCGACTATACTCATCACCTCTCTAGCATAATCCTCATAAGAGTTTTTTGTTATTCCAGCGGCCGTTAGCCCTCCGGATATCATGTTTACGAGCTGTAGCAATAGGGCGTTAGATAATGTCCTGACATGATTAGCTGTGTTGCCAGTACCATCATATACCTTAATGGTGGGCATCTTGAACTTCTATGAGATATGATCATTCATTAGCTCTTCAGTGAATGGTGGATTCGGATCATCAGGATCCCTTAGGGGCATCAAATCGCTTGGATCAGCCTTTGGGGCTGCATCCCTTCTTGGTGTTGGACCTTCCAGGTCTATGATAGGAGGAAAATTTCTTTGGCTCGCTGCAGGTGGAGGTCTTGGGGTCAAGTACATCTCCAGGTCACGCTTCAGCCTTTGGATCTCAGCTTCATGAGCCCTGATTCTTTATTTTACATCTTGGGGAATCGTCCTTTGATTGTTCCTGGGTTGTTGGTAGCCAGTAGGCATTGGATCCTTACCAGCAACGACTCAACCTTGGAGTGACTTCATCATCTGATGATTCGAAGTCTCTAGCAGAGTAGGGTGCAAAAAATTCTCGGTTCTCAGGGATGAGAGCTAAGCCACGGATGTATTGAGGCGTCCGCCCTTGTCATTCACTTCGATTAGGGTGTCCACTCCGTCCAACCACCTCGGGGTATAAAGGCATCCCGTAAGGTGGATTAGTGGTCCTTGGGGTTATATGACCTTTGAGTATTCATACCCAACCGGTTGAGGGTTTATAGTTGCATGTAGTTGCTGAAATTGGGGACTCGTCCCTTGAGGGGCCGTGGGATTCGTCATTGATTACGGATCTTGGATCGGGGGATTCGTCCCTTGAGGTTGAGCCTCAGATGCCCCTACGGGGGTTCCTCCACCTTGGGTAGTGGCATAGGTCGAGTGTGGGGTATCTCCACTATCGATGAGATTGTTTGTGATGGGACAGGATCGTCGGTTCCACCATTGTTTTTGCTCCGTGTAAGTACCATGGTTGTTGTTGTTTCCCCACAGACGGTGCCAAATATTGTGGAATAAAATCTAGAGTTGTGATTAAAATTAATGTTAGGGTTGTTGAGTTTCGAGTTTTAATGGATGTTTTGTTTTCCCGGTGGAGACTAGATGTCCTCGCAAGATGCCTACGTATCTCTGTGTTATAGAGAATCAAGCCAAAAACGTAGTTCTAGGTTGAGGGGTGGAGTCCTTCATATAGATGTTGAGTCTAGGGTTAGACTGGGGTAGGGAGACTTGGTGGACAAGTATCCTTCTTAGATGGTAAGTAGGACTCTCCTAGACTGTGGATTATGGATCCTTCTTAGGAGAGTTTGTGTCCATGTTGGATTCCATGTAGGTGTCCTTGTGTACCTCATTCTCAGGCCTGCTCGGCGGGCTTATCACATAGCTGATTTCGGGCCGTGGGCTACACGAGTCGTGGCCGTCATAGTCTACTCGGATTATTAAAACTCAGATTGGGTCGTGATCGTGACGACCCACTTTGGGCCGTGTCGTCACGGGCTTGACCAACCAACTTTAGGACACAATTAAATTCAGCATTAATTGTGTCTTTACGGATTATTTTTCATCCATATCACAAATATTATTAAAAATGCACTGGCATGATCTAAGAGTTAATCGGGGGAATATTTGTAAAATAAATATTATTAAATTATGCACAGGCATGCTCTAAATATGAATAATTTATTGATTTTTGAAAATATTTATATTTTTGTGTATTAGAAATATGATTGAAAATATTTTGTATTTCAAAAATGTGATTCATGAGTTATATGCAAATTTTATAAAAATTAGTATCTCGACCGAGTATCCAATTTAAGTATTTGTTTTTGACCCCCTAGTTGGACCCAAGGAAGTACATATATACATGTATGTATGTGTGAATATATATATATTTATGTTTGTATGTATATTAATGATACGAAATTAAAAGATTTAAATAAATGAATGATTGAGTTAAATAATTAATACATATACAAGTGTTTAATAAATTATAAATGAATTACATAATTTTTTTAATTAAAGTATATATTTATAAATACATACATATACATAATAATGAAGCATAATATATACTAATAGTGAGAATAAATATAAAATAAATATTACGTAGACATTGAAGTAGAGACATAATAATCATATGAATTACATATTAGTATTCGTGGCGATTACTCAATTTGAGTACTCATTTTTGGCCCTCTAGTCAGACCCATGTGTATATATATATATGTGTGTGTGTATGTATGCGTGAATATGTATGTATATTAATCATGCAAATTTAATATATTTTAACAAATGAATGACTGAGTTAAATAAATAATACATGCATAATTAAATTATTATATATTTATAATTAAATACATAATTATAATAATGAAATATATTAATGACGCGTCATTTAAGATATATTAATTGTGAGAATTAGTGTGAAATAATATTAAATATAGATATTAATGTAGGGACATATTGTCATATGAATTAAATTGCTCCATAAACCCCCTTATTGTTAATTATATATATATATATATATATATTAAATTTGTAAAGTATGCAGAGTCATCGTGAAGTCCTGTTTAGAAATTAGTTTTACACTTCTGTCTCGTTCATTTCTATACACTTTACTTTTTTGGACGTGTCATTCAATTCTATACATTTTAAAATTTACCAAAAATAGTACAAGTTTAATATAAAATCAACTACATCCACTACTTTCTCCCACTACACTCACTCTGTCCAATTGGTTTCACCACTTTACCCAACTTTATACTTTTTTTCATTAAATTATATTTTTTCTTTCTCTTTCATCATACTATCATATCAAAGGTAACATTATTACATTATGTTTCTTGTCCTCCGTTCCCAAACTATTTGTATCCAAATGGCTGGAACGGGGAGTAACTGCAGTTTAAAATAGTTATTTTGACTAGTTGATTGAATTAGTTGTTTTGACTGGCATATTGAGTTAATTATTTTGGAAAAAATTGTTTGTTAAATAAATGATTCAATTAATTTTTTGTATTATATAACTCAAAAATCTCCTACATGTAACTTTTCCAAAATTAGTTTTTTAGAAACAAAAAATTATTTAAAAAGTTAACTATCAATGCTAATATTAGAGGTTTTAATTGATCAAAACTTTAATTTAATTTTAAAAACTATTTAAATGCCAAAAAATTAACTTTCAAATACGGTCAAGATTACGATGGAAGATAGGGGTTTAGCTGTAATTTCAAATTTGGTTCCATTATTTACAAGATTAGATAGTGTAGGAGGAGAGACTAGAGCGTACAAAAACATATTATAGTTGAATCCAAATCAGTCATTTTTCATCAGGAATAAGAAATCAGAAATATACAGGACAGGGAATATCTTGTTGGATATTTGCATCCAGTTGGATTAATATTTTTGAATAGAACAGAAGATAGTGAGTCAAGTCATTACACACAAGTCACTGTTGGAAGTGATAAGAGATTAGAAACATACATACGTGGCAACACGAGAATCATATAAAGAGGGATAGCATTACAAGGACCGAAACAAGATAAGTGGTACTGTACCCATTTACATGTATACTCTACTACAACTACAATAGTGGGAGATACACATACATACATGCATTATAATTATAGATGCAATAAAATAGGTGGCCGACAGGCCGACAACGATGGATTCGCGGTGGCAGGAGTTGGCAAATCCCTATCGTTCGTACACCATTCGCTAACCGACGCTTCATTTTTAGCCAGTCGCACGGTTACGTACGATCACCTCAATCACTTTCCCCCCTCCACTCCAATTTTCACTATTTACCACGAATTTTAAATTTATACTACATTACCATAATTTATTTATCCATTTTTCCCAAAAATCAGTTTTTTTAAATAATAAAGGTTATATATTTTATAAATTAGTATATGTTCTAATAAATCTCGGATTTAGGGAGAATCCAAGCCCGTTTTTGAATAAATTGAGCAAGAATTGATGCCAATATTTGAGATAACAAGATGTTAGTTGATCTTAATTTTCGATAAATAAATACTAGTAAATTTAATCACAAAACCAAAATATGCAAATATAACACACCAAAAAAAGACAACAAATTTATAACGCAAAGCCAGAATCTGGAAGGACGAAAAAGAAGTCCTTTACATTTGAATTACAGATTTATCCTGAAGAAATGGTCCGATTTAAATATAATGTAACCATTACAAGTTACAACGTACTAGTAAAATTTTATTCACTAGGCCAAAATATGCAAATTGTAAGTATGTAGGATCACTACATAAAACACACCAAAAAATGACAACCAATTTATAATGCAAGACAACAAATTGATTAATCACCAATACTAATAATCAAACAAGGCAAGGGAAAAAATAATTGAGTTTTTATAATTAGAGTAGTAAAGTTTCTGACATAGTAGGGATACAACGGTAATTTAAGATGTATACTTGATGTTAGATATACAACAAGTTTAGAAGATTTTGTGTCAGTTTAGAACCTACCTTATTTTCTTATCCCACAGCCAAAAAACACACACACAAAATCCTTCATTTCACTTATCATGCAAGATATTCATATGCTCGGAACCGGCGGTGGAGGTGGTGGTGTTGGTGGTGGTGGTGGAAGCCGAATATTTACAAGCGGTATCGATCGCAGACTTCGCACACACAACGGAATCAACCACCAACAAGCCCTAAAGTGTCCACGTTGCGACTCTCTCAACACTAAATTTTGTTACTACAACAATTACAATCTCTCGCAGCCCCGTCACTTTTGTAAAGGCTGTCGCCGTTACTGGACTAAAGGCGGCGTGTTACGTAAAGTCCCTGTTGGCGGTGGTTGTCGTAAAGCTAAACGCACCGCCAAGCCTAAACAATCTACGACAACAACTTCTCTTGTCGTAACAGCCACCAATCTAGAGGAAGATGATAAGAAGGATAATTCGAGCAGTGAGAGCTCGAGTCTCACTGCTACTACAACAGTTACAGCTGGTGAAGTTGTGTCTGGTAATAATACTAATACGTCATCCAATTCAGCTCCCTCGCTGTTTAATTTCGGTCCGGAATGTAACTTCTTTGCGGGTTTCATCGATCAGGCACCCGAAGGTGCCGGATCGATGTTCCCGGAGATCGGTGGGCTGATGACGTCATCCCGGGATGTAGGGTTTGGTATAGGGGAGATATCAACGTTTGCGAATGGGAAGGAGGGTGATGATAAGATGCTGGATCAGGTGCAGGAGATGGAGAGGGGAGGTTATTTGGATCAGACGGCTCAGATTGATTCAGGGATATTTGATTTAACAGGAACCGTTGATCAAACATACTGGACTCAATCTCAGTGGCCTGATCATACTGATCACTCTTCCTTTCATTATCTTCCGTAATGACACACTCACCATATATTTAACTTTTTTTCTCAAAAAAAAGTGATTTTTCTAAAATAAAAATGATGCATACTCATATAATTATTAATATATAAATGACTGGGCTGAATTAATGTATTTGTGTTTGGGGATGATAATTTTTTGTTTAATCCTTGATATTGTAGGTATCATCTGAAGCTAACTTCTGATGTAATTGTAAAAGTTTGTTTGTAGTACTATAGCATCACTTTGATTTTGCAAGTGAGTTTAGTGAGGTTTGTATAATGTAATTGTGGATTTATGATTTAATATCAACTTGAGATGTAGAGTGTTTTCATATTTGTTGTTTGTTGCATTTTTCTTATGTTATACGTTGCTATCTTTTGGTATGCATTCTTGTTTGCGGATGCGGATTCCTATAGAGGCGAGGCAAGAGGGACGGTAAGAAATTGTAAATGAATTTCAATATAGAAACATATCAGAACATCGTTTTCATTCTCATTAGCCGGATTAAGATCTTGCAATTCAAATGATTTCTTAAATCACACCTTAAAAGGCTAAAAAAATGGTATGAACGTAATTTGTGATTTTAAGGTATAAAATACGATTAGGTGGGGGGGATGTAAAGTTTGTTATGGTGTGATGAAAGAGTATGTGACATACATATTTACGTGTGGGGTTTATGAGGAGGGAAAGATCATAATAGTTCTCCTTGTTCAGATATGCAGAATATCCGGTTGTTACAAGTTGATACGGTAAGGAAGTAATTATGTATCAAAACATTGAGTATTCCAAAACTGGAAAAAGATCAACGGACGAAATTATTCGTTATCAAGATTAAAATTACATGGGTTTTAAATTATGTATCAAAACATTCCAGTATTCCAAATTTGAAAAACTAATAATTTATCATACGAAATTTATCATACGAAATTATTCATCATCGAGATTAAATTACATTCTTCTTAACTCTATAAAAATATTACATTGTTCTCTTAACTCAATAGAAATATTACATTGTTCTTAATAACCTTTATTAGGATCAAGAAACAATTGTTTATTTAATTTTTATAGTCATTAAATGGTTAAATAGTTTTATTCATACCTCATCACATTCTTGTGTTAAAGAGTATGATGTATACTTGCAACCAATGTACACTGACCGAGTCACTGATCTTGCTGACAGAAACTATGACTGGTGCTGCTGTGTTTAGTACAGGGTGGGTTTGGTTTATCTGTTACAAATGCTGTGTTTAGTACAGGGTGGGTTTGGTTCTTATCTGTTACAAACATTCTGCATCTTTTAATCGGTGGTATGACTTAGAGCAGCTGCAATGCAGGCCGCTTGGTGTCTTGGAAAACTGAAAATGGTCACTGGCTCCAACTATTCACCTGACACAGCATTGGACCAAAAGAAAAAAAAGAGGTCATGCCCTCTGTACTGGCCACGGCCAATTTCTCACTTTTTAATATTTTATTAATAATTTTTTGTCAAAACTGAACAAAGTTGACAAAAGCAGTATAACGTTCATAAAAGCAGCCTAACGTTATAAATTGTAACGTTAATATTTTGTAACGTAACTATTAGTAACGGTAATATTTGTACCCCGTATAAATATAAATTCACACTCTTATGATTCATACTCTCTATTTCTCCAAAAAATTAGATTAAAAGATGAATCCAAACAACACTCCTCCTACAAATTCTCAAAATTCAAACCCTCAATTTTCATACCCATATCCAAATCCTTTTTTTCAAACACACAAAATTTTAATTTCAATTCTCAAACCCCAAATTCTCAATATCAATTTTCACAATCCGTAAATTCTCAATTTCCTTTTCCGTATCCTCAAAATTCTCCATATTAATTTCCATTTCCTCCATTTACAAACCCATAATTTGAAACCCAACAATCACCTACTCAAAATTCCCCGCATTCACAAGTGCCTGCTTTTAATAATGCAAAATTTATTGATCTTAATGATGATTACGAGGAAATCGAAGATATTCGAGAAAGTACCGGACAGTGGAAGTGGGTTGAAGATAAACTCTTAATAAGTACATGGTTAAATGTATCAATTGACCCACTGGTCGGCACTGATCAAAAAGCTGATGCGTTTTGGGAACGAATTCAGCAATATTGTGTAGATGAAAATCCCGGTGTCATCAAAAGAGGAGTTGTGGCTATAAGAAAAAGGTGGCAACGAATAAATGAAGGTGCTCAAAAATATGGAGCGTGTTTTGAAAAGGCCCAAAAACAAGTCGGAAGTGGTTCAAACTTGAGCAACATAATTGATGCAGCTCATTCACTTCATACAACCACGTACAGGAAGAAGTCTAACTTTGAACCACATTATTTCCAGCTTCATGGACAACCCAAGTGGAGAACTCCGTCATCTACTGATAGTTCTAAAAGAACTAAATTAAGCTCTTCTAGAGCCTACTCATCATCAGGAAATAACGATACACCAACAAGTGAGAATGCTGTTGAATCTCCGGTTCGTCCTATGGGAGTGAAAGCAGCTAAAAGGAAGGGGAAAGGGAAGGCAAGAACAACAGAAGTAGCTGAGGAGTTGGAAGCATTAAATGCAAGTGCATACAGAAAGCTGAACTTAATGGAAGCATTAAATGACATTAAGCAAAAAGAAATTGAGACTCGACAAAAAGAAATTGAAGCAAAACAAACTGAGATGGATTTGCAAGTCATTTTGGCAGATACTAGTAAAATGAATTAGGCTCAGCGGAAAGTTCATTCAAAAATGCTTGAGAAAATAATGGCAAGAACCTAGTGTTTGTTTTTATTTGTTTGTAATCTAGCCGTTGGAAGCTAGTGTTTGTTTTTATTTGTTTATAATCTAGCCGTTGTAATCTAGTCGTTAGAATAAATTCTCTTTTTCCCTTCTATATAAACTACCTTTCTCAGATCTTTGAAATCACTTTCATATGGATCAAACACTAGAAAATTTAACTGAAGGCTTTATTGATGAGTTTTGCTTCGACGATACCGAAGATAATCGTCGTCTCGAACTCTATCATGAAATTTATGGTCAAAGCTCAAGATCCATGCCTCGAAAAAGTATATTCAGAAACCGTGAAGCAGGGCATCAACGTCTAGAGAATGATTACTTTTCAGCAAATCCGGTATATCCTGAAGAAACATTCCGACGAAGATTTCGTATGGGAAGACATGTTTTTCTACGTATTGTGAATGCAATGTCAAATTTCGATCCATACTTTCAACAAAGGGTCGATGCTGTGGGAAGAAAAGGTTTATCACCATTACAGAAATGTACTGCGGCAATGCGTATGTTAGCATATGGAATATCCGCTGACGCTGTTGATGACTACGTTCGTATTGGAGAGAGTACTGCAGTTGAGTGCTTAAAAAAATTTGTCTCAAATATCATCATGATATTTGAAAGTGAATACTTGCGAAAGCCAAACTCCGGTGATGTTCAACGGCTATTATAGATGGGTGAGGCTCGCGGCTTTCCTGGTATGATGGGCAGTATAGACTACATGCACTGGCAATGGAAAAATTGTCCTAAAGCCTGGAAGGGAATGTTTATGAGTGGTCACAAAGGAGTTGCAACAATTATACTGGAAGCGATTGCTTCATCTGATCTGTGGATATGGCATGCATTTTTTGGAGTTGCTGGATCAAATAATGACATAAATGTGTTAGAACGGTCGCCAGTATCTGATGATGTGCTAGAAGGTCGTGCTCCAGAGGTAAATTATTCCATCAACGGAAACACTTATAACATGGGATACTACTTAACAAATGGAATATATCCTGAATGGGCAATATTCATTAAAACGATACCACGTCCTCAAAGTGAGAAAAGAAAATTATTTTCAAAATATCAAGAAAGCCAGCGAAAAGACGTCGAACGAGCTTTTGGTGTGTTACAGTCTCGTTTCACAATTGTGCGTGGTCCTGCACGTTTTTGGGATAAAGCAGATCTTGGAAAAATTATGAGAGCATGCATTATAATGCATAATATGATTGTTGAAGACGAGAGAGACACTTATGCCACGCAATTTGGTCCTTTACCAATTTATGATGATGCAACAAATGGTTTATCTCAACCAAATTTAGGTGAAGAAACATTTATCCTGTATGAAAGGTATATCCAAACTACGTTACAAATGCGCGATAAACGGACACATCGTCAGCTACAAAATGACTTGGTTGAGCACATCTCGCAGTTCCATAATAGTCGTTAATTTCTTATTGCACTATTTTTAATTGTTTGTTTCCTCGTGTAATGTTTTTAATTTATTGTTTTTAATTCAGTTGAATGTATTCTCTTTTAATATTAATTTTCTTAAGAATTTATCATTTTAATTTAAATAATTACAATTTAAATATTATTTAACAAATTAAAATTATAATACAAAATACTAGTTAACTTGAACCATAATAAAATATGACAAAGAAGGGCCCGCGAAATGTGGCAAGCGGGCACATGCGTTGGAGGAGTTTGCCCAAATGTTTTATCTTGCCCTGTTTCTCCACCTGGACTGCATGATTTGACATAAAAAGAGGAAATGGGCATGCAGCATTGTAGCTGCTCTTAAGAGCAAGTCCAATGGTGATATTAAAATATATGTGACTACTCGTATAATTTAAAATTAAAAAGTGATTTTTTGATGCTAAAATAAAAGTTGCACTTCAATGCTAGTTTCATAACTAGTTTCAGATTTTCATAAATTTTTTAACTTCTACTTAATTTAATATTATTTTTGTGACGACTGAGAATTTTGTGACGTAATTAAGTGAATAAAGTGTGATTTATGTGCAGTGATTATAAATTATGTGATTAAGTGATGATTAATTTTCTTTATTGTATATTAGTATCTGGGAGCGTAAATAGAAGCGTTCCAAATTTAAAAAGTCAGCTTAGGAGTTAAGCTGTGTTGTCGGGCCGTCAGGTAGAACGAAACCCGTCCTAAAAAGGGATTATTAAAATATGAAATATGTGTTATTATGTGAAATGAAATGTTTGAGTAGAGTATTGCGTTCTAGTGACGTGTCGGTTGGTAAAGGTAATTGTGAAGCGTAATTGAAACGGTGAGCGTCGGGCCGTTAGGCAGAACGTGACCCGGTACACGTAAAGAGGAATAATAATAAAAAGGGAAAAAAATTATGATCAGACATGCGTTGTGATGTGTGAGTATATGTGCTTGCTTGTCTGTATGCGTGATTACGTGATCTGTTAATATTTTTACGGATTTAAGGGAATTATTTGATTTAAATAAGGTTTATTTAACCTTTGCACATTTTTATAAAATTATCTGAGTAAGGTAAAGGCATGGAATTTGTTTTGTTATCTTCGAAATAGTCCTAGAGACTTTCTAAAAATGATAGATGGATTTATTTTATGACCGTTGCGTTTTAAAATGATTTTTATGTGTTAAAATGCTATTTTTAGCGTGAACTTGTAAAAATCATATAAAATCAACCGTACGCTCAAAAGTTTATTATGAGTAATGGTTGGAAAGCTAATTTCGAGATCTACGTTTTAAAATTATCATTCGCAATAATTTTCAACTTTTGAGAGAGATAGATTTAATATTCAATTGTTATTTTATTGGAGTAAAAAGAGAAAGGAAATCAAATCAAAAGGGGATTAGTAATTTACTAAACTACCCCTGCCCCCTATTATATATAACTCATTTCTTCCCCCCCTTTTCTTTTCTTCTCTTCCGGTGGCACTTTTCTCTCTCTCGATCACTCTTCTCTCTCTCGGCTCTCTCTCCATCTCCGTTCTCTCTCTTGCATGCAACAACAAAAACTCATCCAAATTCAAAGATTTTATCATCCTTAGTCTTCATTTTGGATATACTACTCAAACACCACTTGCATGTAAGTGTTTATGTAAGTTTCATAGTTCCATCTCCATGGTTGTGTTCAAGGAAATGTGATTTCTTGATATATGATCATAAGAGAAGTTTAAAGTGATTTTATGGTTTAAAACTCAAGAGGAGACCTGTTATGGGCACTCTTAAGTTCGACCACCACCGACCATGATCCAAGGAGAGCCGGTGGGATTTTAAGAAAATGATGTGCTAGTTGAAATAATGTGATTTTTGAGATTTATGCACTTTAAAACTTGTATGTAGCCTTTGCATGTCTTGGTTTCTTGAAAAGTTCAAATAGGGTTTTGTATTTCTTTTGAAATTTAAGTGTGTTGATTGATAAAAGGATTTTTATGATTGTTTTAAAAGTATTTGGACTTGTGTAGTTGATTGGATGGTTGAGAAATCAAAATTTGAGGGTTGCATGTTGAGGTTTTGGTTCGACTTTTGTACTAATAAAAAGGGAAATGGATTTTGTGACTTGAACTTGGTGCAAACTAAGTTTAATTAGTAAGAAATGAGATTTGCATGTTGGTTTAAAAGAGGAATTAGTGATGCATGTCATTTTTTGGTTCTTGAGTTGTGATTTATGGTTATAGCCGAATGAAAAATGGGTCTAAAATAGATTGGTTGATGCTAAGTGAATGCATGCATGATTTAATTGGAAAATTTGATTAGGGTTTGAGTCACTAAGTGATGTTTTGATATGTAATTCGAAAATTATGAGTAAAATGAGTGTTTGATTTAATTAAGAGATGAACTTGAATTGCATATAAGCATATCTGTATGATTTGGTTCGAATTTTGTTAATAAAGAAAAGGGTGTTAGTTTAAATGTTGGATTATGCTAGAACTAAAGTTGCATGGTGTAATTTTTGAGAAATTTGATTGTATATATATGGTTATGGTTCGAATTTTGATGATTAAAAGAAACGAAAGTGATTCTATAAAGGTTTTTGAATGAGATATGTGTTTATGTGAACTAAGTGAGTATTTGATTGATTTTGTACAATAAGGCCGAATAGGCCCTAAGAATTAAAAGTCAAAACTTGGATTTTGATAATCAAAAGAGTGACTGGATGTATATATGTGAATATCTATGGATTTGTTTGTTTGATTGCGGTATGTGGTTTGAATTAAGGAATAAAAGAAAAGGGGACTAAGATGTTTGATTTTAAAAGCTATAAGTGATAGTTATGGTCGTAAAGATTTAGTTGTGAATGAATCGTGTACTCGTATGAGTTATACTAGTTTGATTTGAAGAATAGTCGAGATTAAACCGAGTATAAGTTGATTATTGAGTATATAAAGATATAAAGGCTATGAGAAAAGAATGTGTTATGTGTTATGTGCGTGTGTGTATAAACTATACTCGTATATTTCGAGTCAAGAGTACAATCGAGTTATCGTATTGAGTGAACGTTCTGGGAATGTGAGTTGAGAAACTAATTAAGGTTTTGGTTTTGGATTGTAGATTCGGAGCGTGAGGGCATTCAGGCTAGGAAAGGGAAAGGTATCCTAGGTGGCAATAGTTCAACCTTCGTGAAACAGGAAAGCGAATTCAGGAAAGTAACTCTATTTACTTGTGTAAATGGTTATAGAGAGGATATTGTTCATGCCATGTAGAGTATTGAACTGTTAAAGAAAAATACCCCTGTTACTAATTTTGAAATACCCTGTCATCGATCTTATGAATTTTTTATTGATAAGCTTATTGATCCAACCCTTTGGTAACCCCTTTTTCCTATTCTGATTATTTGTTATACCATGAACTGTTATAAACCCTATAAGTACCTTTACGAACCCCTTGTAATGATGCTTCGTTCCTTATTTACCTTATACTCTATTGATCCTTGAAACGGTTTTGATTTCCCTAACTTGAGTACCATGTTATCATTGATCAAGATCCCGAGAATTGAACTTTGCTTGTCCTTGATTCATTTCCTTAACCTTGAATTCTTGAAATTGAAGTTAAGAATGAGTTTCGACTTGAAAGAGTCTGAATGATTTCATATTCTTGGTAATGATAAAATAAATTTAGTAAACCAACCTTTTTCCAACTCAAGGTTTTCCAAACGAATTCCTGATGGATTGGATTGGGACGTAAGAGGCTAGTGGGACTAGTCCAGTCATAGTAAGAGGCTAGCGGGGCTAGTCCAGTTTAAGGCTGAAATTATGCCATTGTTACCTTAAAGACCGGATGGAGGTCGGTACGGGCTGATCACCCGTATTATTATTATGAAATGAAAGATAAAGTGGTCGAATCAAGGGTTCCATAATTATTTTAAAAAGGAATTGAAATTTTCCTACTCAGTAATTGATTCTTTGAAAATGAAAAAAAGGTTTATATTGCTTTGGAAAGATTTGATTGTGATATTGTGACATTTATAGCTTTGGACCCTGATTTTGATTCTGTTGATCATATAATTGATTCCTTATAATGAAAAGATTGTCGCTTTCCATTTAAAAGATCATTTGTGATCCTGTTAATGATTTATGATGAATGTCGGCTTCCACCCTACCTTGAGCCTTGTTCCTTGAAAGCTCAAAGTTTTCTTCATAACCTCTTTCATAGCCTAAAAAGATAGAAATCTGCCACCTAAAATTGATAAAGTAGAATGCCCTGAGATCAGTAAAGTATATTGTCGATTTTATATCGTAGAACTGCTTTTTAGTTACTTGCTGAGTTTTATACTCTTGTGTTTTGTTTTAATCTAACCATGACAGTTAAGCAAGAAGATGGCCAGTCTTAGGCGCACTGCTCGTAAGAGTGTACCTGGTGGTCCCTATCGTGTTGAGGGCTTCCGGTTGCCAGAGCAGGTAGTAAAGTTTTTGAGTGAGCAAGCGTTTAGCCAAAGAGTTGCAAAGATACAATGGGTTATCTGTCGGTTCCAAGTCAGGATTGACTATGTATATTTGGTTTTATTATGGGTTGTAAGTTATATTCTATGATTGGTAGTTGTAATCTTATCTCATACTTTATCCTGTCTAATCCTGCTAGTAGCTAATCGGGGTTTATGCTTATTAATTTAGTAGATTAAAGGTGTGTGGGTCCTTATTTCCTAACTTGAGATTGAGGGCATCACAAGTTGGTATTAGAGCTACATGATCTAGTCCCTGAGACAAGTTAGGATTAAAAAGGGGTATTTTAGGTATATATCTATATCGCGAGAGAGTTCGACTCATATAGAGTTGAGTTAGACTATTAGGTATAGTCTAAAGAAAAGTGTATATAAGCTAAAGTGGTGACTAGAGTTAGGGTGTGAGTTAGCTAGAAGCTTTATTTAACCCTAACGTTGTTTCTTGGTTGCTCTTTTGTGTTTTCTCTCAGGATCCCAGTAGTGGTAGTGATTCCGATTCAGAGATTAGTTTGAACGGTACCCAAGTGGACCCCATTCCGCCCTCTCCAGAGGAGCCTGTGTATGTTAGTTCAGATCCAGAGGAGGATCCTTCTGAGAGTAGTGAGATCCCTATACAGATTTCACCCTTGAGGCCAGATTCTGAGACCCTGGCCCCTGATCCAGAGTCTGAGATGCCTAAGATTGTGCCTGTCAGTGTTGGTGGCAAGTTAGCCCAGGACCAAGACTTTGTTTACTCCCGTATTCCTGAGTTGGCAGCTTTGGTGGATAGGCTAGCTCGAGAGACTAGGCATAGCACTTTAGTTATGGATGATGAGTGGCGAGTCCGGATTAAGATGGTGGAGCAGGTTGCCCGGAGGAGATTGAATGAGGGACCATCCACTAGTGATGCTGATGCTGAGGCCCGGAGGCTGCATAAGATCATTCGCTAGATGCTAATTATGTTGAGAGAGATTCTGGATGATTAGATGTTAGGCGGCACTTTTGGTTGAGCCCGTAGTTGTTGTTTTTCAGCGCCGGTAGGCTTTGGGATACTTGGTCAGATGCCGGGATCCCTTTTTCATTTGTTATATTGTATTTCGGAACTTTGTAGTAGTAGTTGTTAGAAGTTAGGGGTATATAGGGGGATATTTTCCAGTTTTTCCTCTGTTTAACCCTGTTATAATATTGTACCTTATTTCTGAACTTGTGATAACCAGACTTTTATTTATGTACCCTTGGTTTGATGAATCCATTATATATCTTGTTTTCTATTGTGCACCCTAAATATCTGCATAAAATGTTCTGAATACCATGATTTCATACAACCATATTTAAAATCTCATAATATCATACCCTGTGCCATGAGAAAATAACACTGATATGAGAATTATGTAGTAATAGGATTGCATGTGCAAAATTGGGTAAAGTTTAAAACCCGCAAAAAGAGATTTCATAATAAATGTTGATATATATGCCATGCTATCGTATTGCTAAATAATTGTTCAATCAGGTTTGTAAGAAATGACCAGATCACCAAGAATGAGAAATTCAAACCCAAGACCCAGAAGTGAATCCAGAAACCACCATGATGAGCAGACTTGCTCAGCTTTTGCAACAACCCGTAGCCCCTAAAGTTGGAAACTTCAAACACTTTCAATCTATTCATCCCCCAGAATTCTTAGGTTTGCCGGATTCGATAAAAGCACAATCGTGGTTAAGAGAAATGGAAAAAGCATTTGAGTTAGCAGAAGTTAAGGATGAGAAGAAAGCCCAGTATGCGAGTTATAACCTTAAAAATGAAGCGAGCTTCTGGTGGGAATCTTCGAAGGCGTTGCTGGAAGGAAAGGACTTAACATGGGAGAAGTTTACTGAAATTTTTCTGGAGAAATATTTGCCAAGTTATATGCAAGATCAGTTGGAGATGAAATTTTTGGACCTTAGACAAGAAGATATGTCGGTAGCGGAGTATGAAGTGAAATTTTCGGAGCTGTCTAGATTCGTACCTGAGTATGTAAATACGGAGGCAAAGAAGGCTAAGAGGTTCCAACAGGGACTTAAGCCATGTATTAGAAGTCAAGTGGCGTTGTTGGAGATCAAGAATTATGCCGCCTAGGTGCAGAAGGCAATGATAGTAGAAGAAGAGCGTGAAGCTGCAAAGAGAGAAAATGAGGGAAGGAAAAGGAAGTTTGAAAGCTCGGAGCAAGAGCAAGGAAATTCAAAGTTTAGAGGGAAATTTGGTAAGAATGGTGGAGGTCAGAACCAAAAATTTCAAAAGTTTAAACCCGGTAACGGAGCCCAGAAGAACCGTTTCCAGAAAGCAGGACAACCGGGAAAGGATAGCAGACCTCAGATTCAAGAATACAAGGTTTGTGGAAAGAGATACCCGGGAAGATGTAATAAGTTGGACGTGCCCTGTTTCAAGTGTAACCAGAAAGGGCATTACTCATCAGAGTGTCCAAATGGAGCAAAGAAGCCTGATTTAGCTTGTTTCAAATGTGGAAAGGTGGGCCATATGGTCAGAAACTGCAAGGAGCCTGTTCAGAAGGCCAATGTTCTTAGGATTGCTGGACCACCGCCTCTCCCAGCATCGTCAGCTCAACCCAGAGCTAGGACCTTTAATATGACAATGAAAGATGCGGTGCAAGATGTGGACGTGGTGGCAGGTACGCTTTTTGTTAACTCAGTAGAAGTAAAAGTATTGATGGATTCTGGAGCCACTAGATCTTTTATCTCTGAATGTATTCTTGATAAACTAAATTGTGTTGCGTACCCTCTGGAACCTAATTTGATTATAGAGGTAGCAAATCAAGAGAAAGTCATTGTTAATAAAGTTTGTCCTGATTGTGATGTCGCTATAGAAGGTCAACACTTTTCTGCTGACTTAATTCCTTTTAAGTTAGGAGAATTCGAGGTTATACTAGGAATAGATTGGTTGTCAAACCATGAGGCGTAGATAGAGTGTAAAAGTAAAAAGGTGAAGTTAAAAACCAAGGATGGTGATGAAGTGATATTCAAAAGAGAAAAGACAAGAGAAGAAATTTCTAACGGCTATCGAGATAAGGAGATTATTACGTCAAGGATGCGAAGTTTATTTGGCTCATGTTAAGGACGTGGAAAAAGAATCCGTGAGGATTGAAGATATTCCAATAGTAAGAGATTTTCCTGATGTGTTTCCTGATGAATTGCCTAGACTACCTCCAGATAGAGAGATCGAGTTTACGATTGATTTGACTCCTGGAACGGAACCAGTATCGAAAGCTCCTTATCGTATGGCGTCAGTCGAGATGAAGGAATTGGCAGCGCAGTTGCAAGAGTTATTGGATAAAGGAGTAATTCGCCCGAGTGTATCCCCATGGGGTGCACCGGTATTGTTTGTAAATAAAAAGGATGGAAGTATGAGGTTGTGCATTGATTATCGCGAATTGAATAAGTTGACGATTAAGAATAAGTACCCTTTACCGCGAATCGATGACTTGTTTGATCAGCTAAAAGAAGCTTCGTGTTTCTCCAAGATTGATTTAAGATCTAGTTATCATCAATTAAAGATTAAAATGGAGGATATACCCAAGACAGCGTTTCGAACAAGATATGGACACCACGAGTTTTTGGTAATGGCGTTTGGTTTGACGAATGCGCTAGCCGCATTTATGGATCTTATGAATAGAGTGTTCAAGCAATATTTGGATAAGTTCGTCATAATGTTTATCGATGATATATTGATATATTCTGAGACGGAAGAAGATCACAAAGAGAATTTGAGGATTTCCTTGGCAATTCTGAGAAAAGAAAGGTTGTACGCTAAGTTTTCGAAGTGTGAATTTTGGCTAAAGGAAGTACAATTTATTGGGCATGTAGTTAATAAAGAGGAAATCAAAGTAGACCCAGCCAAGATAGAAGCTGTGATGAATTGGGAAAGACCCAAGACTCCTACGGAAGTCAGAAGTTTTCTGGGATTTGCCGGATACTATAGAAGGTTTGTGCAAGATTTCTCTAAGATTGCTGTTCCATTAACGAAGTTGACAAGGAAGAACGAGAAGTTTGTGTGGACGGAAAAGTGAGAGGAAAGCTTTCAAGAGTTAAAGAAGAGGTTGGTAACCACCCCAGTGTTGGTGTTACCTGATGAATAAGGAGAATTCGTGATATTCAGCGATGCTTCGTATAAAGGAATTGGATGTGTGTTAATGCAACATGGAAAGGTAATAGCATATGCGTCAAGGCAACTCAAGCCGCATGAACAAAAGTATCCCACGCATGATTTGGAATTGGCAGTAATTGTGTTTGCCCTTAAGATTTGGAGACATTATTTATACGGGGAAAAGTGCGAGATCTATACAGATTATAAGAGTTTAAAGTATATTTTCACTCAAAAAGGAGTTGAATATGAGACAAAGAAGATGGATAAAATTGATCAAAGATTATGATTGTGCGATAAACTATTATCCTGGAAAGGCAAATGTGGTAGCAGACGCTCTAAGTCGCAAGGAAAGATTGAATATGTTAACATCATCGGAGGAATTGATCAAGGATTTCGAAAAGATGGAAATAGAAGTTCAGACTCCAGAATTTGGAGGTGAAGCAATATATGTGATGTCATTTCAATCTGAAATTTTGGAAAAGATCCGATGTTGTCAAGAACAAGTGATGAATCACGAAAAGGATAAGTTATCTAGAGAAGAAATCAAAGCTCAAAAGGATGAAAGAGGAATATATCGTGTTAACTCTTGTATTTGGATACCTAATGTTGTGGAGCTAAAGCACGAGATTTTGCATGAAGCGCATAAATCGAGATTCTTAATTCACCCTGGAAGTACGAAAATGTACAAGGATTTAAAAGAGAGTTATTGGTGGCCAAACATGAAAAAGGAAATTGTGGAATGGATAAGTAAATGTTATACATGTCAAAGGGTAAAAGCAGAATATCAGAGACCAAGTGGATTGCTTCAACCACTGGAAATACCAGAATGGAAATGGGAACATATCGCGATGGATTTCGTGGTAGGATTACCTAAAACCAAGTCTAATCATGATGTGATTTGGGTAGTTATCGATCGATTGACAAAATTAGCACATTTCTTGCCGATAAATGAAAGGTTTTCGTTAGAAAAGTTGGTCAAATTGTACATGGATGAGATTGTGATGCGTCACGGAGTTCCAGTATCTATCGTGACTGATAGAGATCCGAGATTTAACTCGAGATTTTGGCGACAGTTTCATGATCATTTGGGGACTAAGCTGAAAATGAGTACGACATATCATCCGCAGACTGGCGAACAAAGTAAAAGGACAATTCAAATAATCAAGGATATGTTGCGAACCTGTGCAATAGATTTTAAAGGGAATTGGGACAAGCATTTGCCGTTAATTGAGTTTTCCTACAACAACAGTTATCACGCGAGTATTGGCATGCCGCCTTATGAAGCGTTGTATGGAAGAAAATGTAGATCCCCTACGTATTGGGACGAAGTTAGTAAGCGCAAATTAATTGGCCCAGAGCTAGTTCAGCAAACAAAAGAAAAGGTGGAAATGATTCGAAAAAGATTAATTGCTGCTCAAGATCGACAGACGAAGTTTGCAAATCGAGAACGAAAAGATGTGCAATTCGAACCTGGAGACAAAGTCTTGTTAAAGATATCTCCTTGGAAAGGTTTAACCAGATTCGGAAAGAAAGGGAAGTTGAGTCCTAGGTATATTGGACCATTCGAAGTACTGCGATGAGTTGGAAAGGTGGCATATGAATTAGCGCTACCTCCGCAAATGCAACATCTTCATAATGTATTTCATGTATCTCTTCTAAAGAAGTATAATGCTGATGCGAGCCATGTGATCGAATTGGAATCAGTGGAAATTTAACCAGATTTGTCTTATTTGGAATAACCAGTTCGAATCTTAGACCGAAAGGAGAGGACACTTAGAAATAAAGTTGTACCTCTAGTCAGAGTGTTGTGGAGAAATCCAATAGTGGAAGAATCAACTTGGGAATTAGAAAGTGAAATGCAAGAAAAGTATCCCCATCTATTTGCTTAGACTAGATTCTGGGGACAGAATCCTTTTAAGGAGGGTAGATTGTGACGACTGAGAATTTTACGACGTAATTAAGTGAATAAAGTGTGATTTATGTGCCGTGATTATAAATTATGTGATTAAGTGATGATTAATTGTCTTTATTGTATATTAGTATCTGGGAGCGTAAATAGAAGCGTTCCAAATTTAAAGAATCAGCTTACGAGTTAAGCTGTGTTGTCGGGCCGTCAGGTAGAACGGAACCCGTCCTAAAAAGGGATTAAAGTATTTAAAATGTGAAATATGTGTTATAATGTGAAATAAAATATTTGAGTAGAGTATTGCGTTCTAGTGACGTGTCGGTTGGTAAAGGTAATTGTAATAACCCCAAAATTTTTTTCAACTTTTTGTAACCCTTGTGAATAGTGTTTTAGCTGAATGAGAAAACTTTTCACGCCACACTATGTAGGGGTTCTGTTATGGATATTCTGGGATTTTATTAGTACTATATGAAGTATATAAGTGTATGTAAATATCGTCAGAACCCAATTCCGAACACTTTGGTTTTTCCCGGAAATCCACAAGATACGGAGAGAATTGAGTATAAGGTAACAGGATAAAAAGGATTTAAATTAAAGGATTATAATAGAGGATCATAAAAAGGAATATAATGTATTGAGAAAGGTCAAGGGAACCTAAGTAATAAGATCCCGGGTATGATCCTTCAAACGATAAACGAGAACGAAAGTTAAGCGAACCGTGCAACAGATCAGCGGTCATTAGGCAAACGATTAGGGAGTTAATCAAAGGGTTTAAGGGGAGTGATGTCATCCAACCAATAGAAAGGAGACAAGGAAGGGAGGATGACATCATAGGGGTGACATAAGCATGACATGGAAGGAAGGAAGTGTGGTTGATTTAAGACCACACAAATTCAAGGACAAGGTGGTAATTTGCTAAATCAAAAACAAAACCAAGCCAACCAACTAGCAAATCATTTCATCAAAAAATCAGCCAAGGCATATTCCTCATATTTGCTCTCGGCCTTCTTCATTTTCCAAGGCATAAAATTTCCAAAATCAAGATCCAAGCATCCTTAATTGGTAAGAAAATTCCCTAACCTTCTTTATGCTTAGTAATGGCTATATCATAAGTTTAAGCCACAAATTCTTTCTCTAGCTTCTTGATTTAATCATTGGAGAAGACAATGAATAGTGTTTTCAAGTTTTAACTTGAGTTTTTTTTTTCTTGTTTTCTTGAAGATCCAAGCTTTCTTAAGACTACTCCAAGCTTATTAAGGCTTCCTAGCTTCACCCACCAATCCAAGGAAGGTATACCACTTTCAAACCCTAGGTTCATATATATTATAAAGTGATTTTGATGAGTAAGATGTTATGGTATCTTGTTGTTATGTTTAGAGTTGAGATTTGGAATGGTGGTGAAATGAAATGATAATTTAGTGGTTTTGATTTAAAGAAACTTAAAGCATGATTAAAGTTAGGTTAAGCATATGTATGAATGAGTAATATTGAATTGTTTGGGATTGTTATGATGTGGTAAGGATGGGTGTTTGATGTGTGTGGATTTGAGGATGGTTTGTGATGATTGTGGGTAGTTTTAAAAATGGGAAATCGCGTAAACATAGCCGTCGTAATGTCCGATTTTCTTTGGACTGTTTTTGTGCATAGCATTAGGACCCGAGAACCCCCTGTTAAATTGTGACCACTGCCATGTTTAGATAGCTCATGTTACGAGCTTCGTTTTGATATGTAGTTCGTCCGATTCCGATTTACGGTTTAGGAGAAACGACCGTTTCAAGTAACGGTGTTTCACGAACGAAACTTTTTCCCTCGCCTTACTTTGGAATGTAGGTTAAAGACCAAAAAGGATTAATTAATGTGTGAAACATTTATGGTAAGTGTGTTAGGCAGTTGGTAAGTCATTCGCGAAGGAATCGCGTTAAAACTCGTAAAGGTCAAGTTATTAAAAATGGTGGAGCCGAGGGTACCCGAGTGACTTAAGCGTATCGGTGAGCGTAAAACTAGCATTAGAGTCTAAGTTAGTTAAAGCATAGACTTACAAGTGATTTTGGTTTAATTCCAACTTACTTGTTGTTTATAGGTTGCCAGACTCGTCCCGAGCCTTTCTCACCCCCAAGTCGCTCAGGCAAGTATTCTATCCGATACACTGTTGTTGTGATGTAAATGTATGTATATGCATTATCTTGTGATATTGCATGATTGTTATTTAGCAAATGTTGCGATATATTGTAGCATGTGATATGGTATATATGCATGCCTGTTTTATATTCTTGAGATATATCTGTTGGTTTATTTGATAATACCTATGCTAGAGGATAGTTGTATCTTGCATATACCCTTAGTATAGGGACCCAAGGGTGAAAATATTTTCTAAAACCGGGAGTCGAGGATCCCGAGTAGATTTTATATGGATATGGATATATATATATATATATATATATATATATTTATATATATATGGTTATAGTTTTCCAAACTATTAATCGAATAAGGTTTATTCGATAACTTTAAACTTTATTTTATTTATTGAATATTATTTGAATATTCATTTGAGGATGTATGACTCCTTTCTTTTATTTAATGAATATTATTTATAATATTCATTCGAGGTATTATGACTCAGCTTATTTAATTTATTGAATATTATTTGAATATTCATTTGAGGATCTATGACTCCGATTATTTGCTGAGATATATTCTTTATTTTATTAAAGAATAAGGTGTCGATAATCAAACTTATTTTTGATTATTCAAATAAAGATATTACTTTCGTATAAGTATATCTTTGATTATTTGCTATTCATTTCAAGTATAAGTTTTAATACTTCTACTTCAATTATTTTATAAAGATTATTTTTTTATGGGAATATTATTTAAATAATAATATTCAGACATTTTCTAAATATTCTGGGGACTGATTTACTTCATTAAATCAGTTTTACTCCAAACACTCTTTAAAGTGTTTTCGAGTCTTTAAAATGATTTTCAAAAGATAGAGCGGATCCCAAAACTATTTTTATATTTAAGATCTTCCTTTTAAAAAGGGGATTTAAATACTCGCTCAAAACATGGGGGATCCGGCTCGGTGGTGTGTTTTATATTCGCAACAAGGTTGCTGTCTTGGTAAAAGAGTTTTTTGATTACTTACCCAATATTCGGGAAGTAAAATTCTTGGAACAAGTTAATCCATTAACAGGCATCGCCTGGGAAATATCGGTGAGTTTTCCTTTCCAACTAGATACGACTTCTTGGTGGAGCCGTATCAACAAGTTTCTACTTGGGGAAAGGGGGAAACGAGCTTTACGTTTCAGAGTCATGGATTTCATCTGAACTAGGAGTGGCGTAAGTGGTCGAGTAGCGCCGGCCCAGCCTTATTATATTGGCCCAAATGGCCTGGAAGTTCCGCTAAGGCGGTCCATTCCTTAGGAGTTCAGTGTTCGGTTGACAAGTAAATCCGACAGGTTCTCCTCTACATGTAGAAAATGGTGGGGTTGTACTACTACGACTGATCATCGTAAGTGGTCTTCCTGGCGCGGTAAACTCCCGTAATGAGTTCATCATCCATTTGGATAATTCTGCAACACTACCCGTAGCATTTCGATCGAAAGGCTACTAATGGGTGGTTACCGAAGCATTGACAGGGTCAAACATTTTTATTGGTGTATCCATTGAATGAAGTATCTCGTAACTTCATTTCTTTTCAAAATATTTCAAAGATCAAATATTTTCAAGTTTATTTGTGGTCTCATCTATGGGATGACCTCGTGAATTTAATTATACTTTGAACGGTGATAGTTCAAGTAGCTTTATAAATGATATAAGTGTGGGGAAGTATTGATAACTTCATTCCTTGTTTTTACTTATATCTAGTAAGTAATTATCTTACACACGATAAAGATTTTAGTAAGTATCCATTTAGATACTGGTATTATTGTTATCACTACATATTATCTTGCGAGCTGTAAGGCTCACTCTTGCTTTATTTCTTCATCACACAACAACAGTTAGCAGAGATGGCCAGACTCCAGCAGACCCAGCGCAAGCGCGTGGGAAGCGTCCCGCGTCTTCCCGCTGATATTGTAGCTGCTATAGCTGCAGAGGTAGATCCATTGTAGTTTAGACCATCTACTTTTGAGAATCCAATTATGTATAATTATAACTTGTGGCAGATAATGGCAATTAACTGTAAATTATCAAGTAATCATTTTGGGTTGTAATAATTTTAAATTGTGGATTCAAAGACTTGTACTTATTTCAATTTCATCTCTGAGACTATAACGAGTTGTGGTGTGTGTTAGTGTGGGGTCACAGCATGAGGGTATTTATTATTAATTAAGTAAAGTGATATTGTGGAAAGAAAGACCGTGACAACCCGGATTCCCGACCCCGGATCTGGGGGTGTTACAGAAATGGTATCAGAGCTAAGCGTTATAAACCTCAGAGATGATGCGACAATAAAATAATAAACTCACAAAGATAATAAGAACTCTTGCCAAGTTCATGGTCGGACTACTTAAAGTAGTACTGACAGCTAAAACCCTTACGGGAACCCTTATAAGTATCATGATAGTAACTTAGCTCGTTTAATGTGTAGGCGCCTGAGATGGAGGACCCTGAGATGTACGAGCGTGAGCATGATGAGGCATTGCTGGATGTTGAGGATCAGGAGGAGCCTGAGATGGAGGAGGATGAGGAGGACCCCCCAGAGGAGCCTGAGACGGAGGTCATTGCTGTTTCAGATGAGGAGGACCCCTCAGAGGAGTCAGAGACAGAGGTTATTGCTATTCCAGATGAGGAGGACCCGGATGAGGTCCCAGTAGCTGAGGAGCGTGTTGGATCTATGGTAGTGTATGCTGGTATCCCTTTACCCACACTTCCGGTGGTCAGAGCCCCTACCCCTCCACCACTATCTTGGATTCCTGATGATGACAGCTCAGAGACCCATACTTCCGAGCCTAGGCAGACCGAGGAGGCACCCTCAGCGGCTCCAGATTCACCACCTCTTGACCCTGCCCAGAGGCAGTCTTCGTTAGCTCATGGATATGTTCAGGATGTTTTGAGGACCCGAGTGGCTGTTGCCGAGGCCCGACTGGATGAGGCCAGGAGGGAGTTGGATGCAGAGAGGGCGGGTAGGCGTACCCGAGCTTATGAGACCAGGGCTTCTATACCCCGATCCTTGAGGAGGGAGCTTACAGGGATAGAGCTCACGTCCCGAGCGAGACTCAGATCTCTCCAGGGGGACAGGCATGGTAGGATCTCCAGGCGGCAGGCCGACTATATCTTCCGTCGTGCGATGGAAAGGGTTTGGGAGCTGACCCGTTCGGGTGTGTGATTCAGGATTGATGATGGATTAGTCTAGTTGTCTAGTTAGCCGAGGCCTTAGTAAGAGCCAATTTTCCGGGATAGTTGACTTGTATATAGCATCCCTTTTTCTGACTAGACAGATAGACTCTTGTGTATCACTTTTGGGACAGATGACTGTAGCACTGTTGTACTTTTGACCAGATCAAACTATGTATTCTCGCATTATGTATATATTTGTTTCCTTTCAGTTCAGTTCCATAGTGACGGGATCACTGTTTTATTATTGTTATTACTGCACTTCGTATTAGAACTTTCTTAAAATAATAGAATTGCGATATACGTTCTCCCCATTATAAGAGCTGTGCAAGGCACAATGTTGTATATGATTGTGACCTAACGTTGAAATTTTTTCCCAATAATTGTTTTTATTATTATCAGAATCATGCCGCCAAGAAAGATTGGAACTAGGGCGAACCCTGGGTCTGAGGACCAGGGAAGCCATAATCAGGACAATAGAAACCAAGATCACAGTGAAGAGGAAGATGAGGATTATGTGGAACAGGATGACTCCCTGTATGAAGAGGAAGAGGAAACATATGATGTTGAGGGATTTGAGATAGAGGCTGAAGAAGGAGAAACCGAGGTTGAGCAACCAGTACCAAACCCAGGCATGGATCCCATGAGCCAGTTCATGCAACTCCTAAGACAGAATTTGGAACGTCAACCCAACCCACCCCCTCAAGGAAGTAACAATGCAGTGGCAAACTCTTTCAGGGCTTTTAAGTCCCTTAAGCCCCCTGAGTTCCACGGATCAGCCGACCCAGTTGAGGCAAGGGCATGGTTAAAGGAGATGGAGAAATCTTTTGAGATTTTGAGTATCGATGAGGCACAGAAAACTGTATTTGCTACCTACCTTCTGAAAGGAGAAGCTAACTACTGGTGGGAGGCCAAGAAAAACATGGAGACAGATGCTATTATAACCTGGGAGAGATTTAGTCAGTTGTTTCTGGGAAAGTATTTCCCGAGGTTTATGGAAAACCAGATGGAGCTCAAGTTCTTGGAGCTAAAGCAGAATGATTTGTCTGTAGCAGAGTACGAAGCGAAATTTACTGAATTATCAAGGTTTGTGCCGGAGTTTGTGAGCACTGAGGAAAAGAAAGCTAGGAGGTTTCAGCAGGGACTGAAACCATGGATTCAGAATAGGGTGGCAATCCTTGAGCTTACGGACTATGCCACTCTGGTGCAAAAAGCAACGATTGTAGAAGTCGGAAGTGAACAGATGCAGAAGGAAAGAGAGAAGAAAGGAATAAAGAGGAAAAGTATGAGCATGGGTGGAGGTTCCGCAGGAAGGAGCTTCCCAACTAGGTTTAATCGAGGAGCAGTGTCCCTACCAGGAAGGAACACTGGGTTTAAGCGACCAATGAGTGTGAGTGTGAGCCAGGGCGGCCAGAAGTCAAGAATGTCCTATTCCAACCAGTCTCGACCCCCATTGCCAACCTGTAACACTTGTGGAAGGAATCACACTGGGGAGTGTAAAGGAAAGCCAGTAACCTGCTTTAAGTGTGGGCAAGTGGGCCACTATTCTCACAAATGCCCTTCGTCAGCCCCTGCCGTCATTCCAACCACCACTTGTCATCAGTGCGGACGCCCAGGTCATTGGAAGAGAGAATGCCCAATGAACAAACCAGCAGCTTCGGGAGCAAGCAGGGCTGCTTCTAATAAGCCACCTACTGCGAGGACTTTCAACATGACAGTCCAGGATGCTATGAAAGATTCAGATGTGATAGCAGGTACCCTTTCTCTAAATTCAGTCAGTGCAAATGTTTTATTTGATTCGGGAGCAACTAAATCTTTTATATCAAAGGACTTTGCGCGTAGGTTAAGACTTAAGGCTAAACCCTTGATAGAACCCTTGCAAGTAGAAATAGCCAATCATGAGATTATTCCTGTTAACCAGATTCACCCCGCCTGCGAGATAGGCATAGGGGAGCAATCTTTCAGTGTTGATCTGATTCCTTTTAAATTAGGGGAGTTTGATGTGATTTTGGGAATGGACTGGCTATCTAGCAACGATGCTCAGATAGACTGTAAAGGGAAGAAAGTTAAGTTAAATATCCCCGGGAAGAAAGAAGTTATATTTAGAGGAAAGAGGCAGACGCAGAAATTTTTGACTATGGCTCAGGCCAAAAGGATGCTACGAAAAGGAAGTGAGGCTTACCTAGCCTATGTGGTGGACACACAGAAGGAGGTGCCCAACTTACAAGATATTCCAGTAGTCAACGAATTTGAAGATGTATTCCCCCAAGACCTTCCGGGATTACCACCCGATAGAGTGATTGAATTTGCTATTGAGTTGGCCCCAGGGACGGCGCCAGTTTCAAAAGCACCTTACCGGTTAGCCCCGTTAGAAATGAAGGAATTAGCTATCCAATTGCAGGAACTCTTGGATAAGGGTATGATAAGACCCAGTGTGTCTCCGTGGGGAGCACCAGTTTTATTTGTTAAGAAGAAAGATGGGAGCATGAGGTTGTGCATAGACTATCGAGAGTTGAACAAGCTAACCATAAAGAACAGGTACCCATTACCTAGAATAGACGATCTGTTCGACCAGCTAAAGGATGCTGTTTATTTCTCCAAGATTGACCTGAGAACTGGATATCACCAACTAAAGATTAAGCCCGAAGATATTTCCAAGACAGCGTTCCGTACCAGGTATGGGCATTATGAGTTCTTGGTAATGTCCTTTGGATTAACCAACGCCCCAGCGGCCTTCATGGATTTAATGAATAGAGTATTTAAGAAGTACTTGGACAAGTGTGTGATAGTTTTTATCGATGATATTTTGATCTACTCAAGGACTGAGGCAGAACATGCAGAGCATTTGAGGATAGCTCTAGGAATACTCAGAGAGGAGCAGTTATATGCCAAATTCTCGAAGTGTGAATTCTGGCGGAATGAAGTACAGTTTTTAGGACATGTGATCAATAAAGAAGGAGTATTGGTCGACCCCTCCAAGATAGAGGCAGTCTCAAATTGGGAAAGGCCAACCACACCCACAGAGGTGAGGAGTTTCATAGGATTGGCCGGCTACTATCGTAGATTTGTGCAGGACTTTGCGAAGATCGCAGCCCCTTTGACACGACTTACTCGTAAGACAGAGAAGTTTGAGTGGACGGAGAAATGCGAGAACAGTTTTCAGGAATTAAAGAAAAGGTTGATAACGGCTCCGGTACTGGCATTGCCGGATGGAAAAGGAGATTTTGTGATATATAGTGACGCGTCGCACAAAGGATTAGGATGTGTGCTTATGCAGCACGGTAAAGTTATCGCGTATGCGTCGAGACAATTGAAGGAATACGAGGTTAGATATCCTACTCATGACCTTGAGCTCGCGGCAATAGTATTTGCTTTAAAAATTTGGAGGCACTACTTGTATGGAGAGAAGTGCGAGATTTTCACAGACCATAAGAGTCTCAAGTACATATTTACGCAGAAAGAGCTCAACATGCGCCAGAGGAGATGGTTAGAACTAATCAAGGACTACGATTGTGAGATTCTCTATCATCCAGGGAAAGCCAATGTGGTGGCTGATGCCCTTAGTAGAAAGGAAAGACTCAGAATGATAACGACCTCGGAAGAGTTGATAAGGGATTTTGAGAAAATGGAAATAGAGGTAAAGGTAACCGGAACCGGAACTGAAAAGCTTTTTGAGATCTCAATGCAGCCAGAATTATTGGAAAAGATCAGATTGTGCCAAGAGAAAATAATGAATGAAGACAGAAAGTCAATGACTGGAGAAGAGATCCATACTGAGAAAGATGATAAAGGGATAATGAGGTACTCCTACCGAATTTGGGTTCCGAATGTTCAAGAACTTAAAGATGAGATTTTGGATGAAAGCCATAGTTCAAGGTATTCCATTCACCCAGGAAGTACCAAGATGTATAGGGATTTGAAGGAATATTACTGGTGGCCCAACATGAAGAGGGACGTAGCAGAATGGGTGAACAAGTGTTTAACTTGCCAAAGAGTGAAGGCAGAGCACCAGAGACCCAGTGGACTTTTGCGACCCCTGGAGATTCCCGAATGGAAATGGGAACAGATAGCGATGGATTTTGTTGTAGGCTTGCCAAGGACGAAAGCCAATCACGACGCCATTTGGGTAATTATAGACCGATTGACAAAGTCAGCTCATTTCATTCCTATCAATGAGAGATATACAGTCGATAGACTGGTGGACATTTACCTTAAGGAAATAGTGACGCGACATGGAGTCCCAGCGTCCATTGTCTCAGACCGAGACCCAAGGTTCAACTCCAGATTTTGGAGGAGCTTTCAGGAATGTGCGGGGACCAAGTTAAATATGAGTACCGCGTACCATCCCCAGACGGATGGACAGAGTGAAAGGACCATCCAGACACTAGAGGATATGTTGAGAGTCAGTGCAATAGACCTTAAAGGAAGTTGGGATGATCACCTGCCGTTGATCGAGTTTTCTTATAACAATAGCTTTCATGCTAGCATCGGGATGCCGCCTTATGAGGCCTTGTACGGAAGAAGGTGTCGATCTCCCTTATACTGGGATGAAGTAGGAGAGCGGAAGATGCTCGGACCCGAAGTGGTCCAAAGGACCAAAGATATAGTGGATCTTATCAGAGGGCGACTTGTAGCAGCCCAAGACAGACAGAAGAAATATGCAGACCTAGCCCGAAAGGACAAGGAATATGAGGTAGGGGACTTAGTACTGTTGAAAGTATCCCCTTGGAAGGGATTAATGAGGTTCGGAAAGAAAGGAAAACTAAGCCCAAGATACATTGGACCTTTTGAGATATTAAGACGGATTGGAAAGTTAGCTTACGAGCTAGCCCTACCCCCTAATTTGCAACAAGTTCATAATGTGTTCCACGTGTCAATGCTAAGGAGGTATCATCGAGATGCCAGGCACATAGTGGAGTACGAGCAGGTGGATATGCAGCCAGATCTAACTTACGTGGAGAAGCCAGTAAGGATTATGGATAAGAAGGAGCAGGTGCTTCGGAACAAGGTGATCAAGCTAGTCAGAGTACTATGGCAGAATCATAATGTGGAAGAATCGACTTGGGAACTAGAGAGCGCAATGCTAGAAAAGTACCCCCAATTGTTTTCTGTTTGATTCCGGGACGGAATCCTTTTAAGGAGGGGAGACTGTAATAACCCCAAAATTTTTTTCAACTTTTTGTAACCCTTGTGAATAGTGTTTTAGCTGAATGAGAAAACTTTTCACGCCACACTATGTAGGGGTTCTGTTATGGATATTCTGGGATTTTATTAGTACTATATGAAGTATATAAGTGTATGTAAATATCGTCAGAACCCAATTCCGAACACTTTGGTTTTTCCCGGAAATCCACAAGATACGGAGAGAATTGAGTATAAGGTAACAGGATAAAAAGGATTTAAATTAAAGGATTATAATAGAGGATCATAAAAAGGAATATAATGTATTGAGAAAGGTCAAGGGAACCTAAGTAATAAGATCCCGGGTATGATCCTTCAAACGATAAACGAGAACGAAAGTTAAGCGAACCGTGCAACAGATCAGCGGTCATTAGGCAAACGATTAGGGAGTTAATCAAAGGGTTTAAGGGGAGTGATGTCATCCAACCAATAGAAAGGAGACAAGGAAGGGAGGATGACATCATAGGGGTGACATAAGCATGACATGGAAGGAAGGAAGTGTGGTTGATTTAAGACCACACAAATTCAAGGACAAGGTGGTAATTTGCTAAATCAAAAACAAAACCAAGCCAACCAACTAGCAAATCATTTCATCAAAAAATCAGCCAAGGCATATTCCTCATATTTGCTCTCGGCCTTCTTCATTTTCCAAGGCATAAAATTTCCAAAATCAAGATCCAAGCATCCTTAATTGGTAAGAAAATTCCCTAACCTTCTTTATGCTTAGTAATGGCTATATCATAAGTTTAAGCCACAAATTCTTTCTCTAGCTTCTTGATTTAATCATTGGAGAAGACAATGAATAGTGTTTTCAAGTTTTAACTTGAGTTTTTTTTTTCTTGTTTTCTTGAAGATCCAAGCTTTCTTAAGACTACTCCAAGCTTATTAAGGCTTCCTAGCTTCACCCACCAATCCAAGGAAGGTATACCACTTTCAAACCCTAGGTTCATATATATTATAAAGTGATTTTGATGAGTAAGATGTTATGGTATCTTGTTGTTATGTTTAGAGTTGAGATTTGGAATGGTGGTGAAATGAAATGATAATTTAGTGGTTTTGATTTAAAGAAACTTAAAGCATGATTAAAGTTAGGTTAAGCATATGTATGAATGAGTAATATTGAATTGTTTGGGATTGTTATGATGTGGTAAGGATGGGTGTTTGATGTGTGTGGATTTGAGGATGGTTTGTGATGATTGTGGGTAGTTTTAAAAATGGGAAATCGCGTAAACATAGCCGTCGTAATGTCCGATTTTCTTTGGACTGTTTTTGTGCATAGCATTAGGACCCGAGAACCCCCTGTTAAATTGTGACCACTGCCATGTTTAGATAGCTCATGTTACGAGCTTCGTTTGATATGTAGTTCGTCCGATTCCGATTTACGGTTTAGGAGAAACGACCGTTTCAAGTAACGGTGTTTCACGAACGAAACTTTTTCCCTCGCCTTACTTTGGAATGTAGGTTAAAGACCAAAAAGGATTAATTAATGTGTGAAACATTTATGGTAAGTGTGTTAGGCAGTTGGTAAGTCATTCGCGAAGGAATCGCGTTAAAACTCGTAAAGGTCAAGTTATTAAAAATGGTGGAGCCGAGGGTACCCGAGTGACTTAAGCGTATCGGTGAGCGTAAAACTAGCATTAGAGTCTAAGTTAGTTAAAGCATAGACTTACAAGTGATTTTGGTTTAATTCCAACTTACTTGTTGTTTATAGGTTGCCAGACTCGTCCCGAGCCTTTCTCACCCCCAAGTCGCTCAGGCAAGTATTCTATCCGATACACTGTTGTTGTGATGTAAATGTATGTATATGCATTATCTTGTGATATTGCATGATTGTTATTTAGCAAATGTTGCGATATATTGTAGCATGTGATATGGTATATATGCATGCCTGTTTTATATTCTTGAGATATATATCTGTTGGTTTATTTGATAATACCTATGCTAGAGGATAGTTGTATCTTGCATATACCCTTAGTATAGGGACCCAAGGGTGAAAATATTTTCTAAAACCGGGAGTCGAGGATCCCGAGTAGATTTTATATGGATATGGATATATATATATATATATATATTTATATATATATGGTTATAGTTTTCCAAACTATTAATCGAATAAGGTTTATTCGATAACTTTAAACTTTATTTTATTTATTGAATATTATTTGAATATTCATTTGAGGATGTATGACTCCTTTCTTTTATTTAATGAATATTATTTATAATATTCATTCGAGGTATTATGACTCAGCTTATTTAATTTATTGAATATTATTTGAATATTCATTTGAGGATCTATGACTCCGATTATTTGCTGAGATATATTCTTTATTTTATTAAAGAATAAGGTGTCGATAATCAAACTTATTTTTGATTATTCAAATAAAGATATTACTTTCGTATAAGTATATCTTTGATTATTTGCTATTCATTTCAAGTATAAGTTTTAATACTTCTACTTCAATTATTTTATAAAGATTATTTTTTTATGGGAATATTATTTAAATAATAATATTCAGACATTTTCTAAATATTCTGGGGACTGATTTACTTCATTAAATCAGTTTTACTCCAAACACTCTTTAAAGTGTTTTCGAGTCTTTAAAATGATTTTCAAAAGATAGAGCGGATCCCAAAACTATTTTTATATTTAAGATCTTCCTTTTAAAAAGGGGATTTAAATACTCGCTCAAAACATGGGGGATCCGGCTCGGTGGTGTGTTTTATATTCGCAACAAGGTTGCTGTCTTGGTAAAGAGTTTTTTGATTACTTACCCAATATTCGGGAAGTAAAATTCTTGGAACAAGTTAATCCATTAACAGGCATCGCCTGGGAAATATCGGTGAGTTTTCCTTTCCAACTAGATACGACTTCTTGGTGGAGCCGTATCAACAAGTTTCTACTTGGGGAAAGGGGGAAACGAGCTTTACGTTTCAGAGTCATGGATTTCATCTGAACTAGGAGTGGCGTAAGTGGTCGAGTAGCGCCGGCCCAGCCTTATTATATTGGCCCAAATGGCCTGGAAGTTCCGCTAAGGCGGTCCATTCCTTAGGAGTTCAGTGTTCGGTTGACAAGTAAATCCGACAGGTTCTCCTCTACATGTAGAAAATGGTGGGGTTGTACTACTACGACTGATCATCGTAAGTGGTCTTCCTGGCGCGGTAAACTCCCGTAATGAGTTCATCATCCATTTGGATAATTCTGCAACACTACCCGTAGCATTTCGATCGAAAGGCTACTAATGGGTGGTTACCGAAGCATTGACAGGGTCAAACATTTTTATTGGTGTATCCATTGAATGAAGTATCTCGTAACTTCATTTCTTTTCAAAATATTTCAAAGATCAAATATTTTCAAGTTTATTTGTGGTCTCATCTATGGGATGACCTCGTGAATTTAATTATACTTTGAACGGTGATAGTTCAAGTAGCTTTATAAATGATATAAGTGTGGGGAAGTATTGATAACTTCATTCCTTGTTTTTACTTATATCTAGTAAGTAATTATCTTACACACGATAAAGATTTTAGTAAGTATCCATTTAGATACTGGTATTATTGTTATCACTACATATTATCTTGCGAGCTGTAAGGCTCACTCTTGCTTTATTTCTTCATCACACAACAACAGTTAGCAGAGATGGCCAGACTCCAGCAGACCCAGCGCAAGCGCGTGGGAAGCGTCCCGCGTCTTCCCGCTGATATTGTAGCTGCTATAGCTGCAGAGGTAGATCCATTGTAGTTTAGACCATCTACTTTTGAGAATCCAATTATGTATAATTATAACTTGTGGCAGATAATGGCAATTAACTGTAAATTATCAAGTAATCATTTTGGGTTGTAATAATTTTAAATTGTGGATTCAAAGACTTGTACTTATTTCAATTTCATCTCTGAGACTATAACGAGTTGTGGTGTGTGTTAGTGTGGGGTCACAGCATGAGGGTATTTATTATTAATTAAGTAAAGTGATATTGTGGAAAGAAAGACCGTGACAACCCGGATTCCCGACCCGGATCTGGGGGTGTTACATATGGGCATTCATTATCTCTTCTGTGAAGGGTGGAGTTGGATCATCAGGATCTCCAAGGGGAAGGAGATTGCTTGGATCAGTTCTTGGGACAGCAACCCTTCTTCTTACCGGACCATCCAGGTCTATGATAGGAGGAGGATTTTTCCCCCTAGGAGGTATGTGGGTTCTGGTGGCTTGGTGAGCCTCCAAGTCACGCCTCAGCCTTCGGATTTCAGCCTCATGAGCCCTGAGCTTTTCCTGCACTTCTTGGGGATTCGCCCCTGGGGTGCTTTGGGGGCGTTGCCTTCCATCGGCCATTGGCTCTTTTCCAGGACGCCTCCTTCTCGGGGCCACTTCATCATCCGAAGATTCGGAGTCTCTCTCAGTGTATGGACCAGAAAATTCCCGATCCTCAGGGATAGGATCCAAACCTCGTATATAGGGGGGGGGACCGCCCTCGTGCTTCGCTTCGCCCAGCATATCCGCTTCCTCCAACCTCAGGGTGAAGGGGCATCCCATAAGGGGGGTTAGTAGTAACAATAGTTGAATATTCATACCCGACGGGTCGAGAATTCACAGGTATATGTATTTGTTGAACTTGAGGATTCGTACCTTGAATAGTCGGGGGAGTTGTCCCTTGTGGCTGAGGATGAGTTGCCCTGTCTGGGCTTCTCCCTGAGTAGATGCATAAGTTGAATGGGGAGGAACCTCCACGGTTGATGAAATCACCTGGGTTGTCTCTGATGGTGTTCCTTCCTCTAGAGCTCCAATTGTTCTCCGTGTTCTCGCCATGGTTGTTGTTGCGTTTCCCACAGACGGCGCCAAATGTTATGGATAAAAAACCAAGGTTATTACTTGCTGTATTTAATACTAAGATTCGGGAGCTCAAGGCCTTTAATGGCTGCTCTCGTGTTTCGTGACTCAATCTGCCTTTACGAGATGCCTACATATCTCTGTGAATTAGAGAATCAAGCCAAAAAACGTAGTTCTGATTTGTGGGGTGAGGCCCCTTATATAGATGTGGGAGTCCTTGAATTGGACTTGGTATAGGAGACTTGGTGGACAAGCCTCTGAATTAGGATAGACTTAGGAGTCCTAGGAAGTAGGAAGCTGATTCCTTATCCTTTTAGGTCCCCTTGAGGCTAATCTATAAGGATTTATATCCTTATCGGGACTTCTCAATAGCTGATTTTTCCCTTATTAATTAATTACGAAAATTAATAATTAGGGCTTTTGGGCCTTTTTATTCCATCAGGCCTGATCTGGTCCATCAGGCTTAACCTTTCTGGTCTGAGTTTCATATATCTTTTTATTGGGCCTAGCAGCCCACAGCTTGTACAATTAATGCAGTATTTAATTATACAATCATAATTTATTTATCCCTATCATATGTTAAACATCCGTTGATAGTCATTTGATCATCCGTTGAAGGCTTTGTTAATCATCCGTCGGTAGCTATTTTGGCACTGACTTCATTTCACTTATACAGAATTACAAGAAATTACTTATGTACAATTAATCAACTTATTCTGCATATCTAGTTAAAGTCAACATGACTTATATGCTACAGATTCTATACAAAGGTGCATACATCACTGTGCTACAAATTATATTACATAAGCTACTCACTCGATGGATAATAAGTTAATCATCCGTCGGGACTATAATGAGTTATCCATCGGGACTATAATTCTTATCCATCGAGTGCTACATAATTTCACTAAGTAAAATCTACTTAGATGTTTTGTTTAAGTGATCATCAAGTACACAACATATTCACAACAATCTCCCCCAATTTATGTCTACTGGAATTGTAGCCATAAATTAAGAGATACTTGATGATAACAAAATATCCTAAACATATATTTTTAAAGATAAGTAGATAAAACTGAAAGTGCTTCAATTAAACAAAATGTACAAGGTTTGGCTCATAGTCAGTTCAAGATGCTCCTCTAGCCTGAGCAGGTTTTTCTAGTTCCTTGAAGGTCTGGATCTTCTTCCAAGATTTTGTTGTTTTCTTCAATTGATTCTGGAGCTACCTGTGGAATTCTAGTTCATCAGATTCTGAGAGATCTAGCATTTCTTGCATCTCCAAGAGAGTCTCATTGCTAGAGATACTCAATTGGTCTTCTAGTCTGAAGAATCTTCTCACACCCTTGTCATCCATGAATTCCATCAGCCAGTAGGGCCTTAGATGCACTCTTCCCTGTGTATGGGATGATTAGAGTCTTTGGGAGTGCATCTTTAGCTCTAACACTCTCAACTCTTCAATCCTCTTCAATACTAGCCTTCTTGCAGTTACATTGAACCCAAAGTTTTCTTGAAGGATGAATAGACTTTGATCAACACAGCTTGGCTTTCTTGAAGTATCCTGTGAAGAGGCCACTGCATCTCCCTTCCTCCTTTGTACTTGAACACCAACCTTTCAGGTAGGTTTCTGTATGCATCAATTGCCCTTACTTCATCCAGTTCATCCAGATAAAGGTTTAGATCTGAGAATTCTTTGATGTCACACAAGTACAAGTAGTCTCCCTGTTGATCTTGGGTTGACCTTTCACTACTGACTTGGATTTGAGAGGTGACAGCTTCACTTTCTTGACTGCCCTTGATTTTGTCCTTTTTGGCTTGGTAAGGATTGGCAAGTTGAAGTCAGGAATTGGTAATTTATCCCACTCTATTGGCTCATCCTTTGGCACAATAGGCTCTCCATGTATGTTCCTGTAGGGGTCCACCCCCTTATATCTTCAAATACCACAGAGGGCTTTGATACTTGAGTTTTAGCTGGTGTGGATTCCTTAGGAAATTGATTTTCCAATTCCTTGTCAACAACATCCAATTTCCTTTTTGTTCTTCTAGCCAATTCTTTCTTTCTTGGGGATTTCTTCTGTTCTTCAATCTTCTTCTTTGATTCAGCAGCTTCAGATGGTTGAGAGGGAATTTGTTGAGAAGAGTTTACAGCCTGTAGCTTGGCCAAGATGACAATCTGCTCTTTCTTTTGTTTAGATTTCTTTGCATCTAGAGCAGCTTGCCTTTTTCCTATTTAATCTTGCTTTCTCTTCTTCTTTGCTTGAACAAATTGTGGATGTCCAGATACCACACAAATTTCCTTTCCATTTCTGAATATCTTAGCAATCTCCTTTTTGAGGCTGAATCAGCTGGATCTTTATAGAAGACAATGGATCTTGACAGAAGCTTCTTTCATCAGGCTTGGGTGTCTCATACACAGTGTCCAAGGGATTCTTCAAAGATGACTTTGGATAATTTGCCTTGGTTTGAGAATTATTTCAGCCGTGATTGATGCAGGAATATTGTCCTTTCTCCAGATAGTTCATGCTCATCTCATTCATACTGATTGGCTTGACATGAGATGTGGGATGGCTGACTTAACTGGCTCCTTGACTAGATTAAACTTTCTCTGAATTCCTCATCAATCTTTTCCCAGTTGATTAAACTCAACTTTCCTTTTTCAGCAACTTCAAATTTGCTGCTGCTGCTTCAATT